>NC_080196.1:73338083-73963083 GCF_030028045.1 Hippopotamus amphibius kiboko | reverse complement strand
CATAGCACCACTGAGGAAATGAAAATAGGAAAGTGCTCAGCCTATTAAAAACAGGATAACTTGAAAATCTAACCATAATGGATTTATCTGAGAACTTGATTAAAACACGTAAATTCCTAGAAAGACTTGGAAAATTCGATCTAGTGGAATGTAGTGAATATATATTCACTGAGAGAGGATGAGCGTTTTTCATCTTGGCAGTGATGGAAATCCTAAATGGCGTTCAATTGTAAATTCTAATTTTAGAAGCATCATACATTATACTTGTAGATAACTTGGGAAAGTTTTTTTAAATAGTAAAATCATTAATACTTTTACTACCCAAAGAGAACCACTATTAATATTTTGTTAGGTATTTTAGTGTTTTATTCATGCATACTTTAAATGCTCAAGGAGATATTTTTAGACAATTTTATATCATGATCTTTTTCACTTGATATTTTAAAATATTTCCCATATCATTAAAAGCTCTTTGACTTGCTTTTCGATGGCACATAGTATTGTCATCCTCCGAATTCAAGTGTATCTAAAAAGTGTTTGTTGAGTACTTACTGTGTGCTGGGGACCGTGCTCTATTACAAACAAAACACAAGCAGTCCTTGACTTCATAGAGCTAACAGGCAAGCAAATACACTGTTGTTTGCTTAGCCATTTCCCTATAATTAGATGTTAGGATTATTTCCATTTTATCACTATTATATTTAGTGCTGGGTTGGAAGGCTTAGAGTGTGGACTGAGAGAATAGGTTTTGGAGTCACAGAAAGACAAGTCAGGGTTCTGCCTCTCTTACGTGTGACCTCTGTGACTGTGTACACATCCCCTAACCTCTCTAAGCCTCAGCCTCCCTATTTGGGCTACAGGCATAATAGTACCTCCTCTAGAGTTACTGTGTGCATTAAATGAGGTAATGCATATAAAATGCTTTTCACGGTGTACCAAGAACTCAGTTATGCTTGGTAGCAGCAGCAGCAGTACTAGTAGTAGTAATAGTAGCAGCAGTGGTGGTAGTAATATTCTCTTTGTGCATAAAGCTTAATTGGCATTTTGGTTTATCTTAATCTGTTGTAATTATATATCTTATTTTTTAAAAAAGGGAAACCTCTCCCACTTAATATCAGATGAAAGAAAGTATAAATTGCCTATGATTATAGTCTGGTCTTTGGGTAAAAATCCCTAAAATTTTCCACTGGGGGTATCCCTGGTGTTCCTACAGAATTTTTGCTCATTAAACTACAAGAAAGAAATAGGCTTTCTTGTAGTTCAATGAGCAAAAATACTCCTGGGGGAGTTTACTAGGGAATTTACATAGTCACAATGGAGTACTAGCTTCAAATGCTCTTTTTTTCAGCATGCAACTGCCATGGCCACGCCATCGACTGTTACTATGATCCAGAAGTTGAGAGGCAGCAGGCAAGCTTGAATGGCCAAGGCATCTATGCAGGTGGAGGGGTCTGCATTGACTGTCAGGTGAGGCACTGTTGAAGTCAAAGTGAATGTGTCACAGTAGGAAATGAACCCTCAGTAAGCCCTGCTCTAAAAAGATGCCAAGAAGGTGAAATGCAATTGAAAGGATTTTCCGACGCCATTTCTCCACTTTTGTACACAGAAAGCCTAGTTATCTGGATGTTATTTATTTATTTATTTAAATTTTATTTATTTATTTATTTAGGCTGCGCTGGGTCTTTGTTGCTGCACGCGGGCTTTCTCTAGTTGTGGCGAGTGGGGGCTACTCTTCGTTGTGTGTATGGGCTTCTCATTGCGGTGGCTTCTTTTGCTGCGGGAGCACAGGCTCTAGGTGCACGGACTTCAGTAGTTGCAGCATGCTGGCTCAGTAGTTGTGCTTGCAGGCTCTAGAGCAGCTCAGGCTGAATACTTTTGGTGCACAGGCTTAGTTGCTCCATGGCATGTGGGATCTTCTCGGACCAGGGATTGAACCCGTGTCCCCTGCATTGGCAGGCGGATTCTTAACCACTGCGCCGCCAGGGAAATCCTGGATGTAATTTAGAGATTGTAGGGAAAATGGACCTAGGCATGTTTGCCCAAACTCCGTTGATTAGATTCTTCATTTGGGTCTTTGCCTAAATGAAGGGGAGAATTCCTGGCTATCATCCTGACTGCTATCCATCTTACAGGCTCTAAGATGGGAGGGCAAATTGGGATTAACTTCAGTGCTGACTCTAAAGCCTATTTTCAAATGGATTCTGAATCTAGAGGAGTTATATCATGATCAATTAATGTCTGCCGTTGACACCAACTGATTTTTCATCCCTTCTGTAGGAGGATTGGGTTCACTGGAATTTAACTAAGAGGAGTGTATGGCAGAAGAGGGTATATGTATATCTGCCTTGAGATATTCATTAAAAATTGTGTAAAATGTTCATGACTTTGGTCTCTGTTGTTGCTCTGTCTTGAGTGCTTTTAGAGTGTTTTGCTAATGTTGCCATTAAGGAGGCACTCTGCGTGAGATGCCTGTTTATATGGAACCAGGGCTACACATCCTTAGAGAGACCCACCATTCTCTACCTGTCTCTCACGCCACACATTTTGTATCATCTGTCACCATAGTTAATTAAAATACAAGTAATTATAAGTCATAGGGTTGTTACAAATCACAGATTTTCATGAGTAAGTGAAAGATCCCAGGATGTTCTTAAAGCTAAGCATTACAAGACCTTCAGATGATTTGCATGCACATTCAAGTTGCAGAAGCACCGGACTGTCTGCAATCTGATGAAGGATATTTAAGAGAACCCTACAGCTAACATCATGTTAGTGATGAAATATTGAACTCTTCTAAAAACTGGGAACAAGGAAGGATGCTTGCTTTCACCACTTCTGTTAAACAGTGCCGTGGAAATCCTAACCACTGCACAAGACAAGAAAAAGAAATAAAAGGTATTAAGATTGGAAAGGAAGAAGTAGAATTGTTTCTATTTATAGATGACATGATCGTTTATGTAAAAAAGCCAAGGAATATATAAAACAATTATTAGAACTAATAAGTGAATGTAGTAATATTGCAGGATACAATGATAATATAGAAAAACTAACTATTTATATATACTAGTAGCAAACAATAGGAAAATTCAATTAAAAATAATATCAAAAACATAAAATGCTTAGGAATAAATTTAGCAAAAGACATGCTGGACCTCTGTATTAAGGCTAAAAAACTTTGGCCTTTCAGAGAAATCTGGAAAGACTAAGTAAATAGAAAGATGTAATATATTTATGGATTGGAAGATTCAATGTTATTAAGATACCTGTTCTCCCCAAATTGCTCTACAGAGTTAATGCAGGTTCTTTTTTTTTAAAAGAAGTTGACAAGTGAATTCTTAAAGTTATGTGGTTATGTAAACAACCTAGAATATCCAAAGCTATCTTGAAGAAACAATTAAATTGGAGGGCTTATCTTACTTCAAGATTAACTATAAAGCTACAGTAATCAAAACATTGTGTTATTGACAAAAAGCTAGAAAAAGATCAGTGTAATAGAACAGGGAGCACAGAAACAGACTCACACTTACATGGACATTTTATTTTTGACAAAAGTACCAAAGCAATCCAATGGCAGGGGGTGGGGAGAGAAGAGAAAGTCCTTTCAACAAATGGTTGTGGAGTAACTGGATGTTTATATGGTAAAAAATTAACTTTGACCCCCTGACTTCAAATCATATACAAAACTAAATTGATATGGATCAGACCTAAAGTTAAAACTTAAAACTTTTGAGAAAAATATAGGCAGATATCTTTGTGATTCAAGGGTGAGTGAAGTTTTCTTAGTTCACAGTAAGCAATAATCATGAAAAATTGACAGATTAGACTTTATCAAAATTAAAAACATCTGCTCACAAAAGGCACTGAAGAAAATGAATAGGCAAGCTACAAATGGGGAGAAAATATTCAGAAAACATAAGTCTGGCAAATGGTTGGTATCCAGGATATAATGAAGAGCTCCCACAGTGCGATAATAAAAAGACAAATAACCCAATACAATTGCAAATGATTTGAATAGCCACTTCATAAAAGTGGATGTATGAATGGCCAATAAGCATACAACAAAGGGCTTAGCATCATTAGTCATCAGAGAAATGTCAATTACAGTTACAATGACTTACCCCCAGTTTTAGTGAGGATGTGGAGCAACCACAGCTATCATGCATTGTGGTGCGAGTGGAAAGTGGTACAGCCACATTGGGGAAATACCTGGCAGTTTTTAAAATAAAACTAAATATACATCTACCCTATGACTCACAAATTCCACTCTTGGGTGTTTATCCATGAGAAATGGAAATGCGTGTTTACAAAAAGTTTATAGCAGCTTTATGCACAACAGCCCCAGACTGGAAATAGCCCCAGTGCCCGTCAGTGGCAGAGCGGATGAACACACTCTGGCTTGTTTATACAGTGGAATACCAGTGGGCAGTAGGGAGCCACGAACTACTGATGGTGCAACAACGTGCAAGAGTCTTAACAGCGTCCTGCTGAGTGAAGGAAGACTTCCAAAAAAAATACTGGTAATATGAAGACCATTTAGATGAAATTCTGGAACAGGCAAAATTAATCAATAGTGGGAAAAATCAGAACTGTGGTTGACTCTTGGAGTTGGTGGTGGGGATTGACTGGGAAGAGGCGTAGGGACGCTTTTGGGGGTAGTAGTATGGTTCTGAATCTAGATAGACATCTGGGTTTCACAGGTATATGCATTTGTTATAACTCAGTGAATCTGCAATTAGGAGTTTTGCCCTTGTACATAAATTTTATGCCAAAAGAAAAAAAACTATGAACAAACATTAAACTCCAGTTAATTATATGCATGCTAAAGTGTTTAGGGGAAAGTAACTGATATATGTAATTTATTTTGAAATGCATTAAAAATAAGATGGATTTGTGGATGGGTAGAAGAATGAGTAGATGGATAATTATGTAAAAAAACAAGTATAGTAAAATGTTAATGGTAAATTCTAGTAGAGTAGGTATAGGTGTTTACTGTGAAATTTGAATTTTTTGGTAATAAAATATTGGGAGAAAGAGCAATGAAAGAAGATGGCAAGGAGCACCACATTTTGGGGTTGACTCCGTGATTTCTTTCTGTTTGATAAAATAATGTTGTTCTTAATTAAGGCTGAAGATTACCCATATTGTTTGAGATGATGCTTTGAAGATACTTTATCTTCATTAAGATAAAGTCTTAAAACAGAATCTTTAGCTTCTTCCATGGAGACACGACTTCTAATCTAAGTCTTGAGCTGTTTGTGTCTCTGATGTGTTCATCTCACTATTTCCAAACTGTTTGTTTTTCTCTCTCTTTCACACACACATACACACACCACACAAAGCAAAGAGATGGGATCAAGAAACAGACGGAGCACATATGGCTACCTTCCCTCCTGCAACAAATCCCACGAAATGACAGGAAAGATGCCAAGCAAACAAAATACTGTCTCCTTCCTGTGTCCACAATAACATGAAAAATAAGAAAGAGGATCATCAGTAGACCAGCAGTTTCAAGAGGTTCCTGAAAGATAGAAAGCAGAAACAGATACGTGCAGGAGAACACAGCTGTGCTTATTGGAATGATTTGGAGATACTCCAGGATGCAAGATAGAAGAAATTAACTGTGGAGCAGTATTCAAACCTATAAAAAACCTTTGAGGTTTATAAAAGAAGACCCATTCGGAGAGGCGTCGTATGTTTCCAGATTCAATATTATAAATATACCATTTTTTCAAAATCAATCTACAGATTCAGTGCAATCTCAGTCAGATTTTTAAGGAAGATTGACAGGCTGATTCTAAAGTCCTTATCAATAAAAGAATATATGAGAATAGACAGATAGTTTAGAAAAGGTGAATGATGATGGGAGAAATTTGTCTTCCAAGATATCAAACATACGGTGAAGCTGTATTGAGTGTGGACTCAATGCAGGGATAGATAGTTCAATAGATCCTGATAGAGAACCTAAAAACAAATCCGTGTAGATATTAAAATTTGGTTTATGGTAAAATTGGCATTGCTGATGGAAGAGAAAGATGGATAGTACATAAATGATGTTGAGCAATTGGCTCTTCATTTGGGAAGAAAATTCAACCCTATCTTATGCGGTATACAGAGGGACATGGGGAGTCTTGAGCAGGAAGGGAGGAGGGAGGGTGCAGCTACAGCAGGGCAGGTGGTTTGGTGAGCTCCAAGGTGATGCTTCAAGATGAAATTTGAGTTTGCTGGTGGAACATGTGTACCATACAGCAAGGTCTGCCTATCAGAAACCCAGCTGCCTTAGTCAGTTCAGGCTGTTATAACAAATATACCAGAGACTAGGTAGCTTACACAATAAACTGTTATTTCTCACAGTTTTGGAGGCTATAAAGTTCAAGATCAAGGTGCCAGCACATCCAGTGTCTGGTGAGAGCCCTCTTGGTGGCTGGCTGATGGCCATTCTCTTGCACTCTCACATGGAGGAGGGGAGAGAGAGGAAGGACACTCTTGCCGTCTCTTCTTACAAGGGCACTAATCGCATCATGAGGGCTCCAGCCTCATGATCTGATTACCTCCCAAGGCTCCATCTCCAAATACAGTGGCGATTAGGCTTCCACAACCGGATTTTGGGAGAACACGGACATTTATTCCACCGCACCAGCTAACCTGGCTGTTTCCCGCCTTTTCTGTGTAGTGCTGGTAATGGGAGAATGATGAAATCTTTGCCATCAGTTTGGGCAGGTGACAGGAAGTGGGACCATCCCAGGCAGGCTGGGCCTGGGGACTTTCAGGTGGCCAAGCAGCCAGCATGCAAGAGCCAGCTCGTCATCCTGCAGGGCACACAGTTGTCAGAGATGGCTGTTTTCTCACATGGTATTGATTTCGCTTTTTACTATTTTAAGTGTTGGTTTGGGGGTATGTGACATTTTAAATAGGGTGGTCCGTTCTCTGGGATGTGGCATTTGAGTAAAGACCTGAAAGAAACGAGAGGCTAGACCAGGCATTCGTCTGGGAAAGAGCTTTCCAGGCAGAGGGGCCCGCAGGGCAAAGGGCCTTGAGGGGGAGCAAGGGCCCTGTGGCTGGAGGAGAGTGAGCAGCTCTAGATGAGTCAGAGAGGTCACAAAGGCCAGATCACTTTGACCTTCAGACAGAATATCAGATGGGGGCTTCCTGGGAGAGTGTGGCCAATGAGCGGACTAGCCAGTAGTCTTCTTGTACTTGAGGTTCATAGAAGTGGAAGCCAGCAACGGTTGTAGGTGTGGTCGAGGAACTGAGGGAAAGAGAGAGACTCAGAGAGAGATGGGGTTTACCTGAAAATTGAAAAGCATCTTAGGAAAATTCTGCTTGGAGCAATTAGGACCTGAGAATTATCAGAGCAGGGCCTGAGATTTCTAGGTGGGCGTTCCCTAGAAAGCCTCTTTAGATGGTACCAAAGGAAAAGGAGCAGATGGGGGTGGGCCTACCTCCTGCACAGATCCCGTCGGCATCGACCCCCCTCTTTAGCTTGGGCAACTGAGACTTTTTCATCTCGTGTGTGTCGTACGTATGCAAATTCAGACACCCAGTGGGAGTGCTTCCTAGGTGCCTCCAATGTAGAAAATTGGGGCCCCTACTGTCCTCGAGTCTCCATCTGCCCTTGGTCCAACCATGACCTTGGTGTCTGTGGATAAGCAGTGTATCTTGCCCTCAGGTGGTGCAGGTCCTAGAGAACCACCCAAAACTTGAAGGCAAACTACAGGTATGAGGGTGATTTGTTGCTGGCTTTTGGGCATTTGTTGCTGTTCTTTGTGTTTTAAAAATAGAGCTTCTCTGTGGCAGGTGCTTCATTAAACAAACCTTGTAGTAGAGGGGAGAACCCACTTCAGATAACTCTTTCTCATTTCCTATCCAATGGGAAAAAAATTGGGAGCCAAGGTTAACCTGCTATCCTCTGTCGATTATAAACCACAGTGGCGAACAACAAGGTTGAGAGGTTCATTGGCATTTGATGGAAGAGAGGATGGACCACAGCTGCTTCCTATTTGTCGAAGATATTTATGCATGTAAACATTAAGTCAGAGAAGTGGCCAGCGTGGTTTTAGACCTCAGTGGTAAAGTGAATTCAGATTTTAGCCCACAGGACAAGGAGTGGTAGTAAATAAAAGTCTGCAATTAATAAAATCACCTACAAGGGGAGAGAATGCAGAAGGGGCCTTTGCTCTCCTCTCTGTGTTTCTCTGCAGGCTCCTTTTGAGTCAGTGTGTTACATTTGTTCTTTTAAACTTCGTATTGCCTTTCCTTTCATTAATGAAAGAACACTGTTCTTCTAATTGTTTCCGAATTAGAGAGAGCGAGAGGGGCAGAGCTAAGCTAGATCCATGGTATATAGTTCTTGGAAGTTGATGATGCGTGTTGGGTAATTTGATTTTCTGGCAATTACAAGGATTAGCCGTGAAATAAAAAAGGCTGCCTTGTATTGTACTTTAAAATGAGCTCTGTGTATGAGGCACATGTCTACATTTTCTGTTCCTGTAGCAGAAATGTTTCAGACTAAAGCACAGATAAAATTCTGGAATGACGAGAGCAAAGGAGCTGTATATGCAGTTTCTTCCAAAATTGGAGAAGATAAAAATACACACATGACCCTTTATTCCTTGGGTTAAACCAAAGGGCAGTTTGTGATCCGTTCATCACTACCAAAAGAAGCTTCGAAGTGTGGTCCTTTGGAGTTTTTGCTCTCTCAGATGTTAGGTGCTTCACTAAGCAGAGAGGAAAACTTGGGCTGTCCAGTTCATGGAACTTACCCTCATTTCCTCTTTCAGGGGAAAAAAATTCCAGAGCCAAGTTCAAGCCAGTGTCCTATGGTAAATCTTGAAGATTGGAGGTCAAGATCAATGCTTTTTTTTTTTTTTTTTTTCCTTTTTGGTAACTTTGACATTACAATTGTGTATGACAGAATCGTTTCTCTGAATGAGTACCACTTCTCCACTGTGCTTCCCTCTAAGCTTCTTTTGTTCCTTTCTAGCATAACACAGCCGGTGTAAACTGTGAAGAGTGTGCTAAGGGCTATTACCGCCCTGATGGTGTTCCAGTTCATGCCCCTGACGGCTGCATCCGTAAGTTTCATTCCAGCTTGGTGTGTCTTAGACTTCAGGGAGGTCATCGGGCTAAATTCTGTGGGCTGGTAATTCCCTTCATTTTCTCTCTGTCTTCATAGTGTTGGTTCTACTCCTTACTAGCTGTGTGACCTCAGGCAGTTACATAGTCTCTCTGAAAATCAGATTTCTTATGTACAAATGGACACGATAATCTATCCTCTAAGATTAAATGAAATGCCATCAAAACCACCTAGGAAGATACTGAGCGTTGGGCCTGTCCCATACGAGGCCTGCAGTATATGTTTTCTGTTGTTTTGACATGTTTCTATGATCTCCAATAACTTTAAATTTTATCAGAATTAGCCTCAAGACAACATAGTAATGGTTTCACAAGGATTTAATAATAGTCATGATATTCAAAATAATTATGATTTATTGAGCACTTGCTATATACAAGGCATAGCCTGAATAATTTCACAAATGTCTTACCTAATTATCACAACAAACAAGATGATGTATTATTGATCTTGTTTTTAGGTATAGAGAAATCAAAGGGTCTGAGTTGTTAAATATTTTGGCTGAGGCGACAGAGCCACTAACTAGTAGGTCCAGGATATAGTTCATATCTGTCTGGCACTGCTGTAACATACTACTTCCATTATACAGAAAAACGCCACTGTCTTTTTTCCCTGTGGAATTATCAGTCATAGATCAGATTATGGACTTTGTTCTGCATGTGTAATTTATTCAGTTCTTTTATGTTCTTGGGCTATTGCAGTTAGAAAAAAATTCCAGTCCTGAAATTTTCTGTGCCTACCTTCCCCCCAAATTCACCCATCATATCATTAATGTTTGAGAGCATCCAAGTCCAAAGATGTGTAAACTCTGCTTTGTTTCTCTGTAGGGCATCTTACTTATTAAAAGTGCGTCCTTGTTTTCCCTCCCTCTTCCACATCATCCTAAGAAGTACGTCCATCATTTTTCTTGTGCCCACGAAGAACAGGCTTTGGCACAGGAAAACAGGACGTCATGAATGAACTCATGCCTTCTTAGGAGCCTCAGTTTTCCATCACTCTTCTAGTTTCTTCATCACTGAAGTGGTTGCATGGAGATATTAGAGACTTAGCATAAAGAATTCACAGGACACATAAATTGTAAACAAATTAAGCAGAGGACACCAGGAAAAGCCAGGCTTGGGGGATGCTTGGTGCTTACAACTTCTCCAGCCTCCCCGTTCCTCACAGGACAGGGACTCAGCTGAACCATGGCAGTATTTTCACTGTCCAGGGTGAGAACTTTTGCCAGGTTAAGGGAAGCTCCCAAGTGAGGGGGTTACCAAATGTTTTACATCCCAAGTATGTCCCCCTGGAATGCAAACCTAATAGTCATGCCGGTTGCAAAAGCTGCCTCCAGTAAGCCGTATCACTTGGTTCTAACGTTTGGGTTACGGGCGCAATCTTGCCCTGCTGTCCACAGGTCATATATCAATGTCTAGGCATCTACACTTGTGTGTAATGCCACATCACAGCTGTGTAATGATGACCACTATGTGGACATTCATAGTTGGCTCTTAGCCGGGAGAGGCTGTGCTCAACAGCCCTGCCAGGAGCTGCAGCACACGCCCACCAGCCCCTGTGCTTGTGGCTTTTGCAGGTTTGCCCCTTGCACGGTGAGCTGGGCGGTGCTCAGTGTACTAAACCACATCCTCGAGAACATCTCAATGTGACTGCCCATTAAAGCTTGTCTCTGAGGGCCTGTGGGGTTCAGTCAGTGCAAACCATCAACCAGGTGTGAAGTGGAAAACAGGCTGTGCCCTTTCAAGAATCCCTGTGGACCAATGATGAGGTAGTAAATATTGCCTGAGAAGGATTAGGACATATTTGCCTTCAGAGGGGCAGCAAAGGATGGACCCTTTGAAATCTGGGGTTTCTCTCAGCCTGCAGTTGTCACCCTGAGCACGCAGAGGACTGCGAGCAGGGCTCGGGCCGCTGCACCTGCAAGCCCAACTTTCGCGGAGACCACTGCGAGGAGTGTGCGGCCGGCTACCATCACTTCCCGCTTTGCTCCAGTAAGTGCCAGCTGTGGAAAGACAGGCCCGGCTTCTTGGCATTTACCTGGGCTTTTTGCGTCGCATGGCATGGCAGGCAGTGGGTGGGGGGCGGGGGAGGTGGGGGGCCAGAAACGGGGCCAGAAAGGTTCTATTTGTGTGAAAGTGTTTCCCAAAGTCTGGAACATTACATTTTTATAAATATATGTTTTATACTGTTATTTATCTCCAAAGTGTTAGTCTGTACCATAGACGTTACCATCTCAGCAGGTCAAAGGGTCAGATGTTAGCAGTCTCAACTTAATAGGAATCCATGTGTGAGGTTTTTCTTCATAAACCTAGAAGAAATGTCATGGGCTTCCGGATGTTTGCTTGTGCACACATAGTGTGTGTTGTTTCTGGTGGCCAGGCATGGGGGGGATGTGTCTGTTCTTTCCTACTGTACAGTAGAGCCCACACCTCACACCACTGCCATGATCTAAGAGAACATCTCAGCATCTTGGAGAGAAAAGTCTGTATCTGTTAGAAACACCATGGAACGTGGAGCAGGAGAGCCTGTGAAATCAGTTGTGCCGGTTGTGACAAGAGCCATGATTCTGCTTGTTCTGCAGTAGTGTACAGACTGGACTTTGGTGTCAGGACAGAGAAACACTGTCTCAGGAAGAGGCTCCCCCATTGCTGCATTAGTTCTTACCCGTTCCCACATCACAGCTCGGCCATGCTCAGGAAACCATGTTGAGTTGGGGCTGTGTGGACAGGACATGCGCGTGGGGGCACTGTCTGTCCCGGCTCCCACCTGCTGTCCCAGGGTCATGTTAAACGAGCACCCACTACCACTGTCAAGTGTCCCAGTTTGGAGAATTAATTATATGATTATCTGAAAGGAATCGACTTTTAAGCCCAAACATAGTAACACTGAATCAGGGCTTGATCAGTTCAGAATCAGCAATTATTGGATAGAGGCTGAGCAGAAACTGCATTTTCATAAGCAAAGTTTTAGGGGAAAAAGTTGAAAGAAAACATTTTTAAAGAGCGTCTCAATTTTACATTAAAAAATGATAAAGATACTAAAGAAGTCCAGCTCAGCCCTGCTAGACTGGGACCTAGCTATTCTGAGCACAGAGTATCCATTTCTGTTCATTAATAAGAGGCATTTTAAGTGTAACAACATTTCCTTTCTTTCAGTTAGTCTCCACATGCTGCTTTCACTAAGTTAGAGAGGGCAGCTTCGTAATTAGTGCAATTTAATGTTTTACTTTACTGTCTCCTTAATCCTTCTCTGTATTTTTTGATGAATGATTTTTCTAGGAATTCCCATTTTCCCTATTTCTACTCCAAGTCCAGAAGATCCAGTAGCTGGAGATATAAAAGGCAAGTAACTTCTCTTTTGGTTTAACTTCAGCTATGCTCCATATTCCTTTTCTACTTCCTATGCACACGGCTGTGTCCAACTTCACATCCTCCTCATGGAGCCTTGCAGGTGTGTCGTATTTGGGCTCCTCACCCCTCATTATTCTCGACTCCAGTCTGTCTTTTGCAAAGGCACTGCCTGATGAAGGAGACTAAGTAGAGTTTGGATTGTATGTCTCTAGTTTGCTCAGAACCCTTCAGGGGCAGTCAGTTACCTGCTGTGTTATTTGGTTCTCCATGAAGAGACTCTGAAAGAGGAATTGAGTGCACGCAGTTAATTTGGGAGGTGACCCCAGGAAACATCAGTAAGGGAGTGAGTCCGAGATTGAAGAGACCCCTCATGAAGATGCACTAGTGAGTGTGGCCCTGCCGTGGCCCCTGGAGCTGAGCCCTCTGAGCAGCTCTGGGAGGCAGCAGAGAACTTGCTCAGCGACATCCCAACTGAACGGGTAACTTCGGTCGCTTGGTGTGCATGGAGGGCTGCCTCTGGGGCATTAACTTTCTGGGCCTGGGCTGCAGGGGGGCTGAGGAGCTCCTGCACCCAGGAGAGTACCCAGGGAAGAGAGTGGCAGGGGTGTGCAGGAGGTAGCCTTTGGGGTGGAGAGGTGCTGCACCTACCTAATCCCTGATTCTGCACGTATTTTATGACCGCTTACTGTGTGCACAGCACTGTTCTGGCTGCTGGGGACTTAACTTCCCAGCTCTCTTGGGGCTTATATTTCAGTCAGGGGTGGGGGCAACTCATACAGTAACATATTTAATATGTAAACAAGTAAAATCACTAATGTGTTAGATTAGGCTATGCAGGGTGTGTCCTGCACAAGGTGTGGGGGTCATTCATATTGTAGGTGTAAATGAACACGTGAGAATATTCCAGACCTCTGGGTTCGATTCTAGAGCTGTGAGCTGGGAACCCCTCGTGGTGCACACAGGGACACACACACTCAGAAGGGCACAGCACGTCACCTGCACGCATCCCACCGCCAGCTGGGTCAGGCTCAGGTCACCCACCTGATCTCGTCCCCCAGGATAGGGAAAGGCCTGGTGGTCACATGCTCATCTCGCTGGGGTGGAGGGAGTGCTGGGAGCACGTGGACCCCTCTCCCCAGTGCGTCCAGGGTGTGGGCGGGCAGGGAAGGGGCACTGGTGGCCAGACCAGAGCATGGCCTCTGGAGGGCCATGCTTGGCGGAGGGGTTCAGGTTCTACAACAGTACAGTAGCTCCGGGTGTGGGCTGGAGGCGGCGCGGGCCGTCAGTGCTGTGGAATAAACGAGGCCGCGAGAGAGGATAGGGAATGTGAGGTTTGCACGTGTAAATAGGTTGTCAGGGAGGCTTCACCGAAGAGATGATAAAGCAGGGTCTTCAGGGGGCTGAGGGCTGAACTCTGCAGGTGTCTGGGGAGAAGCATCTGGACAGGAAAGAGCAAATGCAAAGTCCCCGGGGCAGGACATGCTGGGGGTGTTCCTTGAACAAAAAAAGACCAGGTGTGTGAAAGCGGAGTGAGCAAGGGGGAGGCGTGGGGTGGGGGGCGTCGGGGAACCAGATGGTAAGTGCTTGTCAGCCACCGCGAAGACTTACCCTCCTCTCTGAGGGGCCCGGAGAGTCTGGCACAGGGAAACAACGTTGCATTGGGGTCTTTGTGGCAACTGTGTTGAAAACCAGGTTTAGGAGAAGAGAAGGAGCAGGGAAGCCATCGCGATGATGATCTGTGAGGAGGAGATGGTGGCGCTGGGACCCCAGAGGTGTCAGCGGAGGTGACGAGCAGTGGACAGACCGACCGTGGATATAATCTGAGGCTGGAACCCGCAGGACTTGCGGGGGGATTGCTGGGCAGAGGTGGACTGTGGGAGCAGAGAGGACTCGGGGTGGCTCCCCGGCTTCTGGACGGAGCAGACAAGAAAGACGTGCCATTTGCTGAGCCGGGAAAGGCTGTCATGGAGGAGAAGGGGGAGCGCGGGATGGGCTGGGCAGGGGCGGGCAGACCCGTGGTGGGCGCGTGTGCACGCTCTTCTCTGGTCTTTTTTTTTCTTCGCAATATAAGATTCAAGGTCGGGGGCAGAAAGTGAGGCTGGGGAGAAGGCCTTGGAGTGGAGGAGGGAGAAGCCTGGAAGAGGCGTCCTGGAACGCGGGGGAGTGGATGGGCTTGGGGAGTGTCGTGGGATTTGTGGCAGCACAAGGGCTCACCTGAGGTCGGCTCTCACGTGACCCACTGTACCTTCCCGTGCTGCTTCCCGCGTGTGCACTGCCCACACCCAGCTCCTCTGAGCAGACCACGGCGCTGGGGTACTATGTGGGGTATGGTCTTCAGCCTTTATCAGACACTTGGTCACTTGGGGACAGTAGCGGTGCTTGACTTGCTTTCTGATCCCCACAGCACCTGCCGTGGTACCCTGCCCACAGCGGGTATCAGCAAGTGCTTCCTTAAATGTTTGTCATTTGACTAGAATGGAACTCAGCTTTGGAGCCTGGATTAGGACACACATCTCTGGTTTCCTTCCACAAACATGTTTTAGATCTTCTATTTCTGGTTTGTTTCCAGTAATCCCTTTGTTATCCCGTTCCTTTTTCTCCACAACTGGATTGTGGTGACTTCAGGGAAGGAAATTTAATTGAACTTGGAAAGTTCAGATGTCTGTTACAAAATATTAGGGAAACCTCAGAATACAGCCTCGAGGAAAAGAAATTTCAGTTAGTGCAATTAGATTTGTTGGGAAATTTGAAGGCACAGATATCCACTTCAATTTGGTTTCCTACTAATGCATTTTAAAAACACCCAATTTGGGGCCTAACTTCTGGCAGTGAACATTGGAAGCACACACATGTCAACTGCCAGGAGACACAGCACTGGATGATACCAAGTCCCTCCCACTCCTGAGGTTTTTAATTCATTAAGACTCATTAATGCTTTCGTGTCTTCTGATACAGTGGTTCTTAAACAGGGCTATGTTTTAGAACCCCATGCTTTTACAAAATATAAATTCCTGTGTTTTACCTCCCAGATCCATATCTAAATTTCCAGGGGTGAAGTTCAGTCTGGTATTTTGCACAGGTTTTCCCAGATGATTCTGAGATATATCTCTTGTTAAGAACCACTGCTCTAGTTAGTAGAAATTCCTATTTAGTGGTTAGCAGACTTTCCTGTAAAGATAAAGATAGTAAATATTTTCGGCTTTGTAGGCAAAGTTGCAAGTACTCAACTCTGCTTTTTGTAACATGAAAAGAACCCTAGACAGTATGTATAATAAATGAAAGAGCTTGGCTGTGTTCCAATAAAACTTTGTTTACTAAAACAGGGATGGATCTGGCCCTTAGACCATAGTTTACAAATCCTGGGGTTATATCAGCATCTCTGAGTTTGGGATTCCACACCCAGGCAATGACGTTTTACTGGGAGATTCTAGTATGCAGCCCAGATTGAGAACTACTGTTTTAGAAAATTCATAGGCTCGATTCCAGGCACTCGAAGCAAAGGAGACTTGAAGCAAAAGAAGAGGACAATTTTGCAGACCAGGATGTTTTTAGGTTTTCATGACCCTGCTCCCTGGAAGCCCCCAGGCCTGCAGGAGACACACCGGCAAACAGTTATAACAGCAGGACTTAATGCAATGACAGGGCAAGATCATGGAGCCATGGGAGCAAACACAAGGAGCGTTCCTACAGCTCCTCACGAGAGGGAGGGAGGGAGGGAAGGCAGGGAGGCGAGTGGGAAGGAGAGAAGGAAGAGTGGAAGGAACAGTGGAGGGAGGGAGGCAGGAAAAGGTTGAGGCTCTAGGACGGCTTCCTGGGACTAGGAGGAGGAGGTATGGAGGATGTTGCAGATCTGTGTATATATGGTGACGATTTTACAGCAAGCGACAGAAAAGCATCTTGAGGAAGAGACACCTTTTTCTAGTTTTGCTCAAAGCCACCGCGTGGGCTCTGGCAGCCTGAAGATTTTGAAGGGTCTGCTGTGTCACACATGTTGAGGACTTTGGACTGTGACCTGAAGGCATTGGGTCACCATTCAGGGATTAATCTGCAAAGTGATATGAAAAGATTGGCATTTTAGAAAGATCACTGCTGACACCAGTGTGGAGAGTGGATTGAAAGGAGACAGGAATCAGACAGCCTTGTCTTGAGGCTCTCAGAATAACCCAGGCAAACGAGGATGAGGTCCTGCAGGAAGGCTCTGGAACACTGGAAGGAGAGGAGGATTGCGGGCACTTTCCTGACCTGGTGAGCAGATGTGGGAGGTGAGCATGGGGGAGAAGCGAGGGGCCTCAGAGGCTTCTGGTTCCTGCATTGTGTGGGAGTATTTGCCTGATAAGTTAAAAAGTGAATTTCAGAAACGTAAATTTAAAATACATGGGTACTATATGCTTTCTTTCTGTTTACAGATGGTTGTAAGTCGGGATTCCTTGGACTTCAATGCCAATGTAAAGTTCAAATTTTTTTTTTTTATTTATTTTATTTTTTTTTAATTTTTTTTTATTATTTTTTGGGGGTACACCAGATTCAATCATCTGTTTTTATACACATATCCCCGTATTCCCTCCCTTCCTTGAATCCCCCCCCCTTGAGTCCCCCCCACCCTCCCAGCCCCAGTCCTCTAAGGCATCTTCCATCCTCGAGTTGGACTCCCTTTGTTATACAACAACTTCCCACTGACTATTTTACAGTTGGTAGTATATATATGTCTGTGCTACTCTCTCGCTTCGTCTCAGTTTCCCCTTCACCCCCCGCCCCCTCCCATACCTCGAGTTCTCCAGTCCATTCTCTATATCTGCATCTTTGTTCTTGTCACTGAGTTCATCAGTACCATTTTTAGATTCCGTATATGTGAGTTAGCATACAATATTTGTCCTTCTCTTTCTGACTTACTTCACTCTGTATGACAGATTGTAGTTCTGTCTACCTCATTACATATAGCTCCATCTCATCCCTTTTTATAGCTGAGTAATATTCCATTGTATATATATGCCACATCTTCTTTATCCATTCATTTGTTGATGGGCATTTCGGTTGCTTCCATGTCCTGGCTATTGTAAATAGTGCTGCAATAAACATTATGGTACATGTTTCTTTTGGGATTATGGTTTTCTTTGGGTATATGCCCAGGAGTGGGATTACTGGATCATATGGTAGTTCTATTTGTAGTTTTTTAAGGAACCTCCAAATTGTTTTCCATAGTGGCTGTACCAACTTACAGTCCCACCAACAGTGCAGGAGAGTTCCCTTTTCTCCACACCCTCTCCAACATTTGTGGTTTCCAGATTTTGTGATGATGGCCATTCTGATCGGTGTGAGGTGATACCTCATTGTGGCTTTGACTTGCATTTCTCTGATGATGAGTGATGTTGAGCATCTTTTCATGTGTTTGTTGGCCATCTGTATGTCTTCTTTGGAGAAATGTCTATTTAGGTCTTCTGCCCATTTGTGGATTGGGTTATTTGCTTTTTTGGTATTAAGCTTCATGAGCTGCTTGTATATTTTTGGAGGTTAATCCTTTGTCCGTTGTTTCATAGGCAATTATTTTTTCCCATTCTGAGGGTTGCCTTTTAGTCTTGTTTATGGTTTCTTTCACTGTGCAAAAACTTTGAAGTTTCATGAGGTCCCATTTGTTTATTCTTGATTTTATTTCCATGATTCTAGGAGGTGGGTCAAAAAGGATCTTGCTTTGATGGATGTCATAGAGTGTTCTGCCTATGTTTTCCTCTAGGAGTTTGATAGTGTCTGGCCTTACATGTAGGTCTTTAATCCATTTGGAGTTTATTTTTGTGGATGGTGTTAGGAAGTATTCTAATTTCATTCTTTTACATGTTGCTGTCCAATTTTCCCAGCACCACTTATTGAAGAGGCTGTCTTTTTTCCATTGTATACTCGTGCCTCCTTTGTCAAAGATAAGCTGCCCATATGCGTTTGGGCTTACTTCTGAGTTCTCTATTCTATTCCATTGATCTTCCTTTCTGTTTTTGTGCCAGTACCATACTGTCTTGATCACTATGGCCTTGTAGTAGAGTTTGAAGTCAGGAAGGCTGATTCTACCAACTCCATCTTTCCTTCTCAAGATTGCTTTGGCTATTCAGGGTCTTTTGCGTTTCCATACAGATCGTAAGATTTCTTGCTCTAGTTCTGTGAAAAATGCCATTGGTCATTTGATTGAGATTGCATTGAATCTGTAAATTGCTTTGGGTAGTACAGTCATTTTCACCATGTTGATTCTTCCAATCCAGGAACATGGTATGTCCCTCCATCTGTGTGTGTTGTCTTTGATTTCTTTCATCAATGTCTTAAAGTTTTCTGCATACAGATCTTTTGCCTCCTTAGGCAGGTTTATTCCTAGGTATTTTATTCTTTTTGTTGCAATGGTGAATGGGAAAGTTTCCTTAATTTCTCTTTCTGCTCTTCCGTTGTTAGTGTATAGGAATGCGAGAGATTTCTGTGCATTAATTTTGTATCCTGCTACTTTACTAAACTCATCAATGAGTGCTAGCAGTTTTCTGGTAGAGTCTTTAGGGTTTTCTATATATAATATCATGTCATCTGCAAAGAGTGACAATTTTACTTCTTCTTTTCCAATTTGGATTCCTTTGATTTCTTTTTCTTCTCTGATTGCTGTGGCTAAAACTTCCAAAACTATGTTGAATAATAGTGGTGAGAGTGGACACCCTTGTCTTATTCCTGTTCTTAGAGGGAATTCTTCCAGTTTTTCCCCATTGAGAACGATGTTGGCTTTTGGTTTTTCATATATGGCTTTTATCATGTTGAGGTAATTTCCTTCTATGCCCATTTTCTGGAGAGCTTTTATCATAAATGGATGTTGAACTTTGTCAAAAGCTTTTTCTGCATCTATTGAAATGATCATATGGCTTTTATCCTTCAATTTGTTGATATGATGTATCACATTGATTGATTTGCGTATATTGAAGAATCCTTGCATCCCAGGGATAAACCCCACTTGATCATGGTGTATGATTTTTTTAATATGCTGTTGCAGTCTGTTAGCTAGTATTTTGTTGAGGATTTTTGCATCTCTATTCATCAGTGATATTGGTCTGTAGTTTTCTTTTTTTGACATCTTTGCCTGGTTTTGATATCAGGGTGATGGTGGCCTCGTAGAATGAGTTTGGGAGTGTTCCGCCTTCTGCAATATTTTGGAAGAGTTTGAGAAGGATAGGTGTTAACTCTTCTCTAAATGTTTAATAGAATTCGCCTGTGAACCCATCTGGTCCTGGGCTTTTGTGTGTTGGGAGATTTTTAATCACTGCCTCAATTTCCGTACTTGTGATTGGTCTGTTCATGGTTTCTATTTCTTCCTGGTTCAGTCTTGGAGGATTGTATTTTTCTAAGAATGTATCCATTTCTTCGAGGTTATCCAGTTTATTGGCATATAGTTGCTTGTAGTAGTCTCTCATGATGTTTTGTATTTCTGAGGTGTCCGTTGTTACTTCTTCTTTTTCATTTCTAATTCTGTTGATTTGCATCTTCTCCCTTTTTTTCTTGATGAGTCTGGCTAATGGTTTATCAATTTTGTTAATCTTCTCAAAGAACCAGCTTTTAGTTTTATTTATTTTTCTTATGGTTTCTTTCCTTTCTTTTTCATTTATTTCTGCTCTGATCTTTATGATTTCTTTCCTTCTGCTCACTTTAGGGTTTCTTTGTTCTTCTTTCTCTAGTTGTTTTAGGTGTAAGGTTAGGTTGTTTATTCGATCATTTTCTTGTTTCTTAAGGTGGGACTGTATCGCTATAAACTTCCCTCTTAGAACTGCTTTTGCTGCGTCCCATAGGTTTTGGGTTGTTGTGTTTTCATTATCATTTGTTTCTAGATATTTTTTGATTTCCTCTTTGATTTCCTCTTTGATTTCTTTAGTGATTCCTTGGTTGTTTAAGAGTGAATTGTTTAGCCTCCATGTGTTTGTCTTTTTTGCAGTTTTTTTCCTGTAATTGATATCTAGTCTCATGGCATTGTGGTCTGAGAAGATGCTTGATATGATTTCAATTTTTTTGAATTTGCTGAGGTTTGATTTGTGACCCAAGATGTGATCTATCCTGGAAAATGTTCTGTGTGCACTTGAGAAGAAAGTGTAGTCTGTCGTTTTTGGATGGAATGTCCTATAAATATCAGTTAAGTCGAGATGGTCTAATGTGTCATTTAAAGCTTGTGTGTCTTTATTTATTTTCTGGGATGATCTGTCCATTGATGTAAGTGGGGTGTTCAAGTCTCCCACTATTTTTGTCTTACTGTCGATGTCCCCTTTTATAGCTGTTAGCATTTGCCTTATATACTGAGGTGCTCCTATATTGGGGGCATAGATATTTACCATTGTGATATGTTCTTCTTGAATGGATCCCTTGATCATTATGTAGTGTCCTTCCTTGTCTCTTTTAATCGTCTTTACTTTCAAGTCTAATGTGTCTGATATGAGTATTGCTACTCCAGCTTTCTTTTGACTTCCATTTGCATGGAATATCTTTTTCCATCCCTTTACTTTCAGTCTATATGTATCCCTTGGTCTGAAGTGGGTTTCTTGTAGGCAGCATATAGAAGGGTCTTGTGTTTGTATCCATTCAGCCAGTCTGTGTCTTTTGGTTGGAGCATTTAATCCATTGACATTTAAAGTGATTATTGACATGTGTGTTCCAATTACCATTTTCTGAATTGTTTTGGGTTTGTATTTGTAGGTGTTTTCCTTTTCTTGTGTGTCCTACTTAGAGAAGTTCCTTTAGCACTTGTTGTAAGGCTGGTTTGGTGGTGCTGAATTCCCTTAACTTTTGCTTGTCTGGAAAGCTTTTGATTTCTCCCTCAAATCTGAATGAGATTCTTGCTGGGTAGAGTATTCTTGGCTGTAGGTTTCTCTCTTTCAGGACTTTCAGTATATCCTGCCATTCCCTTCTGGCCAGCAGAGTTTCTGTAGAAAGGTCAGCTGTTATTCTTATGGGTTTTCCCTTATATGTTGTTTGTTGCTTTTCTCTTGCTGCTTTTAATATTTTTTCTTTGTGTTTAATTGTCGTTAGTTTGATTAATATGTGCCTTGGTGTATTTCTCCTTGGGTTTATTCTGTATGGGACTCTCTGTGCTTCTTGGACTTGGTTAATTATTTCCTTTCCCATGTTGGGGAAGTTTTCCACTAGAACCTCTTCAAATATTTTCTCAGACCCTTTCTTGTTTTCTTCTTCTTCTGGGATGCCTATAATTTGAATGTTAGTACGCTTAATGTTATCACTGAGGTCTCTGAGACTGTCTTCTATTCTTTTTATTCTTTTTTCTTTTTCCTGCTCTGTGGCATTTATTTCCCCCATTCTATCTTCCAACTCACTTATTCGTTCTTCTGCCTCCATCATTCTGCTGGTTATAGCATCTAGAGTATTTTTAATTTCAGTTATTTTGTTATCCATTGCTGTTTGTTTTTCTGAGTTCTTATGAACTGTTTCTTGTACTTTCTCTATTTTGTTATCAAGATTTTGTATCATTTTTACTATCATTACTCTAAATTCTTTTTCAGGCATTTTTCCTATTTCCTGCTCATTTATTTGGTCTTGTGGGGTTTTTTCCTGCTCCTTTGCCTGCATGGTGTTTCTTTGTTTCCTCATGGTTGTCCAAACTTTTGGGGTTGCTTGTCCTGGCGATAGAGGTGTTTATAGAAGACTGTCCAAGCCTCAGACTAATGTCCAAGTATTGGATTAAACGAATATTAAGTCTGCTGGTGTTGCAGGGTTGCCTGCAGAGGTGGGGGACAGCTGTGGCTCACTGAGGAGATGCGGCACTGGCAGCAGGCCTTCTAAGAAGTGCTCATTGGCATGAGCTCTCCCAGAGTCCAGTCAAGTTCAAATTTTTTGCTGAATTCCAGTGCCTGGTTTAATGCCAGGACTGTAATTGACAATAAACCTTTGCATCTCCCTGCGGCGTTCTCGGTCCACGGGGTCGGCAGCTGTGATGGACGGTCAGGGCGGGTTCCAAGCCTGGGTTCGCCCAGCCTGGGTTCCAAGGCTTCTCTTGTGATAAATATCACAAGAGATATTCACACAAGCAGTACCCTTTTTGTCACATTAGGTGACTGTTCTTTGAAGTATAAACGTTAGACATTATGCAAAGACTGTAATTTACCCTGATCTTTTTTTCTTAATTATTAGAAAAAAAAAATTCCACAATTTTGTTACTAACATTTTACTTGAAAAAGCGCCAAGAGAAGGAGTGGGATTTAGCTACCTTTTCAGATTATCTATTATTTTAACCCTTGTGGAAAACCTTTCTGAAATGCATGAGACTTCCCTTCTTTGAGAAGTAGGGGAACCCAGTCAGATCTTTGAGTCTTTCAGGATCTTCCTCAAGGGACCACGTTGCAGGTTTAGATGCTAATGTTCTTGATAGAAATAGAGATGTTTTAAATATGAGAATGGGTTGAATATGTACACTAATCTGGAATATACCTTGAACATGGCTTTTCAAATCAAATTATCAGATTTTGTATTCTTGGCATCATACAAAGGGCATGGGCTTTCGAATCTGACAGACCTCGGTTCAAATCTCTACTTAGCCCTCCTGGCTGTGTGATCTTGGGCAAGTTAATTAACCATTCTGAGCATCTTTTTTCCTCAACTATAAAATGCTTACCTATCTTATAGGGCTTTTGCTTGACTTCATTATTTAATCCATCCATAATAAAGTCAAGCAAGAGCCCTGTCTTCTTGAGAAATATTTATTGATTGAGACATACGTCCATGGCGGTGAGAGTCCTGAGGTGAGCTCTAAGTTTTTAGTCTGACAGGTGTTTCCTTCATCTATTGCTGTGTAACAATTCACTCCAAAACTTAGTGGCTTAAAACAACAAGGGTTATTTCTCAGAATCCTGTGACCTGGCTGAGCAGTCTTTCTGCTGGACTTGCTGGAGGGTCTGCTGGGGATAGCTCTGTGTCTCTCTCCGTGTGGCCTTTTGTCCTCGAGGAGGGCAGACAGGATACCTCCCTGGTGGTCTCAAGGTTCCCAGAGGGTGAGAATGGAAACCACAAAGCCTTTCGTGACGTGGGCTCTGAAATCCCACAACAGCGCTTTGTCCTCATTCCACTGGTCAAAGTCAGTCAGAGGCTGATAAGTGATTTCAGTAATCAAAGTGTGAAAGACAGACACACCTCAACAGAGAGTGGGAGAGGGAAGGGGGAGCTGCTGGTACAGGCTGGGTGGGGAAGGCCTTTCTGAGGCAGTGACACGGCCTAGACCTGAAGGGTGAGAGGGAGCCGGGGGAGGGGCGCCACCTGCCGGCCGGAGCAGAGGTGCAGAGGCAGGCAGGTCTGGAAGCAGCCTGCCTGCTGGGACCGGCTCGTGCCTGCAGGATTGGGATACGCCGAGCGTGGCGCTCATTAGGGCAGAATGCACGTTCATCTCTTTCCTTCTAAAAAATGGAGGTAGAAATATGTTTAATTCAAGAATGTTATTCAATGGGAATCTATGAAGTGTTACTATATAAGGCTCTGTTTGGGGAAAAAAAAATGTTCCCCCGCGGGTAGGTGCTAAAAGATTGTAGATACTTTGCAAACCAGTGCCTGCCCTGAATGTTCCCAAATGGCATCTCCGATCTTTCCTGGAGAGATGCTTTGCTCCCTTTAAGATGCAGTCCTCCGGGCCCGGGATGTATGTCAACCAGAGATAACTCAGAATCCGTGGGCAAAGGGGTGGAGGATGGAGAGCCCCTCTGGAAGTCTCTTCTCCTTCGCAGGCTGTGACTGTAGCCTGGCAGGAGCTCTCCCTGAAGCATGTGATGCCCACGGGAGGTGCCTGTGCCGCCCCGGGGTGGGGGGCCCTCGGGGTGAGGCTAGCTGCTCGGGTTTCTGCTCCTTCCCCGTTTGCCAAGGTAAGTGGGCCACACGTGCACAGTGACCATCTGTCCCCCGCGGGAAGTTTCCTCCTGAGGAAATGCAGAGGGTCCTCCGGCAGAGCCGTGTGGCCTGCAGTTTAATAAACGAGCCCCTGGTTCATATATGTATGTTACCTGTGACTGTCCTCAGGGCCAGGCCATGTCACCTCCTCTCTTCTGTCGTTTCAGCCTTACTCTTCTTGCTTCCCGGTGGTCAAGCCCATGGGCTCTGGAGTCAGCTCCTGGGTGCAGACCCGGGCTCTGGAGGGGAGGTGGGACCTGAGTAGTGTTTAGGAACCTGCCAGGTAGACGGGGAGGGGGCAGGGTGTCCTGGGAGGGGGAGCAGCACACACAGAGCCACAGACTTGGTTTGCCTCTTAGTCTTACCTCCTAGTAAGCGTCACTGAAGGGGCTGGAGGGGGGGGGGGGTGGCCTGGCCCCGTCCCTCGAGCACGATGTTGGGTGACCAGCAAGTAAATGAATTTGCCTATGTCCTTCTCTGCCTCCTCCCCACTCTCTGCCGTTGTGCTCCTTGGTGGCTCATGTTGGGGAGGAGGGGGCGGTACGAGAAGAAGGAAAAGGGATCAGTCAGGGCTCAGGGCTGGAGCTAAACACGGACGGGGACTTGCGGTATGCTGACCGAGTCAGGCTCCAGGCTGGGTTTCCAAGGAGGCTCCGGGTGTCAAGCCCAGACTCCTGCAGTGCAGCTCAGGGACATGGAGACTGTGGTCCTGCTGCCTCCATGGCCATGCAGGGCCCCCAGGAAGCCAGCCAGGGCACAGCAGCAGAAATGCTCAGCCTTTCGAATCTTATTCGAGTAATTATTTTGCACAACCCGATTGGCATCCAGAGCCCAGCTCCAGGAGAACCTGGAAAGTGCTGTTTCTAGCTTCCGGCCTCTGAGCACAGGAGGAGGGTAGCATCGGTACTGAGGCGTGTCACCCACGAGATCAGCCACGCTACGGAGCTGGGAGGGTGAGGCGGGAGCAGGAGGGTCCGTCCCCGGAGCAGGAGACAAAGTGGGGAAGAGCAGGGTTCTCACTAGCTGTCAGCTTGGGCAAGTTTCTCACCCTCTGTGTTCCTCAGTTTCCTGGTAATAGTGCCCCCCCGTGACACGCTCTGCAGGTTGCACGTGTACTGACACGCAAAATTCTTAGAGCCTGGGAAGCGCTCACCTGCACAGTAACTGTTATTCCTTTAACCCTCCTTCTTCTGCCCCAGGCTACCCTCTACATCATTTTAAGAGCCTGTAGCCTCAATCCTGGTTGATCTCCCTGCTTGTATAGATGTGTGAGTGCAATATCCCAAGCCCTTCCTTTTCCTCCTGGCCTCCCCCTGATGTACCCGGGACCTTTATCGTCTGCCCCACTTCTCAGCCTTTGCCTCTTGGGCCAAAGAAGCTCTCAGCAGTCCCTGTCCAGAGATTTGGGTCACCTGGCAGGTGGGAAGGTAAGGAAAGGAAGGGGGTGTCTTTTGTTTCTCTGCCTTGACTTTAACCAGAGAAGTGGGTTTTAGAAGTTGGAATGCCCTGTGCATTTCCTGTGGAAATATCAGTACAGGTGATGCTTAGGTTGAAGTTGTATGAATCGTCCTAGAGGCAGATTCGGTGCTGAGCTGGCTCTGTGGTCTGGTGTGGTGACTTGTCCTTGTACATATATTGTTTCTGTGGAAAGACATCCCAAATAATGATGTTTTGGAGCACGAGTTGGGGATGCTTCCATTTCTGTTTTACCGGAGGTGCTGAATCTCTCATTGACCAAAATAAGAAGAGCTAGCAGGAGGGAGATGGGGTAGAGGCCTTCCACTTCAGGGTCCACTAGGGGCCAAGCCTAGAAGAGCTTATGTTGGGAGCAGGCAAGGTTATAAGTGCTGAAAACAAGGTCTGTCTGACAAAAGCAGGAGGGGAAAGTTCATGGCAGCCTCATTCCTGGTGGGGTGTAGAGGTGCACCCGAAGTTCATTCTTTTAGATTTGAACCACTAGGCTCTGGATGCTCCCACTTTCTGTAGGTAATGGTCTCCCTTTTCTAGCTCTCGCCTTTTCTAACAGCTTTTGTGATCTTTAAAAATTTTTTTTTCCTTGGGGGCAGCATTGAAGCCAGTGGCTGAAGCCTAGACTTGCTGAAATCTGAACTTGGTCTAGCATCAAGGTCCGACCAGTATTTTAATTTGTGGTCTTTCTTAGATGAAATTGATTTCTTGATCCATGGAATTTTAGAATCAAACCAGCGTGGCCCCAAATGCTACATCAGATGGTCCAGTATATTCTAGCCAAAAGATGTTTGTGTGCCTTTACTCTATACTGATTTAAAGATTTAAAAAATCTTCCTAAAAAGAAATCTAAAACCCTCTTAATTGTGCTTGCCAACTGAAGTCTGGCATTTATGGTTTGCATTAACTTAATTTACTCCAGACTTTAAGCACAAGGCCATCTCCTTCTCATTTTATTTTTGACTCACTCAAGTGTCCTGCAGTTTTCTTTCTTGTAGCTGAAAGTCAGATCGTAGATGTGAGGCTGCATGGAGAACTGTCTCTGTGTATTTCAGTTTTACGTTTGTGTTGATGTCTGGCTCAGCTCTTTATCGACAACCACAAAACACACGGCAGGAACTTGGTCCTTTGGGGGGTTCACTGTTCCCCTTTCTTCCTCTTGGTCTGTCTTTCCTGCCTTCCTCTCCTTCTTCTTCATTTTTCTCTTCCTCTTCTTTCCTTCCTCCCCCCCCCCCTTTTTTTTTCTGGTGCAATTTGCTAAGTAACAACTAGTTAGCACTTAGAACAGAGGCCAGGAGTGTGGGACTGTGGAGATAGGGGTCCTTCCATGACGTGGCACTGAAGGCACTCAGAGTGCAGCTGCCGCCAATCCCTGACGGCCCAGGGCCCGAACGGTCCCCATTGGAGTTTGCTGTAGTCTTTGGGTTGTGGTTGTGAGTATTTCCTTAGAAAAGTCCTATACATATGTTGCCGGTGCAAGATGAACCTCCTTCTGTGTGTCAGCATATTCTCATGAATCACACAAACTGGCCCCGGGGAGAGGCCAAATGCACCAGCGGATGGTGGATGGTGCTGCAGTGGGAAGGTTTCTGACCTGGGATGCTCTCGGGAGAGCCCTCCCAGCCCTTCCAAGGGAAAAAACAACATCTATAGGGCTAGGCCACGTTCTGTGCAGTTTGGCTTTGAACTGGCCCTTTGCTTTGTAATTCAGTGTTTGTCTAGGAGAACACTGAGGTGGTTGGAAAAAGCCTTGGGATTTTCTGTAGATCTGATCTGCCCTCAGCCCAGTTAGCCAGAGAAGTGCTGAGTTTTGTGGAACTGAGATACTGGCTTTGCAGCTCTGAGTGAGGAAGGCGCCAGCCTGCCTTCCAACAGAAGGAAAAGCTCTAACATCACGGGCCATGAGAGCACCTCTGAAACAATAAGGAGCTCTGTTTCCCTTGCAATATACGTGTTGTCTAGTACGGTCGCCTCACTCTGTGAGCTAATTCCCTGCCACGGAAGAGAATGGCATTCCTCAGAGCAACGCCTCTCATAGCAGCACTGCAAGAGTCAACGAGAGAATGCACATCAGTAGAACTGCAGGGCTGGACCTGGAAAAGGATTTCAATAGCTGCTTACTCCTTCATTTAACAGATAGCTATTTGGCATGTCCTAGGGACCAGGACTGTGCTTGATGCTGGAAGATTTTTTTTTTAAGCTCTTTTTTTTTTTTAACTCTTTATTGGAGTATAATTGCTTTACGCTGTTGTGCCAGTTTCTGCTGTACAACAAAGTGAATCAGCTGTATTTATACACATATCCCCATATCCCCTCCCTCCCGCGACTCCTTCCCACCCTCCCTACCCCACCCCCTAAGTCATCACCCATCATCGAGTTGATCTCCCTGTGTTATGTGATGTTGGAAGATTTTGGGGGAGCACAGCAGACAAGCTCCCTGATTCCCTGGACTTTTATTTTCATTATTTTTTATACTCTTTGGGAATAAAGGTGTCTTAAAGCAGAAGCACAGTGAGGAGCAGACGAGAAGAAAATTCCCCAGAAACTCCAAAGGACCTGGCTCAAAACAAAGAGCGGAATTAAAATATTTGTAAAGCTTATAGCATTTCCAAGAGCGAGGAGAGGCTGCCAGCGTTGGGGTTTGGGTTTGGGAATTGGCGGGTTTCGTTGATTGTTGGATTGAAATGTGCAGTGTGATGCCAGGTTGAGTGATTCACGATTTACGATAACGTACCTGTGTTTAAGGCTGCATCTTTGTTTTCCCCTCCGGGTGTAACTGCGTTTCCTGAGGCTCCCTGGACAATCCCTCTGGCCCTGGGAGTCAGGGTCAGTGTCACCCTTGTGATGCTGGCTGGAGCTGCCACCTCTGTGCTCCAGGCTCCTGCCACTGCTACCCTGACTGCCTGCAGGAGTGTTTTCCTCTCGCGTTCACTTTCCTTAAAGGAGAAATAGCAGAAAGAACCTGTGCTAGGGTTCTCCAGAGAAACGGAGGATGTGTGTCTGTATATATAGATACAGGGAGATGTAGATATAGACGGATAGATTTATTTTAAGGAATCGACTCACATGATTGTGGGGGCTGGCAGGTCTAAAGTCTGCAGGGTGGGCCAGCAGGCTGGAGCAGGCTGGAGACCTGGGGCGGGGGGAGTGGATGCTGCAGCTGGAATCCACAGGCCTTCTGGAGGCGGAATTCCTTCTTCCTTTGGGACCTCAGGCTTTTCTCGTAAGGCCTTCAGCTGATGGGATGAGGCCAACCCGCCCTGTGGAGAGTAACCTGCCTTACTCAAGGTCAGCCGATTTAAATGTTCATCACATGTAACAAAACGCCTTTACAACAGCATCTAGACTGGTGTTGAGCAAACATCTGAGCCCTATAGCCTCGTTGGCATGCAAACATTAACCATGACAAAGCCCAAGAACGTTTCCTCAGTAATCTGCCCCTCGGTAGGGACTTGATCTCTGCAGATGGGCCTGCAGGGACCATGGGGCTGTGAAGGAGTGCTGACCCAGACAGCGGGGGAGCCCAGTCCTTGTCCAGCTGGCTGAGTGGCACTAGGCCCGTTTCTTCCTCTCTCTTACGTTTAGTTTCTCAGCACCATGTCAGTAATGCTCTAGCCCTTCCGGAGGCCTCGCTCGTCGTGGTCAGGGACCGTGTGTTTCTCATATTTGCCTCCACCCTGACACCTGGTCACGGTGCCGTAGAACACAATAGGCCTTCAATCAAAGTCGGCTGGATGGATGCGTGTGAAATAGGAGGGTGGAGTGATGGTAAATGCTCCTGGGTCTGCCACTCCCTAACGGGGCCTCTCAGAACAAGTCACATAGCCGTTGAAGCCCCAGGTCATTTGCAAATGAGAAAACGAGCCAAGTTCCCTTCCAGCAGTGAGAGTTTATTTTATGATACCAGTGACAACTCGGGCAAATGCTACCACCGTCATTATCACAGAAAAGCAGAAAGTTACCAGAGTAACTCCCCACGCGGGGGCCTGGGCCAAGTGCTGTTAAAGAGAATGAAAATGGCACAGTCCCAACCCTGTGGGAGCTCTGTGCTCCAGGGCTTAGCCATGTGGGGCTTTACAGAGCCTCAGGATGCCTGCAAAGAAATCACTGGAATCGACCCTTTATCTCATCTTTTCTTTCCCAAGACCTCAACAAGCGTGGAATTTTTGAAACCTTGCAGACAATGTGTGTGTGTCTGTGTGAGTGTGTGTGTGTATTTTTTACTGCATACACCGAATATAAATTTGGAAGTCAGGAATGCTCATCCACTGATTCCCATTAATACAGTGCAGGATGGTGTGCAGACACATGCCAAGCACTGGGGGACTTGGATGGTCACGACAGTAACGTCAGCAAGAGTGAACGCTCACGAGCACTTCCCCTGTGCAAGCGCTGTGCACCGTGCCCTGCATGCCTGTGGCTGCTGATTCTCTAGTGATCCCGTGGGGTGGGTACTGTCATCAGCTCGTTGCCAGGAGAGGAAACTGAGGCTTAGAGAGGCTAAGCCACGTGCCCGTGATCGCACAGCTATTAAGTGGCAGAGCTGTTACTTGAATCCAGATGTGTGTGCCCCGGAGGCTGAAACCCTTTGCTATAGGCTAATTCGGTGACCTTGGAACGGACATGTCACTTAACTTCTGAACTTCACTGCGTAACCCTGGAATGCAAGGAGGTAATCTCTCCAGTCCCTCCCGGATCTTAAGGGGTGAAGCCCTCCAGCTCAGGAAGCAGTGGGCCATTTCCACCACTCACCTCTCCCCGGAAGCAGGTCCTCGCAGAGTGTGAGTGCTGAGGGATGCTGAGTGACCCTGGCCCTGTGGGAGGTTAGCTGCAGGGACCTGTAGGAACCTGACCCAGTGGGAAGGGGCAGAGGGGAATGGCCAGCATCTCTTCTCTCCATCCACGCGTGTTTAGTCACCTACTTGAGGTGGAAGAAAGGAAACTGGAATTATTTTCCCATCTATTTCCAACCCTGCCTGCATCACTTTTTTCACGATTGTTTAATCTAGGTATGAGGAGAGGTGGACAGGGGCAAAAAATGGGGAGGATAGTTGTAGGCCAGTCTGGACCAGAATGGTTTGCACTTGATCCCCACTGGGATTTGGGAGTCACACGGCCTCTCGATTGACTCACATCCCCCATCAGCTGTTCCCCGCGTCTTCCTCCGATGAGCATCACTACTGAATGCAAGAAGCATCCCCCAAATCCTCATTCACAACCAGCCAATCCTGCCGAATGTGAAAATAACAGCAGGAAACACCGGCATTTATTGATCGCTCAGTATGAGACAGGCATTGGACCCAGCGCTTTCAAGTATCATCTTTATTTAATCCTGGCAACAATCTTATCAAGTAGATGCTAATGTTATTCCCACTTAAGGAAGGGGAAACTGAGGCTTAGAGCTTGTTTCAGGTTCCAAGTCTGATAAGAGGTGGAACTGGAACTTGCATTTGGGTCTTTCTGGCCCTGCCTCTGTACTCTTATCTGGGTCCGGTGCCCCCCTCCCTGGGTCTGACTGTGGTCTTTTCATCCAGCCTGCCAGTGTTCAGCCCTTGGCTCCTACCAGACACCCTGCAGCCCAGTGACTGGACAGTGCGAGTGTCAGCCGGGGATCACAGGACGGCGGTGTGACAGGTGTCTCTCAGGCGCCTCTGATTTCCCCCACTGTCAAGGTAGGGGAGACAGCAGCATGCCAGAGGGGGGACTCCTCTCCAAAGTGTATACAGCCAGCCTCTCAGAGAAGCTGGCAGACCCCTGCAGACCCACCACTGGTCACTACTACACTTTTGACTCTAATCTGCCTGGTTCCTCCCCAGTTTGGGTCCATTGAAAACTCATATACCAGTTATGCATCTTAAAGGAAATCTAAAAATGATTTATTCCTAAAATTTAATTTTTTTTTCGTGCATTATAAATTTGTGTTTCTTGATTTGCATGTCAATCCTCTGTGTAGCAGTGTGGTAAAGGTGACCCCTTTTAGCTAAGCCAAGTATTCTTGTCCCCCTTCCCAAAGCCAGGTGACTTCTCTCTGGTCCCAGGCACGGCACTGATGTGGCTGCTCCTTAATCCCCTGTAGGTGTTCCAGCAGGTCCCCTTGCAGGCAGGCAGAGCAGGGCTTTGCCAGGGTTTCTGTTCCTCTCTCTTGCCCACCACTGGCCTCCTGGGGCATGGTGTCTTCACACATCAGCCCAGGTGTGAGGGACCGGGGAGTGGAGTGAACCAGAATCTGTTTGGTTTGGAGAGAGTGAGCCAGGGAGGAAACACTGTCGTGGGTCGGTCCTCATCCCTGCGATGATACGAGAGACGAGAGTGTGCCGGGCTCGGTGATGCTGGGCACAGACCAAGGACGCCCAGGAATCTCCTTGTGCCCCCAGCACGTGCAGGCCCCCGTGGTGAGTAGCTTCTGACTGCTGCTTTCAGAGACCCTCTCTCTGTTGAGAAGCAGGTTTTGTGAAAGGCTGACCCAGACTTTGTGTCAGGAGACTGTGGTTTTCTCAGACCCCTTCCTGCTCTGATGGGGCTTGGAGCCTGGCACGCAGAGCTGTCTGAAGACAGGGCTGCAGCTCCAGCTTGAGTCCTCAGAACCTCGCTGACCAGGATCCTCTGGAGACCAGGCTTTCTGGCCGGTGGCCACAGCAGCCAGCCGTCAGAGGGGGCTGCTCGCCTTGGAGAAGGCCTGGGGGTCCCCGGAGAGGGAGGCTGTCCCGGGCTCGGTGTCCTCGCCTCCACCGGCTCGGGAGTGGAAGGAAGTGCTAAGCAGCGGGCTGAGGGGCTGGGAGCCAGGACGAGTTCCCAGAGCTGGCAGCTTGGGGAGGAGCCAAGGGTGGGGAGGGGCCAAGGGTGGGGCGGGGCCGGCTTGGAAAGCAACAAGGAGCTGGAAGGCTGGGTTACAGCAGAATTCGAGAGCCTCAAGCAAGAAGGAGACAGAGAATATCATCAAGGGGGAGGCGGAAGCAAAGAAAGAGGAGACAATAAAGGCAAAAAGTCTAGGGAACAACATGTAAGAAAACAAGATCACGTTATGGGTTTATTTAAATGATTTGAAAAAGCAGGCTCAGAGCAGGCTTACCCAAACTCTCTTCATTAAAAAAAATTTTTTTTATTTATCTGTTTGGCTGCACAGCTTGTGGGATCTTAGTTCCCTGACCAGGGATTGAACCCAGGCCCTCGGCAGTGAGAATGCTGAGTCCTAACCACTGGACCACCAGGAACTCCCTCTTCATGGTTAATGCTGTGTCATGGTGATACTGAGACACTGCAGGACCCTAATTTGTTGAAGAGAGATTACGTTGGGTTTGTGACACTATTTGCACTAAGGCAAGACAGCAGATCTATTAATTTTAGAAATAATTTTAGTACAGGTGGAGAACAGGGGGGTTGTGATAGTTAAAGAATTAAGTCATGGTTAACTAAGAAATGTGCTTAGAAATTCTGTAACATCTAATTGGACCGTTAAAAAGTCTGTTGGTACAATACTGCCCTCTTCTGGGTAATCGTAACGATGTTTAGAATTCTGGCATCTCGTTTCCCCAGTCTCCTCCTTTAGTAGTAGGCAGGGAATAGAGTTGTTCAGTGGCCAGAGGGGTGATTTGAGGATTAAGGACCACGAAGATTATTCGAGGTGTCTTTTTCTGAATCATATGCAAAGTCCTTGCCACCCATCCATCAAAAAATATAAATTTAGATGCACTAGTAAAACTTAAAAACAAAAACACACAAAAAACAAAACAAAGAAAACCCTTGAAACATCAAAACAAAGGGACAAACGAACATGAAAACCCCAGAGATTTAAACCACTTTTAAATCACATACAGGCTCCAGCAGTGTCTGTGACCCAGCCGGAACCCTGGACTCCAGTTTGGTAAGTAGAGGACTGTAAAAGGTTTGCGATTCTAACTATTGTTCTGCTACTTATTTAAGGCTGACACATTTGGGAACTTCCTGAAATTAAAAGTAAATTAAAATGAGATCTGAGGCCAAATGGCTTGAAGAGGCTGTTGCTCTTTTTCAAAGTACATATGTGAGACTGTGATTTTTTTGGTCAAAAACAAAAGACCACGGGTTTATTGAAACTTTGAATTGTAGAGCCCTAGCCTTCCTCTGAGGGTGTTGCCACCCCGGAGACCTGCACATAAGCCTGCCAACATAATTAAAATTAAGACAATCAGAGGCCAGTACACATTTAACTAAGCTGTCTGTGTACAAAGTATGTAATTGCAATTTATTTGCTATTGCTCCAAGCACCATGCTGTGGCATTCTGATTCGTTTTCTAAGCACTTTAGAAATTGTCTGTCTTCTTAGCTTCGGAGCCTGGAGAAGCTGGGACTCCAGGCCCTGGAGGGAAAGTGGGAGAGACGTTCTGCATCTTCACTATGGGTTCCATGACATTAAGCAAGGCAGTGACTCTCGCATATTACAAAACATACTTGCAGATAAACAGTTTTCTACTGACTCTCAGCAAGCTAATATTCAGATATTTTTCATTTAGATTTATAGTCCATGGTGTAACAGAATCAACAGATAATGACAGTGTTATAAATGAGTCGTTAAAAATTTTTTTCTTTTTCTGAATTTTCCAATTTTGTTCTGACCACATGTATGGATTATGTGTATAACAAATAAATATATAAGAAAACAAAAGCGATTAGCAGAGTGTTGAAATCAACCCAGTACTTTTATTCTGCTTGGATACACTTAATTTACTTTTCATGACTAAAATGTATTTCTGTGACAAGCTTTGCTCAGAACGCTTGTTTGGAAACCTCCTAATTCTGAGATGTCAAGCGTGAGTTTGATTTTCTTTTAAAGGGGCATTGCAGGTGCAAGCTTCACGTTGAAAGTCCCACTTGTAGCATCTGCAAACCATTATATTGGAATCTGGCCAAAGAAAACCCCAGTGGATGCTCAGGTAAGATTTGCTATGTACAATATTTTACTATATTGTAACTTCCTCTTGATTTTCTCTACCTCAGTGACTCAAATCACAAAAGAGCTATTCATTTAATCTGTTGTTTGTCTGAAATTCTGTATAAATGTTTTGATGTTTTTCCCCCCACTTTTGGCAGAGCTTCTGTCATTTTCAAAATCTCAGCAAGGGATTTATATCCTGTTTCCATATGTATTATGTTGTCTGTGACTGCAGCTGCTTGATAAATGGTTTTTCCACCTCGTTTTTATAATCCATACCTTCCGGTTTAATTTTATTTTCATTTTATGCTTAGGACTGAAGCCAGGATAGAAACTTAAAAACACCAAGCTAAAAAAGGCTAAGTGGATTGAATATCCTCCAATAGCTTATATTTTCATATAAGCATATCAATAATGACCTTGACATTAGAGTCATTTAAAAATCCCATGATGTCGCACCATTTGTCTTTTATGAGTGCTCATAAACGAACCAGTACTCCTTATAGGTAGATGGTATTGACCTGGCTGTTGGGTTCTGTTGACCCCAGAAAGCAGTCCAGTTTCAAGCCTGACTGGTGTAAACTGGAATTCTGCTGAAGCATTCTAGAAAGTGACTGCTCGTGTAGTATTGCTGGTATGTCCTATTCCCAGAGCCGGAACTGTCCTTTGTGTAGCTTTGGCCCAAGGATGCTCTCTTATCTTCCCAGAATGCCGATGCCATGTGGCGGGAACCGTGAGCGGAATTGGAGAGTGTGGACAGGTAATGTGGGCCGATTTTTCCTGGGATGCTGGTAGAATAGAATAGCGGTTACTTACGGGGTTTCTGCAGGAGGGTGTTAGTGCCTCTGTAATTGTATAGCACGTGGCCATCTTCATGGAAGTTTTCAGATCCCGGCTACTCTGCTTCATATGACACAATGAGCCAGTCTGAAATCTTGAAGATTAGCAAATTTTGTAATCTCACCAAATTTTGTCATCCGCTATTGTTCTGCAGTTGGATGGTGACTGTCACTGTAAGTCCCACGTCGGTGGTGATTCCTGTGACACGTGTGAAGATGGATATTTTGCTTTGGAAAAGAGCAATTACTTTGGTTGTCAAGGTAAATCCCTCCAGGGAGTCCTGAGTAAGGCATAAGGACAAAAGATGGACAAAGACTGGCAGAATAACCTTGCTTCTGAGTTCACTGTCTTCTTGCAGACTTTCTGATGGAATGGGATTGAAAAGTTCTGTCCAGGGAAATTGGCCAAACAGTCCCTTAAAGCTAGAAATAAATTGCAAACAGAGTTGCTTCCACTTTTCTTCTACCTGCACACTGTTGGTTTAATTATAAAAAAAATGTAATTGGGATGAGGGAAGTCATGGGGAAGATCTAAGTAACATCAAGACTTTTATGTTATGTTATGTTATGTTATTTTTTATTTTTTGGCCATGCCCTGTGGCTTGTGGAATCTTAGTTCCCCGACCAGGGAACGAACCCGGATTCTTAGCAGTGAAAGCGCCAAGTCCTAACCACTGAACCATCAGGGAATTCCCAAGACTTAGTAATTGTAAAGATAAGTTTTGAAATATTAAAAAAGCTCACACAAGATAATATTGTGTTAAATAATACCTTTGCAGGAGGGGTCACCCCCGCAAGGCTACTCTGGTGTCGGCGGCAGGCTCTCCTTAGCACCCACTGTTTACAGTAGCGCTGTGTTGTGAAACCGTGTTTAGCTCTTGGGCTGCTGCCCCGTTACATTAGACCACGGTGTTGGAACTGGCCTCCAACTGGCACACCTCCAGCTTTCAAGTGGGCTCGTGGAGGACGTGCCATCTTACTTTGGGAGGTTCCTGCGTATTTCAAACACCTGCTGTGTAAGACGTGGCAGGGGAGAGAAGGCACAGCCCTGCACCCCCGGGCTTCCTGATTTCCACTTCTCATAGGGGGAGGGGAAGCCTCCAGCATGGAGATGCTCTGACGGGTGACCACGGCTGTTTCCTGACTCTCAGGGTGTCGGTGTGACCTTGGTGGAGCCGTCACCCCTGTGTGCAGCGGGCCCTCCGGAGTCTGCCAGTGCCGAGAGCACATTACAGGGGAGGCCTGCCAGCGGTGAGTCTTCTCGGAGGTCCCCTCTGTGTGATCCTGTGAAGGCTGTCTCAGAGCCCAGTCTGTGCCGACGGTTCTGGCGGGGAGAGAAGCGGTCCCAAGGGGAGAGGGCCCGTGAGGCTGTACTGTCATTTGCAATCTGGACACTTGTCAATGAGGCCCATTAAAGCAGGAGGTAAAGTTGCCCTAAAAATGGCTCCACTTTGTAGATCACAGGTGGCCTCACTGGAAAGTTCCCAGAGGTGCAAAAAGCCAGGCGGGTGAGACTTGGGCTGGATGCACGAGGTGGGTTCCAACGGCCGAACCTCCATGTGAACGTCACTGCCTGGAGGAGCCCAGCAGATGCAGCTCCTGTGTCTCCCTTGGGACCGGTGACTGTGCGGCTTGCGGGCTGGGGGTCAACACGACTTTAGAAGTGGGAAGAAGTCCCTCATCTCACGCAGAAACAAATTAAAGTGAACAGTAGGAGCGATGGAGCGCAGTGGAGACTGAGGTCCCAGAGGGGCTATAGCGGGTGTGGAGCACGCCGTCTCTGTCTTGCCTGTTTAGCAGTTTCTGTGTTTATCTGAAACCATGATCCGTCCCTAATTGTCCATTTGCGGAAGGATGAAAATTTTTAATATTCTGACTTTTAATCACGCACTGAAAGTCTTGTGAAATGCAACTTCTAACTCTCAAGTATCTTCACTACTTCTCATTGTCAGCAGGTTAGTAAAGAGATCTTTAATGTAATCAAGGCGAACCATCTGTGTTTAAAATGTTTCTCTCCTTTTCCTTGACGTTTCCAACATTTGAATTCTCAGGGTCAGAGCAGCTCAGCTGTGCTTTCTTCCATAGTTTCTAAATGGCAGTCACAGGGGCCTCGTAGTAAAATATATGTGAAGAAAGGCATGTCTGTAGTTGTGTTTTCCTGCAGACGAGCAAGGCTCACAATGAAACAGAGGAACTTTGTAAGTTGTCTCAGAAACATTTTTCCACCCGTGTTTTACCTCTTTCCACCCTCCTGTTAATAAAGTGAGCTTACCCCTACTTAACCAGCATGACTTTTTTCTCCTTCCGCTACATAGGTGATTGGCTAATTTGGCAGTTGAAATAATGCCTCAGAATAAATTACCCATCTGAGGCCAAGATATTGACATTACAGCCAATACATATATATGTGGAATTTAGATTTATTTACGATAACTGAAATAGAAGGATAGCAAACCAGCAACATGGATGCTACAGCACCTTTCTTCCAGGCTGAAAAATCTTGTGTCTTTTTGTCCTAAGTTCCTCCAAATGTTTGTGATGTTATCTGTGAATTTTTAATTTTTCTTACAAGTTTAGAAAGCATTCACGCTCACTTTGTTTTCTAACTAGTTTTTGTGATAATGTAATGTGTTCATTGTAAAATTTTAATGAGTATCTAAAAGTAAAAAGGCAAAGGAAAATCTTCATTCCACCACCCAGAGATAACCTCTTTTAATATTTTTTTGTATATTTTCAAAGCTTTTTCTATGAATAAAAATTAGTATTGTATTTTATCATATAATTTATATCAGTTTCTTCACATGATATCATAAACATTTTCCATTGTAATTAAGTAGTGTTCAAAATATTTAATGCTTATATAATATTTAATAATTTCTTTATTTTATAATTGTACATATATATTGTTTCCAAGTTTTCGCTGTTATAGACATCAATTTATGTTAATTTTTGACCCTGTAAAATCATTCTTTAGAATATATTCCCTGAAGTAGAATTATGAGGTCAATGGGAATGAACATTTTTAAGGATCTTCATAAATTACCTCCATAAATTACCTTCATAAATTGTGACCATTCCTAAGTCTACTTGGCAGTATAGGAGCATGCCCTTTTATTTCCCTTGACCAATTGACCTTTATGGCTTTAAATGCACTAACAGCTATTAGCTTGGGACTAGAGTGTCAGAATGTGCCATTTTGAAGAACTTCAAGTAGTTTGAATATAAAATGTCACAAGCGTTATGAAAATAAAATGTCTAACAAGCGTTAGAATATTTTTGATGCTTCTCTGTGACCGCCATTATTGGATTCTTGAAAGGAGTCCATTTATAGACATATAATTTAAGTGTTGACCAAAAAAAATGCACCATGTAAGAGTTGCACGTTGTTTTATTTGGGGCAAAATGAGGACTGCAGCCTGGGAGACGGAATTTCAGATAGCTCTGAGAATCTGCTCCACAGAGGCGGGGGGCAGATGAGTACATATGTGCTTTTGGTGAAAGGACAGTACATGCAATCAAGCATATATTTTTTTACAGAAGGTTCTGCTAGTCTCGTGCAGGTTACTGCTAGTTAGGAGGAGCAGATGTCACCATGAAGGATTTTAGTGCTTTTCTAGATATGAAGAGATGCAAGAATTGGGCTCATAAAATTGGCTCCTGAAAATATCTAACTCTCTGAAGACCTGTTCTGCCAGTTTTTTCCCAGAGCACGGAGGGCCTCATTTCTGCTCTCCACCCTGAACTCCTTTCAGGGGGTGTTGAAAGTCAGCAGCTGCAGCAGCTCGTGGTTTAATCCTTGTAGAGGCAGATGGCAAGTGCCAAGGGCGAGTGCCAGTTTGTAGCTGGCAAGACAAAGCAAGGCATAGAGAAGTCGTCCTAATGACCAAAATATATATGCATATGTAGAGAAAATGTGTCTAACTTGTAAACTTAGCATACAAAGTATTTTATGTCGTGGTCACTGTTACATCTGCAGTGCTTAGCAACAGTGCCTGGCAAAGATATTCATATTTGTGTGATCAGTGAATATGAGTATCAATGAGTGAATTTATGGTAAATAGCCCACTTCGACTTTGCTAAATGGTTGGCAAGCATTTAGAACATTTTAAAGAGTGCTACCACTGTGGGTTGTTCTAAGTGCTTTTCACATTTGACTGCTTGGAATGAGGAATATTGGGTGTTTTCTGTGAATGTTTGTATGAGTGAAAGCAATAATTTAGAGAAAAAGCAGGCCCCCCTCTGCCGTCCTTATTTAACGCGTTCTGCCAGTTTGGTGGGAGCTCTTTCAGTGATAACTGTTGGGGTTAAAGGATGTCTGATTATCACGAACCTCACTTGCCGTATCCACATTTACTTTTTGTTTGTAAAAGACCTGAAAACAACTATTATTTCCCGAATTTGCATCATATGAGGTATGAGATTGAAGACGGCACTACACCCAATGCAAGAGCACTTCGGTTTGGATTTGATCCCCTGGAGTTTCCCGACTTCAGCTGGAGGGGGTATGCGCAGATGACCTCGGTACAGGTAAGCAGCCCATACACTTGCCCACAGCCCTCTCAGTGAGCCCCCCAAAAGGTGAACTCTCCCCAAAACAGATTCCAGGACTCTTGTTCTCGAGAGTGTGGATGGGGTTCAGGGGAAGTTTGGATTTTAACGGATAAGCATATATATCGATTTCACAGCTTACTGTTGCTTTAATTTGGCCACCGAATCAGAAAATGAAGGGATTAAAGAAAGATGGTATTTATCTCTGGAGATGTTTTATAAGAAGTTTTCCAGATGAAATTAGGCTATCTTTTAACATGAGAGACATTTTTCTTTAAAGCCATTTGTGGAGAATAAAAATGAGTTGACTTAATTCCAATAAGGCCTGTATTGCTGATTTTTTTTTTCACTTTATAAACTCTGAATTACTATGTGAACAGAAACTAAGATAAAGGAGGTGTTTTAGTCCTCCGTTTTCCTAGTCCTCTATTTAAGTCCTGCTATTTAATTTTTCTTTCCCATGTTTCTCCTGTCCTTCAGTCTTCTCTACCGTATCTATCTCTCTTGGTTTTGCAGTGGAGTAATTAAGGAATGTACACATTGTCCGTTTACCTTTCGAACTTATGTAACATTTATAACTGAACATTTCTGTAGAGTCATTGAGTAGTTTTGTCCTCAGAAATTCTCTTTGAGGTTGCTTTCTTCAAGCTGTTTCTCAGTGGAGAAATTCAGAATAGAAGAGGCAGATTGATGATGGTAGCTCAGTATGTGTCCTTAGCAGATTCAGGACTAGCGCTTGCTATTTCTAAGTCGGGCAGCCCTTTGAGAAACAGGGATGGGGTCACCGATCCCTAGGAGGCCCTACTGATGCTAATGTTGCTTCTTGCCTGGCGAAGTCCCCCATCTAAGATGCCTGTCGATAACAGCACCTAGGACCTTAAGACACCTCACTGTTTTCTCCTTCTCCCCAAATGCAGCAATTCAGTTTCCTTAGTTCCCTGCTCTTACTTCATTATTCAGAAAAAAGCAGTCATGTGATAGGATGTGAATGACTAAGAGCCCGGTCAAGGTGTATACCTCCTCACTGGTGTTTGCAGTTTGGAAGAATAGCTGGTTAACACAGAGGATTGAATTTCTAATGATGGGTTTTTCTGTACGTATTTTTAGTCAGAGGACTTGGGTGGTGTCCCCTGGAACCACCACTTCCTTTACTCTGCCCTTCATACAGTCTCGTGTTTTTATTTTCCAACGTGGAACTAACCCTTAAAGATGAATTCCGTCAAGTTGAGAGGGCCAGTTGGAGTTCCTCAGTGTGGTCAGCTGCAGCTCCTGGTCCCAGAGCAAGGGATTCTACCCAGCATGAGTCTTTATTGTCACAGATGTCTCATTCAACAGAAGTCCCCTTCATGTCAACCAAAGGAGCTGAAGGGAAGACCTAAAGAACTACTGATTTAGACGTTTCCACATTTCATAAACTTTCCTTGGGCCGCAGCTGGACCTGGACATGTGGTCTGTGGTTCAGAATTGAAATAGTCTAGTCTCTCCTTCCAGATCATGGGCCCAGCAACATTTACGTGGCATTGTGCCAGCAAAGGGGCCCGGGGACCAGCCAGGACCCCCTGTCTGCAACAGAGAGCCCATATTCTTCTCTGATAGGGACTGAGAGAAATTCCATATGATTTAGCAGGCATATTTTAGTTACCTCCAGATTTCATCACTAATGTGTCTGGGGTCTTATAACCTCTCCCTAGCCACCGTTGGTTTCTGTGACTGTTTCAGATCTTACGTATGTGAAGTGGACTCTGGAGTGGTCTCCCTCTGGGGCTGGTGGTGTTAAATAATATGCTTTCTTTTCCTTCTCTTCTGCCTTTTATTTCTCCCAGCCAGTGGTGGTTGCCCCTGTCACTGTGGCTTTCCTTAAACTAATCCATCTAACATTCTGCTCTGTCTGCCTGGTTACTAAAAGGTCAAAAGAGGATCTCGGTTGCTGAGGGAGTAACTTTAATTGTAAGTGATTTTAATTTATTGGCTGACTTGCCTGTTTTCATCTTCCAAAGAGTCAGTCACTTGGTGCTTGTTGAGTGGGTGTGAATGTGTGTGTGTTTGAGTGTGTGTGTGTGTAGTTTCACTTCAAGCTCCGTACTGAAACTTGAATACAGTCACTGTTTGGCTAGCATTTCTTTTAACCACTTGGCTCTTCTATACTTTGTGGGGTTTTTGTATTTTTCAGAATGAGGTAAGGATTGTGTTGAACGTGGGGAAGTCAAGTCTCTCCCTGTTTCGTGTTGTTCTGAGATATATTAACCCTGGAGCTGAAGCAGTATCCGGCCGTGTAACTATTTATCCATCCTGGACTGAGGCAGGTGGGTAAATTTTCAAGCCCCTTTTGGATGAAGAAGTGGTTAATTAGTGAAACATTTTCTCTAATTTTCACAAAGTTGATCTCGTTAGAAAACATGAAGCCTGGAATGTAGTCTGATTGGGACACAGAGGCCCTGTCCTTTGTACCTTTTCAATCTCTAAACATTCTGTATATTTAAATTTTGCTGTTAAATTTGTTATTAACTGTCATTTAAAAAACCAGTGTAATAACCTGTGTACCTTGGCTGAACCCCATGGGTTATGATATCACCACCAGGCAAGGCTAATGTATAACTCATTCAGATAGCGTGGGTGTCACCTTTGTGGTGGTATTTGAGCGGCCTTGGCCTGTGGCCCTAAATTCTCCCGTTGTTTCAGGCAAAGCAAGTAGTTCGAGAAGAAATGGGTGCGGAAAGGAATTTCTGAGATGAATGGGGTAAAGCATGAAGCCTGAGAGAGCTCCAGGGAGGAACGTGCCAGCCTCAGTCAGGGTGAGGGATTCCTGAGGGCGGAGGTGGAGCCCAGTCAGATCGCAGACCTTACCACAGTCAGGGACGAGGCCTGGAAGTCTGTTCTGGAAAGAGTGAGGGCTTCTAAGAGTCCTGGAAACAGACTCCAGGAACAGACTACTAGGAATTCCACGAGGACACAAAATGGCGCCAATGGAAGTATAATTTAGGGCAGAAATTTAAGCGTCTTTGTTTAGAATCCACAGCAGAGCCGGACTTGGGAAAGAAATGATGTTCCTTGTTGTGTAAGCCAAGCTTGTAGGGCTGAAGGTTGATTAGCCAGTAACTAATAGGAAGAACTGGCAAGGTTGCTCTGTCATTTACAGAGTCCTTTGGCATCCATGTCCTCACATGATAAGAACGTTGTGCAACGAAGAGAGTTAAGGAGGAAACAGCTGGGAGGCGTAGTAAATTTTCTAAGCACACAGCTGGTCTTTGCAGGAGAGACCCAGTCTTCAGATCCCAGATTCTTTCTTACAGACCCACTGCCTCCCAGGGCATGGTGCCATCAGCAGTTTGCCCTCCGTTAACTCAAACAGTTGGAATACATTGTGGTTTGTTTTCTTGTCCTCTGGGACACCTTTCCTAAGCCCCCACGTCTGAGTCAGGAGCCCAGTTGTGTATTTATTCCTTAGTAACCTGTGCCTCCTCCCAGATACCACTGCCCATGCTGTACCATATTTTCTCCTGGTCCGTAACCCCCCACCTCCCCTGTCCCCACTGTCAGGGAGCGAAGGCCATGCTGGCTGTGTCCACTGCCTTGTCCCCAGAACCTAGTTCCAGCCCTGACACCTAGTGGGCCCCGTAGATGTTTGTAGAACAGGAGAGTGAGTGCAAGTATTTGGAGTAAACATTTCTTCTAAAGAAAAAGCCTCCATTGGACTCCAATGCAACAGTTTTGCTTCTGAACCTTCTACAGAAGGTCCTATGTTTGTTTAATGCAGAAGAAAACATTGCATCCTGAAAACAAAAGAAAACCAAAACTTTTTCTTATTTCAAAATGAATACCCATTCTTCAACAGAAATTAAAAAATTTTTAATTATATATAAACAAAAAGGAAAAAGTAGTTTAGTATCTAATGTGATATATTGAATCCTTACTATGTGCAAAGAACTTTACTAAGCAGTTTACATGTCTTAATATATTTAATAAATTTAAAAATGACTCATAATCCCAGCATAGATAGCCACTGCTAACATCTTATCAGTATCTTTTAGTCTGTTTTATACATAGGCATATGCAATCATGCAATTGTTGAAAATAAGATCAGTAAATATAATCAGTTCCTATGATCAGTAAACCATCTGAAACTTTTTCAGATGTAAACTGAGTGTTCAAAGCCGAATATCTAAAATCAGAACACTGACTGCTAGAAAAATGCCATAAGCAATTCTTTTTATTTCTGATAGGTGCTGCTCAAAGCAAAGAAATCATCTTCCAGCCGAGTAAGGAGCCGGCCTTTGTCACCGTACCCGGAAATGGTTTTGCAGATACATTTTCAATTGTACCAGGAACATGGACCACTTGTATTAAGGCAGAAGGAGTCCTCCTGGTAAGAGATGGTTTTGAGTGGAGATTCTTCCCACCTGAGAGGTGGTCCATCCATAGTGACCCTCGGTGACCAGAAGATAGAAAAATCATAGCTGGTTCCCTTTTAGACACAGGAACCTATGGTGACATTTGCCCTCAGATGACATAATGACATAGGAACCAAGTTAAAATAGCTTTTATATTCTTCCAGCCAGCTTCTCATGGGCTAAAAAAAATTTTTTTTAAACTCATAATGGCTGAAAGTTATCAAAATAAATGCAAAACCTTCATAAGCATATGTCCCAGCCTTTCAAAAGTTTCTTTGGGACTTTTCATCATGAATCAGAAGCGTGATGAAAGAAAAAAGAAAAAAATTAACCTCTCTGGGAATTGTGCAGAATGAATCAGAAGGAGCTAGAGGAAGAGAAGATCCTAAAATCAATGAAGTTCTTGGTGGTGAAAAGAGAAGGGAGAGATGAAGAGCCAGTGCCTCTTGGTGATGTGCTTCCTGCCTCCTTCTGCCTTGACCGTGGCAAGAGCATCACCAAACAGATTGCCTTGGACAAAGAACTCTTCATCAGGGGAAGGGCTGTGTCCTTGCACATTAATAGAGTAGCCAGAGAGGCCAGGGGAGTTGCAGGGATGAAACCTGCTACCTCAGATGCCCCTCTTTTATGTCTGCTTTCACTTATAGCAAGGTCTTTCAAAATAGTCTTTGGCAATACTTGGTTTCATGCACTCAGAATGGAAAACATATAGCTGTTCCTCCTGGCACAGCTCTTTTGATTGGCTAAATGACAAAATCTCGGGCAAGTCCCTTAACTCCAAGCCGGTGCCGTACAGTAGGGACCATGCTTATCCATGTATGTCCTTTATAAGATCCATGTAGGGATCTTATAGAGGTAATGTGAAGGTTTAAGCTGTTCATTCAATCCCTATTTTTCTTGCACTTCTTGGTAGAAAGCTTTGTTGCTTTACTAAAGTTTAAGAGTGTTTCACTGGTGTTAGACATGAGGAAGAGGAAAATTCCATTGAGGCCAGTAATGGGGCACAAAGTTGGACTAATGGAAAGAAGTTCATGGTAAAACTTACTGCATAGGCATGGAATATTCTTCATGGGGTTTAGCCACTGCAATTGTGTCATAATTCGTATGTATGCGTCACAATTCGTACATTATGATCTCATTTTCTCTAAAAATATTTTATTGAGCACTCATTATCAACCTTTACTGTTTTAGGATCTATGGGACCATAAAGTAGTGAGGAGATATGATCCCAACCAAAGGAAGCTTACTAATAGAGCAATAACCATTTTAAAATTAATATTAGAGAAATGCAAATCAAAACTATAATGAGGTATTCCCTCACACCGGTCAGAATGGCCATCATTAAAATGTCTGCAAATAACAAGTGCTGGAGATGGTATGGAGAAAAGGGAACCCTTCACTGTTGGTGGGAATGTAAATTGGTGCAGCCACTATGGAAAATAGTATGGAGGTTCTTTAAAAAACTAAAAATAGTGTTGCCATATGATCCAGCAGTTCCATTCCTGGGCATGTACCCTGACAAAACTCTAATTGGAAAAGATACATGCACCCCAGTGTTCCTAACAGCGTTATTTATAGTAGCCAAGATGTGGAAGGAACCTAAATGTCCATTGACAGATATATGGATAAAGAAGATGTGGTGCATATATATGCAATGGAGTATTCGCCATGAAAAAGAATGAAATACTGCCATTTGCAGCAACATGGATGGACCTAGAGATGATCATACTAAGTGGAGTAAGTCGGAAAGAGAAAGACAAATACCACAGGGCATCACTTGTATGTGGAATCTAAAATATGACACAAATGAACTTATTCACAAAACAAAAACGGACTCACAGACGTAGATAACAAACTTATGGTTACCAAAGGGGAAAGGGGACGGGGAGGGATAAATTAGAAGTTTGAGATTAGCAGATACAAGCTATGGTATATAAAATAGATAAACAACAAGGTTCTACTGTGTAGCATGGGAAGCTATACCCTGTAATAAACCATAATTGAAAATAATATGAAAAAAAGTCTTCTTTTTCAGCCACGTATATGTATGAAACTGAATCACTTTGCTGTACACCAGAAACGAACACAACATTGTAAATCAACTATACTTCAATTAAAAAAATTTAAATTAAACCCCACTCAGGTAGTAAGACCACTGAGCCCCTCCTTTCCCCTCCTGTGCATTCTCCCCTTCTCTATTATAGACAATTTGAGGGCTGCGAAGAGAGAAGAGCCTCCTGGCCCGTGTACAAGTCTCACCATTGTGACGGACGTTCCTTCCCTCCCTCCCTTGGCAGCTGGGCGGTGATGCCAGGATTGGTAGAAGCCCAGACCCTGCCCTTTCCTTAAGAGCTGCTGCTCTGAGTTCCCGCTCTGGGCTCCACTTGGCGCCCTCAGGGCAACATGTTCTTCCTCTCTGGCCCTAGGACAGGCAGGGGGCCAGTTTCAGGCTATGATCACCAGGATCACAAAACATCACTTTTTTACACGAAGCCAGGAGAGCGTTGCTCTGGTATCAAAATAAAAAGCCAGAATATGTGATCTACAATTCAGGGTTCTATAGGATGAAGGCAACCAGCATGTCAAAGGAACATCTCCTCGGTTGATGGTTTATTATTATCTTTATTTTTGAATTTATTAACAACCCAGAAGAACCGGTAAAACTTTCCCTGAGATTTGAAAATAAAAATGTTTGCCTAAGGCGCTTATCTCCAATGCTTAAAGTACCTGTGATGGGATGCTTTGTGTGTTCCGGTGAGTCGGGGGCAGAACAAAGCCGTTGATGTGGGGAGTTTAACTAGAGTGCTTCACCTGGTTATTATTAGTTTAGCTAGTCTGCGTAGCTATTTCATTACTAACGTAGGGCCGCCCTGCCAATGAGTAATCATCCTTTTGGTCTTTATTTCCTAGGACTACCTGGTGCTACTCCCCAGGGACTACTATGAGGCCCCCTCGCTGCAGCTGCCGGTCGCAGAGCCGTGTGCCGACGCAGGTCCTCCCCAGGAGAAGTTAGTATGGGCAGCAAGTGCATCACAGGGGTCCTCTAACTCAGGAGCCTTGGGTGGAAGGATTCTCAATAGGCTTCAGGGTGATGACTGCACAGAATGCTCTGGTTAATGACTTAATTGTGGTTTTTCTCTGTGGCAGTGACTGTCTTTCATGTAAGACTCACAAAGTACTTTGCACACAGCATCTGTGGCTTAAGAGTGACTCGCACCCTCTCGCCTGAGGAAGTGGCCATATATGCCCAAGTATCACCCTCAGGGTCATGTATCCGGTGAGGGGAAGAGCTTAAAATCGAGTCTAGGTTTGTGGACCTTTGCTTCTCCCATTCCTCATGCAGATGCAAAGTGGCCACCCGATTCCTGTAGTAAGCACTTAGTGAGAGTTTTTTGAAGAATGATGAGGCAATGAATGAAAGAATGGAATGGATAAGAGCCCCGGGGATGCCCTGTGATGCTCTGTGTTCTGTTCTCAGTCGTAACTTGTGTTTTGTTGTTGTTGTTGAAGTTGCTTGCTCTACCAGCATTTGCCAGTGACCCGATTCCCCTGTGCCCTGGCATGTGAGGCCGGACACTTCCTGCTTGATGGGGAGCCAAGACCCTTGGCAGTGAAGCAGCCCACCCCCGCACACCCAGTCATGGCGGACCTCAGTGGAAGAGAGGTGGGGCAACCTTTTCTTTACTGTCAAAACTGTTACTGCTTCCAGTCTGTCTGCTGAAAACCCTTGGCCGCAATTGCTTCTCACATTCAGGGGAACCTGGAAGGCTTCCTCAGAGGTGTTAATTCAAGGTGTGCAGAGTTCTGTGATTCGGGCTGGGCAGTCCACCGCACTGAACCGTGGGCAGACTAGTCTCCCCGCGATAGATGTGGTGGGGAACATGGGCGACCACAGAATCCTTTCCTTTTGATTCTCTGGACTTATAAGGGGGCATCATGTGCTCCCTGATTCAGGGCACGATCTTTCTACAAGGCCTCCAGAAATTACACAGCTTACCCTAAAAGGATACAGTGCTCCCCGACTGCTCATCCCCTCAGGCTAGGTGATTTGTAGCAGCTGAATTCCTTGAGCTCAGCATCTGGAACTGCTACACCCAAAGGCACCTCCTTCATGGCTCGGAGGACAGGTTACTACAAGTCTTGGCATTACTTTTCTTCCAGGAGTTTTTTGAGCCTCAAAACAATTTAAGATTATACTGTTTTAAGATTTGAGTTAGAAGCACTATGTATCAACAATAACAGTAAGAACTCATTATCTCCAAATGAAGACGCCGGGAAAAAAAAAACTTTCCTCCACAGTATTTCCATTCCTTACTTTCTACAGTGTTCTCTGTTTTGTACCCTGAGGAAAATGTTCATTTGGGGGATGAAATCTGTGGAATGAAAATATATACAGTGTTGATTCTCACTGACCGTTTAGATGTGTACCTTTTTGTAAACCACATTCCTAACATTTTCAAGGTAGACGTTATAGGATTTTAAATTTAGTCTTCATTTCATTTTATTTTATTTGAGTTTTTATTTTACAAAAGGTGTATACTTGTTACAAGGAAAACAATATGCGTAAAGAAAAACGAAATGATCTTAGTTCCTCTTCATTCTAATATTCAGTCCACTGTCTCCCTCTCTACCCCTGCTGTATGTGTGTATACAGATGCATGTATACAAATATGCATGCGTGCTTGTGTGTGTGTGTGTGTGTGTGTGTGTGTGTGTGTGTTTCCCACACAGCAGGGAGGTACAGTTGGGAAGGGCTGATCTCCAGGAGGTAATGCTGTTGAGTCATCAGGAGCTGTCCCTACGTCTGACTGAGCCCAGAGCCACAGCACTGAGCTATTCTCTTTGCGTGATGCATAAAACTGAGCCCTGGGTTGTCCAGTTTTTTAAAATTTAATGTAATTTAATTTATTTATTTATTTATTTATTTTTGGCTGCACCCCATGACTTGTGGGATCTTAGTTCCCCGACCAGGGATCGTACCTGAGTCCTTGGCAGTGAAAGGGCAGAGTCCTAACCACTGGACTGCCAGGCAATTCCCTGTCCAGTTTTTTGTTTGTTTGGTTTTTTTTTTATAAATTTACTTATTTATTTATATTTATTTATTGACTGCGTTGGGTCTTTGTTGCTGCACACTGGCTTTCTGTAGTTGCCGTGAGCGGGGGCTACTCTTCATTGTGATATGCAGGCTTCTCATTGCAGTGGCTTCTCTTGTTGCAGAGCACGGGTTCTAGGCGCGAGGGCTTCAGTAGTTGTGGCGCATGGGCTCAATAGTTGTGGCACACGGGCTTAGTTGCTCCGAGGCATGTGGGATCTTCCTGGAGCAGGGATCAGACCTGTCCTGGAGCAGGGCTTGAACCTGTGTCCCCTGCATTGGCAGGCGTATTCTTAACCTGCGCCACCTAGAAAGTCCCCTTGTCCTGTTTTATCTGAATGCTTACAGACTTGTGCTGGCTGATACGGTAGCCACTAGCCCCATGTGGCTATATACATTTAAATTAATTAAACTTCAGTAAAGCTAAAAATTCAGTTCCTTGCTTGCACTAACCACATTTCAAGTGCTCAGTAATCATATATGTCCAGTCATCACACTATTGGACAGCACAGATTACAGAATATTTTGCCATCACAGAAAGCTCTATTGCACAGCATTAATAGATCACTGTGCTAAAACTCAGAGACAAATGGAGTTAGAAGAGGTCTTAGGACTCATCTAATTTCCCTTCCTGTGAAGGAATTCTTTCTACATTATCCTTGTCAGATATTTATTCATTTAGCCTCTGTTAAATACTTAAATTGATGGGGCACTTGCTTCATCTAGAGGTAGCCTAATCCAGCACTTGTGGTACCTTCTGATTCCCAGTCCTTTGGGTGCAACCTGCTTTTTCTTTCCTAAAGCTTTTGGGATCATCTCTTTATTTCTTGTATTCTGAAATTTCATGAGGATGTGTCTTGATATAGGTAGTTTCAGCCAATGTGCTGGACTCTCAGCAGACCCTTTTAGCCTAGAAACTTCTCTGGGAAACTTTCTTGAGTTATTTCTTTGATGATTTATGTCTTTATCTTTAGTCCACCTTTCCAGTCTCTTTATCTTGTTTTATGTTTTGGGAGATTTCTTAGATTTTTTTTTTAACCCCAATGTTACACACACACACACACACACACACACACACACACACACACACACACACACGAGGCTTCAGCTTTCTTTGGTCTATTCAATTACTTAACCTCCACTTGCTTTCTAGCTTCCAAACTCTTGTACATCTCTGGTCTGTTCTTTTCTGCTTCTCAATTCTCTTTTCTTTGTGGGTTTATGATTCAAAAAATACTTACCCTTATTTTTGTAGATTTCTGAGAGGGAGGATCAATAAATGTGTGCTAAATCCTGTATGTTTAACCAGAAGTTTTGGGTGGACTTCTATATGTGGTATTCTGAAGTTTCATTGTGATGTGTTTAGGTACAGATTTATTTTTGTTTATTAGTTTAATATTCAAAGTCACTTTCAATATGGAGAGTCATGTCTTTCATCCCGGGAAATTATCAGATAGTATCTCTACAGATATTGCTTTGCTGCCTGTGCTTACATCTTCTTTTCTGGAAGTCAGACTGGAAGAATGTTGGAGCCTCTCAATCTATCTCTGGACTGCTCGTTCATATTTTTATATCTCTTTGGCTCTTTTTGCTGCTTTCTGGGTGACTTCCTCGAGACTCTCTTAGAATAACATGAATGTGTTTCACTATCCAGTCTAGATTTTATTCAGCCTGCCAATTCCATGGAGTTTGTACTTTTAATCTCAAAAGATTTCTAATTGGCTCTCTCATACTTTCTCTTGTTTCTCCTCTGCCAATTTTTATTTCATAACTTCATTTACTTTTTAAAGAGGAGTTACTCCATTGATCTTTTTGAGTATCTTAACACCCTTGCAGCAAGGTATGTTTCAGAATTCAGAATTTTAAAGTTTTTAAAAAGATAAATGGTACACACATGCATAATATCTATAGTTGGCTCTGGGACAGCACCCTGTAATCAAACAGGTTAATATTTCTCCAGTGAAAAGCATGAATAGGCACACCAAGGGAGATACATGAAAACTATATACATGGACTCATATCAGTTCAGGTCAGATTTTGCCACCAAGTGATGACTGGTTAGGGTTAGGTGAGGTTTTGCCACCAAACAAGTTACAAAAAAAAACTATTTCGTTTTCAGATTTTGAGGGGTTCCAGACTAGGGACCAGTATACTTATTTTAAAGTCTTTGTCAGACTGTTTCATAAAATTCATTTCATCTAAAGTGATCTCATCTGCAGTTGATGATATTGTTGCCTGTCTTCCTTAGCATTAGATTTCTTTATGTTATGGGGGCTTATTTTGTTTGCTTATTGGCTTACTTTGAATGAGAGATTTTTATCTTCTCCCTTTTGCTCTGCATCCGTCTCATCCTAGTAGTTTTGCAGTGTCTGTCTGGTGCTCTGCACCCTTAGCCCAGAGCCAGGCATTACGATGTGCTAAGATCTGTTATTGTGATACGGGGGGTAGTACAGATTCAGACACTGAGCCATGGGTGCTTAACTCAGTTCTTGGTCATGAGGCCTCATCTTTGATCTTTGGTTCCCAAATTCCATAGCTGTTTGTAAAGCTGAAACCCAGGTGACAGATTTTCAGCAATTTTTTTTTCAGCTTTTCATGATTTGAGGGAACCCTCATCCTTTGGCTTCAGAAAATGAGCCTGGATCTGGCCACTGTCTGCTATGAAGCGTTTTTAGTTCTCTTTACTCTGAATATGCTGAACCGCTGAGCGAAATAGCCTGCTTTCACACCTGGAGGACAACAGGCCCGTGACTTCAGCCCCAGTGCCATTTCCAGTTTTTCTTTTACTTATGTTCCATCATCTGTCAACTTTAATCCCAAACCCATCTTTTTGTTTTTCTATTAAAACATTTTATCCATATTCACGGTCTCTTGGAGCAGAAGGGGTACAGCAAATGTGAATTCCTGTGCCATCTGAACTGGAAGTCACCCCACGTTTTAAAAATGCTAAATTCTATCCTATTTTGATTAAAACCCTCCCTCCCCCTCCCACAATCTTTCAGCCACTGCTCCATAACTCTTCACCCCTTCAAAACCAAGAATTGTCTAGACTCACAATTTCTAATTCTTTACCTTCCACTTCCACTTCAACCAACACCAGTCTGGCTTTCACCCCCCACTCCATTATTTACTTATTTATTTATTGACCAAGGTTTCCAATGATACCCTTGTTGCTAAATCCAGTGGATATTTACCAGTCTTCGTCTATCATCTATTTAACTCCTCAGCAGCTTTCAATACTTGTTGAATATTCCTTCCATTTAAGAACACTCTGTTGCCTTGTTTTCCAGAACTTAAGAGCAGTCTGGGTGTCTTCCTACCTCTCTGACTGCCTCCTCAAAATCTCATGTGCGGGCTCGTCCTCCTCTGTCTAGGCTTAAATGTTAGAATTTATTGAGGCTCCGTCTTAGCCCTTGTCTTTTTACTCTGTAGTCTCTCTCTAAGCAGTCTCCTCCATGTCTGTCATGTTAGGTACCAACTCTACACAGATAACTCCCAGAATGGTGTGTCCAGTCATACCTCCTCTTTTATATGCAGAGTAGCACAGCCAGCTTCCTTCTTGACATTAGCTCTTAGATATCTCAGAGGGATCTCAAGTTCCATGTTAGTGTTCCCTACCTAAGTAAATGGTACCACCATCCATCTAAATGCACAAACCAGATTTCTCAGGGTCATCCATGACTTCTTCCATTCTCTCCCCCACCAAAGCCAACCCATCCCTGAGTGTACTCCCCAAACTTTTCTTAAATAATCTCCACTTCCCTCCATCTATCTTTCTTGTCCAGTACCCCATCATCTTTCCTAAGGATCTCCGTAGTAGCTTCTTCAATACGCTCATATCAGCTTCCGCTTATTGCATCTCCCAACTCATTCTCCATACTGTGGTCAGCATACTCATTTTGATAGAAGTATCTAATTGTCACTGACTTTCTCACCCCACCCTCACACATACACGGTTGGAGCATTACAATAACATCTTATTGCTCTTAGGGTAGAGACAAAAAAAATTGTAACGGCCTCTAAGGCTGTCCCTTTTACTTCTCAGTGTTATCATACCTCCCCTTGCTGTCTGTTCCTTGTCGCTTTGGCCTGCCTTCGGTCACTTGGACGTACATTATAGGCTGTCCTATAGCACAGTATGTTGTAGACTGTTCCCTCTGCCTGAGTGCTTTTCCTTCCCCTCTTGGTCCAGCTATCTCTTCCTTGTCCTCCAGCACTCAGCTTGGTTGCTGCTTCTTCAGGGAAGTCTTCCCCTCCCCCCCTCATCTTCCTGACTAGCTCAGGCACCCCTCCTAGTACGTCTCCAGAGCATTTGTCATACATGGAATTTCACATTGCATTTGTCCAGTTATCTAATTATTTGATTAAAGTCTGTCTGCAGGCAGAGACCAGGTCTGTCTTCTTTACCATTGTATGTCCATCGCTTTGCTCGTGGGCAGACATAGAGTAGGTGTTTAATAAGTGTATGTTGACCAAATCATTTGGAATCCTTACTTTGACATCAAGGATGTTAGTTATCTCTCTTAGCTTTGTGTAAGCAGCAGATTTGATACACCCACCTGTTGTGTCTTTACCTGAAACACTGATAACTAGGCGAAGACAGTTTTTGTACCATAACATGGGAAAGACCCCTTCAGATCGACACTGGTTCCATTAAAGTTCCCTTTTTCAAAGACAGTACCTGATAACAGATAGCAACAGGAGGGTTTCTGTTTTCCATCTTTTCCATCTTTTGTCTGACTTGTCAAAACCCATTGTCACCATCAAATATATTCAAAACCCTTCTAGCAAGTCTTCCAAAAATCAACCCTTGGGACTCAGAGTAGGTAGAGTAATAGAAATTTATAATTGAGTGCTGGGATGGAACTGGCAGCCAATAATCACTCCTGGGAGAAGGCTCATCATTGGCCTGTGTGTGTTTCATGGTGGGGTGAAGTCAGATAAGCCCCGGTTTGGAGGTGCCCGGGGGAGAGGTGCTGGTGATAACCTCCCCGCATGGACCCATGGCAGCGTCGTATTTCAGTGTATAACACAGAGTGGAAAAGTGGTGTGGATAATCCACACTTTCTCCCTGAGGGGAGGCTTTCTGTTATTTAAGTGATAGAAAAATCGCTGTGGAAGATAGCAGTTGTGGGGTTCAGAGCTGTGCGGAAGGCACAGTAAATGTGAATTTCCTGAAGGCGAGGGGCAGGAGGATTTTAATGAAGTGGTGAAGCTCAGCTGGGCCTGAGCGTGTGGGCCGAAGTGGGTTAAACTGCTAAGGAATGTGGTTATAATATTGGCTCAGGGATTAAATATGCACCCACACTTTGATCCAGCAATTTTAATTCCACTCCTAGGAATTTTACAGAAATACTAGCATGAGGATATATAGATATAGTTTATAGATAGATATATAGATATAGATAGATGATGATATAGGTAGGTGATGATATAGCTTTACACGGTTTAGGAAAAAGTAGAGACAACCTAAGTGTCTATCAATAGGGGATTAGTTAAATAAACGCTTTTATATTCCTATATGGAATCGTAGGCAGCCATTAGAAAAATGAAGTATATCTGTATTTACTGCTATAGACACACTAAATACTACCTGAGTGAAAAAAAAAGTCATGGCAAAAAGCAATAACAGCAGTTACACGTAATCATTATTGTCTATACAGTGTTTGCAACATGCAGATATAGTTTTAAGAGCTCTTCGCGTATTAGTTCACTTAATCCTGATAATCTTAAGAGGTAGGTACTGCATTATCCTCATTTTTACACAGGAGGGTACTGAGGCATACAGATGTTAAGTAGCCTGCTCAAGGTCACACAGCTGGAGGCAGTGTGATTCCAGACTGCACGCTCCTAACCACTGGACAGTGTCAGGGGTGGGTATGCTTTCTATGTAAAGGGCCAGGTAGTAAATATTTTCAGCTTTGCGGCCCATGTGGACCCTCTGCTGTGATGGTATAAAAGCATCCATGATTGCCTGCTATGATCACAGGTTTTCTTAAAAAAAATAAAAAAGTACATGTGTGTGCATTTTCAGATGTAGAAAATGGTTTGGCAGTATGAAAACCGAGCTATTACTAGTCATCAGCTCAGGAGAGGGGTATGTGTATCACTTTACATTATTTGCATTCATACAATTTAAAGTTTGTTTTTTAATCAAAAAGCAGTTAAAGAGGGACTTCCTAGGTGGCGCAGTGGTTGAGAATCTGCCTGCAAATGCAGGAGACATGGGTTTGATCCCTGCTCCAGGAAGATCCCACATGTTGTGGAGCAACTAAGCCCGTGCACCACAGCTATTAAGCCCATGTGCTGTAACTACTGAAGCCACGTGCCTAGAGCCCTTGCTCTGCAACAAGAGAAGCCACCGCAATGAGGAGCCCGCGCACCACAACGAAGAGTACCCCACCCTGCCTGCTCACTGCAACTAGAAAAAGCCTGTGTGCAGCAACAAAGACCCAATGTAGCCAATAAGTAAATAAATTTAAAAAAAAAAAGTTAAAGAGCTTCAAGGCATACTTCCATTCTAAAAGAATTCCTTCTCCCATTGGAAGTTCCTTTCTTCTTCAAGTTTTGGAGTGTCTTTGGCCTTGAGAAACAAGGCAAATATATGGGTAGGAGTAAAAGGTCCTATAAGTAGGGTCACCAGATCTAGACAATAAAAATACTGGATGCTCCATTAAATTTGAGTTGCAGTTAAACAATAATTGTGTTATTTATCTGAATTTCAACTGTAATGGGACATCCTGTATTTTATCGGGCATCCCTACCTACAGGACCACATTTCTCACTATGATGACATGTAAAACTCCTCCCAGGTCCGCTCAGCCCCAGTTTCACCGTTGGTTAGGGAAACGCATCCAGGACATCTCACGTCTGTCTGCCTGGGCTCTCTGACAGGTGGAGCTGCACCTGCGGCTGCGGGTCCCACGGGTCGGCCACTACGTGGTTGTGGTGGAGTATGCTGCAGAAGCAGACCCGCTGTCTGAGGCCGACGTGCACGTGCGGGGCCCTGGGGCTGACCTGGCAGGCCGGGTGGACATCTACAGCTGCAGATACAGGTAAGTGTCCTGCCCAGGGGAGTCCTCTGTAAGTGAACAGGCAGGAGGTCAGCCGTGGGAACTTTGGCTTTTTTTTGACTTGGGAAGCTGTTTCCTTTTTGAGGCTGAGCTTGAAAACCAGCAGCGGACCAGCTGTGCGACCCAGCATCACCCCCAGCCCGGTATAGGAAGGCTTCTCCATAGGCAACGCCTTGAGAATCTTGCATTTCCTTGAAAAGCTGTGTGTTCTACTTCCCATTTTGGCTCAAATTCACATGAAGCAGTAAACCTTTTTGCTTTACTCTCTGTCACCCCCATGGGGGCAGTGAGCCCAGTGGTGTCCCCTCAAGCACCATGCGGAGTACATGACTGCATGGCACATTCTCCACGACTCCTGCCTTCACAACACGCCCTTCAGAACTGGGGATCGTTCATGTTTGATGAGTGTCAGGTGAAAAATAATTTGACAAAGGACTCTCAGATTCATCCTGGGAATCTTGGAAGAGTTCATCTCTTCCACGAGCTTGGACAGAGATTTATTAAAAATTTTCTTTGCATGATATTTCAAGATGTATGCAAATGTTCAGAGTATGCTTTAATTAAAGAATCAGTGCAAGGGATGTTTCCCTATGAAATTAATTGTGGGATAAATGGCACTGGAAGGCAGAGGCTCCTGAGAGGGCAGGTAGGGAATTACAGTGAACCCTCCCAATTCTCGGCCAAGGCCTCGAACATTTTGTAACCTCTATGTTCACGTGCTTTTTGTCAAACCCAAGATGACTTGAGGTAGTTGGACATTTTTCCTGTTTTGCAAATAAAAGAGCTTATGAAAAGTGTTACTTTTGGCAGCTTAGAATGGAAAATTTTATGAGACTTGGTGAAATGGTTATAAAATTAATATCACGCTCTTGGCAACCCTAAAAAATAAACCGTGAGAGGTTCTTTTCAAAATCTTAAAAAATCGAATCTTCCCTTTTCTCTGGATTGATGATTAAAAAAAAAAACAAAGAATGTAATTATATTTGCATTTTTAATAGGAACACCAGATGGCCCAGAAAAGTTCCCTAAGATGTGCTGTCATTTTCTGAAAATACCAGTTTCATCTGTAGGTGACATCAGCAACCACTGGCTTGTACACTCGCCCCCTGAGTCCTGGAGACTGTCAGCCACAGGCCTGGGGCAGGGCTTCTCTGTACCTCATCCGTCCAAGCGCACCCTCCAGTTCAGCTCTCTGACCCCTTTCCCCTTCCAGATCAGGGCTTGATACCTGCTGCCCCGGGTCCAAAGTGGAGTGGCCCAGTGGACGGGAGGAAACATTCATAATGACCTTCATGCCTCTTGGCTACCTCAGTAGAGGCTGAGACTATCTATGCCAAGCAGAGGAGTGATTTCAAAACTAAAGAAAGAAAGAACATCCTTCCGTAAGCATTGTTTCAGGACCTTTGTCTGAATGGTGTTTTAAGGAGAGAAGTACGTGATATTCTGCAGATCATTTTGGCTCTGGCTGTGATGACAACACCAAAGTTCTCTATCATTAGATTTCCAAGACAGTATTGCGTTAGACTAGGAATCACTATTATTGTGTTTAACCACTCCCAGGAAAGTCCCATGGTATCTTATCACTTGCCTAAAATATTTCCTTTTTCTCTACTTTGCACGTCATGTGGATAAGTGAAAATGACCAGGCTACAAGTACTGGAGTCCAAACCTAGGGTGCAATTGGAAAATATTTGACCCATAAAAACCTATTTCAAATGACAGACCCTTTAAACGTGGCAACTTCTCCTGCTGAGGTTTGAACCTTCCCCAGGATTTCTCAAGTGAGGTCTAACAATGTTGTTAAAAAACAATATCCACACAGAAAAGTAGTGGTGCTCGTAGGAACACCGCTTTCCAAAACAGTGCTGTGATAACTCTGATAAATCTGACCTGCCCTTCATAAGAGAGGTAATCACTGAGTCAATCAATCCAGTTATTACTGTTAGTCTACTCTTAGTAAGACTTGAATAGAGGATAAAACCAAATCTGAGTCACTTAATATAGTCACTTAATATATTTAACTCCCAGAGTTATGCTTGAATCCAAAAGACATGCATTTTAATTGACACACATACTCACACCCACACGCATACACAAAAGGGAAAAGAAAACATCTATTTATTGAGTTTCTAATACATGTCACAAACCATGGCTCTTTATACACTATCTCATTTTAATTCTAACCTCGAAAGTATTGCATTATTTCAAACGTTTCACAGAGGTGGTCATTTTCTTTTAGTATGTCTCTAGTTCCAAATTATATTTACAGGCAGAAAAGTTGCTGCTTTAGAGGATGAAGTCAGAAGCATTCCTCAAAAAATATTTCCTCTGTGGGTTTTACCACGAAACTGTATTCTTTGGTTCCAAACCATGACCTTTTAAATGTTCCTGAGCTCTGTGTGTCCTCTGATGGGGTGGAGGGAAGGAGCACCACTGGTAGAATGAGAAAGGAAGGTTTAGAGGAGCAGACTGCGTTCCCAAACCAGACTCGGGGCTTCTCATCCCCATCACTGACGCGGCGTGAGATGGTCGTCGTGAAGTCAATAGGCAACTTTAATCTCCAACAGTACCAAGGATATTGGTAAATTTCCAAGAAGGTTGTGTCTTAGAGATCAGACATTACTGGCCCTGGGGCTCTTTTTCTAGGTGACCAAAAGAACTTTACAAAGCTGGGTGGAGAAGGTGAGCAAGGCCATCAGCTCTGAGAGATGCAGCTCAGAGCACAGTGGGAAGGTCCTTTTCCCCTTACTGATTATGGGCTGCGTCTCTCCTAAACTCCACCTGCAGGGAAATTCACTGTCGGTGACCTGATTATCAACAGGAGAAACTGAAGCGCAGTCAGCCACTTCACAGGGCACAAAGTGAGGGAGACCAGGGGGGTCAGGCTAAGAGAACTGTTTCCTCTTGCAGCGTCCTCTGCCGGAGCGCTGTGACCGATGGCAGGAGTCGCCTTGCTGTCTATGAGCTGTTAGCAGATGCGGACGTTTGGCTCAAAGCACGGATGGCCCGATTCCTTCTGGTATGCTCCTGTTTTGGCCACTGAATTTTAGAAGTATTTTTATTGGTAATCATATATATTTCTAAAAGCTTATTACAGTTTGGGCTGGGTTTGTGTTACATCTATAAAGTTAACCTGCAGAGAATTGCCCGTGTTACGATGCTTATTTTCCCATCTAGAAATCTGTCGTCTCTTCATGTGTCGGAGCGTTTTTCTGTAGCATCCAATAAAGTTTAGTCATTGAATTTGAACACATTTCACAAGACCCATTTCATTAATTTTTATTTGTTGTTACTATTATGAATGAAATATCTTTTTTCATTAAGAAGAGTATTTTCAGTTAATTAGAAACATACTATTAAGAGTTAAATTCCAGCTTTGGCAGATTAAATACTCTTTTAATAGCATAGCTTAAATATCCAAAATTATGATAAACAGAGGCAATGGGATCTGGGCTAGGAAGGGGTTGTCAGATCTACAGTAAATATCTCAAGGAGCATAAGATTATCTAAGATGAAGCAGCTTCCTGTTACTGCGAATATTAAGCATGTATCACACCCTGGGAAATGTCAGGCCAGCCTGTTCTAATCTGTTTTAAATATTTGTGCTTGGTAGTATTAAAAATGTTGAGCTTCCTCTTAAGAACTATCTGCAGTGTAGTTTTTAAACATTATTATATAAACTATGTAATAATTTAAGACTTTTTAAAATGATGACTTTTTTAAAAGTGATTTGTTTTTTTTAAAAATTTATGTATCTTATTTATTTATTGGCTGCATTGGGTCTTCATTGTGGTGCACAGGCTTCTCATTGCAGTGGCTTCTCTTGTTCGGAGCACGGGCTCTAGGTGTGCAGGCTTTAGTAGTTGTGGCACACCGGCTCTAGAGCGTGGGCTCAGTAGTTGTGGCCTAGTTGCTCTGCAGCATGTGGGATCTTCCTGGCTCAGGGCTCGAACTCATGTCCCCTGCATTGGCAAGCAGATTCTTAACCACTGCACCACTAGGAAAGTCCCTAAAATGATGACTCTTTTTAAACATAATAAGTCAAGTGAATCTTAACCTTTTCATCTTTGGAAGTTATAATGGGGCTGAATGTTCTTTTAAGCATAAGTTTGCCCTTCTTGAAATAGTCAGATGTCATTCAGAGTCAAGGCTGACTAGACTATAAGCTCCACGAAGGCAGGAGTATGTCCATCTTGGTCGTGCAGAATCCCCCAGTCTCAGTGCCTGGCATATAGTAGGTGTTCAATTAAAATTTGGTTGTTACTGAATAGCTTTGTGATCAAGCTGGTAATAGTTTTGGTTTGAAATGGAAGGTAATCAGCTAATGACTGTATTTGTTGTGTGACTCAGAAACTAGCTCTAGAGACAGAGCCCAGATGTGCCTGAGATGTGAGTCATCCTTCATTGAGAAGGATTATTTGTAGCAGGAGCAGCCCTCTCTCTGAACAGCAGGCTCCCTGGGTGCCCACCACATCCCCCCTCTCCCTGCCCAGAGGTCTGAAGAGCCAGCATCAGCCCAGAGCAGGAGAGAAAAAACTGTCAAAAGTCGCTGACAGAGAGTTGTTTTTGGACTTTCACATGATTTTGTTTATTTATAAAATTATTCCAAGAGCAATTTAGTTAGCGATTCTACATAATAAAAAAACAAAGGATTTGTTGGATGTAATGATGCTATAGGGAGTGCCATCCTATGAGTCTTACTGCTTTAAAATAATAGTTATAATTTCTCTGGATGAATTCTTAACAGCTTATTTATTTATTTATTTATTTATTTATTTATTTATTTATTTATGGCTGTGTTGGGTTTTCGTTGCTGCGCACAGGCTCTCTCTAGTTGCGGTGAGCAAGGGCTGCTCTTCGTTGTGGTGCACGGGCTTAGTGCGGTGGCTTCTCTTGTGGAGCATGGGCTCTAGGCGCGAGGACTTCAGTAGTTGTGGCACACAGGCTTAATTGCTCCACGGCATGTGGGATCTTCCCGGACCAGGGATTGAACCCATGTCCCCTGCATTGGCAGGTGGATTCTTAACCACTGTGCCACCAGGGAAGTCCCTTAACAGCTTTTTAGAAAGTGTATGTTTGGCTATAACCTTGACTTTGCTGATAACTGGGATGTACTTTTTTTGTATTTGCTTGACAGCATCAAATTTGTATCATACCCATTGAAGAATTCTCAATGGAATATTTGAGGCCTCACATCAGATGCATTGCCAGTTACGGGATATTTGCGAATCAAAGGTAATGTGTTTCCTTCCTTTGTCCTTTGTTTATGCTGAGTGATACTTGATGCTTTTAAGACTGCAGCTTTATATTTAACTTCAGAAGTGATCACAGGCCAAGGTGCAAAAGGCTGATGATGGATTAAAAAGAAAAAAGAGCTAAATCATTTATCCCAGCAGTGTTTCCAGAGTTCCATAATATCAGGAAGCTGACACAGTAGCAACTGAGGGAAATGGTTAAGCCTTGCCCTTGAGGGCGGTGACTCCAAAGTTCTGTTCTGAGTCCTCGCCAAGACTCACTTTGTTCCAATCCTTTAATCTCTGTGTCTGAGACTCTTCACTTAAAAAACCATGAGAATAATGACCCAGCTCACAACTATGTTATGAGAATTAGCTAACCAATGATTATTGGGGTTTGGGAAAGGTCATTTGGACATAGATTCAAAAATAATTTATGGACACAGTCATGACATCTTATGCGTATGATTGAAACCACCAAGACAGTGAAATCTGGCTGTGCCTAAACAAAATGATGGGCGTGTTTTCTCTTTGTTTTTATATAGTTTTATGTCAACATTGATGTTAGAGGTGAATAATAATGTTTCATTGCATTGATCTCATTTAACAATGAATTTGAGTCCCAGAGAGGGACCTTTCAATAAGTTTCCACCTAGCTTCCTTTCCTTCAAAATTAAGATTTTTTTTTTTTCTGTCTTTGCTTATTGTATTAAGCAGGCAGCTGGAATACGCTTGGTCAATCCAGAGTATGTTTGTATAAAGATCTCCACAGACTGGTGGTTCTCTGGATCCTTTTGATGTTTAGATTCTGTCTCTTCACCAAGGGACGGTTCTTTGGGTTCTGGTCATTTTTCAATATTCTATTTTTCAGTGCCACTTGTGTCTCCCTGGTCCCTGAAACTCCTCCAACAGCATTAATCTTGGATGTCCCGAGTGGTGCGTCTTCCCCTCTCCTGCCCCAGGATCCTTTACCTTCTGCTGATACTGTTACTGGCGTCACCTTGAAGGCCCCGCAGGTAGGGCTCCCTCTGAGTGTGCTGCTTCTAAACCAGTGGTTCTCAAAGTGTGGCCCCAACCAGAAGCATCCCCATCCCCTGGGGACTTGTTAGAAATGCAAATCTGCAAGCCTCAGCTCAGAACTATTGAATCAGAAACTCTGGAGGGAGGACTCAGGAATCTGTGTTTTAACAAACCCTCCAGGGGATTTGGGTGCCCCTGAAGTTTGAGCACCTCTGCGCTCAGCTGTGGAGACTCCCAGGCGTGAGGCATCCGGTTAATCCTGTCTGTGGTCACCCCATCCTGACGCACTCTTTCCCTCCTTCATGGCTGTCTGCACAGTCATTTGGTAATTTTTCATGACCCATCTTGATAGGTCATATTTTCATGGGCCACTGCTACTTAATGTTGTTGAGTTTACTAATTATCTTCCCCAATTAGAACATAAGCCCTTTTAGAAATCTAACAGATTTTTTGCAACACCAACTTGTAGGCAGGACATTCCCAATAAACATGTATTGATTAATCATCTAGAGCACAGAGATGAAATATATGAAGGGAAGGCACCTTTTTTCACTGTAAAATACAAAATTTTAGGGCTTAATGTTCTGATGACATTATGTCCTTTGAATCCCAGAGATGGCTTGTGTCAGTTCACATTGCATCAGAATAGGAAATTAACAGGATTTGGGAGAGAAAGTTTAATAAGATCCCGTAGGGGGAAGGCAGCCTGGAAGAGTAGGGGGAGATGAATTGAAATCATGACAATGGGGTTCTACTCCTGGTTTTGCTATAAAATTAATGTATCACCTTTAGCAAAGTTACCCTCCAAGGCACAGCTCTCATCTGAAAGATAATCTTTTATTGTTGTTATTCTTATAGTTTTCTTGAGATATGAAAAGACTTATTACTCAGGTCGTGAGGCTTTCTGAGGAGAGCAGGGCTCACATTCAAGCCTGAGCAAGTGTTGGGGTCTGACTCTGGTTTTCATTATGGTTAGGCGGGGCGAGGCAGGGCCAGAGTCCTGGTGAGGGCCCCCTCTCCCATGGGCTAGAATTTGTGTGGTTAGAACTTCCCGCTTGTGCCAAGGGATGAACACCTGGGCTTTCTTGTCAGCTTGTCCAGGTGTAGGACAAAAGGCAAAAGGTGAGTGATGGAGCTTGAAGGCTGTCAAACAGAAAAAATGGAGTCTGACCCTTTGTTATGCAGTTTATTGCAAGTAGTTCTTGAATGCAGGAAACACTCTTGTACAGCCTTTTGCACACATAGTGTGCATTTCTGTTGCTATGCACCTAGGAATGTAATTACTCAGTTGTATTTTCAACTTTGGTAAAAACCAGCACGTAGTTTTCCAAAGTGATTGTACCCAGTGACACTCTCTCCAGCATCGTTTATGGTTGTCCCACAATTGGTTTGTCTGTTCTGCAGCTGAGGGTCGTTTGGTTTGTTTCCTGTGTTTGTGACCACAAATAAAGCTGCTACTAACATTCAAGGGAAGATTTTTCATGAATGTGGGTTTTCACTTCACTTGGGTAAATACCTAGGTTGTTTCGGTTTTTAACCTCGAAATATCCTGTGATTCTAATTATTCACAGCTCTGCAGCTCGAGGAGTATTTTTTTCCCTCTTTTTTCCACCTAGAACCAAGTGACCCTGCGAGGACTCGTATCACATCCAGGAAGATATGTCATTGTGGTCCATTTTTATCAACCAGTGCATCCAACGTTCCCGGTACAGGTGTCTGTGGACAGAGGGCAGCTGCGGCCAGGTGAGCTGCGGGGAACAGGGCCAGCTCTGGGGTTCACCTGTCCTGGCAGGGGTGTGACAGGAATGCCTCTCTCTGCCGCCAGGTGTCTTCCGAGCCTCTTTTTGCCCCCATGTGCTTGGTTGCCGGGACCATGTGATCACTGGAGATCAGGTTGAGTTTGACATCTCGGAGCCGGAGGTGGCTGTGACTGTGAAGGTTCCAGAAGGAAAGTCTTTAGTGCTGGTGCGTTCTGCTTGTTTCTCAGCTTGCTCGTCACGTGGTTGCCTTGGTCGGCTGCTCCACATGTCTGTTTTGGCTTATGACAATAATTCCTCCAGGGAATTGAAGCCATATTTATAGAAAAATGTTTAAAGTTTACAGCTACCTTTACCAAAAAGAGTCTGTGGCAATTAAAATCAAGGGAAAGCAGAATAATAGAGAATTGACTAGGAAGAAACACCTCCCCCGCGCGAGCCCTGGTGAGCGTGCGTCTCCCACTCCATCGGCCCCGCCTCGCTGTCATCTGACAGTCTCTCTCTGAAGCATCGAACACGCCTCTGTTCTTGAAACTTTCTTTTTTTGGCTCCCATAGCTACTTTTTCTTGGTTTTTCCCACTTTCGCCAGTGCTCCTTCAGTGATTTCTCTTCCCCTTCATCCCCACGTGTTGCTGTTGCCTCGGGCTCGACGCTGAGCCCCCTTGCTCTAAGATTTCTCTTCGCATGACATCATCGGCGCCTGTCAATTCTGTTCTGTCTTCTGTGGGAATGACAGCCACATCTGTGAACGCATTTCTCATCTTTCCCGAGCTCTAGGACCACCTACTGCGCAACCCCATAGCCAGAGAGCTCACAGGTCCCTCCAACTTGACCTGCTACCAGCCCAGCCCCGGGCACCCCTTACCCTGTCCGTTCCCTTGGCTGATGGACTCGTGATCACCCAGTGCCTGTAAAGCCTTCGAGAGCCAGGAAGCACCGCCCAGGCCTGCTCCATGGCCCTCCAGGTCTTGCTCATGCCTCATCTGTCTCCAAGGATGTCATCTTCCTAGGGATAGGGGCCTGGCTTTATTCATTTTGTATCCCCTCTGCCTGGAACACCCTCTGGCACAGGTGCTTGGCAATGTTTATTGAATCGAATGACATGAGAGCAGCAGACTCTATAAGTTGTAAGTTGGTGAGTAATTGACAAAGATGTTTGAGATTTCCTGCCGTATTTGTTACTGGTGCAGTCTGATTTATACAGGTACAGAAACCCGAGCTGTATTTTTAAAGACTAGGGCTACATTATTCATAACGGAGTGTTTGATAGGATGTACATTTCAGGGACAAGCCACCTTATGAGTTTCCCCATTGGTCCTGCCATTTCGATCTGCTCACCTTTAAAAATGCAAAACGAACCCCCTGGAGATGCAGGGTCATGCCAGGCATGGATCACACAGGGCCCTGGCCATCCTAAAAGGCCCCTGCTCGCCCCGATGCCTCCTGTCCTCACCCAGCACCCGAGGCTGCTGCTTCTCTGCGCAGGTGCTCCAGGGGTCTGCCCTCTGCTTGTTGCCATTTCCAGCATGGGAACATGGCCTGAGCCTTCAGCACAGGCTTAGGGTTGCTTTGTGATTCTTTTTTCATAAATCCTGTTTCATTCGGTCTTGGGCTTAACAATAAAGAACGTTGATCTTAGCGAAGAGAAAGCGTGATGGAGAAGCGTAGGTGTTCTGTGCTGTTGGAAATCCAAAGACATGCCGACAGCTTCCCTTTAGGTCCGTGTCCTAGTGGTGCCTGCAGAGAATTACGACTACCAAATCCTTCACAGAAAATCAGTGGACAAGTCATCTGAGTTTGTCACCAATTGTGGAGGAGACAGTTTTTATATTGAGTAAGTATCACTTGGTGGAAAGGTCCTGGGAGGCGTGAGGCTCTCCCACATTCCCGACCAGAGCAAGGGACCCGGCGAAGGGTGGCCCTTGGGTCTGTCTTCTTCTTCTGGGTACCCGAGGGAGTAGCATTGAGTCCCGGGTCCTTGGCACATGCCGTGCTACAGCCGACCTCGTCGTGCACATCTGGGCGAGATTTCCCTCCTCAACTTTGATCTCAACAGATCGCCCTCCAAGCTGGGATTCACAGGCTGCTTGGGGGTTCCCTTCCTCTTTCCTGCTTCCTGTTGGCCGACTCAGCTTCCTAAAAGATACCACACAGGGTTTCCTCCACTGGGAGGCACCTCAGCCCCGATTCCCACCCTCCTCTGCCCTCTGATGGAGTGGGGAGCGTCACAGAGGGCCGGACCTCCCTGTCCTCCCTCTGTAGGTCCATGAATGCTAAGAGCCTAGAGCAGCCCTGAGGATCAGCTCCTGCCATTCTTTTCTGCAGACCCAGCCACCCCCTTGTAGGTTTCCCGAGGAACCAGGGCTGCAGGGGCCCAGAAGCCTCCTGTACAGGAAATATTAAGAGCAAAGGCTCTGAGGTCACACAGCTATGGATTTGAGTGCCTGCTTGACCACTCTATAGCTCTGTGGCCTCAGGAATGTTGCTTAACTTCTAGAAGCCTCCCTTGCGTTATCTGTGAAGTAGGGCTTTGGCCTAATTGGTTGGGTGGTTGTGTGGTTAAGTGAAGTGTAGGCAAAAATTGTAACACACATTTCAATCGATGTTGGCAGTCCACCTCCTCATTGTTGGTGGTGGTGGTGTATCGTTACACATGTAGGTATAAATTCTTTTGGTGACTGCTCTATTCCAATATAATCCATACAGTTCATCCTGTAGGCGAATTTTCACGCATTTATTCCAGCCACCCAAAGTTGCCAGCCACTAGTCCTGTGATGTGTCCTGGAGTGGGTGGGGGTGGGGTGGGGGGAGGGGTGGTTAGCACCTACTGTGAGTCCAGGGGTGGGGTTTTCTCTCATTTCCTCCCCAACTCCAGAGTCCCTCCCCCGAAACACTGCTTGGAGGGGCACGTGGGAAGGGGACGGTTGGGGCCGTTTCCGGGCACGCCTCCCAGGATCTCACCCTGAGTTTTTGTTTCCACAGCCCCCAGAAAGCCTCTGGATTCTGTAAGAATTCTGCCAGGTCCCTGGTGGCCCTTTACCACGGAGGCGCACTGCCTTGCGCGTGCCACCCCGCCGGGGCCGCCGGCCCTCACTGCAGCCCAGAGGGCGGGCAGTGCTCGTGCCGGCCCCACGTCATTGGGCGGCAGTGTACCCGCTGTCAGATGGGCTACTATGGATTCCCGCACTGCAGGCGTAAGTGCACGTCGGGGCAGCCGAGGACACCTCTGGTCCCAGGTGGATGAGGCCCACCCAGGGCCGGGCTTCTCGAATGTCACTGTGCTGGAGACTCAGCTGGGAATCTTGTAAACATTCAGGTTCTGATTCAGGAGGCCTGGGCTGGGACCTGAGAATCTGCATTTCTGGTAACCACTCAGAGATGCCCGTGACACGGGTCCAGGGTGTTTCCCATGCTCTGTGACCCATGCGCTTGGCAAAGCAGGTGAGGGTAAATAGCCTTAAAGATCAAAATATTGGACAGCTCAGTCCTCTTCCTAGTGGAATAGGTCAGGCTGCAGTTTGTGCAGCCTACCCAAAGCTCAGTCGAGGTGCGAGGAGAGCCAGGGTCACAGCGCACGCTCCTCGCTGAACAAGGAAGCCGTGGGTCTTTATCTAGGAACTGTCCTCTAGCACTAGACGAGGGTCAGCCCAGGCCAAGCGAGGGTGCAGAGTCCCCCGAGTGGAGGCCAGCCTTTGCCTAACAAGGGCCCCCCTGCTGCGTCTTGCCCTGACCTTGGGCTCAGTGCACTGGGGCGATGTGGAGGCCCTTCAGGGAGCCTGTGAGGAGCAGACCCTCTGACGGAGGACAGGCCTCATGTTAGAATGACACATAACTGCAGCTCAGGGTTGGGGTGGGGGGGGCTCCTTTGAGTGTCTACCTTGATGTCAGTGGGTTCAGCTCTGTCTCATTCAGCGTCCGCATGCTGCGTCCACCATGAGCGTTGGGTGTGGACAGTCTTGGTCCCAAGAAAGGGACCTTTCAGATCAACCACACTCAATAATGCCATAAGGAAGGAAAAGCAAGACCTTTCTCCCAGACCCCTTGGAAGCTTCTGGAAACCCTGGTGCCACCTTGCTGGAGGTCAGGGGCATCTGACCCTTACATGGTGTCTCTTCATCCCTGGCCAGCATGCACCTGCGGCCGGCGCCTTTGCGAGGAGACGTCGGGGAAGTGCCTCTGCCCGCCCCGCACAGTCAGGCCCCAGTGTGACGTGTGTGAGACGCATTCCTTCAGCTTCCACCCCCTGGCTGGCTGCGAAGGCTGCAACTGCTCTAGGACGGGCACCGACAGGGCTGCCACCCTGGAGTGCGACAGGGACCACGGGCAGTGCAGGTGAGGCCTGGAGGACTAACATTGCATCCTGTGGTGGGAAGAGAAGGTGCTGTCAGTCCCCACACTGGTCTCCATTCCTTCCTGCTTCTCTGTCTAACTTATTTCATTCATCAGAAATGCCCTCCGAGTTCACCCATGTTGTTGCAATGGGCGAAATTTCATTATTCTTTACAGCCGAATAGCATTCCACTGTATATATAACCTGTGTCTTTCTTTTCTTATAAGGACACCAGTTGTATTGGATTAGGGTCCACCTTACTCCAGTGTGACCTCATCTTGATTATGTCTGCACCATTCCTATTTCCAAAAAGGTCACATTCTAGGTACTGGGGGTTGAACTTGAACATATCTTTGGGGGACAAAATTCAATTCTCTGCAGCAATGATATTCACTTTTCCTGAGGAAGGACCCTCAACCACACCTCTGATTGTTGCCTGGCACCTCACAGTTCCTTTGTCCTCTGGGAAGGAAGTTGAGTGAGAACTTGAGTCATGGAAGATTCCAGGTCTTTAAAACCACAGGTGTGAGTCCTCCCTGAGTCAGCTCGGTTGCCCATCCTTCCCAAATTATGAACCTAAACAGAATGTGACTTGCACAAAGAATTCTGAGTAGATATCAGAGAGTTTTCATCACATACATTAGGTTCTGTTCCCTCCAGTGCTTAAGCTGTTTTCTGGAAGGAAGTCAGCACTCAGTTCATTAGTAAATACTTTGGGTCCTGAATGCACCCATGGGCCTGTGAAAATGTCTGACCTGTTTCCAGTAAGTTCCTGATGCATGAAGATAGTGACTCAGTGTGGAAGCACAGAATTCTACCAGGACCTGTGGGGATGCTACAGAACAAAAAGATGCACTGTGCCCAGGAGTCGCTTGCTGTCTTGTGGCTGGAGAAGATGGATAGCGGGAAGCTCAAAGGACCTAGGTGTGCCAGTCATGCCCTGATCAACATTGTAGAAGAGAGAGACCAGACCAAAGGAAACTGTAGAGTTAGAACTGGCTTCAGAAAAGGAAATCCAGGGTGTTATAAAAAGGGAAACAGATTGAAGTAGGAATAATATTCCTTTTCATATATTTGAAAAACAAGTCAAAGGAAAGAATCCAATGTGTTTATGTGGGATGGGTTTACACGAATCTTTCAGAGGAAAGAGCAGTCTGACAAATAAGCAGGATAAGCAGAGGGGGAGGTCTTAGCATTAAAATTCTTTGCTTATTCAAGGGAGCCGGAATCTGGATATAAGAAGGGCTGAAAGAACAAGGTTCCGTTTGAACAGCAGAAAGAGCAACGCATAACCTTGGGAAAAATAAGGAAAGAGCTAGACGGAAGAACAGGAGAGGAAGTAAACAGAGGGACGCGTGCAACAGTTACTGGGAGATGGAATCCTGGCAGAGAGCAGAGCCCGGGGCTCTGTAGTGGCCCCAGTCACAGCTGCCTGAAGATACTCAGAGCCCTAAATACTGAAAACATCGCCGTGCCCCCATATTTAATTAAAAACAAAAACTTACCAAGCCACAAAATGAATGCAAGCAAGTCCAACAAAGTTCTGTTCTTCCATAATGACTACTTCAGTTTTTCTTCTGAAAACAGAACAGCCGAGTGAAGAGTTTGGGGCTGGGGGTGTGGAGGTTGGGGAACGAGGAACAAGGGTTAGAGTGGGAGAGCTCCCCAAGGAGGAGGTGTGGACCCCAGACAAAGAAACGAGGGTGGGGCCTGGAGGGGGTCCCTGTGCGTAATCGTAGGAGACAGGGGAGCCGAGGAGGTGGAGAAGCAGTTTTCAGGCAGGAGGAGAAGCAGGAGAGGACCAGGGGGAGAGTTTTAAAAGGGAGTGGATGGTCAACAGGAGAAACCGCTGCAGACAGAACCTCACACACAGTTTCTCAGTGCTGCTGCCACAGAAAAAGGAAACCAAGGACACACACAAAATTATAAAAATCGGTTAAGGCACCATCTATGAGGGAGAGAGATTTACCATAGTATTTTAGGTACAAATTCTAAGGAGTGTTTCACAAACCTTCACTAGCCCATCCTTCTCTCGTTGAGTAGACGAGAAACTTCCTAACTCGGGACCGAGACATGTTGTTTAGTAGCTTTGCCCACGCCTGAGGGAAAATCAGTAGGAATGGAATCTCATTGACCTGCATCGCACCCAAACCAAGATGTGAAATTCTTTATCTTGACATTACCAGAAAGGCTGTAATCACCTAATGGGATGATATATCTATCCATGATCCAAGTGGATTTGTCATGAAAGGGCCTTGGCAGAGAATGTAAGAAAAACTTCAGTTTATTACATGACTGTAAGTTCCTCAAATCACCCATGATGATTGCAGTATTGATGCTGAAAAGCTTTTGATCGCCTAAAGGATTATTTCTTTAGAAAATATTAGAGGAAGGAATGCTCCTCCCCCCCCCCCCGTGAAAATTTCCAAATGAAACTGAAGAATGTGTTTAGAGGAACCCAATATTCAAGTAAAAGAAACAGCCAAAGATACCTGGAACTTGTGCTAAAAAGAAAAGCATGTCCTTTCTCAGTGATAAAACAGACTCTCTTACAGTAGTACAAATAATCACAAATCACAAAGCTGAAAAATTGGAATTTTCGAATTTTATTTGACTATTTAGAGGTGTTAAAGTTTATCATACTAGAAGGAAATCGAACTGTTATAAATATTAATCTCCTTTAAAGTGAATTACAAAAATAATTGCAGCAATCCACAATGCTCGACCTGTACTTAATTGAAACTGGTGTTGTAGTTTTAGAGACAATTGGCTATAAATCCATTTGGAGCCATAAAACTGAGTTCTTGACTTACCTTTGTCGTGAACTAGTAAGGACAAGGCTGGGCAAGTCGCTTTGCCTTCCTGGGTCTCAGCTTCTAATCTAGAAAGTGAAACTTGGTAAAATCCCTCTCCAACTTCCCACCTAAATTTAAAACTCTGATTCTATTTCTTCTTCAATTTCTGATTATATCACAGAGAATATTGCAAAAGTATAGTGTATAGATGATTAAAAGTCCATTGTTTGGGATAACTCTATCTGGATTGTGGTCTTAAAGATGCTTATGTTGATCAAAATTTCATTTTTTTAAAGCATCACAGTAATTGAATCAAATATAATAGCAATGGAAAAGTACATTTGCTTCTGCTTTTAATACTGGATGTTTATGCCATCATATTCTTTTGTTTTTTTATTTTTGGCTGTGTTGGGTCTTAGTTGCGGTGCCTGGGCTCTGTAGTTGTTGCTTGAGTGCTCAGTAGTTGCAGCTGGTGGGCCCAGTTGCCCCGGGGTACGTGGGGTCTTAGTTCCCTGACCAGGGAGCAAACCTGAGTCCCCTGCACCCGAAGGCAGACTCTTAACCCCAGGACCACCAGGGAAGTCCCACCATCCGATTCTTTGAATGAACGAAAAGGCTAGAATATCCTCAGAAGATTTTATCAATCAGTGACAGATACATGGACGCTGGGAATCCCTGCTTTAAAAGACTATCGCGATGTTGACCGCTTTCAAGACGTTTTAAGATTGATTAAAGGAGATGGCACTCCACTTAGACGTCCAGTGAAACCACATGTGCAAACGTGCCTTTTCAGAAGAACAGCAGCAAAATGAAGACCATTTTGGGGGGACCTCTATCTCAGCCAGTCTTAGAGATTTACTAAACGTTTATGTTAGATGGAGAAACAAAATACCAGAGAAGGTCATATACTCGGCATTCCGGGAATAGAAATGCTCCCAGCTCAGCAGAAATCCACGCACCCTAACAACCTGGAGAAGCAATTCCTTTGATGCACCTCATCAAATAATAGGAACGGTACATTCCAGACGGCGTGCAGGCAGGCGCTGGGACACGGTGGTGAGCGGGGCAGATGGGGCTCCCACCATGGGATGGACGGAGCTCAGAGTTCTTACCTACGGTCCCTCTGTCCTAGAGGCACCTACCTCTTAAAGCTCCTTAGAGGATTAAATATCCTGTGTGAGAACCCTTAGAACAGTACCTGACACACACTCACACCCAGTATTAGCTGGGTTGTTATTTGCCAAACACGTGGCTGTCTGCCCTTTATACTTTGTCCCCCTGAAGCCCCACCCATTCTCCTGGCTTCAGCCACCCCCACCCTGGACCATTCGCAGATCCAGAGCTCCAGTCCTGATCCCTGACAGCTGTCTTATCCCACCTTCACTGAAAATCAGTGCGACCTGGTTTCCCTCATTGGCTTTCCTTAGGGGGCCTTGGAGGACACGTCCCCTGACCCCTTTGAGCTTCTGTCCCCTCGCACGTGTAATGAAGTGTTAGATTAGACGATCTTTAGGGGCCTTTCAACTCCTGAGTTCTACAACGGACCCCATATCTGAAACCCTCACCATTGTCCTGCCCCCCAGGACATTCCTCTTTTTGAATTTTTAAAAAACATTCTACATATTGGTGATAGCTTCCTCTCTGTCCCCAAAGCCTGAGATCTCAGTATCACCTTAGAATCAATTCCTTTTCGCTACATTCAATCACCTGTCAACTTCTGACAGAGTACGTATTATCCACCTTTCTTCCACGGCCCTCTGCAGGTACCACCACCTGGTGAAGTCCTTTTACCACTTCCTGTGAATAATCTTGACGGTCTCCAAATTAACCTTCCTTTCCCTTCCTTCCTTCCTTTCTTCCTTCCTCCCTCCCCGCCCCCCATTCTTTCTCTCTGTCTGTCTGTCTTTTTCTTTCTTTCTCTTTTTCTCCTTCCTTCCTCCTTCCTTCCTTCTTTCCTTTCTTTCTTTCTTTCTTTCTTTCTTTCTTTCTTTCTTTCTTTCTTTCTTTCTTTCTTTCTTTCTTTCTTTCTTTCTTTCTCTTTCTTTCTTTCTCTCTCTCTCTCTCTCTCTTTCTTTCTTTCTCTCTCTCTCGCTCTCTCTCTCTCTTTCTTTCTCCTTAATTGAAGGGGAATATGTTAAGTACACAATTATACTGGGATTTTAAAATCTATTTCCCCCATAATGTTACTAATGCATAGAGGATGTTGAAAATGCATATATGTTTATGATTTTATCTTCTTGGTCTCTGTAAATTTTTTTTTTGGGCCTTAAATTCTGTTTTGTTAAGTATCAGTGTATTTTATGGCTCAAACTATATCTAGCGCCTACTCCAGTTTGAGTGCTGTGCCTCGTGCAGAAGGCACACATGCCTGCTAACAAGAGGTCATGGTCTGGTAGGGGAACCTCTACTAACCAATAATGATGGTGCGGCGTAATAAGCACTGTATTGTGTGCAGGCTGCTGGGGTGGGAGGTGGAGATGGCTCTGCCCGGCACCACGTCCATCACATCACTCTTTGCTCAAGAACCTTCCTCAAGTCCCCATTGTCTGAGAAGATAAAGACAAGCTTTTCATGGTGATCTGGCCCCCACTTACCCTAACTTAAGCCTTTTTTCGGCTTCTCTGGTTTTCTCACTTCCTCTGAACACTTTTTGCCTACATTCAGTTCTTCAGTTATTGGTTCTCCTTTCCCCTCTTCTGTTACCCTCAACTATCCACATGCTTCAAGGATTCTGTGTTAAAGGCACAAATGCAAAGAAGGCATGAAGCCTTGGCAAGCCCACGGGGTACCCTCGTCCTCTCATTGCCAAATGCTAGTTCTAAGCTTAGCCATCCCATCTCTCACGTGATTACCTAACTTTCTGCATCTCTGTGTCCTGTGCCCTCAGTAAAAATGCACAAAGGTCAAGACTGACTTTTTCTACTTTATCCCCTCCCTCCCATGTCTTCTAACACGAGGATGTGTATATATCAATAGAAGGCACTCAGTAATTGTAGGATGAATAAATGAATGAATATAAGGTAGGCTTTGTATTCTAGATTAACACTGGACTTGATGGGAGTGCAATATTAAGGGACCCACAGCATTTAAGGAGCAAAGGGTAGAGTTCTCCCTAATGCCTGACTTTCTGGTGACCTGTGAGATACAAGAGCACCCACACCTGCGCAGGCATCATCGCATACTGTTTGGCTCTGAGCCCATTGCCGTGGAGATGACTTCACTTGACCTGCATCCTCAGCACGGCTACCCTGCACCTCCTGGCAGCAGCGACTGGAAGCTTCTTGCCGTTGCAGTAATGGCAGCTCCTTGGGTAGCACAGCGTCTCCCCGAAGGAGTGTGCAAGTCAGGCTGACTTCAGGTCATTTTGAGAGAGATGTTCAGCCAGACTTTGAGGAGGAAGTTTCCTTTTTATCCCCTGTTGTCATGACACCACCCAAAACTCCTCTGGTTGCTTGTTTTTGCGCAGGATTCATGTGCTCAGTGCTCTCAGCGTTGCACTGCTCAGAAGCCAGACGTCATACTCTCCAGGTTTTGGTGAACCCTGGCCCATCAGTCCCTCACGGGCTCCTCGGGGCTCAGCTCACAGGCCACTGCTCTTACCACTGTGCTCAGCGTTTTGCTTTTTTCCCATCCATTCTCAGGTGCTTGGTTGCTACCTACGTGCTGAGCAAGGCTCAGCGCTTCATCGCATGTTACCGATGCGGTCATGCCCTCCGTGCTGGGCTCTCCCTCCCACCACGTCATCCCACGGACGCCCTGAAATAAACAGACAGACGTTTCTCCTTGTCTCGACAAGCAGCTTGCACAGCTGTCCATCCTGCAAATACTCCCATTCCTTTCTTTCCCAGTGGAGTGAAAATATAAGAAATAGGCTGTCGTCTGCCTGTCCTCACCTTCAAGGCGCAGGTCAATGCTCAGGGTGGCACGGCCCAGTGGCACAGCCCAGTGGCACTCAGGGTGTGAGAGGCTCATGGGCACCTGCATTCCATGAATGCCCCCGTGGGCCAGCAGCCCTGTGTGTTTGCTGAAAGAAGCGTCCTGGACTTCAGGACGACAGGCTGCCTGTGACAAGCACTGTCTGTGCACAGCATCCTTTTCCTCACCGCCAGGGAGGATCAGGAAATGCCCAGGCTAAGTTGGGTCATCGCCAGAATCCCTCCTCTGATCTAGGTTTCTTCTTCCAGACAATTTATTTGGAGGGGTTATCTGTACACTCCCGTTCCCATCTCTCACCCACCAGAGTTCTTGTGCTCCAGAAACAGGGAGACATCTGGGCACAGTCAGTTTTCTGCTGGACCGCGATTGCATTTAGTCTGGGATGCACAAGGAGAGAGTAGGTGTTACCAGCCTGGGCCTAGGAACAAAATGGTGTGTGTTAAAGAGAGAGAGAGGAAGCGGGGGAGGTGATGCAATCTGTGAGTGGGTGGAAGTACTTTTCTGTGAAGATGGCCCCTAGTTTCTCCAGCTCCCCAGAGGGTCCCCAACCCCTTCCAGAGTTTGCAGCCCACTGTGCTGGAGCGATCACTCCACGCAGAACGCTTCCACCTTCCACCTACAGTACTGCAGGTGAGATTTGGAGACGACTCTCTTCCTCATGGAAACAGTCTGTGCAGGTATCAGGTAGGGAGGGAGATGAGGGGATGGGGCTGCGTTGAAGGGACATTTGACCTGCCAGCAGGCCTTGCAGGTAAAACGGATTTTGTCTTTTTAGGTGTGGTGAGTGGGATGGAGGGAAACCCATCTGCTCCCCTTAGCTGATGCCGTGACAAGAATAACAGTAGCAAACACTTATGTGTGCACGGCACTCTTCTCGGGTTTTTAGGTTTTTGTTTCATTTAATTCTCATGGTAATCCTATGAAATAGGTATTATGAGCTGCTTTTGCAGATGAGGGAAGTCAGGTATAAAGAGATTCACTTGCTTGAGCTTCTGCATCCCATAAGGAGCAGAGCTGGGATTCAAACCTAGGCCACCTGGTCCCAAGTTTGTGTTCTTAATCATGTACAGAATTCTTGACTTAGTTATAAGCAGATATTTGCCAAAGGCAGACTTACTGGGATATAAAGTTATATTTGTCTTTTTGGGGATGGTGCCTGGGGTGAGGTTATGCTTTTCACTGAAGTGTAATAGATGTGCAATGGTATATAAGCTACAGGTACACAATGTAGTGATTCACAATTTTTAAAGGTTATACTCCACTCACAGTTATTATAAAATCTTGGCTATGTCCCCTGTGTTGTACAGTATATCCTTGTAGCTGATTTTATACGTAATAGTTTATACCTCTTCCTCCCCTTCCCCTATTTTGCCCCCACTTCCCTCTCCCCACTGGTAACCACTAGTTTGTTTTCTGTATCTGGGAGTCTGTTTCTTTTTTGTTATATTCACTAGTTTGTTGTATTTTTTAGATTTCACACGTACGTGAGATCATACAGTATTTGTCTTTCTCTGTCTGACTTGTTTCACTCAGCGTAATGCCCTCCGCATCCATCCCTGTTGTTGCCGATGACAAGATTTCATTCTTTGTTTTATGGCTGAGTAGTATTCCGTTGTATACAGAGACCACATCTTCTTTATCCTGGAGTGAGATATTTTAATAAGCATTAAGAGCTAGGTGGTCGCTCACATTTGGTAGCAAGTAAATGATACAATATTTCATATCAGATTGGACTCCTAATATTCTGGTAGGAAGCAGATTTCCTAATACTTTCTTTAGACGCGCAGGAAGGGATCAGTGTGTAGATCCCCTGGACTTGCAGCTGTGGAGCTCGGTGACTGAGCTGCCGCTTCTGTCCGCACCGCTCAGGGGCTGGGCTTATCGGTCCCGAGAAGCCTCTGGTGTTTTCTCAGCCGTGCTGTGCCCAGAGCTCCCCGGGGCCTCCTTGGAGTCCAGCCCCACACAGGCCGTTGCCCCCCTTCCTCCCTGCTCCTGTGTTTACCTGTCAGTCCTGCCGGACAACTGGGGGTCCTCCTTGCCTTCCCCTCCGCCTGTCCCCTCACCCAGACCACGACGCGCCCCCGCGTCCTCACCCTAAGATAGTTTGGAACCCACCCACTCCATTCTGCCTCGGATGCGAGCACCCCGTGGGCAGGCCCTGCGTCTATCTAACTGGCTTCGTACGGCGACTGCTCTGCGGCCGTGCAGACCGGCTTTAGAACTGTGTGTAGAAAAATGATGAGGACTCTTGTTTCCTTTGCTTTGAGTACAGGTGCAAGCCCAGAATCACAGGGCGGCAGTGTGACCGGTGTGCTTCCAGCTTCTACCACTTCCCTGACTGCCTCCCCTGCCGCTGCAACAGAGATGGAACTGAGCCGGGAGTCTGTGACCCAGAGACCGGGGCTTGTCTCTGCAAGGTGAGACGGAACGTGCAACGCCAGGGACGTCGACCACCGGCCAGCGTGGAGTGTCTTCGTGCTGAGTCTTATAAAAATCCGCGGGCAATGGGACTGACCCATGATAAATTTCCATAATGACTGTAGCACTTTCTAGTCATTCTCATTGGATAGAAGTAGTTAGAAGGGAAGACCTCTCCCCCACCCACCCCCACTCCTCTTGTCCTTTGGAGAGGTCACAGACCTCCTTAAGAATCTGATGACAGATATAGACCCTCTCCAGAAAAGTCAACAGAAACTTTTGTCTATCATTTCAAGAGGTACGTGGGTTTCTCTGGAGCCTGTTCCTGACCCATGGACCCCAGGTTAATCACATCCTCTCCAAGGGGGTTCTGCAGGGTGTAGGAGAGCTCCCAGGTCCCAGCAGATGTTCTAACGTGGTAGAAAGTGGGATGAACTGGCCTCTCGTGTTGTGAATCCTTCTGGTGCTCTTTCGCTACCTTCGATATGCCAAAGGGCATCTCGTGAAATTTAGGAAATCCTCTCTTCCATTTGTATGTGGTATAAAAGTTTAAATAATTAATGCGGTATAAAAGCTTAACAATCATGTAACTTTGGATGCTTTGTTAGCGTCCGTGTTCTGTCATCGTATGTTGGTACTTCATTTGTGCGCATAGCTCTCTTCAATCAGAGAACCTTTAGAAGGAGTGATCTCTTGTTTCATGTTTCTCTTCGACAGGAAAATGTGGAAGGTACAGAATGTAACATGTGTCGAGAAGGATCATTCTACCTGGACCCAGCGAACCCCAAGGGTTGTACCAGCTGCTTTTGTTTTGGAGTCAGTCATCACTGTCACAGCTCACATAAGAGAAGAGCTAAGGTAGGCAGGACATTAGAGTCCTTTTGTTTTTATTTAGTACTTCTGAATGAGGAAGTAATGCATTGGCATGAAACGTGAAGGGTCGTGGGGTTTTTAGCATCTTGCTTGGTTAGAATGTTGTGTTGCGCTTGCTGGTCCTCAGCCTGCAGTGTTCTGTCCCCACATGTCCTCATGTCCCTCAGTTCATCAGATCTCTGCTCACGTGTCTCAAGTGCTCAGAGATGCCTTCCCTCACTCTGCGCCCTCACCCTTCTCTGTGTACTTCATAGCATGCATCACAGTTCTGAAGGTTGTTTATTACGTATCTATTTTCTCCACTACTCACATGTAAGCTCCTTGATTCAATCCCAGTTCCTTGAGCAGGATCTGGAACATAGTAGGTGCTGAATAAACACTCATTAAATAAATGCAGTTAGTTGTTCTTCCTCCTTGTTTCTTCTTATCTGCTTATCTTCCTGTTCTGCTTTCCTTCTCATCTGTTTTCAGCACATCTTATCTTTGGCCGTATTTAAAATTAACCCCAGGAAACTAAAACTTTGGTTGCCTTTGTGATTCCATGAACCACCCGTCTCATGCTTGCTTTCTTGGGTGAGTTGTGTCTTATGTCCAACAAGTATTCAAAGAAAGATCATTTTATCTATTTTACTGCCTGCCTTCTGAAAGGAATGCAGGCTTGTAAGTGGGAAAAAAATTAGTTTGTAAATCCACCCTGAAGTCTCCTCTTCTTACCCCAAGGGGAACCCAGAAGCATTATTCCGAATCCCCATGCCTTGTCAGTTGCTTCTTTTTCTTCCCCTCATCATTTAACTCCTGGCTTCCTTTGTGATCAGGGGAATATTTACTTCTGACGCTCCATTTAGAGAAGGATGGTGACAGCAGACCACTGTATTCCACATCACATCTTCTCTCTGAGGAGGTCACCATTAACATGTGCCCACAGTCCTAGCTGTTATTCACACCCTTATTTATGTATCATTCAAGTATTAATTGGACACCTGCTAAGTGTCAGGAGCCAGGATGCGTGCTAGGCTATAAGGATAAGTCCCATGTGCTATGGTCACTACCCTTTGAGAATTCCTCGTTGTGATGGGTCAGATGGGGGCCGAGTGGGTGTGGGCTCTGTTATGGAAGTCAGACACGAGAAGAGGCACCTGAGGGAAGCCTTTGCAGCACGGTAGCTGCCCCACGGTTGTTTCTATTCTGCATGATTCAGCCATCGCCAAAGAGGCCGTGGGCACATGTTTCCATCCCTTGCCTCTGTGTTTCAGTTTGTGGATATGATGGGCTGGCGCCTGGAGACAGCGGACAGAGTGGACATCCCTGTCTCCTTCAACCCGGGCAGCAGCAGCGTCGTGGCCGACCTCCAGGAGCTGCCTTCAACGGTTCACAGCGCGTCCTGGGTCGCCCCTCCTTCCTACCTAGGGGACAAGGTAACCATGGTAACCATGTCCTGCTGTTCCTCCTGCATCACTGCACAGGCATCGTTTACTGGATGTCTGGAAGGAAGGTTCCGGAAGTTCAGGTTACTAAAATAGAAGAACTTCGGTTAATCACAGACGCAGAAGATAGAGCGGCTGAGTGCCCCACACACATTGCTCACCAGCAAAGGAAATTATGCGCCAGGTTCTTTGTGATTTTCTCTTAATGCCAAAGAATTTGGCCCCGGGGAAATAACCATTTAAATAATATCTGCTGCGAATGGTACACGTATGCTTTTAAATGCCAACGCTGAGAATTCGTTGTTTTAAAGCAGAAGAAGGGGCACTTGTCAGGAAAACAAAAGTGGAGAAGTGACTCACGAGCTTATTCAAAGGAGCACAGGATCCAGCGACAGCACGGCTTTCATTAGCAGAGTCACGTGTGGTTGTGAATAAATATTTTTTTCTTTTTTAAAAATTTGTATTGGAATATAGTTGATTTACAACGTTGTGTTAGTTTCTGCTGTACAGCAGAGTGAATCGGTTATACATATACGTATATCCACTCTTTTTTAGATTCTTTCCGCATATAGATCATTACAGAGTACTGAGTAGAGTTCCCTGTGCTATACAGTGGGTCCTTATTAGTTATATATTTTATAGTAATGTGTATAGGTCACTGGTGTAGAAAACAAACTTATGGTTACCAAAGGAGGAAAGGGGGGATGAGGGATAAATTGCGAGATTGGGAGTCACGTGTGGTTACACGCTCCTTGGGAAGCTTATGAAGGAGTTGCTTTTCCTTTGCAGCACAAGTTATTATTCCAGGATCTGGCCACCTACACTCATTTATAAGGACAGAAGTATGAACCTCCCAAAGAAACATCCTTAGGTGACCTACGCACCTGATGGCCAGGGTAGAGCTTTGGAGAGGGCGTGGATGTCACAAGCCCAGCCCGAGGATGCCATAGTGTCACATCTACAATGACTAAATATGCGGCCCTTGTCAGCCTGAGTGCTCTGGTTCTGTCCTCGGGTCGAAGGACTGTGGGTTTCGACCTCTGAGTGTGGGGAGTGTTGCTCCTCTCATAAAACCCCACTTCTCCCCCACGTGATACACCTCTTCACGTCCACATGCGAGCCCTGTACTTAGTGGTTAGCTAGTCCTGGGTAAGAAATGACCCACAGACTTTGCAGCTTAAAGCAACAGACCATTATTATCTTGCCCAGTGTCTGTGGATCAAGGACCCAGGAGCAGATGGCTCAGGGTTTTTCGTGGGGTTTGTGGTCCAGAGGTCAGTCATCTAGGACCGGAGGATCCACTTCCAAGCTCACTGGCGTGGTTGTCAGCTGGCCTGCATTCCTGGCTGGCTGTTGGTTGGAGGCCTCAGTTCCTATTCACGTGAGGTCTTCCATAGGCTGCCTGAGGGTCCTCATGACATGGCAGCTGGCTTCCTCCAGAGCAAATGAGAGAGAGAGAGAGACAGACAAAAAGACAGGGAGAACAATACTTTTGTAACACACACCCTCCCGTCTGCCATATTCTGTTCATCAGAACCCAGTCCCAAAGCCCAGCCCACACTCCAGGAGGAGAGCTAAGCTCCACCTCTGGAAGGCAGGAGTATCAAAGAACATGTAGACATATTTTTAAAACCTTAAATTCCTTAAAAAACTAAAAATAGAGCTACCATATAATCCTGCAATCCCACTCCTGGGCGTATATCCAGAGAAAAACATGGTCTGAAAGGATACATGCATCCCAATGTTCACTGCAATACTGTTTACTATAGCCAGGACGTGGAAGCAACCTAAATGTCCATTGACAGAGGAATGGATAAAGAAGATGTGGTATATATAATGTATACTATGGAATATTACTCAGTCATTAAAAAGAATGAAATAATGCCATTTTCAGCAACATGGATGGACCTAGAGAATGAAGCAAGTCAGACAGAGAAAGACAAATATATGATATCATCTATGTGTGGAATCTAAAAAAAAAATGATACAAATGAACTTATTTACAAAACAGAAACAGACTCACCCAGGTGGAGAAGGAACTTATGGTTACCAGGGGAGAAGGGTGTGGGGAGGGATGATTAGGGAGTTTGGGATTGACATGTATACACTGCTGTATTTAAAATGGATAACCAACAAGGACCTACTGTATTATGTAACAACCTAAATGGGAAAAGAATAGATACATGTGTATGTATAACTGAATCACTTTGCTATACACCTGAAACTAACACAACATTGTTAATTACCTATACTCCAATATAAAATAAAAAGTTAAAAAAAAAAACAAAACCAGCCTCAGCCCATCAGAAAGGCAATACTTGATCTCAGTAAGATAATTCAAGATGTTACCTTGGAATCCTTCCAGACTCTAAGGTCCAAACTCTGTGAAGCTGTGTAGGCGGTAGGTTCTAGGGAAGAGCTTCAATGCATTAGGAGTCCGGGAGGGCTGCCTCTCCTCCCTGCTCCAGCTCATCTGCATTTCCAGTAAGAGTATTTTGTCTGCCTTCCCTGAGATGATGTTGCTTCTGATGTCCATCCTTCGGTCACGCCTTCCTTCTTGATCAGTTTTTACTTTAAGGGTGGGAGATATCAGGACCAGAGGTGAAGTTGCTGTCCAAGATACCCCATGATCATTCACTTGCACGTCTCCACCACCATCAGGCTGCCAAAGCAGCACTGAGAGGAGGTCCATATACCTGGTGGTACAGGACATGCTTATGCACCAGGAGGATGCAGAATCACTGAGGAAATATTCACCATCTGTGCTTAGGGGAAGTTTTTTTTTGACAGTTTATTTTTAGAGGTTCATTTTGCAACTGATAGATATTAACCAGTTCTCTCAGTTAAATAGGAAAGCAATGGCCCAGATTTCTTAGAATAGCTGTGGATTAAATAGATATTTTGGTTTAGTAATTATCTAGAATAAAAAGATCTTATTTGTTTCTGTGTGACTTGTTTCTCTTTTTTTAACAGAAGTATCTTCTTGCTTGTAAAACTCAATCATGTTCATAGTAAACATTTTATTTATTTTTTGTTGTTAATTTTATTTATTTATTTATTTATTTATTTATCTATCTATCTATTTATTTATTTATTGGCTGTGTTGGTTCTTCATTGCTGTGTACGGGCTTTCTCCAGTTGTGGCGAGTGGGGGCTATTCTTTGTTGCGGTGCATGGGCTGCTCATTGCAGTGGCTTCTCTTGTTGCGGAGTTCGGGCTCTAGGTGTGTGGGCTTCAGTAGTTGTGGCACACAGGCTCAGTAGTTGCGGCTCACGGGCTCTAGAGCAAAGGCTCAGTAGTGGTGGCACACGGGCTTAGTTGCTCTGTGGCATGTGGGATCTTCCCAGACCAGGGCTCGAACCCATGTTCCCTGCATTGGTGGGCATATTCTTAACCTCTGGCCACCAGGGAAGCCCCATAGTAAACATTTTAATTGATGTAAAATGGTAGAAAGTAGAAAGTTAAAATACCATCTTTAATTCCACTCTCTAGAAATGACCATTGTTAACAGGCTGATTGTGTATCTCTCCAGACCTACGTGCCAGTGTACTTTTTGGATGAGTTAAATGTTGCCGTGGTCTCTTTTAATGTTTATGTTATTAATCCTACTATTTCAATTTTAGGTTTCCTCATATGGTGGCTACCTCGCCTACCAAATCAAGTCCTTTGGACTACCTGGTGACATGGTTCTTCTGGAAAAGAAGCCGGACGTGCAGCTCACCGTAGGTGTCAGAACACAACCCAAGTGGCAGGCAGTGGCAGTTGCAATTGGTGCCAACCCAGTTTTAGGACATCTTGATAAGGGGCCTACAAAAAGTTTGGATTAAGTCATTTCCAATATTTGTAGAAACTCAAAGGGAAGTTTAGAGCATGTAGCACCTTCTCAGGATCCTTGGTCCCTGACCATCCCAGTCCCACATGGTTTTGCTTTTCTCCCCTCTGGAAGAATTCACCCTCTCTCTCCTGGCTTTTCACAATCATTGCCTCATCGTAAACTTCTTTTATGTTTCTTTCAATTTCGTCTCACAAACGTTTTTGAGACCTCCCTATTTGCAGAGTCACACTGCTGGGCTCATACAGGACAGGTTAAAAAAAAAGTGTAGCCTAAGAGGGGAGATGAGAGAAATGGTCAAAGGCCTACAGTCCATCGAACAGTAAGCCTCTGAGACAAAGTCCAAACTAGACTCTGTGGGAGCTGGAGTCCACGTGGGGGCTTATGTGGTTGAGGTGCCCTCAGAAGACTTCCTGGAAAAGGTTAGTTTTGAGCCACGCCTTTAAGAGTAGGCGTGAGAGGAGAAACACCTTTCCGCTTCTCCAGCAGAGAGTAAGGTGAACCGAGGCAGAGGGGCAGTGCTCCAGGGGTCGGCAGTCCAGCCTGGCTGTGTTGTCAGCACGTGCCGGGCCGTGGAAGACAAGCCCAGAAGGGTAGGAAGGGGGCTGTTTAATGCTGTGAGGAGGAACTTGGCCTGGGGTAGACAGTGCAGAGCCCCTTCGGTTTTCTGAGAAGAGAAGTGACACCCACATGCTATATGCCAGACACACAGTCCACAACTGCAGTCTAGAAAATTTCCATGAGGTCAGGGGCGATATCACATCCTGCACTGAATCCCCTGCAACGTACAGAACCTTGAACGTGGGGTGAGGTGCCATCGCCTGAACTTTACTGTTTCTGGTTCATGTGCTGTAATGAATGTGATGCAATTCCAGCTTCCGAAAGGGTTTTCTTGTGTCATTCACGGTATAAGAGGGGAAGGGAAAATCCCATACCCCTCACCCTAGCTGAGGGTCTCCCATCCTGGTACCTTTTTGTGTTCAGGCATGAGTGTGTTGTGTTTTGTTTCAACTGGCACCCAAGTGTATTAAACTGCTGTTTTGAAAACTCAAAGGAACCTTTGCAGAACAACTTGAAAATGAAGCACCCAGATTTTAGAGTTATAGTCTAAGGAAAACTAGCTCCATGATAAAAATACTGTTATGACATGTTGTGTTTCAGCTTCATTATTTTTGCCGAGCATCTCAAATCCAGGCCATTCGTATGCCTGTATTTTACTGCCTATATTGTTATGCAAACTGTTGGAATTCATGGAGAAGTGAAGACCAAAATTTCTTCTTAATTTATCTTCAAATATGGAAAATAATGTAGGCTCATGAAACATTTACTCTGCTGCTTTTTACCAAACCACTGAATTGAAAGCCTATGGGGCATGTTTCTTAGATTAAGGTTTTCAATTAGTGATCACAGATAATGCTTTTGTTTCTGAAACACTGGCTCTAATAAATGAAACGCTTTGGGTTTGGTGCTACAACAGAAAAGCTGTACTTTTGTGTGTGGGTGTGGGGTGAGGGTGCTGGTGGTGGGTGCTGACCCTCCCATTGGGCCCTTAAGAGCCACCGTAGTGGGGACGGGTGTGCAGAGGCTGAGTGAGCGGGGCTGGATCCCACAGGGTGTAGGCATCTCATGCATTAACGGCAAGGCATGTTTTGTTTTGTTTTGTTTTAACTGTTTCCATCTTTTTTAAGCCACTTTCAGTCAAGGGAATTTTCCTGGTTTCCTATTTGTGAAAATGATTAGGTCTTATTCCATTTCTACATTATTACTGCTTTTGTCAGTTCATTTATCAGCTACTTGTTTAGAATCAGGCATTTCATGTAATGCAGATCTGTAGACATTTGTTCTTAGATCAGTCATAAACCTCAGAACATCCCAACCAAGCCATGACTGCACTCATGGTTTTCTTTAAACAGGGTCAGCACATGTCCATCATCTACGAGGAGTCAACTCACCCCCGGCCAGACCGGCTGCATCACGTGCGAGTGCAGGTGGTGGAGGTAAAAGAAAAGCAAACATGAAATGGTTCTCCATGAGCCTTTTTGTCCTGCGACTTAGTTCTTTCAAGAGTTGTTTTTTTGACTGATTTTATGAATTTAAAATATTAACTATATTTATATAAATATAATTTAGATACATAAGTTAAAACTATAAATTATATAAAATACACAGAGCTCCATCCTCACAGGGCTTTGTTTGCACCATCTTTATGACACTTACCACTGTCTCTCCTGTTTTACAGCTAAGTATCCTTGTCTTATAAACTCTTTGAGTCTGTACATGCTACGATGTAGCTCCCTGTCATCCTCAGGCCTCCCTCAGTGCCTGGGACCTGGTGACTGTCCAACAAATACTTGGAGTGAATAAAAAGAAAAGTCACAAAAACATCTAACACCAAAAGAAGTAAGAATAATATAGCTAAATAAAGGAACTCATCAAATTATAAAACATTGTATTAAACCTACATGGTTACAATTATTCCTTTACAGTGTTCCAATTATATTATTAAATAATATATCCTCAAGGTGATACTTTTTCAAGTACCTTGAACTCCCAGGCACATTGCAACATCTCTGTACTCGTCCATCCATACAATGGAACACTATTTGGCAATAAATGGAAGAAAGTACTGGTACTTTCCACACTGTGGATGAACCTCAAAAGCATTATACTGAGGGAAAGAAGTGAGACACAAAAGCCCACTTACTATGTGATTCTAATTTATAAAAGAGGTGATACCAGCAAAAATGGTGAAGAGCCTCCTCCAATTTTTCCTCCATAAGAGCAGTGTGGCAAAAATGGTCAAAATCAACTATTTTAGAACTCTGACCATTAACCAAAGGCTGGCGCAATTTGAAAAGCATTTATTCAAGAAAAACGGTTGAATCTTTTTCCACTAAATGCTACACTAGTCCACGATCTGCAGTTGGTTGAATCTGCAAATTTGGAACCACAGGTATGGAGAGCTGTGAAGTTATACACAGATTTTTGACTGCTCAGAAGGTCGGTGCTTCTCACACTTGCATTGTGCAAGGGGCGACTCTATATTCAAAAGAATTGAAAACAGAATTTTGAAGATGTTTGCACACCCATGTTTATTGCAACACTATTCACAATAGCCAAAAGGTGGAAGCAGCTGAAATGTCTGTTGACAGTGAATGGATAAAGACAGTGTGGCATGCACATACACTGGAATATTATTCAGCTTGAAAAAAGAAGAAAATCCTGTCACGTGCTAGAACAGGAATGAAGCTTGAGGACATTACACTAAGTGAAATAGCAAGTCACAAAAAGACAAATACCATGTGATTCCACTTTTATGAGGTATTTAAAGTACTCAGATTCACAGAAGCAGAAAGGAGAGTGGTGGTTGCCAGGGACTGGGGGAGGAGGAAATGGGATTTATTGCTTCGTGGGTGCAGAGTTTCAGTTTTGCAAGATGATAAAGTTTGAAAGATCTGTTGCACAATAATGTAAATAGTTAACACTCTTGTTCAGTACTGTTAAATATGGTTAAGATAGTACATTTTATGTTACATGTTTTTTACCATCATAAAAATAAAATGGGTGTGTGTAAGAAAAGATTGTGCTTTCCGTCACAATTATGGAGACTGAATGAATGGTCTGAGCCGTGTGACTTGGTTTCCACACGGCCTCTGCCCTCTATCTTTCTCACTCCCTTTGTGCTTGCACACACAAAAGTGCATTTTACAATTAGCCTAATGCTGGGAAATCTGATTTCGTTTTATTGTTCCTTATTTCCTGCCTTCGTTTTTTCCCCCTTTCTCGTGGCCTTTTCCCTTCTTGGAAATAACCTAGGCCGTGTGACTTCCAAGTGTAAATCCACTGTGTCGACTTACCTGTCTTACTTTATTATTTTCCCTGATGCATTTTAAATGTCTTTTCTTGGATTCCTTCTGGCTGGCTATCTCTGAAGCCCCTGGCAGTGAGCTTGCCACAGGGAGACCTTGCCTTTCTGCTTTCACGTGTAGGGGAACTTCAGACACGCCAGCAGCGGTGCCCCCGTGTCTCGGAAAGAGCTGATGACGGTGCTGTCTAGACTGCAGGGTGTGCATCTCCGGGGCCTCTACTTCACAGAGACGCAGCGGCTCACCCTGAGCGGGGTGGGGCTGGAGGAGGCCTCGGAAACAGGAAGTGGACGTCGAGCACAGAGCGTGGAGATGTGTGCCTGCCCCCCTGACTACACAGGTGACTCATGTCAGGTAGGAAGTTCTCCTAAACCATAAAGTACCCCCGGGGGCTCCTGTGATGGTGCTGTGCCTGCTGTTCAGCACTGCTGGGTGGTTTGGGGCCTGCTGACCATTCAACAAGTTCCTCCTGGGCTCTAGCTTCTATCTTACCTGGACCACCTGCAAGTGTTAAATATGAAAAAGAAATCACAAACGTCTCAAAATCCATCAGAAAGCTGCAGGAACTCAGCGGATCCTGGGGGTTGCAGAAATCTGGAGTTTCTGGGAAGCAGGAAGGGACCCGCCATGGGCATCCCAGTATGTGAGCCACTGCTCTCCCAGGAGCTGACCCAGGGTTCTCACGCCTTCCTCTGATCCAGGGCCTCCCTCCACCACCCACCCCCAGCAGTTATAGTCCAGAGAATATCCTGATTCTTCAGGGGAAACTGCAGTGCACGTTTCCAGCTCACAGCAGATCCTCATGGGAGGCCCAGTCAACCTGACTGTCCTCAGATGGTTAGAAGGTGCTGCAAAACGAAGCTATGTCATGTCTCAAGCTGCAAATATGTTCTCTTCCTGAAGAGAGAGGAAGAACGCACAGTGGTTAGTACAATTAATAGGCAATAGCAAATATCGTCATTCTGAGAATTCCAGACACCCATCGGGTGTGGATTTAGTGACATCTTTCAGTTGCCCTTCTGAGCCCTGGAAAGCAGAAAATCCCAAGGTGATATGCGTATTGGTTTCTTTTTTACCTGCAAATACCATATATTTGCAGATTAAGGTATATTTTGCAGGTTAAAATATCATATACCCACTGTGGTTTTCTTGGGATTCCTGCGTGTAACTTTTAGTCCACAGGTGCCTCTATTCTTTTTCCCCCTGCCTTCTCCCTCTTTTCTAGGCTGATTAAATGAAATTCATAGCCCAAGGGAAAGAGAGGGACCTCTGGATTACCACCCTCCTGCCCAGGGTGTGTTCTTGGCACATGACTCAGCCTGTGATTTACAGCTGCCTGTGCTGTCTCGGGGGTGAGGTGGGTAGAAGGTGATGCCTGCCCCACCTGGCAGGAATTACAGAGCGGCGTGCTTCCCTGCGGGACTGTTATATGCGCTCTCTCACAGGCTGACTCATGGGCGAAGTTTACAGGTGGGGCCTCCTGCCGCAGACAGCCTGCCTTACCTGAGTCAGCCGGACCTGGGCACCGAGCAGGAAGGGCAGGTATAAGAGGAAGAGGCAGAGGTCTGCGCGCAGCCAGCAGGACGCCCAGGGACCAGGATGCCCCCGACGGGGAGGTGGTTCCCCCGGAGTGCGGGATGGCTGTGGATCTTTGGGGCAGCCTTGGGGCAGTGTCTGGGATACAATTCACAGCAGCAAAGGGTAGCACTTCCGCAGCTTCCAGGTCAAAAGCAACTGCAAGCAAGTTATGTGGAGATTAAACCCGGCCAGGTAAAGTCCTTTTTACATTTTGGTTTGGGATAGGGAAGGGTTCCCAGCTCTATGAGATTTTGTAAGTTAGGGTGATGAGTGAGGAGTGGGTGGGCTGGGGGAGGGGCTGACAGCTCCCTGTCCTGTTGACTGGCAGTGTTTATTACGATGTCTGACAGATCGCTCTCCTGAGCTGGTAACCACAAATCCTATAAACATCAACCCACCTGGAAGTGCCGAGACAGCTGGAGTCTGAATGCCTGTGGGATGTTAGTATCTGAAACTTTGTGCCCTTTCGAGAGTAACCCAAGCCTCAGGACAAAAGAGAATGATGTCTGTAGGCTTCCAGATTCTGCTTGGGAGAAAAATTACCCACAACGTAAACCATGAGAATCAGTGAAATCCCTACTTAAGAAGAGTGATGAGATCAATTTTGTGTAATACCCAACAGACGTGCTTCAATTTGCCAGGCATTAAATACTCATAAATTCTGCTTTCTCTGTCTTTAAACTTCCCGGATGGTACATGTATAGTCACAGAGAAATAGAGCCTATGGCTGCTGAAGTAGCCCTGGAAACGTGATAGAGACATAATCTTATCAATTTGTGTTACAAAAGTTATCCTGAAAAATTATCACTTAAGAAAATGATTAGTTGCAAAGCCTCTTTACTGAAATAATATATAAGGATACATTCATTTTCATTTAGAATGTCTTCAGTACAATCTAATTAGTTGAACAGCATTTTATGTTAAATCTGGAGTTTGTGTGCTTTATAGAGGTGAGAAAATTATATTTTAGTAACTGACAAATGTTCCAAGAGTCACATGATACATAACTCTTGCAGAGTACTTTTCTGTTTCTAATCAAAAGCAAATTAAGATGGGTGATTTAACTTTAATCAGGATAGACCATCCTACCCCCGCAAAGCATATTTTATTAAAGCTTTTACTGGGCGTATTGTCATAAACAAACCATTTATATTTATTTATTTAGATAATTTTTTTTTTTTACCAAATCAGATCATTTTAAAAGCACGTAACGTGATATATGGCGATAATTTTAAGGTACTTGCCCCTTATTAGTAGAGATTATTTGTTTGTAGATACGATCTCACCACCATTGGCTAAATTCCGTTCAAATGTATCTCCCAGTCATGCTTTCCGCTCAAGAACATTCCTTTCATATTTGGATTCTCCTTTAGACAAGCCTATTCACATAAAGTAATCTAAGTTTTTGCTGTGCATTCTTTTGCCTAAACATGGTTTCTAATAGCTGAAGGGAGAATTATATTGGAAATTATAGTATTGTTATTGTGTACGATTTGGCATCATTGTGCAATTTTGCAAGGAGCTTCTAGCAGCAACTAGGAGGAATATTCCACTCTGGGGAGTGTGAGTTTCTTTCTCCACCTTTCCACAGCCTGGCAAGGTAGAGACCTTTAAGGCCATGGATGAATGAGAGCAGATTTCCCTTGACTGTAACTTCAGAGTCTCATAGATGTATGTGCTGTTTTAATAGATTAGGTAAAAGATGATCTTTTATGTGTAAGTATTAATTTTTCCTGATGCTTTAAAGATAGGCCATATGGGAGATCAGTGAAAGAAATAGAGACAACATCTGACTTTAACCAGTCACTGATTGGCTCTGCCAAAATAGGGAAAATGCTTAGCATTGTCTTTAAAGACAGAAATCTAAGTAATTTTTAATGGCTTGTAGGAGAATAATTGCTTTTTTTTTTCTATTGGGGGTGTTCTTAATGAGAGTCTTTTTTAAAAATATCAGTTCATCAAAAGAAAACCATAATTCTTTTCATCCGCGTGAAGAATAATCACTTGTGTTACACTGGAAAGAGATAGTAACGTGGAGATAGAATTCATCAAAGCAATATCGAACAGGAGAAGGAGACCACACTCAGGAGATTTCCTCAGGCTGGGGCTTTGTGCTCCGTCGGAACCAAATATCCCTGCCAAGTTCTGTACGAGGATGCAAGCTGGTTCCTTCCCCCGGGGTTCCCCACCGCCCATAGACGGATGAGTGGCAGCGACAGGGTCCCACCAGTTCTGCCGTTGTTGCGTAGATCCCAGCGAAGACCCCATCTCTCCCCCTCCTCCCATACGGCTCCCCCACCAGTCCAAAACCCGCTCTCGGAGAGAAGGCTACCCAAAGAAAACTTGAAGGGATTTGCTCAGAGATCCTCCCACCAAAGGACTGGGGTCCCGATCCTCTTTGCTTTTTCAGCTTTCCACCCGTCCACGGGCTCTCAAAACAATTGGCGTGAGGAGGAGAGGCACCACACTTCCACACGCCACCCCCACACCCCCTTGTTCCGATTTCCCCATCACACGGCTCCCACTGAGGCCCCAGCACACACACCTGCTGTGATGTGGAAACAGCAGGGAACCTGACCAAAAATGCAGGTGGACCTGGCTTGCATTTGAAAGTAGAAATCCACACACCTACTGAAGTAGCGAAGATAGAAAGGTGAACACTTGACAATCAGAATGGTCACCTACTTTGGATGAGAATTTTCTTTCTTTGTATTGACTAAACGCTTTGTTTGAAAAATAGGGTTGTAGCCCTGGATACTATCGGGATAACAAAGGCTTATATACCGGACGGTGTGTTCCCTGCAGTTGCAACGGACATTCCAATCGCTGCCAGGACGGCTCAGGAATATGCATTGTGAGTACAGTGATGCTCTAATGCTACCAGCAGGCAATCTGTGTCTCCCCATCCCCCTCTTTTAGGCCCTGAGACATCACATCTGCCAAACCCTAAATAGTGGTTGCCTTGTGAACGCAGGGGTCTCCAGGTAACCAGGCTGAATTATTTCACACTCACTTTTCCCTCCGTCAGAGCACACCTGTCAGAGCAATTAAATTACACCTTAGCTTCTACATCTCTCTCATCAGATGGTAGTAATGGGTAGATCTTGGGGCTTAACTCTTGCCAGCGTATAATAAACCAGAGCTACTGCTTGGAACCCTGGTTTTGTTGGGGTGACAGGAGGTCGTGGGAGGAGAGCCTCATTGCTGTCAGATGAGCAGTAAGTAGCTCAAGAAAGTGGAGCAGGGGATGCTAAGAAAGGCTGAAGGCACACACTCTGTCAATCAAACACTAACCCCCACGGCTGCCAAGGCAGTGGGTTTATGCGGGAAGACAGGTGAGGGGAGTCCCGTGGTTTATGACTTAGCTGCTGGAAAGCTACCTTCTAGTGCAATATGTTAGAAAATTCTCCCACAGAAAGTTAGATTCTCAGCAGAGTTTTCTCGAGGACCCTGAAGCAGAACATTTTTATTCTGCTGCCTTCCTCCCTGTCCTCTGAGGTGTCTCCCCGGCAGCCAGGGCCTTCCTGATAAGAAGGAGGACGAACAGTTCCAAGGAAAGGAGAGCACGCCGGTGCCCGGTGCCTGCAGGAAGCCAGAGCCCCCGCCTCTGTTGTGCTGCTTGGAAATACATTCTCCTGACGCAGGTTTCCTGTGCATTGTGTAAGGCAGCGAGAGTGTGTTTCAGCTCTTCAGCACCTCGATTGTTTTATGTGCTTTTGGCGTGTCCTGAGGAGCTGCTTGCTCAGCAAGATGGGACAGGCCAGGACAGGAAATTGTTGTAAAGAGTGTGATGGAACATTCTGTAGGATTTTAACCTTTTCAGTTGAAAAGGAATAAAAGATGTTGGGCAGTATTTTTTCTAGCCCCTAGATAGTCTCATATCATAGTTTGTGTTTCATTACTGTACAATGTGTGTGACACAGGTAGACACTTTTATGAAAAATATGTGTCTTGTTGAGTCATTGCTAGATGTCGAGTCCACTTCATAAAAGCTGCCAGAGAACAAAGGGAGTTTTCTGTGTAGTCCATCCGTCCAGTGAAAAAATCACCAATGACCGTCATAGTTCATGTTTTAATCAAACAACAAGATTTTCTTCCCCACTTTTCTTTGTAGCTCCGCATACACTTGTCCCTAGTGGCCTTGTGGCCTTTAGAAACGATACATTCAGGGAACCCTCACTGTGTATTTGCTCTGGTGGGAGGGACCGAGTGAAGTGCTGCAGTTAAAGCCATCGGACAGAATCAGGAGGCTCGCTGTCTCACGGGGGCTGTGCGTGCGCACAGGCGCACGGGTGCCGCTCGATGGCAGGCAGTGAGTGCTGACACGGCTCTCCGTCGTGGCCATTGCGTGGGAGCTGAGGATGCAGCCTTCATCCTCAAAGAACAGAAATGAGGGAACCAAGCACGTTTCACTGGCAGATGGGACGATCTGCACATTGGCCTCCACCTTTCAAGGTCCACAGTCAGTTTTAAAATCTGGGATCTTCACACATGTGCAGATCTCCCTGTCATTTCAAGAGTAAGCTGTGACAAGTGAAAAGAAACCAGCCCAACCGCTGGCCAGTGAAGCAGGTGTGTCCAGTGGGGAGGCAGCCAGAGGAGGTGATGTGTCTCATGGGTGCCGTGGCCCAGAGGGACTGGTGGTAATGGCCTCGCTTCTCTCTGCCGCGGCCCTGCCTCTCCCTCTTCTCCCAGCCCGCTTTCTCCCCCCTTCCCTCCTCTCCCCACTCCCCCTGCCTTCTGTGCCCAGTAACCCCTCATCTTCCTCTCCGTTCCCAGTCGCTTCCCCTTTCTCTTCTCATCCTCTCTTCAGTTTTCCTCCTTTATATTCCCTGCCACTGGAGCCTGTCTCCAGCAGCCCCCAGGATGATTTATCTGAAACTCACAGCTGACTCGGGGCTCCCCTGAGGCTCACGGCCAGATGTCCACGCTCTTCGGGCGGGCTCAGGGCACCCTTGCTCTACGCTGCTGCCTCTCCAGCCGCATCCTGCCCCCCTGCACTTCACCCTCGTGAATACCAACCCACCCACGCCGCTGTGCTCCTGCAAGACGAAGGTTCTGTGCACACTGATGCCTGTGCCCAGAACGCCCTTCCACACTTCTCTAGCCAGCTCATTCCTCTCCTTCTGTCCTCCATGCAGCCATCATCGCCTCCCCTGCAGCTCCCCTGCTCTTATGGCATGCTGCCACACCTTTGTCATCGTATTCCCCATGTTGTATTGAAGATGTCTACCCACAGGGTTCCGTCTACCCCCCGAGACAGGGTACCGATCCATCTTTGCATCCCTGGTACCTAGCGCAGTTGGGCACCTCATGCGTGCCCGGTAGAGGTTTGCTGTCATGTGGAGCTCGGAGAGCTCCCCATGCTGTGGGAGTGGGTATGGATTCATTCATTCAGTCACTCACTTATTCACAGTAAAACAAGGAAGGCTGATAGGCAGGTGCCTCAAATTTGCAGGACTGATGAAGACAGATTCCAGGGTTGGTGCTTCCGAGTGAGAGGTATTTCAGACATTCTTAAGGGACTTTATCCAGCAACTCAGGTTCTACCCCCTTCTACACTCCTCTCCCTGTGCCCCCATGAAAGACCAGAGTTCAGAGGGGGTTTTTGTAGGCTACAGGCTACCACAATTCTTGTTTCTCCGTCTTCTTGCCCAGTGTTTTCAACTCAAAACTAAGTAGACATAGACCTAAAATATCTCTCTCTAGGCAGTTCTTCTTTAAAATTGTCATTTGGAGTTATAAAAGAAAGGAAACTAACGTGGAAAGGTAAACACTTTGTTCAAAAGAACAGATGTTTCTGAAAGAGTCAGGCAGGCGCGCGAAGGAGGGGAAGCCCCCAGCACCCTCACCTGACGCCCCGAGAGGCTTCTCTGTGGAACCCCCAAATCCTCCCGACAACCTTGGAAAGTGGGTATTATTCTAACTGTATATTTTAAGAAAATTAGAGTTGTATGTAAATCATACACCATTAATATTGGTTCATAAAGAAATACGGAGGCCCAGAGAGGTGAAGGGACTTGCCCAATATCCCACAACTACGAAACGTTAGAGTGGGAATTGACCGCAGCTGGGCTCGTTTCATCTCATCCTGCCTCCCAATGGTAACACCAAATAGGTGATGGAAAGGCACCTACACCTCTTTTCTAGCACCAACAATGTTTGGCTAGATAGGAAAAGCATATGGTTAGCAAAACCGATGATCCCTCTGTCGTATGAATGGACTTGAGTTATAATTGTGTGAGGGATTGAGGTGACAGTGATCTCAATAGTAATAAATGTAATAGGCTGTTATTAATTTTACTGCTTATCTGTCCCAAGAACTGCCAGCATAACACTGCAGGGGACCACTGCCAGCGCTGCAAAGAGGGTTACTATGGGAATGCCGCCCACGGATCCTGTAGTGCCTGCCCCTGTCCTCATTCAAACAGGTACTGTGGACGTTTGAAAGTAATCTATAGAGACAGGAAGTAGTTTGGTGGGTGCCTAGGACTGGGGAGGGGGTGGTGGGAGGAAATGGGAAGTGATTCTTAAAGGGTATGAGATTTCTTTTAGGGTGGGTGAAAACACTCTAAAATGGACGGTAGTCATGATTGTATAATTCTGTGAACATACTAAAAGGCATCCAATGGAACATTTTAGCTGAGTGAATTGTATGGATGTGAATTCTATCTTAATAAAACAGTTCTATTAAAAACAGAATAAACAAAAAATGCAAACCAAAACCAAAACAAACAAAAACAGGCTTTCCAAGTTGTATGCTTCTGAGTTTTGCTTCTGTCTCTTTCTTTTTTGCTAGTCATTCAATGGCTAAGCAGTTCTTTACTGAGCACCCATATGGGGCTCCGCTTCTCTAGATGCTGGAGGAACTGCAGTAAAGAAGGCTGGCGAAGACTCTGATCTCACGAGGCTTTACCTGGAGAAGGCGGGGCGGGGGGGTAATTATCACAGTAATAAATACACACAAATCGACCTGAAGTCGAATTTCAGGTAGAGGTGGGTCATGCCACGGGTCCCCACCCCCTGGGCCTCGGACCGGTACTGGCCGCAGCCCGTTAGGAGCCCAGGCCGCACAGCCAGAGGCGAGTGGCCGGCGAGTGAGCGACGCCTCATCTCCCGCTCCCCATCACTCACATTACCCCCCAGACAATCCCCACCCCCAGCCTCGTGGAAAAATTGTCTTCCACAAAACCGGTCCCTGGTGCCAGAATGGTTGGGAACCACTGCGTCATGCCATGGATAATAGGGGTTATGTTATGGGCAGTGAGGGAGTAGATTCTTTACAGGGGGTGGTAGGAGGGCTTTCTGGAGTTTGTTGGACAGGAACCAGTGAACAAGGAGACGGAGTAAGCTGTGGCAATACGGTGAGGGTCCGAGGCAAGGAAACAAGACAAAAACAGCCGAGAAAGCCCCTTTGTTGACGGGTTTGTGGACCGTAGGAAGGCAAGAGTGGCTGGATTGCAGTGAGAGAGAGACGGCCGGAGGATGAGGTTGCGGGGCAGCGAGGATTCAGATCCTGTACCTGCAGGCTAGAGTGAGGCACCGGATTCTGTGGATTTTATCCTCAGTGTGATGGAAGCCACAGGACAGTGCTGAGCCACAGAGAGATGTGATCTGCGTCGTCACCCAGGCTCCAGGAAGGCCAGTAGGCTCCGAGGGTAGAAAGCCGCCACTTTGCTTTCATGATCACCCGTGTTCTGCTTGGCCTTGGCACTTCATCAGAGTTTTGCTTATCATGACGTGTTCACTGTGGGTCCAGACAAAGTGTAACAGGTAACTAAGTGAAGCAAGATTTGGTCTGAAAATCAGAATGATGCTGATCAGGTGTGCGTAGTGCGCAGGCTCAGGAACAAGTGTGGACCACAAGGCTGACTGATACCAGCTGAGTTAGCAGAGAAGTTGGCCAAGTCTTGAAATTATCAGAAGCCGCCTTCCCAACGTGGCTTTTCTGGAGATGCATATTTGAAATGTGCCTCCTGGTTTTCTATCTATGTGTCTGATATTCCTTAAACCTGCCCAGTCCTGTGGATTTATTTGTAGAGGGATCTATCACTTGACAGTTGCCCAGGCTTGTTTGAACAGAAGCTAGAGAGAGTAAAAAGCACCGAGATTTTCACAGGGTGCTTGGAGAGAGCTTTTCATCTTTGGTTGCAAAGCATATCATCATCAAGGTCAGCGTCTAGCTCCTGTGCAATTGAAGCAACATGCAGTTCCTGAGATTTATCAGTAAAACCCAATTTTTATCTAATTCTCCTTCCAGTGATATTAATACTGCTGACAAATTTCTAACTGTCCCTTCAGAGGTGTAACTCTGTATTTATCTAATTATTCAAGAGAAGCTTCCCAAATAAGAATTCTCTTACCAGCCAATGATACATGGAGTTATTTCCCCTCAGATTTATATCAGTGTAATGTTCATCAGTCATAGACATTTCATAAGGCAGCAAGACTTTTTCATGGTCTCTTGGTTTAACTTTTTTTTAATGAGTTTTTCAAAATACATCAGTTTAGAACTAAAGGGGAACGGAAAGTCCAGCAACCCGATTGGAAAGGTGTGGAAATCACCGGTGACTGTGCCCACAGAAACACCTGGGCATCGAGCATGCTTTGTGCCTTGGTCCCCTCCGAGGCTCTGAGGGCCTGGCCCCACCCACCACTGTTTCGTCCCAGGGGGGATTGTGCCCAGTATAAAAGAACTAGAATAAACAAGGAGGGAAAAGAAATTTTTTTTTAAAGAATCAGAACTCTCTGTTCTTTTTTTCTGCCTAGACTTGTTTTATTCCTGCCTTGTTGTTTCCTGGAAAAATGCTGTTGTAATCATCTCTTCCAAAGTGTGTTACTTTACTCCTTCTTAAGGGAAGGAATGTATTTCTCCAAGCCAAAAATAAAACAAAATAAATGCCTTCCATCCTTATTCACCCAAATTTGCCCAGTGTCAGCTGAAGTCATTCACCAATATCTCTACATGTCTTGATGGGCAAAATTTTCCTCAAATAAAGGGTAGCCAGACTCTTGTTTCCAATTTCACTTAACACAAGTCAAGTTTTTTTGTGGCAAAAAAAAAAAAAGTGTGAAGCTTATTGGTTTATATTTTTACTGGGGCTTTTTTCTGTCTTTCTTCAAGTTTTGCCACCGGCTGTGTTGTGACTGGGGGAAATGTGAAGTGCTCCTGCAAACCTGGATACACAGGAACACAATGCGAAAGGTGGGTGCCGCCCCTCCCCCACCCCTCCGTTCCTCCCCTGACTTGCAGGTGGGGTGGGCTCTGCGGGCAGGCTGCTACAGGCACCCCGGCTGTGGGTGGGGCTCTGCTGGGTCGTGACTCAGAGCTAGGGGTGGGGCTGCTGATTTCACGGAACTGGAAAAAAGGTTTCTTGGGAAAAAATACAAGACTGCTCACTTTGTACATCATAAACTTCCTTCTCTTTCTTGTTTTGTACCTGTTTCAGAAATCTGAGAATGAGGTCCAATATGTCATAGCCGTATACGCTCCAACAAACACCCCTATACGCTACATACCCCTGCTCCCATGCACACCCCTACGTACCCCCCACGTATATCTACATATTCCTACCACCATGTAAGCTCATCCCTGCATATTCCTATACCCACATGTGCACATCCCTACTTGCCTGTACACAAACAACTCTACATACTCCTGCACACACACACGCATCTGCAGCCCCGGATATTCCAACACACACTCCCCTCTGAATGCCCACACAACGTTATGAACACTTGCAGGACCGTCTGTGTCTCACTCATTTCTGAATCCTAGTGCCTCGTGTGGTACTGTTCCTATAATAGGTGTTTAGCAATGTCTGTGAAACGAAAGAATATATGTTACAAAATGGAAAGTATGTACTTGATCATAAAGGGCCACAGAGCCAAGCTTTCGTTTTTTCTGAACATTATTTCATGATTAGCTACTATGCCCAGGGCACCACCAAGTATTGTGAAGGCTATAGAAGGTACTTGTCATCCAGACAGGAAGAGAGCACATCTGGAAAAGTAACAGTATAACAAGAAATGCATCATACGGTAACATTTTAAAAATTAAAATAACTTTATCATAAGATCAATACATAAATATTATAAAAAATGATGTAATACAGGTGGGCAAAGAACTAATAAGGCAAAGACTAGTAAGTACCACACCCTACAATTGCCCTGTGCTCATGCCTGCCCCCTTACAGCGCTAATTATAATCATTCTACCTACAGAAAACCACTGTTAAAAGCTTGTTGTGTGTTCTTACAGATCAGTTCTATATGCGGAGACTTTTTCTTAAAAAAGAAAGGTAGATTCCAATTTTGCTTCTGTTTTGACTTGTTTTCTCATCTAATAGTGTATTAGTAATATATTTCCATATCAATAAGTGTTCGTTGATAACATCATGTCAGGACCAAGAAGTTCCACTGAGTTCCATAATCCCCCACTGTTGGCCTTTGAAATAGTTTTACTGTTTTCCATTCAAAGCAGCACTAAAAGTAAACCCTTTTAGCTAAATATTTGTGTACATAAATCCTCAAGATATAATTATAGAAGCAATCCCTTGGGCCAAAGCATAGGGACATTTTTCAGGCTTTTGATACATTTTGCAAACTTGTCCTCCAGAAAGATTGTATCTGTTTACCATCCTACTAGCAACAGAAGAGCAGCTGCTTGCCTTCAGTGGATACTAAGACTGATCACTTTTTAAAACATTTGCCAGTTTGATAGGGAAACATTATAGGTCATTTTAATTTACATTTTGGGTAATAATTAGATTGGATTTTTTCATGTGCATATTGACATTTATAAATCTTACTTTTTGAATTGCTTTCCAGGTATTTTACCCTTTTTTTTCTAGTGGAATGTTCTTTTATTTTTTCGTTGGTTGGTACAGATCTTTTAGAGGAACCTAATGCTTCACACTATATGTTGCAAATAAATTTCTCAGCTTTGTTTTTCGTTTGTATGTTTTTTGGGTTTGTTTTTTCAGTTCTAGATATGCAACAGTTAAGTTTGACTATGTATCTATTCTTTTGTTCTTTAGGGTTTCAACCACTAGTGTCATGCTTAGAGAGAGTATATAAATGTTTATGCATATTTTGTTTCAGTACTTTTGTGGTTTTATTTCCTACATTCAAACCTTGACGTTGGTGAAAATTTGGAACCTCACCTTTTTTGTGGTGTTGCATCTTGCGGGGCAGATGGAGTCACCACATAAGGCAAAAATTGATCAGAGCTAGAGTAACCTTGACTATCCTAGTATCCCATGTCTCAAAAATCCAGGGGCAATGTTGCAGGAAATGCATGTGGCATTTGGTTACACCCAGAACCACACTCTGGGGGGTGAAACAGTCACACTGGGAGAGGCACAGGGAAACTGCAGCAGCTAGGGGAATAGCAGGTTCGCATCCCTCATGTCGTGTGCACTGCAGGCCGTGTGCTCACTGAGTGATGAGGACGGACTCTCCAGCTGCTTTTCCGTTATGTTCATGCTCTTACCCTCTCATCCCTCTTTGGCAAACGAAGTACCTTTAGTTGAATTCACGGAAGCTAAATGTGCACAAAATTTCTATATGAACTTGGATTTGTTTTGTACATTTTATTTGGTTCTTGTGCCATTATCACTTCTGTGTCGTTTCTGAAACTATAAAATAACTTTGACTATTTGGTTGAGTAAGGCTCCCCTCATAAGCCTTACTTAATTTTTTCCCTGGACCATTCTGGCATGTTATTTTTCTGGATAGCTTTAGAAGAATTTTACCAAATTTCAAAAAACAAAAATGAAATAATTCAACTGGATGTCATAGTAAGGGAGGGCTACCTAGATTGGGGTTATCTGAAACATTTTATGGACAAGGTGGGACTTAGGTAGGTTGAAGGGATGACTAGAACCCAGTGGAGCTGGGAGGTAGAGGTGGGAGGCAGCTTAGGTCAGGGAAGTAATGCAAGAAAGTCCAAGGGCCTCGAGGGTACCTGCCATGGTGGAGGGGGCACTGCTTGTTATGGGCATCGGCTGAGGGCCTGGACGCCATCCTGTGTTAAAAAGGAGCAATTCAAGTTTCTTCTGTTTTTCATTTCTGCAAGGGGAACATTGCCCACACTTGCCTCACATCTATTATTCATTCTTTCCTTCAATGAAAAATGGATGGAGATCCTAGTACATGCCTGGCCCTGTGCTAAGCATTAGAGACACATCAGCAACCAGAGCACAGACTCTGCCCTCAAGGGTTTTCCAGTCCAGTGGTGGACAGATGTACAAACAAGCTGTTAAAATAGAGAACATAACTGGGCTCATTCAGGCTGCAACAAGAGGGGCATCCAACCGCCCTGAAGGGCAAGGGACGGAAGGGGCAGCCAGCTTGAGACAGGAAGGATGGGTGGGGTGGAGAGTGGGCTTGGGAGGGTCTTCCAGCTCTGTGATTTAAAAGCTATGGGACTCCTACCTAGGAGAGGCTTCCTAATCTCATCCTCCTTATGGTTCTTCATAAACAATGAAGTGGAAAACAGCACCAGAGTGGAGGAGACACCATGTGGCAGGCAGCTGATTTGGAAGGGGAAATTCTTAATTAACAGTTTTCTCAGCTTAGGTTTGTTACATTTGATGTCTCAGGAAAGCAAGCTATTGTTGTTGTGTTTTTTTTTTAACTTTTCCACAGCTCAGTGCCACTTTAATGTCAAAATTTTTCATTTATTAAACATTTATTTAGCACCCGCTCTGTGCTAGGCTGCCAGGCGTCATCCGGTACTAGTGGTTAGCTCTGCAGTGATTAATTCAAGCACAGTGTAGGGTGAAAAGTAAGAATATATGCAGGAGCTCTCTGGGCAGAGGTGGGGAGGGGATAGGAAAGGCTTACCCCTCACCCCGTGCTCTGGGACACATTTCTTCCTCGGCCACTTAGAACCACAGATGACAGATGTGCTCTCTGCTCTTTATTATTTATTGTACCAATGTCATCTATGAAATCAGGAAGTTTTACTTTAGTCCATTGTGTTTAACCACTACCGTAAAATGAAAATAAACCAGTTATTTCTTGTAATCGGTAACTAATGCTTTGCAAGATTAAGGAAGAAGCAGAATCAAACTTCCTGAATATTTGTGTAGCTTTAAATAAGGTATTTTGTAAACATATATGTTTTACATGGAAAGTTTAGGTATAGGTGAGACATCTAAAGAAAAAAGTATTTTAAACCGAGATCTTTTGTGTAGCGTGGTTTGTTAGGCAGAATATGGGTCTGGTCACTTCAAATAAAGCTCTGTTATTAGGACAACCTGCTTAGTAGACTTGGATAAGCCACCTCAGCTTAGTTACCTTCTTGATAATTAGGGACTACATGGGTTTTCTGCTCCCTATCCACTTTCCGAAATGTAGCAATTACAAATGATACCAATTATACATACATACATATATATGAATATTTCATCAGGTCTTAAAATGGTAGTAGCTACCTTTTACTGAGTATCTACTGTGTGCAGGCATTGTACTAGATTCTTTACCACTTTATCTTTTATCATATATCCATCCACCAAAATAGGTAGTGTTAGTACAATTTTTCATTCATTCATTCAGCATATACTTATATCTGACACTTAATATGGGTCCAGGCATTATCCAGGTTCTAGGGGTGTATCAGTGAGCAAAACAGTCAAAAAAAAAAAATTCACATCCTCATGGAGCTTACTTTTTTTTTTTTTTAATTTTTAACTTTTTTTGGCTGCATTTGGTCTTCACTGCTGCGCACAGGCTTTCTCTAGTTGTGGCAAGTGGGGACTACTCTTCATTGTGATGCATGGGCTTCTCAGTGTGGTGGCTTTTCTTGTTGTGGAGCTTGGGCTCTAGGTGCGTGGGGTTCCTTTGTTGCAGCAGGTGGGCTCCATAGCTGTGACACAGGCTCAGTAGTTGTGGCTCACGGGCCTTAGATCACAGGCTCCGTAGTTGTGGTGCACGGGCTTGTTGCTCTGCGGCATGTGGGATCTTCCCAGACCAGGGATGAAACCCATGTCCCCTGCATTGGCAAGCAGATTCTTAACTGCTGTGCCACCAGGGAAGTCCGTCTTACATTTTCGTAGGAGGAATAGATGAAGAAATAGAAGCTTGAGGGGTTACTATAACAGCCCAAGATGATATGGACTGTGGTGGAGGCAGGGGTCCAGGCAGATCTTCCTGATTCAAAACCCGTGTCCTTTGTACAATATCACCTGTTTATCCATGGGTAAAGCATATATAAATTGCCTCAAAGTTCTTTGGTGCAAAGCTTAAATTTGGGGAGGAGAGTCAAATGCCATATTTCCTTGATTCTATCAATTCTATTGATGATAAGATACCACACACACACACAATTTGGGGGTGGGGATAGAGGTAGGAGTGGAATTTTGCTAATGAACAGAAATATTTTAATTTATATCCTAGTTCCAGAAATATTAATATGTGTTTGTTTTATTTTTTGAAAAGAAAAAAAAAAAAACAGAAACTCACAATCAAGGAAATATGATCTTTTAACTTATAAATAAGGAACTGAGTTCTCATCACTAAATCATCTAGAATAATAAAGGCTCAGGCCAAGGTGGCAGCTGTAACTGCTCAGTTGTTTAAGCCTCTTATGTACATCACTGCAGCAATTAGTGCAGATAAATGTGAATTATGCGGACTTGAAATAGTACAATAGGAAGTATTAATAAATATCCCCCTTTATGCAAAAATTTGAAACTGTATGCATTTAACTTTTTTCTTTGAGGAAATCAGCCATAAATTAAGCAGTATGTAATTGTGTGATATCTTCAGGAACACAATTCTTGTGTAAAATTCACCCACCCCTGATTTCCACAGTGGTCAAACCACTGGCTCCTGTATGCATTTTGTTCATCTACCGTTTGGCTGTTGGGATGATTGAGGACCTTGGCATCTGGGGTGTCAAGGAGGAAGGGAGCAATCTCTGTCTGCTTCCCCCCTCACCATTCCCATTCAAGTCATAAATGGCTCTGTACTGAGACACAGTCACTCTTGCAAATCTATGTCAGCCCTTCCTCCCATAGGGTTACAATATCCCAAACAGGGAGCTAGAAGTGGAGAAATTGGGTGGAATAAATGACGAGCCCTTTGGATGTTTCCCCTCTTTTTCTGTCTTCTGTGTAGGTGTGCACCGGGATATTTTGGAAATCCCCAGAAATTTGGAGGCAGCTGCCAACCATGCAATTGTAACAACGGCCATTTGGGCAGTTGCGACCCCCTGACGGGAGGTAAGATGGACTCACACCTCTGTTAAGCTGCCTTTATCACACTGGTGTAAAATAGCCGGCAAAGAAGCCAAGCAGACATTTTCAGGAAGCACATACACAATTCCAGCTAACAAATTGTGCCCTTGTTTTGACAAAGTTGGGAATGCTTAGGTAGTATTCACAGCTTTGGTGAATAACTTACTTCAAGTAGGTTTTGTTTTTTGTTTGTTTGTTTTTTGAGATAAATTGTTTTTAAAACTTTACTAATTATAGCCAAAATAACATCAGACCCTATTTTGGTGATTTTGCTGAGATCTGCCTTTGGCATTATAAGGTTTTCATCTCATCAGCTTCCTTTGTGTGTGTATCTGAAGAAGTCAGAGCACTCTTTCTCTTAAAGCAATAACTGTTCTAGGTTGTGGGTATATAATTGAGATGGATTTTATATACCAAGATAAAAACATTAACTGGGAGTTACTATAGATTCATTAGGGAAAAAAGGAAATTGGAAAAACAGGAAGACTTTCCACTTCCTTCTTTGATGGAGCATATTAATGTGGTTTATCAGGAAAATGCCACTGGTATAGTGCAATGCCAAATCTGTAGATAAAGTCTCTCATCTTATAGACAAGATAAAGAACTAAACCCTGGATGTGTGGATTAGATCCGGTCAAGTGACTGTTCCCAAAACGCTGCAGAGTCACTGGACCCTTGTCAGTCTAGAATGAGGTGTCTGTTGTCATGTTCGGGGCTTCATCTGGGCTCCGTCTTTTTTCAACATCATTGACTTGAATGGAAATATAGAAGGCCCGCCTGCCCAGTTATCAGATGACACGAAGTTGGGGAACTAGCAAATGCCTCCTGTGACACATTTAGAATATAATAGGGCTTCAACAGCCTGGAAAGAGGAGCCAGTTCTAAGCAGACAGAATTATGCTGGGGTAAGCATGCAGTCGGTCCTGTAGTTGAATGGAAAAAAAAATGTTTCAGTCAGCGGTGAGTTCAGTATGAATCAAAAGGGTAACATGGCCGTATACTACCTCCACTGAGTTCTAGTGTCCAAAACCAGGTGACCTGCTGTTCCCTGGTCCTTTGCCCATGCAAGTCCTCAGGTGGGGCCCGTACCTTTACAAGGCATTAGAAAGAAGGCTAGGCTGTAAAGGAACTTGGAGTCCTGTGACATGAGGACAGACTTGACAGCCCAGGACAGTGGAGAGGAGACTTGGAAAGGACGGATGTGAAAGATGCGTGTGTGGGAGAAGCGTGGGTCTTGTTCTGTGTGGCTTAAGGGGTGGAACTCACATCTAGGAGTGGAAGCTAGAGGGAGACTTATTTCAGTTCATTCTGAAGAAGAAATGTCAAATGTTTAAAGATGAGAAGGGCTGGTTTAAAAGAGTGAGTTCTACTGATGAGATATTCAGGGGAGGTTACAACATCAGACTTGTACTCATGAGATGAATGCCTTTTCAAGCCTCCCTTCCCTATTCTACTAACAAAAGTAGTAGGGAAATGAGGATGGGAACTGTTTGTTCCACAAGTGGAAGAAAATGCTCGCATGTGAGATACGTTTGTGTTTGCGAGCTTTTTTCCCTCTTTTTCATTCTTTCTTTCAATTAATAACATACAGATTCCTTGGTGGTCAAAACTCAAACTTGCTGAGAAAATTGCACCAATAAATCAATCCTCCCCAGAAGCCAAGTCCACTATAGACTGTTCAAGGTGCTGTGTTGGCAAGAGTTTGAGAAGGAAATAAAACCATGTTTCCTGCCTGTAGGGCATTTACGGTCTAATTGAGGAAATAAAAGTAACACAGCTATATGTACATATAAGAGTGAGTAAAAGATTTTTTTAAAGGATGAGTAAGAGAAACCCATGATTGCACAGAATAAAATGTCTACAAATATACAGCAAGGAGACATTTATTATCTTTGAGTGGTAACATCAAGGATAATGTCATCTCAGTTTTTGGATTTTCCCAAATTTTCCAAAGTGAAGTTATATATATATATTTTTTACAATTAAAAATAAATGTGGTCGAAACATATGTGTATACACACATAGTGCGGAATACTGCCTGCTGCTGAGATCACACCTTAAAGCCTCCTTATAGCATGTCTAGGACCGTTTCAAGCTTAGAGTTTTCCTTTAATAAGGAAAAGTTAGATGATTTTTCGGAGGAAAAGGAGAGGGTATTTCAGCATAAGAATGTATGGTGTGGGGAGAGGAGTAGAAGTGGGAGGAGTAAAGAATGTCCAAGGATAACCGTTAGGCTTTCCCGTCTGTAGCTGAGACCCTCAAGATTCAGCATATATGTGCGGTAGTCGGTGGAGTCGGTCCACTAACTTAGTGTGCATATCTCACTTACAGCATCTGTTGCACTGTTGTGAAATGTGTCTGTCTCCCCCACAGGACCATTAAACTATGGGACAGCAGACTTTGTCTTGCTCGCTTTGTATTCCTGCCCCTAGCATAGGGCCATGGCACACGGGGAATGCTCAGAGGTGCTCAGTGAGGGTCTATTGAATGTTCTTGAATGATATTAGAGGAGACATCAGCAGTTGTATAGGAGGCTGTCAAATGAAGATAACACTAACGATTAGGAGTTTTAATTTCATAAGAATGGCATGACCCGTTGTAGAGAAGGAACCAAATATATAATCAGAGAGGCCACAAGAGAAGTTCCTGTAGCAAGACTGCTAGGAGAGGAGACAGCTCCCCGAGCGGTGGTACCAGGGAGGAAGGGAAAAGGCAAGAGCTGGCAGTGCTGTGTGGCTGGGTGACTGAAATCTTCCAAAACTACCTTTCCTGAAAGCCAAGTTAAAAAGCACATGAAAAGTAAGATTAGTAACACTGTCTCCTCTGGTTACTCCTCATTTCAGACTGCATAAACCAAGAACCCAAAGATGCTGGGCCTGGAGAAGAATGTGATGGTGAGAAAAGAAAGCTCCCCCTCCTTTGCAAGTTGTGGGGTTCAGCTTCAGATCTGTGAACCCCACGCTGGGACATGCAGTTTCCAGTCTGGGAAAGCAATGGTGGGAGGAGATGTGAGGAAGCATACGTAGGGTCAAATCCAGTCTAATAGCTGTAGGACCTCAGGGAAATGACCTTACTTCTGCAAGCCTCTGTTTCATCATTTGTAAAATGGTAAAACTGAAGTTGGGAATAACTATACCAACCTCATATAGTTGTTGGGAAAATGCATATAAATCCCTTATGATTCCTGGTAAATAACAAGTACTGAATAAATAAAAACTGTTTATTCTTTTTCTCACATACAAAATAAGCAACAAGTTGCAGAGATTCACCATTTCTTTATTTGCCCAGTTTTATTGAGATACAGTTGACATGCGACATTGTATTAAAGTACACAACATGATTTGATGTATGTACATGTTGTGAAATGATCACCACGATTAGTTTAGTTAGCATCTGTCAGCTCACACAGTTACAAATTCTCTTTCTTGCATTAAGAATTTTTTAAGATCTACTCTTTTAGTGACTTTCAAATATGCAATAGAGTGTCTTTGACTGTCGTCACCGTGCTGTACATTACATCCCAAGAACTTACTTATCTTATAGCTGGAAGTTTGTACCTTTCGACCCCCCTCACCCTTTTCCCCCACTCCACCATTGCTTTGTCAAATGCCCCCTGTCTAGAGATGTCCCTTTTTCGGAGTCTGCATCCTTCCCTGAGAAGTCCAGGATTGTGGTTTTTGCCTGTGATGGGCTCTGTGTGTACCAACTGGGCTGCACAGCCCTGGGCCTCTGGTTGCTTCCCTGTGGCTCCAGCCTACAGCACATTTGCCTTTGACTGTGGCCCCCACAGATTGTGACAGCTGTGTGGTGACACTCTTGAATGACCTGGCCGCCATGGACGATGAGCTCCGCCTGGTCAAGTCTCAGCTGCAGGGCCTGAGTGCCAGCGCAGGGAGCCTGGAGCAGATGAGGCACTTGGAGACCCAGACCAAGGATCTGAGGGTAAGTACCCCGGGGTCCAGCACGATGCCTGCCCAGAGCAGATACCTGGTGAAGAGATGCTGCGTAATGAGTACTCCTTCCTCTGATCTCAATGAAGATTAGATTTTTACTGGTTAAAAGAACCAGTGAACGCACAAAACTAACAGTTCTAAGTGGACAGCCCTTATGTACTAAATGTCTCTGGGCTCATTTTTCTCAGTCTTTAGTTCACTATTTTGCATTCAGAAGACATATGAATTTGAGTAAAATTGTTATTAATTCTTTTTTAAATGTTTGATGGACTTTTCCAGTGAAGCTATGTGGGCTTGGGGTTTTCTTTGTTGAAAATTTTTTTTTATTATTAAACTATGAGATCAATAAAAAAATAGATATGGGACAATTGGGATTTATCTATTTCTTCTTGAGTGATATTTAGTAATTTGTGGCTTTCAAATAATTTTTCCATTTCATCTAAATTACCAAATGTATTGACATATAATCGTTTATAATTTTTCTTTATTATCCTTTTATGTCTGCAAAATCTGTAGTGATGATTTCTCATTCATTCTGGTTATTGGTCATTTGTGTCATCTCTTTTTTTGTTTATTCTGGCTAGCAGTTTATCAGTTTTATTGATCTTTTTATTTCATTGATTTCTCTCTGTTGTTTTTCAGTTTTCATTTTCATTGACTTCTGTTCTTATCCGTATCTTTTCTTCCTTCTGCTTGCTTTGGGTTTCGTTTGCCGTTCATTTTCTAGTTTCTTAAGATAAAAGCTTATTTACCAATCCAAAATCTTTCTTAATATAAGCATTTAATGCTATAAGTTTTCCCCTAAGCACTACTTTAGCTGTATTCCACACATTTTTAAATGTTGTGTTTTCATTTTCATTCAATTTAAAAGATTTTCTAGGGAGTTCCCTGGCAGCCTAGTGATTAGGATTCTGGGCTTTCACTGCTGTGGCCTGGGTTCAATCCCTGGTCAGGGAACTGAGATCCCAGAAGCAGTGTGGTGTGGCAAAAAAAAAAAAAGGAAAGAAAGATTTTCTAATTTCCCTTGTGACTAGAACTGTGTTGTATAATTTCTGAACTGGGGATTTTCCAGACAACTCTCTGTTACTGATTTCTAGTTTAACTCTGTTGGGGTCAGAGAACATAGTTTATGATTCCAGTTCTCCTAAATGTGTTGATGTCTGTTTCATAGCTCAGAACATGGCCCATCTGGAGAATGTTCTGTGTACACTTGGAAAGAAGGTGGTCAAGAGAGTATTCTGAGAAGTACTAGGGCCAAAAGTGCCCCATGGGCCAGAGTCAGGCTCCCTGGGGGAAAAATGGGGGCTCTTCTGCCTATAAATGGAGGCTGAAAAAACAGCCTTGAAGCTATCCAGTGCCCATTGTCGGGCACTGGCTGTATGAGAACCTGGGTAACAACAATCTCATAGCCGGGATGTGGACAAGACTCCCAAACCAGGATCTGTGCTGAAATGTGACATTCTCAGCATCACCATAGTGTGCGGGTCCTAAGCTGTCAACATAAGACCTGGTTCTGGACTTCGGGGCCTGGGGTGGGGGTGATGATAACATAAGATCACTGGACAGGGCACGGAGAGTGCAGGGAGAAGAGGAAATCTCCCTCTCGGAAGGAGCCTGCAAACACTGTAATAGATGAGAAAGACCTGCAGCAGAAGCAACAGTCAAGTGATGAGTTACCTTTAGAGAAGATGAAATCGTAGGACAATCTGAATTACTTTAAAGAATAACATCCAATAGAGGGAACAAGAGATTAGAAAAAAAACCCTAACACTAGAAACCAAACAAGAAGATGTAAATATGAAAAGATCTAAGTAAAAATCATGGAAATGAAAAAAATATACTCAGTAAAATAATTCAGTAGATAAGATAAACCCTAAGCTAGACATAGTGAAAAAGGCTTTGGGGAAAGTTTAATAAGTGCTTTTGGAGTGAGGGCTGATTGTAAACTGTTAGTGGCTATGGTTGAGTATACATATGGCAAAAACTAATGCTAGAAAAGTAGCTCTTTTCCATCCCATTAGGGTGATTTTAGTGCATGGTTTATAGGTCTAATATGGAAAGGAGGGGGGGATGTCTTTACGTTTTCAGGAAAAAAAAGCCACTTGAGTTACTTTGATGTCATCAATTCAACCTTGCACTTTTTCAGTGAAGGGAAGGGAATCAACATTTTGGTATCCGTCCTATGTGCCAGGCCCTGTGCTGTGCTTTCCTTAAGTCTCACAACATCCAATGAGGAAAACAGTGTTATTTTTATTTAACAGGCGTGTAAAAGCTAAGTAACTTGCTTACAATCACACAGCTAGTATGTGGGGATTCCAGAAGAATTCAAGCCAAGATGAAATTCTAAAGACCATGCTTTACCCACTTTACTTCTTATGCAGGTGTTCTACTGACACTCTTTAGAATGATGTGCCTTGTTTGCCTACAGCAAAATTAAAATAGAACTGTGTTCTTGCAATATCACACAAACACTGAAAATTCAGTAGGAATATGTATGAGATGGCAACTAACTTTTTTGAATGGTCCTATGTATGTGACACTTTATAATACATTAGTCCACTTATCAATGAAAACAACCCAGGAGCTTAATATTACAATCCGTGATATAAGATGAAGGAGATAAGGCCCAGTGAGCTTATCCATTAAGTAGTAGACCTTGGGTTTGAACCTGACCTGGAAAGCCTGTGTTCTTTTACCCAACCCTGGCTCTCGTGTGCAAATAAAGATAATAATGTTTCTTTTTCTTATAAAAGTTTTCAAGGTATTAACACATTTTTTTCCAAAAAGCTGAAAATAATTACTACCTAGATATCATATACAGCAGTGTCACCCTCTAAAAGTAATGAGGCTGTTCAGTACCCAAAAAAGGACAGAGACGTGGATTTGGATCTGAAGTAATCACTGATCATCTGTACTGCCGCAGCATGGGTGGGTCACCCACCTTTTTTAGGCTTCTGTTTCTCGTTTTTTCATATTAAATGAGGGTATTCAATTAAATGAGCTCTGAATTTCCCTCCTGCTCTATAATTCTTTGAATCTATAGATTCTTTCAAGAGAAGCCATAGGTACTTCTTTTTAGTAGTGTCAGGTAAAATATATGTTAAAAAGAACTGACTTTTTTATAGAATCTAGAAATTAATACATTAAATAAGTGGCATCACCCTCATTTCTATAAGGTTAGGTCATTAATTCAAGTAAAGTATCTCTTGTCCATTCATGTTTTTAAATTTTACTACTTTATTTTAGAGCCATAGGACAACTTACACCAGAAAGTAGATTCTTCATGTAGCCTGTTTTAAAGAACCATATTTTTTCTAAGGACCAGTATTTATTGGTTTTGCTAAATGAATCTTCTCATATCATCACCAGGTTTATCAAGTTGTTAAAACTTACTCCAAATTTCTACTCTAAAGTAAGATTAACTTTCTATTATACTTTCAGAACCAGTTGCTCAGCTATCGAGCCACCATTTCAAATCATAAATCAAAAATGGATGGGCTGGAAAAAGAACTGAGTAACTTGAATCACGAATTTGAAACTTTGCAAGAAAAGGTAATGTGTTAGGTCAATAACATTAACTTTTTTTTTTTTTGGCTTCCAAAATATTGTTAGTTTTTTTCCTCCCATCAACTTAATTTATTGTTCATCAATTTGTTTTTCGTATAGGTTCAAATAAATTCCAGAAAAGCTCAAACATTATATAACAATGTTGATCGGACAACCCAAAGCGCCAAAGAGCTGGACACGAAGGTTAAAAATGTCATCCGGAATGTGCACAGTAAGAAGAGTTACTCAGCCCAATTAAATATCTTTTATATTTCTTTGTAGTCTTTGTTTTACAAAGAAGAGTTCAACATTATGGAAAAGAACCTGTAGTGATACTGAAAAACGAATATGAACCCTCCATAAAAATCTCTGCCTTTTGTTTTTTTAGTCGTCTGCTGGGGTCCAGAATTCCCAGTTTAATAAACTGCTTGATGTTTTCCAGTTCTTGTGAAGCAGATCTCCGGGACAGAAGGAGAAGGCAACTACTTGCCTTCGGGTGATTTTTCCAGGGAGCTGGCTGAAGCGGAGCGCATGATGAGGGAACTGAGGAACCGCAACTTTGGGAAGATCCTGAGGGAAGCAGAAGCTGAAAGAAGACAGGCTCAGCTCCGTAAGGACTCCCCCGCCCCTGCCCCCCGGATTCTTGCATCCAATCCATTCTAATCCGTTTGAAATACAGTGTGCAGAGTGCAGTATGGAGTCCCCGGTGCCGGGTGGAGGGGCTCGTTGTTTCAGTGTATGTTACACGTAGAGGACCATGTGGTGAAAATGGGCAGCCCCTTCAGGTTACTCAGAGGCTGTAGGATAGAATATCTTTAAAAAAAATTTTTATTGAAGTATAGTTGATTTACAGTGTTGTGTTACTTTCTGCTGTACAGCGAAGTGATTCAGTTGTATATATATATATACACTCTTTTTCATATTCTTTTCCATGGTGGTTGATCACAGGATATTGAATATAGTCCCCTGTGCTGTACAGTAGGACCTTGTTTATCCATCCTGTATGTAATAGTCTACATCTACTCATCCCAAACTCCCAATCCTTCTCCCCCCACCCCCCCTCCCCCTTGGCAACCACAAGTCTGTTCTCTATGTCTGTGAGTCTGTTTCTGTTTCATAGATATGTTCATTTGTGTTGTATTTTAGAGTTCACATATAAGTGATATCATATGGTATTTGTCTCTGTCTGGCTTACTTCGCTTAGTATGATAATCTCTAGGTCCATCCATGTTATTGCAAATGGCATTATTTCATTCTTTTTAAAGGCTAACATTCCATTGTATGTATGTACCACATCTTCTTTATCCATAAAATAGAACATCTTACCATCATGCGAAAAATGAAGTTTCTTCTCCTTAGATATTAGACACTGATACCTTTTTTTCCTTTTTAACTGCATTTTCATTCTTCTTTCATTCAGCTCCACTCAGCTTTCTCATTATATCATTTTTAATGGTCACCTCATCACCATTGGGGTTTTGAACCATATGTCGATATTAACACTACTATTACCCCCCAAAATGGGTATACTAGAAATTAACCAAATATATCTAAAGGTTTAGGTTAGGGGAAAAGCCTCATTAGCTCAAAACTGTAAGAAATAATAGTTTGGTGTATATTTTTCCAAATACTGACCTTTATTTTCTAGTAAAATGATGTATCAGTGGTGAATATACAGATAGTAGCAGTTCTCTTTTACATTTGTACTGTTCAAATTTAATATTAACCTTGGTTTTAGCTGCAAGGAGACAGTATTAGTAGTAGAAGGAGCATGTGCTTTGGACTCTGCTGGTCAAGTTCAAGTCTCAAGGCTGAAACCTTGTCACCTGATTTCTCAGGCCATCCATTTTCTTATCTGAAACATGAGGATGACAGTGACTGTTTTCATGTGCTTGTCATGAAAGTTAAATGAGACCATGTGTGCAGGGCATAACATAACATAAATGCTAGTTTCTTTTCCCGTTCCCTTGCAAGTCCAAGGAAAAAACCATGAAATGAGTAGAAACTCAATTCAATTCTCCTTCTGTAGTGTTTATAAGTTAGCCTCGATGTACTCATCTCTCAAGTGAAAAACAAAAAGGTGATGTATTACAGTGCTGAACCGGATAAGGAGCTGGCTGGAAAACCACCAGGTGGAGAACAATGGACTTGTTAAGAATATACGAGATTCTTTAAATGAATACGAAGCCAAACTCAGTGACCTCCGTGCCACTCTACAGGAGGCCAGCACCCAAGCAAAGCAGGCTGCCGGCCTCAACCAAGAAAACGAGAGGGCTTTGGAATCCATCAAGGTGAGGTCACGGTCAGAATCTGCACGGTTTGGTTAATGACGAGGTTGCGGGAACAGGGATCCTTATCGTTAATAAAGCGGCAGAGCCAGGCACTGTCTGTACGGAAACCCTGATCAAACAGGAGCAAGGCATGAAATGAAAAATCAAAGTAGTTCCTGCTCTTCAGTGGCCAGATAAAGCTTCTGAACTTAAACCACAGAGAAAGCAAAGCTTCAGCCCCACCCCTAGCTGATAGAGTACTAGAGCAGTAGTGCTGCCAAATAGGTGAGAAATTAGTGTCGTCATAATTAATTCAAAGTGTACCATGTATGTTTTCAGTAACTGACTTTCTGTGTCATGCATGTAAACATCATTATCAGAATCACCAGCAAAGGTATTTTAAGCCATTAACTGCTCTATAGGAAATAAGTCAAAATACAGGCCACATGCAGGAGTTGCAGTGAGAATTTGAAGCTCAGGATTCTGCAGTGTGTATTTCAATGGTGAACACTGTGCGCTAAAACAACAACAAAAATGTGAGAGGCTATGAAATGACAGTAAGATCAAAGTGGGATAACAGAGGATGGAACACCTTCCCCCGGCCCCCCCAAAAAGAGGAATTTAATAAAAGAAAATGACTACCATCTTCACAGATGGTAATATGGTTATCTCCCAAAGCCTCTTCAGGTAGTAACACCTCTGTTGGAGTCACTGGTTATGCCCAGGGGTGGGGAGCAGGATCCAATTTTATGGCTCTCTGAACTCTGGCAGCCGCCAGCCTGGCATCCTCAGGTCCCGTATGCTTTCTTATTGAAGTGCCCCTACATCCTCATTGGGACCAGCATGTAGAGTGTGCTGATGGTTGGTGCCAGTTTACTTAGTTAAAATCCCTTGTTCTGATCCGCTGACCAGAGCGTAATTATACATCCACCTCATGGACCTAGTTGACCCCAGTGTGGAAACCTTCTCCAATGTGATTGCGGTGGTTGCATTGGCATGTAGTTTTCAGAAACTATGACAACATACCCTGATGACAAATTAAACTGCTTTCTCATGGCTTTGGAGTGGCCTAGATGACTTTTAAGTTCAAGAAGATATTCTGACTGAAATTACTTCTATGCTGTTGTCCAATAAATATGCCTGTGCCTTCTGACAATATATCATGACGCTCACAGATACTCTTTTTATTCTCTCCAGAGGCAAGTTAAAGAAATGAATTCCCTCCAGAGTGGCTTCACCAAGCACCTAGCCACTGCAGACTCTTCCTTACAGCAAACTAATACTGCCTTGGAGCTGATGAGGAAAAGCCATGAGGTAGAGGCAAAACTGATTCTCTAGAAACTCGAAAAGCATTGAAATTATATTTCGAGGAAACTATGAGATAGGCTAACCAACTTTTTTCTCCAATATGTATTGTAGATGGAAGAAAATATACCAAAATGTTAACAGTGGTTGTCCCTTGGGGGAGGGGGTGAATGATGTGTCTTCTTTATATCTGTCTCTGTTACCTAATTTGTTTGCAATGAGTGAATGTTACTTTTGTGACAACAACAACAAAAAATGTGATGCTATTTTTAAAATCTCAGGCATACATTAATTAGCAGAAGACATTTAGGGCTGGTAAAAGATTGACAACATTTCTTAGCTGCCCATTGGGCATTTTGAAAATATCTTTTATGATCGCTATTTCTACGTCAGAAAAAAGGTATTTTGGTTTAAGTGTAACTCTACACTAATGATGATAATGTGCTTTTATAAAATTTATCAAAGTGGGTACCCACCATATGGAAAATGTTCAAAATGGTGGTAAAACTTGGGAGAATATTATCAGTGCCACTCTCTGAAGTGACCAAGGAGTAACTAGCGTGGTGAACGGGCTCAGAAAACAACTTCTCGTTGTTGCCTCCTGGAAAGGTCACGTATGACATAGTTCAAGAAAATGGTATATACGTGCTTTGCTTAAATTGACACTGTCTTTTGTTTACTTGGAAAATATAGGAATATGAAACACTAGCTGTCACTTTAAATGAAGCAAGACACGAGCTAAGTGAAAAAGTGAGAGAACTTTCCAAGTCAGCCAGCAAAGCATCCCTGGTGGAGGAGGCAGAGAAACATGCGCAGTCTTTACAGGAGCTAGCAAAGCAGCTGGAGGAGTGAGTGGCTGGCCTGGAGGTCTAACCGCAGGGGCTGCGGGAGCCTGGTGGGAAGGCCTCCCGGGGGGGCAGGATCTCCAGACCAGGGTGGAGGGCGGCACCCAGGGCCCAGGTCCGAACCCCACCAGCAACAGGGGCTGATTCCCAGCTGCATCCTTGGGGCAGAGCTGCAGAGCACACGGCCCCACGTCTCCATCGGCTCAGCGGCAGGCAGGGCAGCTGCCGGAGACCTTCTTCCATACTGTTTTCCAGGATCAAGAGGAACACCAGTGGCGATGAGCTGGTGCGCTGTGCCGTGGACGCTGCCACTGCATACGAGAACATCCTCAACGCCATCAAGGCGGCTGAGGATGCAGCTGACAAGGCCACCAGTGCGTCCGAGGCTGCCCTCCAGGTGGGTACCTGCCCCAGCACCTTCTCTCCATGCATTCATTTTCCTATTTTCTTTCTGTGTGCACCGAGGAATAGAAAAAAAGCATTATTTTAGATCAGAATGTATTATATAGAGTAGACTTGAACTTGCTCTGGGTATTAGTCATTTCTGTATTTACTAGGCTGTTTGATAAATGTAGCCCGGTTTTAAAAATCATTTGTAAAACCAGATAGAAATCACAGTGATTATTGATTTTGAACCATGAAAGTATTCTAGCCTGCTTCTTACCAGCTATACTTTTATGCTGTGATTGAGTATTGAGTATTAACATTTACCAAAGAAGAGAAATTTTTATACACAATTTGATAACCATTTATTTCCTGTCTTTTGTCTTACACCTGAGCATGTCTGTGGAGTCCTATGGAATCTTAAATGCGCCATATAATATTCCCATATCTAAAAATAAACAGCAAATTAGTAACTGTGAGAGAATTAGTGGACAAATCTTCTTGAAAGGTTGAAGATTTTTATCTCCCAAAGATTAAAAGCCTAAAAGCAACTGAGCTCTGTCTTCCATTATTACAGAGGGTATTGTACAAGTGACAATGAGAAAATGAGACGGTGTCACATAATTTGTCATAATGTCAGCAGAGATGGGTCTGCCTCCCCAAGCCACAAATGTCTACCTAGAGCCCTACCTGTATCTTTTAAGGAACAGTACTTTTAAACCTCTTCTTTACCTCCTAACTTCATTCTTTAAAGATTAAAGGTAAGGGCTTTGGGGAAGGATGAAAACGCTTACTCCATATTTCCTAAAGTATATCACCCTTAAGGCTGATAAACGCTTTGCTTTCAGACGGTGATAAAGGAAGATCTTCCAAGAAAAGCTAAAACTCTGAGTTCCAACAGCGATAAACTGTTAAATGAAGCCAAGATAACACAGAAGAAGCTACAGCAAGGTATTGAGGGGCTGGGGTTGGGGCTGGGGTAGTCAAGGGCTTGGAAACAACCTATGAGACCAGGAGAGGCAGCCCTAGAAGCAAATGCACTTCTTGAATCTCAGTGTCCATGCACAGATTTGATGATTCTACTCCGTATTCTAACATGCCAAATTAACTGGAACCTCAGGAATCTGAATGAATCTTGAGGCTGAGAGTCTTGTTTTGGCTTGGCCTTGGGTTTGGGGGAGGGGATTCTTCATTTACTCCCAAGGGCCCATGGCACTGGGGACCCACATAGCATCAGGATATATACAGCGCTGCTTTCTTATTTAAGGCCCAGATACTTAGTTTCAGGTCATTAGAGCAACTGGTTCAAAACTTCTTAAGCCCTAAAATCTTAGCAACTAAAAGTACCAAAAATCACTACCACTGTGAAGCATGAGGATTTTTTAATTTTTAAATTTTTGTCTTTGAAATTTTTCCACTTATTTCATTTGATTTTTTTAAAAAGAATTACACCGTCTCAATCTCACCAAATTCCTGTGTTCAGAAATTGCTGTCTCTTGCTTTTCTTTGGTCTCCTGTGGTCATTCACAGACAAGCAGCCATCCGAGCTCTTAGCCCTCACTCACCTTCTTAATCCTTTCAAAGCAGTTAGATGCCTTCTGCCAGTAAATAAGTACATTTATTTATTTGTCTTTTTTTCATTTTTAAAAATTAAAATGAAAAATAAATACGAAAGCATGAAAAAGAAAATACCAAAAAAAAAAAAAAGTACTAACATGCAGTCATTTGCCTAGCAAATTTCAAGGATTAAAAATTCCTGGTATGTCACCTGCCCTCCTTACAGAATTTGAGCTAAGAGGTAAAGATCTGTGTTTTTAAAAGGATTAGGATGCTAACTACATTGTTATTTAACCAGTCCTGGAATCCTAGTTTAAGCCACATATCATCAGCTTGATCTTAATGCATTCAGTGGTCATTTTCCATGAGTGGCAATATGATCAGCTAGGAATGTCTGTGAACTCCATTGCTTTCACTGAATGTCATTAAATGTGTCAGTTTGGAAATGAACGGAAACAATGCCTGCTTTGTGTGTGTGTTTGCTTCAATGAGGCTCTCTCAACAACACTCCTTTACTGTACTCTTGACTGAAGGGGCATCCCTTATGCATTATTTGTTCATTTGTTCATTCATTCATTTGTTCCATAAATACATACTAATATTAAGCCCCAACGAGTTCCAGACACAACACTGTGCTCTGGGACGCAGTAGAAAATAAGACAGACACATCCCTTTCCTTTGCTCAGCAGAGACTTTCGCCCTGAGCAGAGGGGAAGTTAAGCCTTCCTCTGAGCTGTTAGGCCTCTCCCTTTCCTCATGTGCATTTCCAAGGAGCCTGGTACCACAGGCTCTATATGCTCCTGGCACCTGTAACTGGAGGACCTGCACGTCTAGGCATATGCAGTGGACACCTCGGGGATGACCCTTAAGATGCAGTTCTGCTCAATGCTGTGTAGACCCTGGCTACTTCAGGGGCCACCAGTACCCATGGAGGATCGAGATCTTTAGGGTAATTGCCTCTTGCTGCTTTATTTCATTTTAGAAATCAGTCCAGCTCTCAACAACCTGCAGCAAACTCTGAAAATTATGACTGTTCAGAAAGGGCTGATAGACACCAATCTCACGACCATCCGCAATGACCTTCGTGGGATACAGAGAGGTCAGCAGCTCCCTAACCCACTGGACTCGGCTTCTTTTGTCAAACACTTTAGATACTTACCCCTCCCTCTTTGTGTGTGCCTTAGATGACATCGATGGTATAATCAGTAGTGCAAAGAGCGTGGTCAGAAATGCCAATGACATCACAAATGAGGTTCTAGACGGGCTCAACCCCATTCAGACAGACGTGGAAAGAATTAAGGATACCTATGGGAGCACACAGAGCGAAGACTTCAACAAGGCTCTCACTGATGCAGATAATTCAGGTAGCAGGCATCCTCTGGCCAGGATGTGTTATCCATTTCCTCCATCATTATGTGCTTTGGTCAGTTTTAATTTTTCCCTGGTAAAATCTGATCTTAGAAATTAAAGTATTAAAAAACAACTGCACAGAATCCATTCAAAGAGAATGGTTATTCTGTTAGTTGAAAGGACCAAATAGGATTTTTAACAAAAAATCTATGAACATTGCTGTTAATTTTCCCTTTTACAGAGTGGAGATAGAGGTCCCTGAGTCATGAGGAATTGAATTATGATTAATATTAAAGATAAAAAAGCAAAGATTTATTTTTTTATAGTGGTCAAGAACATGATTTGATGTCTAGATTGCAGAATAAAATCCATGACTTATTTATATAGACATATGTATAATATATATTTCTATAATGTAGAAAAGGTATTAATTACCTAATTCTGAGTCATCCTGTCCGATATTTGGGACCCAAATATAGCACTTGAACAAGTTCAATACTATCAGTGAGAACCTTTACTCAGCTCACAATGATAAATTTGTTTCATAATCTCACCAACAGTAAAGAAATTAACCAACAAACTGCCAGATCTTTTGAGCAAGATTGAAAGTATCAACCAACAGCTGTTGCCCCTCGGCAACATCTCTGACAACGTGGACCGCATACGGGAGTTAATTCAGCAGGCCAGAGATGCTGCAAATAAGGTGGGTGTGTCCCCACACTGCCTGCCACCAAGGCGCATTCTTTGATAAGTTATCCCATTCATTAAGAAAGGAAAGGTATCTATGTATTCAAGAACTGGCTGGCTGTCTTGCCCGAATTCTTTGGTTGCTCCCAATGTGAAAGTTCATTTCCTCTTATCATCCTTCAAAAGTACACATCGTCTTCATCCCTTAAATGATCTGGTACATCAGAGACCTGGAGCAGTTTCCTTCCCACTGACTTGTGCAGACAGGAAGCAGGATTCTCCTCCAGGCTCCAGTTGGTAAAGTGTTACTGCAAGTTCAAGTAAAGGTTCTGTGATTGGAATGTGCAAATATGATGCTGCACAAGACCAGCCTTCTCACTTTAACTGGAAGTCGTAGAATCCACTTTGTTCAGGTTGGAGGAATGGTTCCTACCAACATGAGCAGTGTTCCAAATAAGAGAGTACAGCCATTTTCCTTCACTGGAAAATTCCATCAGCCCTTCTCATTTTAATCTGACATGACTTACTTGAATTCCTGATGCTTCTCCCCCAGTTTGTTTTATCCTAAAATAATGTAAATGAAATATCTTGCATTTTTCAGCTACCTCCCTATGAGATATTTGGAGACAGAGGGTTGTAAAGCCAAATCAGAGTATCACTGCCCTGGAGGCACCATGGTTGATTTCTAGGCTCAATATTACTTCTTTTGAGCCTCAAAATCTGCCCTTTGTTTTAGAAAAGAGAAGGACTTCCAACACAAAACCTTTAGCAGAAAAACAAAGAACCTAAGACACAGTTTGGCAGAAACTCCCCTCTTCATACCCATACACGTCTTATGAGAAGCAAATGGAAAAGAGTGTGTTTCTAGCTTTTGCCCTTCTATGTTCATTCACTAATTTACTGAACAAAATTTGAAGTGTATAAATAGCACAGTGGTTTAGAACTGGTTAACCAGGGCAGACTGCCTTGTTTTGATCCCTGCTCTGTCACTTATGAAAATAAGACTAGTTACAGTTTACAGATAGGTAACATGTAGTAAAAATATTAAAGCACCCCTGAGAAACTATGCATGGGAATCCAAATCCAGAGTAGTGGTGACCTCTGAGAAGGGAGAGCGGACTGGGAACAGGGTGGGACACATGATGGGATTCAGGCATGGCAGTCATGCTTCATTTCTTAAGCTGGGCGTGCATACGCAGGTTAGAGTCTCTGCTTTTTGTGTTCATAAAATGTTTTCTTAATTAAAATTTTTTTTAATGAGTAGGAGTTTTCCCGGTGACAAAAAACAGAAGGGCATGCCATAGACTCAGGATGTGTGGGGTGTATGGAGGGCAGAGGGCGAGTAGGAGAGAGGGGCATAAAATAAGCCTGTGAGTGTGGGGGAGGGGAGCTCCAGCCTCAGGGGCACCTTGGACAGAGGAAGGCTCCTGCACCACTACGCGGCCCCCGCCCCCCGCCCTCCCCCCCCCCCCCCCCACCCCGCCACGCCTGCTGCCTCGCTCGCACAGGGTCCTCCATAAATACTTAACTGCTTGGGAGATAAAGGTAGAGTGGGTGTAAGTGTCACTCCTAGAGTTATTCTTTAGATTGTTAGAGAATATTTATTTTCTGTGTTTAATGCAGAGCTACCCAAGGGGGTCCACAGCCCAGAGCTAGTCAAGAGAACTTTTGTTACTTCTCTATTATAGATAAGTACAAAGTTGAGAGTAAATGTTGACAAACTTTCAATAATTTGAATTGCCTCAACATCCAAGCATGGGGTCAGTGGGCATGTATTTTACATACCTTCTTTATTTCACTTTTCTAGTAATTTAATTTTTCATATATTTTATAAAAGTGTTTGTCGAAGGCAGATGAGAGGGGAAAAAATGGCCCTTCACCCTGAATTTAAGAAGCACATTCTAGAGAGCCTTGATGCACTTATTTTAAGGACTGGATGCCTGTAATAAATGCAACCATAACATGTAATATGTTAATGGGAAAAAGGTTCCTTAAAGAGTTCATTCTTTAAAAAATATTTTTGATGTATTGTACATCTACCATATCAGGTTAGCTGAGTCTTCCATACAGTAAGTCCTTCCATACAGGTTAGCTCATTTGCACAAAAACCTTCTGGGGCTGGAATAATAATAGTTATTATATTTATATAATATTAATAGGGCTATAATACATATTAATAGGGTTAATTTAATATTAATATTATAACCCTATTATTAATATTTTATATATAAGTTTTATATTATAATATATAATGTTATTTATAATAGGATATAATATTAATATTATATTAACCCTGTTAATATGTATTATAACCCTATAAATACAATACCCTATATTATAATTATATAATATTTACATAATATATTATATATATTATATATAAATACATATTATATATAATATAATATAAAACTCCATACTATTATATTAACATGTAATATTATTATGATGATAGTAATATTATTGTATCATTAATAGGGTTAATGTAATAGAACAACCATAATAATGATACTAGTAATAATTTATTATGGTGATTATTGTTGCTGCCGCAGACACGTAAATGCGCTTCCCAAAGCCCCTGAGCTGATAGGCAGGCAGAACACGAGTGCTTTATTCCGCAGCTCCTGAAGCTGCCGCCCGAGTGCAGACTCCAGGCCTAGGAGGCACCCACATCCCTTTGCTCTGTATCGTAGCAACGTGGGAGCAGCTACACAGGCACCAGCCATCACCCCGAGCACCCCCACCTTCCTCACCGGGACCCGCTAACGCCGTGGATCTTGTCCCTCGCAGGTCACCATCCCCATGAGGTTCAATGGTAAATCTGGAGTCGAAGTGCGGCTGCCAAACGACCTGGAGGATTTGAAAGGATACACATCTCTTTCTTTGTTTCTCCAAAGACCTGAATCGACAGAAAGTGGGGGGACTGAGAATATGTTTGTGATGTACCTCGGAAATAAAGATGTAAGTATCGCTTGGATGTTTCTTTTGTTTTTAAAACAGAACATGGCTTCTGAGGTGCGTGACACAACCATGTCACTGCCGTCGGCACCACAGGAGGAAATCCCACCACCTCTGGTGGCTCCACAGGGAGACCTCCTGTCACACAGCGATTGGTCTTGGCTGGTGGATCTAGAGGCCTGGCCCCATGGGTCCAGCACGTGGGCACACATGTGTGTACATGTGAGCACGTCCACTCCTGGGTTGAAAATCAGCACCCCTCCCCTTGCAACCGGGTGGCAGTACCAAGGCATCATGGAGATCAGAGCAGTTCTTCCTCACAGGACTGGACCCTGTCCTCTTCTCAGGACACCCAGCCACAGCCCCTTCGAAGTGTCTGGGGTGGGGACGATCTGTGAATGAGGCCTGGAGTGAGATGCAGCCTCTCCTGCCTCATTAGTAAGAAATCCGGTTGCCCCATCTCTATAATTCTGAATCCTTTAAACTGCCACCATTACAGCATTTCAGACAGTTTATTTTAGCTTTTAATGCCTCCTCTTAAAATACATCTCTTCCACCTAAGTGTCAGAGGAGAAGGTAATCATTGACTGGGTTATTATACAAAATTGGAAAAGAAAGGCTTGAAACACGGTTCTTGAAAATTCTGAGCGATTAGGAACTGGTTGGCTGCCACTAGTGGACATCATATTTAAGGATTCCTATAGTCAGCACTGTTATTGGTCACCCACTCATGCCTCAAGGTATTGGGACTTTCTTTCTTATGACTTTTTGCTGTGTATTATGGCAAAATGCACATGACTTTATTCCTTCAACAAATTTACACCATATACCTAGTAGGTGCCACACCCTGTGTTTATGATAAACAAAAATTTGTTTCTTGAATGTACCCAGTGTGCACTTAAAATGGGTTACAGTAGTAAATTTCATGTTATGTATATTTCACCAGTTTTCAAAAATTTCTTTTCACCTTAAGGTGCTCACATTCTAACAGGAAAGATACACATGTAGCTGACAGTGATAACATAGGGTGAACAGGCACACCCACAGTGTTGAGGGGACCTTGTGTGTCGCGGGAAGGACATGGCTGTCTTATCTCCCTTCCAGAATGAAACTGAATGGAGGCCTGAGCCCATATCTGGTTCATCTTTATGTCAGGTGCTTGGCAAATATTTGCAGATTGAGCGAATGGAGGAGTGGATAAATGAGTGCTCTCACGATAACGTGAGCAAAGACATTGTTAATTAGCTGTGCTGTCTGTATTGTCTTATACCAGGAGGCACCTCATTCATTCTGTCTGCCCAGGGCCGACTGAATAAAACCTGTTAGTTATTTGAAATGCGCTGTCTTGGGATGGGAAGTTGAGAGGACTCAGTATGGGAAATGCTGAGGTGGCCTTTGTGTCTCCAGGCCTCCAGGGACTACATCGGCATGGCAGTCGTAGATGGCCAGCTCACATGTGTCTACAACCTGGGAGAGCGCGAGGCTGAACTCCAAGTGGACCAGACCTTGACCAGGAGCGAAACTCAAGAGGCAGTTATGGACCGGGTGAAATTCCAGAGGTGCGAGTCTGATTGATTACAGCTCTTCGTTAATCTGACCTGCACTCACCAAACTTTCATTGTATGCATTGCTGAACACCGTTTCAGTATTTTGGCTTTGATTTCTTTCATCTTCCATACATTTTTATATAACTTTACTATCTAATTTATTTTGAAACAGAATTTATCAGTTCGCAAGGCTTAATTACACCCGAAAAGCCACATCCAGTAAACCAGAAACACCTCAATTCCATGACATGGATAGCGGAAATAGCAACACGCTCCTAGATTTGGATCCTGAAAATGTTGTATTTTATGTTGGAGGTTACCCGTCTGATTTTAGAGTAAGTGTGAATGTTATTTCACGGAATGAAAATATTTAAAATTTGTTTTGGCATCATGATATTTTAATCAAGTATACATAAAATGGATTTAACTATGTATTCTTAAACCATATCCAGTGATAATAGCTAATATTAGAGTCCTTTTATGTGCAGTGATCTAGGTTTAAGTATATTAATTTAAATAAGCATCACTATCATTGCTCTTTCACAGATGAGGAAACTGAAACAGAGAGGTCGAATAACTTGCCCAAGATCAGACAGCTAGAAAATAGCAAAGCCAGAGCATCTGGCTGCAGGGTCCACATGCTTACCCCCTATGTTATATGGATAGTTACCAGTGACAGAGTTATACTGTTTCCTGGTCAACCTAGCCATTGTCCTTTGTTCAATTAGTGGAAGAATTTTTGGTTTTGTTTTTTTCAGCTTCCCAGTAGACTGAGATTCCCTCCCTACAAAGGTTGTATTGAGTTAGATGATCTCAATGAAAATGTTCTGAGCTTGTACAACTTCAAAAAGACTTTTAATCTCAACACAACAGAAGTGGAACCTTGCAGAAGGTAAATAAAACCTAGAGGCTGGTGTCTTTTAGTGATTTTGGTAACTTGCCGTTATAGTACATAAAATATATGTAATTTATATTTAAGGAATATAAGTTAAATAAGGAAAAATCTTTTCCTTATTTGTATAAAATATTAGATTAATAGCATTTTCTCAATTTCAAAAAAAAAAATCTTTCTTTAATTTTTGGTGCCTCCTACCACAAAATATTCAGCATTAGATGGTACCTGATTTAGGCACAAACTATTTACTATAAATTAAAAAAGGAAATACTGGTCCAGAAAGTACACCATGATGTTGGCATATGAACCTATTTGAAAGCTGCTGCCTTGAGCTCCCGACCTACCCTATAGTTTAAAAGACTTGGAAGATTCTAATATGAGACAAAGTATTTACTACTCAGAATGAAATTGTATTTCAAGTTAATAATTTCTTGCACTGAAAGATCTTCAGCTGCTGGGCCACATCTTCCTAAGTAAACGTTTCCAAAGGGACTCCTGAATAGTATCTCTGTTGAGCTGGGGTTTGATCACCGAAGAATGTAAGAGCACATCCAGGAGAAATAGTGAGCTGTTTCAGCGTTTTAAAGATGTTTCCTCTTCTTTAACAAAATCACGACAACTCGATTGCATAGGCTTTGCTCGCTTTTTCATCTCGTAGCACACTTGCCAGGCAGTCCTTGCTGCTGTGTTCTAACTTACGATGATTGGTGTTGACAGGAGAAAGGAAGAATCAGACAAAAATTATTTTGAAGGTACAGGCTATGCTCGCGTTCCGACTCAACCAAATGCTCCCTTCCCAACCTTTGTACAGACGATTCAGACCACCGTGGATAGAGGTTTGCTGTTCTTTGCAGAAAACCAGGTAATCTATAACAAGCATCCAAATCCTACCAAATGTGTCCATTCATTTGAGCAATTTTGGGGTAACTGGGTTATGATAAACAACCAACGGATCTGAAAAACAGTGTGCAAATATTAGCTGCATCCTTTCCCTTGGCCCAGTTCTACTTTCTTTGGCTGTGCAAGTGTGTGTTTTAGTCAGGCGAGTAATCTGGAATTTGAGAAAATGCCACCAAAATGTGGGAGAAATTTCCCCTTTCCCATTCTATTCACATTGTCAATTTTATTCTTTGAAAACTACCATTTGCCTAATAACCTACTCATTCTGCCTAAAAAAATATTAAGGCCTCCTGGGGTCTTTGAAAGCTAGATTGTTTGACCTCCTGCTGTTTGCTTCTTGATTTGACTCTTTCCCGGTTGTACAGGATTTTGTCTCTATCTGCCTGACCCTTGACTTGACAAGTCTAGGAAGCTTCTTTGTTTTCAGGCAGCTGAGGTGCCTAGAGAGCATTCTTAAAGTCTCCTAGTTTAGACAAGGCCAAAGTGACACTCTACCAGCGATCGTCAGCACCACCTGCTGGGAGATGAGCCTGGACTTAACCTTTTCCGAGAATGAGCGCTTCCATAGTTGCTGGGTAGCTAGTATTGTGGAGAAATGTGAATCAGCCCATGGGATCTGCAGTCTGAGAACGTGGGGTTGACATGGAGCTTGGGGATTTACCAGACCCTTCTGCCTGCAGGGTAGGGACACAGGCCTGCTCCACCTCTCCTCTCTGGGGTGGGTCTGGACCCCTCGGGAGATTCCAAGGCTGAACCAGTTCTGATGGTTTGGGGGGGTCCTGACCTGCCTGGAGAATGCAGAGAGCTGAGAAGCCACACACCATCTTCAGGGCAAGGCAGCTATTTTCCAGAACAAGGTCTTCTTTGTACTACATTTCAAAGTTCTTGGAGACTAAGAACCAGAAATGCTACTTATAATAGAAGAAAGCTTATGAAATGCCATTAGTAACCAGATAAGAGAAAATTACCTCCAGTGCTGCAGTTAAGTAGGATGAGTTGATGTTATTCTGTTATGTGTGAGTGTGATGAACCCTCCCTGGCTTCCAAGAGCAAGGTTTAGGATCCAGATGAGGACTGATTTTCCTTTTAGGCAAGGACTCTGGCAGTAGACTTCCAAGAGAGTTTCATTAGGAAACTGTATAAGAGCCACCCTTCACGTCTCACACCAGACATTCCTCAGCTTACCTTTCCACTGAGGAAATGGTTAGTTCAAGTATATGCCTTACACCGTAATGGGGTTGCAGTTATCACTCCTAGTAGGATTGTGGCTGGCTCAGCAAGGTGGTTAGTGATAAGAGAGAGAAAGAAGGAGAGGACAGGGTGAAGGGCAGAGAGACAGACTAGGCAGCAGGTGGGAGTCATGTAGATCATAAGTTCCGTTAGAGATATTCTAAATTTGAGATATCTGTGAGGCATGCACGCGAGAGCAATTAGGTAATCAGATGTACAGACCTGGCCCTGAAAAGACAGGTCTAGGCTGCAGAAAAACATGTGGGCTCATGGGCACACCTGAATTGGAACCACAGAAGTGACGGTGATGGCCAAGGCCAAGAGAGTAGTGGGAGGGAAGAGGCCCTCTTTGGGGTCCCCAAGCACCACTTAAACGGAAGATAGAGGACACGTTAGAATATGTCAGAAAGCAGATGGTGGAAAATGTTTGGGGTTGGAGGAAGACCCTACCTCTCTCCAAAAGGTAGCAATCAGGAGCTTCCTTGGAGGTCCAGTGGTTAAGACTCTGTGCTCTCAATGCAGGGGACCCAGGCTCAGTTAGATCCTGGTCAGGGAATTAGATCCCACATGCTGCAACTGAGACCTGGTGAAGCCAAATAAATAATTTTTTTTTTAAAGGTAGCAGTCATATTTTCAAATGATACTAATGATCTGTATCTTTCCAGTCCATTGTTGCATGCTGGTTATAGCTTGTTATGAAACAAAATCACGACAATAGCTAGCATTTATTGTTTCCTTCCTGTGTGCCAAGCACTGTATATGATGTTTAACATAACTTAGAAGATTTAACCGTCATACTCATCCTGGCAGCTGGATATTACAGCACTGTTGTTCCTTTGAACCAAGGAGGCAGCTGAAGCTGAGAGCAGCCTGGAATTTGAGAGCATGCTGAATTCCAGCTTCTAGCTCTTCCCAAGGCTTGTGGTAATCTACATTATCTCCATGCTCTAGGATCACTTCATATCTCTAAATATAGAAGACGGCCGTCTCATGGTGCGATACAAACTGAACTCAGAGCAACCACAAGAGAAAGGAATGAGAGACATCATAAACGACGGGAAAGATCACTTGGTATATCCCTTGAGTCTGTTTATTTGAACTGTTAAATAGTCTTAGTCCTTTATGTCAGTGCCCACAACACTTTTCTATGAGCGGATGAACTTATTAACTGAGAGACATGTCCTTTTAAAATCTGAACATTTGGGGCATGAAATATGTAACATCTGTATGGCACAGATAAAACATGATTACTTTCAAATACAAGCATTTAGGGAATTCCCTGGTGGTCCAGGGGTTAGGACTCTGTGCTTTCAGAGAGGTTGGATCCCTGGTAGAGGAACTAAGATCCTGCAAGCTGCATGGGACGCCCAAAATAAATAACAAAATAACAAAGTTAAAAAAACAAATGCAAACATTTCTACTTAAATATCTTAATATTATAATTTTATGCAAATGCGTTACTGCTCAGAGCCCATATATATATACCATTTATATAAATGAATCTGAAGGAAGGCAAAAACATAATAGCTCTGAACCACTGTGAATAGGATTCTTTTATTTCTCATTGCTTGCTGATTCATCTCTCTTTGATTTCAGATTCAGATCAAAATTGGAAAAGTCCAAAATGTTATGCGGATAAACGTGGATTTTCAAAGCATTAAAATCGATGGTGATATATTTGATTTCAGCACATATTATCTGGGAGGAATTCCGATTTCAATCAGGGAAAGGTAAGGTGATTTTTTTTTTTAAGAAGGAGATCACCTCTCTTAATAGTTATGATTGCTACCGATTAGTCTCCCTTTTTTAATTCCAGCAAAAAACAAAGAATTAACTTTTCAGTATTAGCAATGTTAGCCAACAGAGTAAAACAGGCTGTGAATACTGGATACTGGGACTGGCCAGTTGGGGGGGGGCGGGGCAGGGGAACTGTGTGCCACACCCATTGTCATTCCTGGGAGGAGAGAGACCACAGGCAGCAGACTTGGTGTCGACAATGCTGCCAGTAAGAACAGAGGCCGTGGCCTGGGGCCCTTGAAGGCACGGAGGAGAACACAGGTGGCCCCTGGCCTGACAGGCAGCCCCGGGCACTTAAAGCTGGGGCCGCTCCTTCAGGAAGCATCTCCTAGAACATAAGGCACATCTGGATCACCCGCCCCCTTACATTTATGGAGCATGGACACTACGGGCGTAACTGTTTCTCAGATGAATGAATGTGTGAATGGATTACATTAATGTGAATGGAGGTAAAGCTTAATCTGAATAAGAAAACAAACACCCCTATGAGGATACCCTTAAAAATAACTTTCGTGTTTTGTTAATTTGTTTGCATCCTCCCGAAAGGCTGACAATGATGTGTGGAAGGAAGGTTCTCTGGAAGGGTTAGTACAGCCTCATGATAAGCTACGAGCACTTTCAAAATGTCTGGTGATGATTACTTTCACATGAGATCTGAGGCCAGTTAACTCCCTAAGTTATCAGTCAGCTGGAAGGAGCGCTAGATGTGATTGATGAGGTATTGGGCAAAGATGGTCTTTCTTCTGAATTCCTTATACATTTGAGCGGCTGTCGAGCCTCAATAGGGAGGCAGTGATCTTTGTTTTAAGGTTCTTGGGGTTGCCCCCAAAGACAGAAATGCAGGTAAGCAAGTTCAGCACTTTAATAGCATTTGGGAGTGAATGTCTTTACGCCCTAGATGCTTTGAACTGGGAAGGACCTTGTGGATCATGGTATGTAACTGCTGAATTTTAATGAAGAAATCAAGAGCCAAGGAGGTAATATTAATATTTAATATAATCAGTATTAAATAGCAGTTCAACCATGAATAGCTAGTTTTGAGTGGCCAATAATCTTGATTTTATTCAACTAAATGCAGTGAAATAGAGTAACCTAAGGCAGCACCATTGCACACATCTGAGGCTGTCATTTATTTGTTCATTACACAAGCCCTCATTGGGTGTCTAGTGACATCAGGCGGTGCGATCAGTGTTAGGATGACAACGGCAGACAGGGCAGAGCCTCGAGTATAAAGGAGGGGAGACAGTAGAATGAGGTCCGTGCTATCACAGGGGAAGCTCAGGGTGATGGGGGGCCCAGGAAGGGAATCTAGGAATCTACACAGCTGGGGCATCAGAAAAGTGGTCTCTGGCTAGATCTGAAAGACACTGACTTATGAAAGTAAGCATATGTGAAGAGACAAGAACCAGAGAAATGTGAACTCTCAAGAGGAGAAGCAGGCCAGGGATGCCACATGTGGCTGGTGTGGGAAGCAGGGGCCAGACCACAGAGGATCTTGAAAGTCACAGTAAGGAACCACTGGGGGCTTCAGCAGAGAAAGGACATGATCAAATCTGGGTTTTCAGGAGCTCATTCTGGTGCAAGGCAGAGATTGGATTAAGAGGGGAAAGGCACAGGCAGGTAGAGGGGTTGGAAGATGAGTGTAACAGAGGTGAGAGGCGGGTGGCCCGACCACAGAGATGACAGTGCAGATGAGGAAAAGGAAGTGGATTTCCAGTATACATAGGGCAGTGAATGGGCAGTGCTGAATAGTTGCTTGGGTTTGGGGAGTAACAGAGAAAAGCGCTCAAGAAGGACCCCTGGGCTTTGGTCTAGCACTTGGACAGATGGCCAGCACCAGCAGAGGAGCAGGGTGGTGAGTTCAGTCTGAGACAGGCTGAGTCCCAGGAGCCCAGGAGACAACAGGTGGAGATGCCCGGAAGCGGTTGGAGAGAGGCCCTGGACCTCTGCAGAGAAGTCCAGGCTGCAGAAAGGGTGAATGAAGCTTGGGAACAGGTGGCATTGAGGTGATGTGGGCAGGTGGGCTCACGCAGAGCCGTGAGGGATTCTCAGAGGCGATACAGGAGGCACTGGTTGGTGGTTTACCTCCGTGTGGTGTCCACAGACAGCGATGTGGATTCCGGCCAAGCAAGGTTTACTAGGAAAAAGTACTGGATGAGGATCCAAAGAAGTGGTTCTAGTTTTGGCTCAGCCCCCGAAGAGTGGCATGACCTTGGGTTAAGTCCAATACAACCTTTCTATGTCTTTTTATCTCTGTCCATGAAAGAAATACACATATGGATATTGTTATACATATATGTACAGATATGCATATAGAATTTTCCAAGTCATCTGTTTTAGGGTTTTCCAAACAGGAACTGCTTCCTTTTTCTGGGTAAGTGTGTACTTTGATTTTTGATTCAAACTGCAAGGACCTGGAACATGCAGGTGACAGAGGCCAGTTGAAAGATTTCACGGATCTTTTACTCCCTCACAAGTAACATGCTAAACAGCATTCAGCTGTTTCTGGCCCTGCTTCATCCCTGTGGTGCTGTCCTGGATGGTTCAGAGTCCTGAGAGCCCCCCGCTCTGACGTAGGTCACAGAGAATACCCGCACTAACCTAGCAATTCTTTCAAAGGAGGGAGGTGCCCTGACCCCTGGCATTAGCGAAAGACAGTAAGTGCTTGAACCTAATGTGGTGAGAAGCAAGCCTCGTGTAATCTCTAAATACAGTAGCTTTGACAGGAGATCTTGTGGATGTGGTGTTTTCTCCTCTCTCCCTGTAGCGGACCTTCCGGGAATGGGGACCCAGATCTTGGAACGACTTGTTTAGGATTATAGTCAGAAGTCACAATCTGTTAATCCCATCTGCTTCCCATGAGAAGAGCAAACCATCCCTAATGGTGCCAGACGGCCTCAGACCAACAAGAAATACTTCCTGGGGGCCTACATCATTACCTCACAGAGTATAATAATGTCATATTAAAATAAAAGTAATTCAAAAAGTAGTCACCTGGCAGGGCTCTGTGGGGCATTTACTGATACCCAACACGGAGTTTGGAATTCGATCTTGCTCTCGCTGCCCTCTGAGGTCTGCCCACAGCAGGTTGGACCTGGCTAAGCCTTTGTGAACAGATTGGCCCATGGTGTGTACACATACCCCGGCATACTGCCCCATTCATACCGCAGCCTGCGCTCCTCCGCAGTCACATTCCTCTAGCAAGGGTGCTCAGACCCTGAATCCTGGCGCGGACGTGGAACTCTAAGCCCTCAGGTGAACCAGAGTAACAGGAACACCCCAAAGAAGGGTGGAAACCATCTTCCCTCGTAACGTCTCTGCTGTAGAGAACTGTTCTGTAAGGAAAGAGTCGTGAGCATCCCAGGGCCCTGGGTGCACGTTGCGTAAGCGTAAAGAGCCCAAGGGCCGACCACGCAGATCCCAGTGCTGCCGCCTTCCTGCTGCATGACTTCATGCAAGTCACTTCACCTTCCCAAGCCTCCTTGAGCCTCTGTAACATGGGCATAGTCATGGCCTAACTCTCAGAGGGCTTGTGAGAGTCAGAGTAAAGGAGTTAGCACAGTGCCTGGCACGTGGTAAGTGCTTAATCATGTCAGCTGAGAGACTATCTCCCTTGAAAGGTTATCGTGAGGATCAGATAATAGTACCTTGCGCAAAATAGGTGCTCCATATCTGTCTGTTGTCTTTCTTTCCCCTTTACTTTTCTGCCAGCTTATTCTTCCTCCTGTACTTCCTTTCCTATACTGTATGGAAAGAAAGAATCGGGAGATGTTGATGAGTCTAAACATGTTGAAACCCAGGAGAGAAAGGATCTAAATATATGTATAGACAAGCTCCAGCAATGGATATGAACTTTCCTCCTTTCCTGAGGCAGGCAGCCAACTTTATAAAATGATCAAGCTCGTGCTGCAATGCCAGTGAGGATTCATTTCTTCCTTTTCCTTTTAATGAAATTTAATTTTATGCATATTACATGTGGCTCAACTGTTTATAATGAATTGAATAAAAATGAAGGCAGACACCTTTCCATTTAGAAAAGTGAGCTGCTTTAGGGGTTTATAACGAAGTCAGCTGTGTGTTTATCTTAGAACATCATCTGCTTAAGAAACACAAATATTTGCCCGGACTTCAGTTGTTTCATGTATTTTAATGTTTTTATGTGACATCAGCTCCATGCAGATCCAAAAATCAAATCAAAGGGGAAATGCCAAGGCAGCCACGTAAGAGGAGCTGCTTTAGAATTGCTTTGTTATAGTAATGCACTGATACGGGGGTAGTTACTGACTCTGCCATCTCACACTGAGTCCTTTCTCTGTACTGGGTACCACTTGCGTGCATTACACGTATCATCTCATTTAAACTCAGGACAACCCTGGGAAGCAGATTACCACATTCACATTGTGTAAACAAGGAAACAGAAGCACAGAAAAGGCAGCAGGGACAGGACTCGAACCCACACAGCCTGGCTCCAGAGCCATGCCTGTCTCAGAAGCACCTCATGAGTGTTCATGACCACGTGCCACGCAGGATTCCAAGCACTTCCAGGATATTAACTTGTTTAATCCTCACAGTGACCTCTTGCCCAGCTCGCACAGTTAGGAGGTGGTGGATACAGCATAGGAGGCCAGACAATGCTTTCCATTGTTCCAGCTTGGCACTGATTAAATACCAAACCACATTTTTCATAATTGACTAGGACTAAAAAGTAACAGTTTGTTTCTTCTGAGTTTATAGTGGCTGACTTAAAAGTGGATAGGAAAAAAGAGCAAAAAGTTTTCTAGAGTACTTCTGGCTCTAATAAGTTATTTATTAAGTTATTAATATATATTTATATGATGTTTGTAGTATATTAATTTATGAATATGCTTTTAATTCATGATGCATTACCATGACTTTGGGAGGGGGTGGGGGAGCATTTCCAGATATGGTACATCTTCTATGTCTCTGTACCTTTTGGGGACACGGGCCTTTCTTCTGTCAACATTATTGTGTTCATTTTTAAAGCTGAGAATGTGAATCACACAGAAAGGAAATAGATTTTCCCAGCATCACAGAATAAGTAGCATTTTAGAAATCCTATGAGAAGAGAGAACCACAAAACACGTCCTTGTTCATGGGTGGGAAGTAGTAGGGAGTTAAGCGCCATATTTCAGCTCCAGTTCCCCATCAAGTCTGCTCTGGTCCATCTCTTCCTTTTCTTGAATCCCAAATCAGGTTTAACATTTCTACACCTGCTTTCCGAGGCTGCATGAAAAACCTGAAGAAGACCACTGGTGTTGTTAGATTGAATGATACCGTGGGTGTAACAAAAAAGTGCTCAGAAGACTGGAAGGTAAGTGAAGAGTTCAGAACCTTGCAAAGGAATGCTCCCCAGCTAACCCACATTCAACATGCATTAACACACCAACTTGTGACGTTTTCTGGTAGCCCACAGTGTTATGGTGAACTGGCTCATTCGTTACACCCTCCACACACTCGCAAAACCTCTTCAGGGCTTGCATATTGAATTTGTAGGAAGGTAGGAATACCGGCTGTACACACAGAAACGTACAGATGATTGGTAAATTATCATACAGAATAGCCAACTCTATTTCTTCCCATGGATCACATGAATTGGTTCAAGTGAAGTGACACAGGTTAAGATACTATATTTCAGCCATGACGTGATTACAGTGACAGTGATTTATTCCGTGTTTGCTTTTCAGCTCGTGCGATCTGCCTCATTCTCCAGGGGAGGACAGTTGAGCTTCACCAATTTGGACTTCCCGTCGCCCAGCCACTTCCAGGCCTCCTTTGGGTTTCAGACCTTTCAACCCAGTGGCATCTTATTAAATCATCAGATAGGGGTATGAAATATTGCATGTATATTGAACATGATTTAAACCTGATTCAAGGTTTGATGTCAAAAACAATAGAGGGATTTTGAAGGTAAATTCATTGGGCATTTTATCTATCATCACGCAGTAAATGCTATTGTGGATTTCCATCATGGAAGCTGTTGCCCATCCTGGGGTAGGTCCTAAAAGAAATCAGGCTTAGAAAATACATTGTAGTTTACAGAATTGAATTTGTGTGTATTCATGGACTCATTTTCATTCTTTTAGGTATATTTTATGAGTGAGGTGAAGTAGAGTTATAAGTAATAATGTAGCTTTAAGTTTTAGATCTAAGAAAAAAATCAGGATGTACACCCATTACTCCTTTGTGATTCCACAGAAGGTAGCTCTTTAGATTCCTTTTTTGGTGGCAGCAGCTAGTTGGACAATATTTACATCGGAGAATGGGAGAGAGTAAGGTCCTTTGCTCTTTGTTCCTGTACAACAAGCCACAGAGATTCTATAACTTAAGAGGCTTTAGCCAGTGTGGTCATGTAGGCGTAAAAGTCAGCTAATACCCAGAAATTGCCTGGTGGAACGAGTGGGATTTTAAAATAGAAGTAGAAGTAGGACACTGTTCTTCCTGGATTTGTTTCTTCAGAATTGCCAGCACAACAGACAGCTAGTATATGTTGAAAGGAAGGACGTAGCTGCCTCTGTGGTTATGTCATAGTAGAATGCTTCTCCTCTCTTGCTATCTTTGTTCATCAGCAGCTCGAGATCCTTTTTTAAAAACAAAACAAACAAAAATACCCCTGAAAAAGCACATGCCAACATTTAGATTGTGAGAGTGGCTCTTCCATCAGAGCAGGATGTTTTGACCCAGCTCTTTTGACACACACTCCTTGTTTCCTACAGTGGGGACACTTAGTACACAATATGCAAAATGGTCCAACACAGGCGGAAGAATTGGCTTAGCAAAAGATGAGATCAATTCTGGACAATGCAAGAACCCTTCAAATATCCTAGGAACACTGCTCTCAACTTCTTAATGGATTAGCTAAGAAATACATTTCAATTAGCTTTCTTTTTATCCAGTTTATAATGAATATTGCCAATTGAAAAAAAAATCAACAGAAAGTGAAACTGACATTGGCTACAACTACACACTATAAAAATTGTTCTAGGCTTGAAGCTCACTGACAAATCACATCTGGTGGAAAACTGCAAAAATTTTACCTAGTAGGAAAAAAAGTTAACCAAATTAAAATGACAACGGCTAAAACTACACACATTTTTAAAAATTAAGAATTGACAGAAAGAATCAAATCCTCTTGCCAAAGTTTGGATCGTCAGAGTTTGACATTGGACAATTGAACCTCCTAGAAATTAGGACCTGAAAATGAGAAATTCATGACTGAAGAGAAGCCATCGTTGTAATGATCTATGAAAAAAAAATTGATGAATCAAGTCTCTGTCGTAAAAATGTATTCAGAACAACATTGATGCTGATGAAAATAACTTCAGCAAAATAAAAGTGAAAATAGGAAAGTTTATAAATGTTAGAACTGTTTTGTGTAATTGATAGAGAGATTAAGTTGGTTTACAAATGTAGGTCCATAAAATGCTTTTGATAGATTCATTAGTGTTGGAATAACTTGCATAAGGTTTTTGTATTCATAAACATGGAGTTCAGTAATTCAAAAATAATCTTTAGATCAAAATAGCAAAGTCAAAACATGGGGGTCTAAAGATCCTGTATTGTACATAGTTTTGATCATACATTCACTGTTGATACATTCATCATCATTAAATGCAGGTGGATTGGACTGATGGGTACGTTCTCTGATGATTTCAGGCAAGCAGTCTGCAGGTCACCCTGGAAGATGGCCACGTTGAACTGAGCACCAGGGACAGCAGCAGCCCCATTTTCACGTCCCCACAGACGTACGTGGATGGCTTACTGCATTACGTGTCTGTAATAAGCGACAACTCTGGGTGAGTGGAGTGGCTCTTCCGCCAGAGCACTAAGAATTTTACTTTAGTTTAATGGAATTTCCTAGCGTCTTTTCTGAGAAATATTTGTCCTTGACATTGACCCTATTTTACTAGTAAATCTTAGCCTTCTTCCTGTTTGTGTATCAATTTCATCATTTAAAAAAATCACTCAGCAGTTGGATGGATAAGTACCTTGGGGTACGTTCGAAATGGGAGAATGAGAATGGAAGGTCTACAGCTGTGCACGATGACACGGATGAACCTCGCACATGAGGCTGAGCCGAAGAAGGCACCCCTGAAAGAGTTTGTCTCCCATGATTTCATTTATACAAAATTTAGAAGCAGCCAAAATTAGTCTGTTCTATCAGAATTCAGGACAGTGGTTACTTTTGGAGGAGGGGGGGCTAGAGAGGAAAGGGACCCCAGGCTGGGTGCCCAGGGTGCTCACTGGTTCTGCTTCTTCGGCGGGGCGCTGCCAGTGTTGGTGTTTTCATATGTCAAAGACTCGCTGAGCTGCACACGTAAGACACGCGCTCTCTGAATGTATATGGGCGCGCCTCGGAGATGCCGTGGCTTTGGTTCCAGACCACTGCAATAAAGCAAATGTCACAGTCAAGCAAGTCACAACGTTGTTGGTTTCCCAGTGCAGATAAAAGTTATACTTAGCCTGCCCTGTCGTCTATTACGAGTGCAATAGCATCATGTGAAAAAACCCAATGTACATACCTTACTTAAAACATACTTTATTGCAAAGAAATGCAAACCATCGTCTGAGCCTTCAGGGAGTTGTAATCTTCTTGCTGGTGAAGGGTTTGAAATCTTGTGAGAATTACCAAAATGTGACACCAAGACATGGAGTGACCAGACGCTATTGGAAAAGTGGTGCCAATAGACTTGCTCAAGGCAGGGTTGCCACAGACGTTCAGTTTGTTAAAAAAAAACGCAGTATCTGTGGAGCCTGTTTTGAAAATAAAGTGCAACAAAATGAGGTATGCCTGTAGAATACTTTAGTAAGAGTGTTATGGACAAAAAGAAGTACATGACAAAATTTTAAATGCTCTTTAAAAATAGTTTAGTGAGTTATTTCAGGTAAAAGATTTTGAGTCTGAATCAAAGACAGCCAGTTGCCCACCTGGTGAGAATCGTTTTCTCCAGCTGCTCTCACTCCTGTTTTGCTTTCCTCCTCTTTTTTTCAGGCTCCGGCTCCTCATTGATGACCAGCCTCTGAAAAATAACCAAAGGCTGCGAGGCCTTTCAGATTCCCAACAACTCCTGCGTCTGGGCGGGAGCCTTTTTGAGGGCTGCATCAGCAATGTTTTGATCCAGAGGTGGGTACCATTTTCTGTGCATGCACAGCTGATGAGAATGGCCTGTGACCCAGGGGACTTGTCCTCATGGGCTGCACACCACTCTCACCCCACTGACCTTCAGAACACCCTCTTTGGCATGATACACACATCAAAAGCTTCTGGGCTTGGCCTCACTTTGTAGGAGCAGCTTTGGAACATAACCTTGGAAAAGGTTTAATTAAAATTTACTTTCAGACTACGGTCCTTTTTAGATAAGAGCAAATCTCTCCCCTGGGCAGAGAGAGAGCCTGGGACTGGCCCTGAACCATAGGCAGCCTGTTAGGAGCTTGTGAGCTGCCAGCGGAGCTCAGCAACAATCATCAAATAAAGCAGATTTACCCATGAGATTTTCCTACTGAAATGCAGTGAGTTAAATCCTTCCATGATCTCACTTCTGAGGTTTCCTGTTGTTCACCGTCATTCTGGGTCATCTAGTGCCTGTGTTTGTCCTCTCTGCATATTTCATTTTCATATTTCTATATGGCTCCCATTCCAAAGAAAGAATTATAATATTCTGGCTTTGCTGCAACCCTGGCTGTTTAAGTCAATAAAAGTTTCCCAAGGCCTTCTGCTGGTGAGGCACGGTGCTGGGTATTTAAGGGAAGCAGAGGTGGGTAGAGCACATCCTCATCCGCTATGAGCCTAGTGTTTCCTCTAGATATCCTGTATGAGCAGGAGATGAAAGTTTACCCAGAAGTCAGGACAGTAACAATGTGTATTTTTGAAACAAATTCTTGCTGCTACTGTGTCCTTGATATGTCCTTGATATGTCAGAGTTCGTTTCTGCCCTCATTCCAGATTACCAGAGAGTCCGGAAGTCCTAGATTTGGCCAATAAATCCAGCAAGAGAGATGTGTCCCTAGGAGGCTGCAGTTTAAACAGACCACCTTTTCTAATGTTACTTAAAGGGTCTACAAGGTTTAACAAAGCCAAGACTTTTAATATCCATCAGGTGAGTGTCAAAAACCTTACACTGGGTTTTGCTTCTTTCCAGATGATTCTCATAAGAGAATCCTGCCTCACCAGAGATGTTGGGGAGGAGACGGGAGGGGAAGGTGGGGTGTAGGTCACCTGATCCCGTGGTGACCAGTACCTCCAGGAATAATGGGTCATCAACAGTTGGATTACACCAAAATGTCAAAGTGGTTTTTGTTTTAGCTTTTATTTTGTATCTTGAACATTTGACAAGTTTTGCAGTCATAGAACAAATAGAACCTTGACTTCGGTTTCTCAATTGCTATAGCTGATGTCTTGCTCTTTTGACACTTCTGCTGTGTCTCCAGTAAATACAGTGGTTGTCTCTAGGATACAGGAGTCATGACCCTTCTCTTGCCCATGGGACACTCCTCTCTCCTGCCTCCTGTGACAAGATATGCACATGCCCCTGGGCCTTGCCAACGCCAGTGTGGCTTGACCTTGACTGCACAATAGAGACACCTGGGGAGCTTTTAAAATCCCAATGCTTGGGTTGCATTCCACTCTATCAAGTCAGATGCTCTTGAGGTAGGTCCAAGTGGCAGGAATTTTTACGCTTAAAGCTCCCAGGTGATTCTAATGTGTAGAATTAAGGCTGAAAGGAAATGAAATTCCTTGTTTGGAGGAGTGGAACCTTTGTCATAAATTGAACACAGGGATAGAACTTAAAAAATTCCTTGCTCTGCCTGACGTCAACAGTTGACCTCCCCATATCTGAGGTCACAATTAATATGATTAATGGATAACGCTGAGCACCTGCAATGTGCCAGGTGTTACACTGAGCTCTTTAAGAGGATTTTCTTACTAAATCCGCACGTAACCGTATGGGAGAAGCACTATTACCAGCCGCATCTCACAGAAAAGGATGCTGTGGCTTAGAAGGGCGAGCAGTTTGCCCAAGCTTCCGCAGATGGAAGGCGGAGTTGGAATTCAAACCCAGGCAGCCTGACCCCAAAGTGTGGGCCCTCTTGAGAGCAGTGCACTTCCATTCACCCACTTTTCACTTAACATGAATCACAGGCTGCTTATCTGCCAATATTTCTCCTGCTGCACAATGATTTGGGGGGTGGGGTGGGTTGAAGAGATAGTACATAAAGAGAAATGTTTTATGCTATTGAGAAGAAATATATTTCATAAATTCCAACGGGTTGTCATTTTACTCTTAGGAAAAGAGCATCTTTAGAACTGCCCCCTCGAGAATGAAGTCATAGATTCATTTTTTTCATTGCAAGGCTGAGAGTTACTGAGAGACTAAATGAGCACAGTGATGGTGGAGATGGAGAGAAGGAAACGAACTCAAAGCTATTTAGAAGATGGAATGTACCAGACCCATATAATAATTGAAGGTGGGCGGCAAGGGAGAGGCAGGAGTTAATAGAATTCTGAGGCATCTAGTGGGGGTTGCTGGGTGGATGGAGAAGCCAGCCATGGAGAGAGGAAGAGGACAGGCCTTTGAAGGGAGCGAGAATGAGTGGGGTTTGTGGCGTATTGAGTGACAGGTGCCTCAACCAGATGGAAAGCTGGTGGGAGACTGTCAGGTGCCTCTGGGGGCCTTAGCAGGGAGAGTGGGAGTGGGGCTGTGGATGTGGGAGGCCCAGTGAACACACTGGGTTTAATGTTCCCCCTGTTCCGTGCAAGCCCCCAGGTTAGGTGGAATAGGACACTAATCCTGCCTCCAAAAGCCCAATAGCAGAGACAAGGCAACCAAGTTTTGTCGTTAAGTCCTGGACTTTGGGGTCAGACTTCCTGAGTTTGAATCCGGCTTTATCACTTATCATCTTGAATAATTACCTAACCTCTCTGTGGGTCTATTTTCTACAGCGTAAATGAGGGTATGTAATAGTAATATCTCATGGTGTTGTGAGGGTTCAATGAAGTAATAAACATAAAATGCGTGGCACGTGGTAGGCATGCAATAACTATTAGCTATTACTCTTATTATACACACTAATAACCTAAGTGAAAGGGACAAAATGTGCTACAGGAGTGGTACGGCAGGCATCTTCCTGCCACAGAGATCAGGGGGATTCCTCTGGAGGAGGTGATGCACAGACTGGGACTGGAGTATGGGTTGAATTTAGATGAGTGAATGCTGTTGTTCCGTGAGTAGAGGCCCAGAGCTGGGAGGCAGGATGTGGTGGAACTTGCAGGTATAGACGCTTTGCATGCATGCCCTCTGATCTTCACAAGTCTTCACGCTCTCCCAGTTCTCACCACACCCCTAGGAGAGCAGAATAAAATGCCAACTTTGCAAGAGTACCCAGTAAGTAAACAGTAGAGTCGGAATTGAAACTTAGGGCTGTAGAATCCTAAAGAATGTGCTCTTCATAGTTACGGGTGCTCTTCACATGTGGCCTCTATGGGCTTGGGAAGCTTGGAGAACAGGGACAGTTTGGTGGAGAAAGGAGACTGGGGGAGGTAAGCTCAGAATCACATGCTAGAGCCAGATTAGATAAGCCTTGGATGGCCGGAAGTAGTATTTTTTTATTTTAATTTTTTATTTTGACATAACTAAGACTCTGAGAAGTTTCAAAAATAAATTTTAAAATTATGTATCCCCATCACCAGATTCCCTCCATATGTTTTTTTTTTAATTTTTATTTTATATTGGACTATAGTTGATTTAAAATGTTATGTTAGTTTTAGGTGTACAGCAAAGTGATTTGGTTATACATGTATCTATTCTTTTTTCAAATTCTTTTCCCATATAGGTTATAACAGAGTATTGAGTAGAGTTCCCCGTGCTCTACAGTAGGTCCTTGTTGTTTATCTGTTTTATGTACAGTAGTGTGTATATGTTCATCCCAATCTCCTAATTTCTCCCTCCCACCACCTTTCCCCTTTGGTGACTGTAAGTTTGTTTTCTGAGTCTGTGCGTCTGTTTCTGTTTTGTAGATAAGTTCATTTGTATCATTCTTTTAGCCTGATGTAGTTTTGACATTTTTCTGTAGTCATTGTGAAGCCATTGAAAAGAGTGCTTTAAGCTGTGTTTAAAGATTAATAAACTGGCAGCAGCCTGGGGAATAGTTTGATCTAGGAAAGTTCTAGACACATGGAGTCAAACTGGCAAAGTACTGGAAAGATCCAGGCAAGAGGGTCAACGGCTTGACTTTCAGGTAGAGGGACTGGGAGTGAAAGGGAAGGAGTGGAAACAAAATATGTCCCAGAGATGAACAGTAGGACCTGGAAACAGAGTGCTTAAAAGAGGCCAAGGAGGCGGGTGTCCGTGATGACCAAGTTGTGAGGCCTGGGTGCCTTGAAGGATGATGGTGCCGTTAAGAGGTGGTGCAAAGGGTATCTATGAAAAGTGTTCATCTTGATGTTACTGCTGCTGACACACAAGAATCTTTCAGGGAGGGCGCGGGCCTTGCTGGTGTGAGTCCCCAGCAGGAAGCTCCTGGAGGACCCAGGTCTGGCTGTGATTTTAAGCAATTCACTTAACTTTCTGGTGATGGAACATCTCCACTCAGCAAATAACTGGTATTAATTCTGTATTCCAAGCATCATATCCAAGAATCTGGTCGGGTTGCAAAACCTCATCCTGAAGGAATCTAAATCTGTTAGGAAGACTTCAGCTGCTAGGGCTTAACCCTCTGCGGGGATCCGTAGTATCACATGAAGGGACATTTCAAGGATTGGTGTGCTGCAGGCCTGGCCCGTGGAACTGGGCTCTGCTTCCCCACAGCCATCCTGGCTCCATCCCACACACTTAGGGCTACGGACAGGGCATTTCCTCATGCAGCAAAGCCCGCACCAGAAGCACACATCTGCAGCTTTCTCTCTCCTCTAGAAGGAACCATTTCTTAGAGGCCCTGCTCTCTGACCACCGCTTAAGGCTCATTGGCCAGGAGGGTGTCACATGTTCATTCCTGAACCAGTGCCTAGCAGGGTGAATTCCCACCACTGGCTTCTGCAAATGAAGAACCCAGCTGAGCTCTGAGCCCCCGGGAGACACTGTGGGCCAGTCATCAAAATCTGGGCGGTGCAGCGGAGGAAAGAAGGGGAAGGGCTGGCGAGTCTCGGTTCCTTGCAACAACTTTCCTAGTCGCATTTGAGATTTATTATGGTTGTTTTTCTGCATTAAAACTCGTTGCTGTTAAAAAGTTCAAAACATCATCCAGGTGAGGACAGACTTCTGTGTGCGGGTCAACTCTGATGAAAGTGGGGACAGGCTGTGGTTCCCTCACACCTTCTGTGTCCTGTTCTCTGGGTCTTTTCACAGCCCTGCTGCTAGAGCCTGAGTGAATGGCCTGGAAGGAGGGTGGCAGATTGGCGGCTCCAGGTCCCACTGGCTGGCTGTGCTGCTGGTCAGATGGTTTTTCCGAAGCTCCATGGGGGCGGGGGAGGTGCTGTGGATATCCACTGGTCCCACGAGCAGCAGACCTGTGTAGGATGGGCATAACATGCATCCTCCCCAGGGATGAATTCGTCTCTCTTGAATTCAGCTCTTAGGATCAGAAGTCAACACTGAGCAAGGCACTTAGCAAAATAGGCATATTCCACTCTTCCGCCTAATAATTAGCTGTCCTGATTTTTTTCTCTCCCACACAGCCATTGCGTGACACACCAGCCGCCTCCCCAAGGAGCGTGAAGGTGTGGGGAGATGCCCAGTCTTGCCCACCACGTCCCAGGGCCCAGGCCAGCCACAGAGCCCTCAGGTTTGGGGACAGTCCCACCAGCCACTTGCTATTCATGCTTCCCCAGGAGTTGCTGAAACGCAGGTATTATTTCATTTTCCTGCCCTAAGCTACCTCTACTTACGATTCTACGCTAGGGCAAGCTAGCTGGCATGACACAAGGCACCTGTCACTCATGAGCGGGGAGCACTACCAGGTTTGTGAAAAGAGGTGCCGGCCTGCCCGGGACGCAGAGCCTGCTTCCTCCCTGCAACGGGGAGGTACACGTGATGCCTGCTGCTCGGAGGCTGAAACAATCAGCTCAGCTCTGCTTTAGAATTGACGGTGTTCTAAAAATAACGCTGGTATTTCTTTCCAAAGCTGCTATTTATTTTTATGATAAATCACCTTTCTTCTCCTGCATTCGACAGTCAGAGGAAAATCATTCTTTTAGGAAGACTCGATGCAGATCCATCATTTTTAGAGAATACATTTGGACTTTTTGTGCTAACAAGTTGTGTCTTGTTTGGGGGGAGAGGGAATGAGCAGAGATTAATTGTGTCATGAAAAAAAAAGTAGAAAAACAAGGCTTGTCATTTTCATGTGATTTGAAGGAGACATAAATAAAAAGGTGCCTTTATGACTTCTCTACCGAGGAAGAATGACCCAGGGGTCAAAAAGACCTGGCTTTAAGACCTTGGCTTTCAATCCACTGGCTCACCCACTTGCTGGCTGCGTGACCTCAGGCCATAGGCCAGTTCAGGTTCTGGGGATGCAGATGTCAAGATGGGATTAGAAGTGCAAGAGAGTTACTGTTCCTGCGGAAGATAAAAGGGGGAGCAGGAGCTGGCGGGGAGACCCTCCAGCTGAGACCAAGCCTGAGACCTGTGAAAGGAGAGGGGAGGGCAGGCGTGGTGGGGGAGAGAGCCTCAGACAGCAGGGAAGCGCCAAGGAAGGCAGGCAGGCCGGTGGGCAAAGATGACCCCATAGAAGAGTCCAGTGTTGGCCCGGCTCTAGTTGTGCTGTTGAGCTCGGTGCTTGGCTGGGAGTCACCTGCGTGCCACTGCAGTTCCAAGAGTGTGACAGCTGGGGGCTGCCAGGCCTCCGTGCCCCCCACAGCAGGGTCTCCTGAGAGGCAGCGCCACAGCTGCTATAGCCTGCTGTTCAACTTTTCTAAGCCTCAGCTTCCTCTCCATAAACCTGGCATCATAACGCCTGTCTCACAAGTTTTCTCAAATTGCTACATCTCTTTGAACCTCAGTGTCCTCATCTGTTAAATGGGGTTGACAGTGTTTTCCTTGCAGAGAGGAGAGGTCATCACTTGTAATGAGCTGGCCCTGGGAGGCGCACTCAGTAAGCAAGTGTGTGATTCACAGGCAGGTGTGAAGGGCGGAAAGAGGAGGGGCCGAGTTCTGAAGGAGACCACCTGGGCAGCAGCTCCCATCTCCACTGTGGAAATTCTGGGGATCCCTGATTTGCCAAAACTGTGCTAGTGGGAGACAGGCAGACGGCAGAAGTGGTGACCGTCTCAGCTCTCAGCCCCTCCTGGGTCTGTTCCTCTCCCATCACGGCTCTCTTGGTCAAGCTGACCGTAATGACAGCAGTCTCCCTGCAGATGCCGCCTGCGCTGTCCTTTTCCCGGCCTCGCTGCACTCCGGCCCCCCTGGCTCTGTGGCTGTTCCACCAGCTCTGCCCTCCTTGCTCCCTTCACGGCCCCCTTTCTCTCTCACATCTTGTCTCTCAGCACATTCACTGGGGTGAGTTATCTATTCTTCTGATGATTCGACCCCAGCATCTTCTGGTCCAGCACTGAATTATATATAATAAATGGAAACGGTAACATTCTTATAAGGAAAGTGGGGGGGAAATTCTTAGTAAATCAAATTTTAAAATTATTTGAGCGTCCGGTATTACAATCAGAGTATATTTTCAGGATGTTGCAAGATTTGGACTATTCTGTTATTGTGGTTTCTATTCTAGCAACTTTTGGCCTCTGCTTTAAAACCCTGTACCACTATTTTAACCTCTTCGTCAATGTATAAAAATGCTACTTTGTTCTCTGCCTTTTCCTATCCTCCAGCAAAGAAGACTTGTAGCTACAGTATCAAATGCCAGGATTTGAAGCTACTGATATCTTTTTTGGGTGTTAGTCAGTGAGTCTTTTCTGAAAGAAAATTGCTTAAAGAAATAATTCTGGAAAGCAAATGTCAAGTCTAATAACCAAGCCCACATATGTAAAGTACTTTCATTCTGTAGCGAGTTCTAATATCCTCCTTAAACTGGCTAACCCTCGTTCTCCAAACCTCCGCACTAACACACAGCTACACCAAGAGAAATACTGAGCCGTGTCACCATCTGGTCGGTTTAATTTCACAAATATAGATTTCATTTTCATTTTGAAGAACTATACCCTCAAGGAAACTTGCAAATCTGAAGGATGAAAGTGCATCTCCCTGTTTGCTCAGCCTCACAGTGTTAAAAAGCAAAGCGACGTAACAGTGTAATTATTTCTTCTAGTTCCTGATTCTGCTTCCGTATTTTCCATTTGCCATTTAGTTCCTGTAACATTTCAGTAATATTTCCTGAAGGCCTACTGTGTACCATGCACTGGGGATACAGCTCTAAGTGGGATAGATCCTGTTCCTGCCCTCTTGTCTGCTGTGTACTTGCGCACAAACCACGAGGAATGGGCAATAATAGTCTATTTTTTTTTTTCCCCAGCCATGCCACACAGCATGCGGGATCTTAGTTCCCCGACCAGGGATCAAACCCGTGCCCCCTGCAGTGGTAGCTCAGAGTCTTAACCACTGGACCACCAGGGAAGTCCCTGATGACAGCCTATTGACATGTATATCTCCCATCAGCTTTTCCCCGTGCACGTTTAGGCACCGCCTCAGGGCACTGACACACTGTAAACCTCTCACAGAATGAAACATCCATCGCTGCGTTCCCAGTGCCCACCATGGTGCCTTGTGTATATGACCGACTCGTTACATATTTGTTTAATGAATGAATAAATGGATGGATAGATGTGAGTTTGCATAGAAAGTAAAGCTTGCTTAGCCACACGTGCCTATGGTATGCAACCATCATGCAAAGGAATATTAACTTTCACTCTCTGCTTTTACTGCATGATGCTTGCTTAATTCCTGCTCCGTCATAGGTGAGGTATTAAGGTCCAAGAAACGTAAGGGTAGGTGGGAGAAGGTGGATCTGGACTTCTGTGCCTCTGTGTTAAATATGTCTTACAGGAAGACGATGCTTACCTGATGCTTAAATCAAATCCTTGTTATTCAAGTAGTACCCCAACTTCTCCTCATAACTTTCCTTTCCCTGCATGTATACAACATAGAAAGCACATTCACTGGGTTTAAAAATGGAAGCTGCAGGACTTCCCAGGCGGTCCAGTGGTTAAGACTTCACCTTCCGATGCAGGGGGCATGGGTTTGATCCCTGGTTGGAGAGCTAAGATCCCACATGCCTTGCAGCCAAAAAGCCAAAACATAAAACAGAAGCAAATTGTAACGAATTCAATACAGAGTTTTAAAAAATGGTCCACATCAAGAAAAAAAATCCTAAAAAAAATTTTTTTTAAATGGAGGCTGCTCAGTGAAATAAACCAGTCACAAAAAGAAAAATAAACCAGTCACAAAAAATATTCTCTGAAGCACCTAGAATAGTCAAATTCATAGAGACAGAAAGTAGAATGATGGTTTCCAGGTGCTGAGGGGGGGAGGAGGGAATGCAGAGCTGTCGTTTAATGTGTAGAGAGTTTCAGTTTTGCAAGATGAAAAGATTCACAATGTGAAGGTACTGAACACTACTGACTGTACTCTTAAAAATGGTTAAGATGGTAAACTTTATGTTATGTTTACCATAATTTTTTTAAATGTAGAATTTTTTTTTAAGTAAGACATCTTCCTTCTTGCCGCCTGCTGGGACTTACACCACTAGCTGAGTTTGCCATAAAACTTCCTCTTATTCCCAAACACAGTAGGAAATTATACAACAAAACTTTTAACAGCTGAAATACAATGGCTTTTAAAAATTCCCGAAGAGACAGGTTGTTTAATCAATACATGCCTTAGTTCATTCATTTCCACAATGAGGTTGTGGGGCTTTGCTCCTCTCTCTCCCGGCTTCCAAGATTTGGAGAAACACTAAAAACCTCTTATTTTCCTTTTTCTCCTTTTTCTTTCTTTTCCCCACAGGTCACAGTTTGCCGTGGACGTGCAGACGACGGCGTCCAGAGGGCTTGTGTTTTACGCGGGCACTAAGAACTCCTTTATGGCTCTTTACCTTTCAAAAGGACGTCTGGTCTTTGCACTGGGGGTGAAAGGGAAGAAACTGAAGCTCAAAAGCAGAGAGAAGTGCAGTGACGGGAAGTGGCACACGGTGAGAGCTGGGGCTGCCCTAGAACCTCCGCTGGGGCCAAGCTCACTGCTAAATAGCTGAAGATGGGAATCTCAGTGTTCTTTCTGGGAGGAGGTCGCAAGCACTGGGAGAGCTCACGCGGTCGGAGGCACTGAGCACCCCAGCATCTCAGCCCCAGAGACTCCTGCACGCACCATGCGCTGGTGTCATCCTAAATGCCAAGCTGGGCTTTCCTCCCTGCCTTTTCAGCACTCCGCACGCCTCCCCGGGCTGCCCCACTACACTTGCCTATTCCCACGCTTGATCCCTGGACCATTTCTCTCCGTCAGGACAATTTCTAGTCTCCAGGTCCCTCTGTGAGTCTGGAATGCCTTCTCTATAGCACAGGTGTAAGGACCACATCCCTAGCATCTCAGCTCCTTCCTGAAGGCATCTCAGAGTTAAAGACATACAGCTTAAGGCGAGAAGGGACCTATTTATTTTTTCTGATGAGGGAATTGGAACTCGGGAAACTTAAGTGACTTGACCAGTTACACTCACTCAGTCATTTAACAAATATGTGATAAGCTCCTGAAGCATATAAACAAAAAATCCCCAATATAATGTCACATACTGGGAAGTCTCTCAAGTAGGGAGACTTTTAAATAGGGCAGTAGAAGAAGGCCTCCTCCAATAGGTGACAATCACGTGAAGTTATAGGAAGGGTGTTTCAGGCAGAGGGAGCAGCAAGTACGAAGACCCTGAGGTAGGAATTAGCCGAATGAACAGAAGAGAGAGGATAAGAAGTGGAATTCAAGAGTGAGGCAGACCCAGGTCATTTAAGCATTGAAGGCCAAGGTGAGGATTTGGGATTTTATTCTGAGTCTCCCTGAAGCTTTTGGAGAGTCTAAAACTAAAACAGAGCTTTACACAAACAGATTTATATTTTCAGACCTCTCTTTAGCTGAAGCATCTAAAAGGGAGTAAAAGCAAAAGTAGGTAGACCAGATGGATGCTATTGCCTTTGGTTCAAGAGGCCGAGGCAGAGGGGGAGAGAGTGGACAACCCAGGATGTGTTCTGAAGGCAGAGCCAAGAGGGCTGGCTGATGGAAAGAGAGGAGTCCACATCAAGTCGTGTGATTTTGGACCAGCAGTTGGGTCAATAGTGAAACTTTTGCTGAGGTGGAGAAGATGGGGAGGAGGTGGGTGTGGCTGGGGAAGAGTGGGAGATCTGTTGTCAACATCCTGCGGTTGAGTCGCCTATCAGACATTCAAGCCCCAGGGGTCGGTAGACAGTAGAGGCCAGATGTCATAGCTGGGCATCTCCACTGGGGAGTAGCTAGTGAATAGTCTCATAGCCATGAGGTGGCAGAGTCCACACCAGCCCCAGGGAGCCTGACTCTTAGCCAAGTGTCTAAAACACTTGCTCTTCTTGTTAGAAGAGGAGGAGCCGTTGGCCCCTCGCTCCAGGACCCCTGCTCAGAAGAACACGTGACTTTCCCCTGTCTCAGCTCTGCACACTCTTTTCCTTCCCCTTTGTTGCATAGATGTGTGTTTATTTGTGGTCCTTTGGCTCTCATTTATTTATCTTTTGTATAAGTTTCCAGGTCAGTTATATATTTTCGTTCACTTTGGAGAAATCTTTTTTTAGTTCATATTTTAAGCTCACTCTGTTTAATGTCTAACATAATCTCACAAAATGATGATGACAGTGACAGTATTAGGGAGAAAACTTTGATTTTTCAAAGCTGCTTGAAGGGAATGAAAACCTTTTTTTTTAAATTTCCTGTGACCACTAATAAACTACAGTGCCAGTTGTCAAAAGTAAGGATATGATTAATTTATTTTCTTTCCCCTTAAGGTGGTATTTGGGCAAGATGGAGAAAAGGGGCGCTTGGTTGTGGATGGTCTGAGGGCCCGGGAGGGAAGTTTGCCCAGAAATTCCACCGTCAGCCTCAGAGCATCAGTTTACCTGGGATCGCCTCCATCAGGGAAGCCGAAGGTAAGTGGTTACGCTTCAGAGTCATGCATAAGAACAAGTCACCTCATAAGCTTTATAATTATATAAGATATTCAAGAATATCAAAATACTTTGAATTATTTTCATAACTGAATCTGTTTTAATGTTATTTGGTGACAACAAGAAAATTATCTCAAGAACCAAACTTGGGGAAAATCTGGGCTAAGGGGAAAGTCAAAAGTCTGTCTGTCCCCAAGAAGGAGAGATGCGTACCTGGATTTGTCAGGTTCAAAGGCTCTGATGGGGCCGTGGCCCCAGGGTGGAGGTCTATGAGTGCCCTCTTCCCCTGTCTCCTCCACACGGCCAGGGCCAGAGCGCTCACTGCACCTGGGTTACTGGGGGTGGCCGAACCCGCCCGTCACTCTTCTTCCAGATTTGCCTTTTTTGCCCACAAAGTGAAGATGGCCTGTCAACAGCTGTGGCCCAGGAACTGTCCTCTGCCAGATGTGCTGCCAGACGCTCAGCCCCTGCTGCCCCTCCACTGGTGCCCATTCCGGTGGGATGTGTGCTTGCAGCTGGGTGGAAGGGCCGAGGCTCAAATCTGGGCCAGAAATGGACACGATCAAAGCAGGTCACCTCTGCCAGCATGGATTCTAGGCAGTCAGGCTGACCTGGCTTTGGCCTTGGCATCTGCACAAAGGCTCAGCCTGGCCCACTTGAGTTTTGCGCTGGGGTTTGGGCCAAAGCCACAGCTAGTCAAAGTACTGTTTTATGTTGCTGTATATAATAACTTTTATATATGTATCATAAATAATATATAACATGATGCAATATATGTATTATGGTATCTAATACGTATATACTGTATAACATATTAATTGCTAAAGAGGATACTCAGTGTTTGCTTTCCTGTAACCTTGGTACCTGTTTCCCTCTTGGAGACATCACAGGATGGGGTAATGATTCAGGGGCACAATTTCAGTGCTCTTTTGACTTGGATAAGTCACACTCAACATCCTAAAATCTGAGACAACCGGTAGCAGCCCGTTTACAACATCCTTTACAAGCAAGGTCCTGTTTGCAGCCTTCCTTCAACCTGAAGGAAGTGCTGCATCACCCTCCATATCCTTGCAAAGGGCAGGCAGCATCCAGTCAACCAGTGGCCGCCTTCAGATACCGAAACCCACAGCCAGTCTTTGGGGATTCCGTGTTAGGGTACGGCCTGTCCTGGAGGGTCTGAGCGTGGTGTCAGATCCAGGCTCTCTGTTGTGCACGACGGCAAATCTGAAGAAACTAAACATTTCATAGGAGGCCCAATCAGTACTTTGTTGTTGACACCGACACCACATGTATCCGTGATACCACCAGATTCACTTAAAATTATCGTCTTGCATCCGTCATTTATGATTCCATGAAAATTACAGCTCCTCTCCCCAGGAAAATGCAGACATCTGGTTTATAATTTAAGGGATCAGAGAACCCCAGAAGTTCATTCCTGGGCCCCAGGTGAGGAGCCTTTGTCCCAGGCCAGCTTTGGGCAGCCGTGGGGGCTCCCTGCAAGCCCCGTGATCCCGCACCCGGTGTCTGATCTTAACCCTATGACATTCGTGATCTGTTGATGGTACGCTGGGCCCAGTGATGTAGGGAGCTTTTCTACACTTCATTATTTTGGGAATGTTTTGGCCTCTTTTTTCAGTCAGCTGCCCTGCATCAAGCTATCACACAGGCTCATGAAACCCTAGGAAGTATCTTGTACCGGCAAAGAGACCTGTGATCTGCAAGGTGGACATTTCCCCTGTTGCAGCTCTGACTGGGGCGCAGGGTCAAGTCACCCTCCGTATTCTTGTTTCCGCACTAGGTAGCATCTCCATCACCCCTGCCCTCTGCACACACACCACTTGGTTTGGTGGCACCTTCAGACTTCATCCACCTATCAGACCCCTGGTGTCCAGGTTTTCTGGCACTGTGGAGGAAGCCAGAATGGACCAGTCAGGCCCACCTGACTCTTGGAAGCAGGAGAGATGACTCCCCCCTCCTCCCTCCTTTTTTGGACACTGCCCCTGCCCTTGACCTTGACTGCCCATGCATCTCTGGGAGTTGTGGGTTATGCAGTTTGCTTTCTCTTCTGCTTACTTGCAGAGTCTCCCCCAAAACAGCTTTGTGGGGTGCCTGAGGAACTTTCAGTTGGATTTGAAACCCCTGGAGACCCCTTCTGCAAGCTTTGGGGTGTCTCCCTGCTTGGGTGGCTCTTTGGAGAAAGGCATCTATTTCTCCCAAGAAGGAGGTCATGTCGTCCTAGGTAAGGAGCCGTTTGGAAGAGCTTATGTCTTTATAGCTTTGATTCTGAAGAACTCTTATCCTTTGTCTTGAATTATGATGTTTGGACTATTATTTGTTTATTTTTGTTTTGAAAGCTAACTCTGTGCTGCTGGGGCCAGAATTTAAGCTTGTTTTCAGCATTCGCCCGAGAAGTCTCACTGGAATCCTAATTCACGTGGGAAGTCAGCCCGGGGAGCACTTATGTGTTTATATGGAGGCAGGAAAGGTGCGTAGCCGTCTAATGACATGGGAAGGGTGTGTGGATTTATATTAGAACCAGATTCCATTTCTGGAGACCATGGTAGGTGAAGTTGTGGTGGGGAGTGGAATCTTGTATTTGAGAGCCCTGACTTCAGGGCTAACTTACCCTTTTCCTTTAGCAAATAACTCGGTCCTCATGTTTTCTGTTCTTCACCTTTAAAATTGGGCAAATTCAAACAAGCTGGGCTGAATCCAGCTCCACCATTTAGTTACAAGGCCCTTGGGATGTTACTTAACTGCTCTTAGACTCAATTTCTTCATCTTTAAAATGTGGAGAATGAGGCTTATATTTAAGGGCTTTTGTCAAGAGAGGAGAAGCTGCCATGTGCTCAATAAGTGATCATTTTTCTCACCGCCCTTTCACCCCTGTCACGTCTCTACTTTGATTCACAAGGGCAGGACCAGAACTCATGGGATGGATTTTCTCACCAGCGTCTACACCATGTTACACCGGTGCCCATGGCCCCGTGTCCTCTGGGGCGGTTTCAGATTCCCCTTATCCTCTCTGCACAGCTCACCAGCCTTTCTGGTCCCCACAGCCAGGCCAGCTGCTGGGTCTCCAGCCATCCTTCCTTTAGCTTTTCACGGATTCCTTCTTCAGTGTGTGCTTCTGCTGCTCCATCTTTCCCATTACCCACAGGCCTACTCAATATCTTATTTTCACTACCCGTTTTTATCTCTTTCAAACCAAACTCTTCCAGGAAGCCTCTCTTAGTTACGGCCTCAAGGCAAAGATTGATAATATGCTATTTTCTTTCACCTCCATCCTTCCAGTTTATTAAACATGAGGGGAAACTCTCAGGATAAAATACAGTAACAAGAATTCTTGGACACTTTTTAAGTTGCAGCTTTAAGTCTGAGCAGGCCTCTCATAGACCAGAAAAGCAAGGATCTGTGCTTAATGGTGGTTCAGACAAGCCTGGCTTTTCAGGGGAGGGGCTGGGGAGCATCTCTGGTGAGAGCTTCTGGATAGGAAATAATCCCCACAAAATGAAATCAAGACCTGATAACCTTCCTAACAGCAGTGACACTGTTTACCTTGAAAATTGCCTGAGAAGAGGCTGCCCTGTCTAGCTACATGCAAATTAGATGTAAATTATTTCTCAACATGCTTATTTTAGTCCTCTCATTTCACTGACCTTGATTCAGCCCTTGGAGAATCCTGGCCCAAAGAGGGAATGCAGGACTCTGCACAATAGCACGTTGAGTGTCTGACCCCTGACACGTGCCCAGTGCAAGCTCAATGGGTTAGCTTGCTGAATTCCTTGGACAAGGACCCTCTATAAGTCCTGTGTTCATGGAATTATTATAATTGGCTGGCCCCTGCAGCAGGGTGTAGCCCTCGGCCAACGATTTTGCCTTCCAAATTTTACATGTCCTCCTAAACAGTGCTACTGTCATGTACTAATAACTAAGGCAGATCGCTGATGCTTATCAGTAACCTTTGAGTCGGGCCTGATGGGAGCGGGGCTGGGAGTTGGCGGGAAAGCCTCCTTGCCTTTGGCAGCAAGTTCAGGCCGGGTCCTGGGTTTGCAGCTCGCTTGCCTGGAAGGGATGCAGCAGAGAGATTCTTGCAAAGCCTTGGCCCCGTGGGTCACCTGGTGCAGGAGGGGGTACCAATATTTCAAGTGCTCCTGGGCAGTCAGGGTGCAAGGGCTGGGAAGGGAAGATGGCAAGAAGTGAGCTCCACCTGCCTTCCTGAAGGGAATAGGAAAATGCGTGTGTGTTCCAGGTCACGGCCTCTGTGGGCAGTGAGGCAGGTGGGATCCTGACATCGGTCACACCAAAGCAGTCTCTGTGTGACGGACAATGGCACTCGGTGACAGGTATGACATCCAGTAGCCTATTGTTCACAGACTGAAACAGTCTCTCTTCCCATCTGCACTCGGACATCCCAAATGCAGCCTCAGTTCATCCACTCATTAGTATCTGACCAGGGTCAGCCCACCAGGTTAAGGTGCTGGGAACATGTCTGTTCTCAACATCAGTCGTATTTATACAATTCATGTCTCCAGTTCTACATAACACACTGAGACTTTTTTTTTTTTTTTGAGCCCAGCAAACTGATAAGCTGTTTGTTTCCAAGGTAGCATAACATTGTGATTTAGATTTTGACTCTGAAGTCAAAAAGAACAGAGGTCAGATCTCAGTCCCAGCCCTTACCTGTGAGACCGTGGGCAAGCTACTTCATTTCTATCTTCAGTTTTCTCATCTGTACAATGGAGATAAAAATAGTGTACCCCTCCCAGGGTTATGAAAATTAATGGGATAAGGCATGTAAAGTGCTTAGCAGTGTCCAGTATGTACTAAGTGCTCAGTAAATGTTTGCTTTTACTGTTGTTAAAGTTCATTGCTGGGTTATTTTTTTCAGCAACATTCAATATTAATGCAAACGATTTAGACAAACCACTTGACGGAGAACAGGCGTAGCCTCTCAAATCGAATCTGCTATTTTATGAATAACTTTTTGTGCATATTAGTTTGGAGATATATTAGCCTGTATTCGCTAAAATATTTTTTATTAAAAAAGTAGTCTTTTCTTGGCTAATTTGAAAGCTAACTACATTGCAGGTGGTTAAGGTTTTTAATGTGGGAGGAATTTTATTTGGAGAGTCAAAAGCCACTGTCTTTGGAGTCAGTTTTCAGAAGTCAGTCAGTGTCTTCTTGGAAAGAACCAGAGATCATGTGAAATAAGCACTCGCCTCTGGAGACAGGAAACCAGGGCTTGAATCCCAACTCGTTCAATTTATAACCAAGTCATCTTGCCAGGCTCCTCACTTGATTGAGGGTCACAGTCTCTTATCCAGGAAACCAGAGTGATAATATCTTCCTCACAGATTCATTTTAAGGATTAAATTCTGTAAGATATGTGGAAGCACCTAAACAGCACCTGGTGGTGAGAAATTAGTTGAATTTGTGTTTAGGTTGACGGAATTCCCGCGAGTAGCGCTCCCTCAGGTCCCACAGGAGTGACTTAGAAAGAAGCCAGTGGTGACACATGGTGTAGACATTACGCAGTGGGCAGGGCTCTCAGGTGGTAGACCTGACCCGCTTTCTTTCCCTGCAGTCACCATAAAACAGCACATCCTGCACCTGAAACTGGACGCAGATGATAGCTACACCGCCGGACAGCACCCCTTCCCACCTGCCCACACGCTGGAGCTTCTGCACATTGGAGGTGTCCCAGGTAACGCCTGCGCGGACTTCTCCCACACCCAGGTTGTCCCATGTGACTCTTAACATCTCCATCTTCACCCATGGGCGGGGGCATCGGAGTGGCTGGGTTATCAGCAGGGCGGCCATTGGCTGGACCATGCACACAGTGAGACTCTATGTCCAGCTTGTGGGAGAACCTGATTGCTAGCAATGGGCTGTTTCCCAGCAGCCCAGGCCACGTGGCTGCTGCCTGCTCTTGACCCACGCCTATAATTTATAAGCCTCTCTTAAGAGGCTGCATGAACCTGGAAGGCTGATCTCATAAAGAATAAGAAAGGGGCCTGAGAAACTGGTCTCTCCCCTCCAGGCACTTAGTTTTGGTGAGTTACTAAGCTTTCTGGGGCCAGAATGGGGGAATCAGGCAGGTTGAGGTGGAGTCAAGTTCAAGATTGGAATTTTGCCTGGAAAGAGCCTTGTCAGCCTTCAGTGTTTTATGTCCCTCCAAATGGTCTGGTTGTTAATTTTATAGGCCTTCCATGACCATGAAAAGCACTAGAGTGGAGTCATTGTCTATTGATTCAGGCTGTGGAATCTCCTTCTTTGAAGGATGTGAAGAGTAGCCTTGTGGCTGATCTGTCACAGCAGGGGCTGTGTTGGGTGCCTGTGTAGAACAGGAGAGGACTAGGTGGTCTGAGAGCCTGGGTCCCTTTAGCTCTAATAAGACTGTTTCTGAACGGAGTGCATTCACTTTGTCAGTGTGAATGAACCATCCAATGCCTCTCCTTTTGTCTTTCAGAGAATTTGAAAACCCTGAAGCTTCCCGTGTGGAAATCCTTTTTTGGCTGCCTGAAGAATATTCAAGTCAACCACATTCCTGTCCCTGTCACTGAAGCTGCGGAAGTCCAGGGGACTGTCAGTCTGAATGGCTGTCCTGACCACTAACTCAAACCTATCACATGGCAACAAAGTTCACCTCCAGAAGCACTGCTTACCCAACGGCCCTCCTCTGACCCTCTCAAGGTCGTTCTTGACTTAAGACACCATCGGATAGGTTTATTAGCAAATCTCATTTTTAATTCCAACCACACATACCCATCATTTTGGCATTCAGTGCTACATAAAAATCCCGTTTCTTAAAGAGTATGAACAAATCGTTACATGCTTCTGGTAATGTCATTTTCCACTAAATGTTCAATGCCTTTTAAAGAACATTATTTTCCACTTGTTAAAAATAAATAAATATCTTTCAAAGCACTTTAAAAATACAAAACCGTTACATGTGTTAAGATGTTATAATTTATGGGGTTAAATAAATTCAGTGTACTCTTTAAATTATGATGTTTTATTAGCATAAAACGATTGGCTTGATGGTCATTTTTAATTGTATTAATTCTTCAGCACCTGTTCAGTGTGCTACAGTTTTCTACAAATAATTACCAAGCACATACTGATGAGGTACTGTGTGTGCTCAGTGTTGGATCTACAGTCAGGTATGAGGAGTAATTACTGCCTTGAAGGAATATGCAGTCCAAACGGGGAGATACACAATATTCATAAAATAGTAAGTAACAAACTGAATTCATGAACCTGTAACTCCGCCTGGCTTCCCACGTACAGTCTGCTCTAAACCAAGTCTAGATTATGATTATCAATTCCTTGAGGGCAAAACTGTCTAGTAGAGGAGCTGAGATGAATGTACTGTGCATATAATTAAAGTTTTGCATGAGAAGCTAACAGATGTCAATGGGAAATAGGAATCTAGTTTTATCTACAAAACAATGGACCATGTACTAGACCAATATTATTACCCAGCACCACTCTCACTAACGAAGAAGGCTATGCAGGCATTTCTGTATCTCCTCCATAGTGTTTGCCCATCAGGATTAAAATAATTCTAAAATTTGGGTATAGTGATCCTATGTGGTATCCTGCAGCCACCTGCCCTCCACCTCTGAAACTGAGGCACATTCCCTTCAACCCAGTGCTCTGTCGTGACCCTCACACTGCAGTCCCGTGGGCATGCTTTCTACTCACCATACCTATGCAAACAGGAGACATTTTCCTGGAGAGGCAGCAAGGTGCCCATCACAGGAGGTATTTAACAGAGGCTGCCTGGTGAGCTTTAGGGGTGCTATGCTGGGTCAGAGGTTGAATTTCATGACCTTAAGTCATGTGCTTTCTAAAAAAGATTGATTTTTCAAATGAAAACTCCACCAGGTGATGACCACCTAGACACTGAGTCTACGTGAAGAACATCTATTTCACCTTCCTTTGGCAGGTCTACAAATAAAAGGCTGATTCTCTCTTCTGGGTTCCTGGTGTTGACCTAAGTGAATCTACAAAGTTATTCATTAGTACTTCCTAGATTCATTTTAAAGGGGCAGTTAAGTCTTCATTAATACCACTGCTTTTCCCTCCATTTTGTAGTAGCTGGAAGAACAACTGTCCATCTGCGTTTGCTGAATACAATCCCAGCCACCAGAAGGCAGCAGAGGGTGTCACAGATGGAGTTAGAGACCCAAAGCCCTCGGCGTGGCTCTTCTCAGATTGTAAATGTGTGTTCTCTGAAAGGAATGCTACAGCTCGTCACCTGGGCCATCACGGGAATTATGTGTAAACTGTAAAGTGCCACATCATCACTGTTATCACCCTCCTGGCTCACAGCCTCTCACAAATTGGGCTGACCTTGGGGTGCGAGGCTCAGGGATCAGCAGGATCACCGGTCGTTGACCCTGACCTGTTCATTATGGGTCCACAGCTGGTGTCATTCTGGTCCAGGTGAGTGGGGCCTGGATGGTGAGAAAAGCAGCTCACGTCTCCCCAGGTGACGTTCACTTCAGGGGCACCCAGTGACTGTGGAGCAATCACGTGCCTTCATGGGCTGCCTCCTTCGCACACAGCCCTCACCCCCACCAGGGCACTTCTTGACCTCATTCCTCAGGACATGGGGTGGTTGGGGTTTTGCTGCACTGATGATAACCCCTGTCAGAGGACAGCAGCCCTGGGCAGGACATGCTGACCTTCCCATCCTCCCAGAAAGGAAGTAACCTCATTTCTGCACAGAGAACTTTGACTCAGTTCATTTCTCACCCCGCCCCCTCACACCCTGTCCAGTGCTGCCCTGCAAAGAACCCCAATCCTAACTTCGGCCCTCCGTACTGCCGAGACCAGCTCGGCGACTCGAGGTGAGTGACGGGTGCCGCAAGCTTGAAGAAGACACAGACACAGACTGAAGAGAAAGATGGGACCGGGGGACTCAAGACCTCTAGGATCAAGAGCCCTGCTGACTCATCCCAGGTTGCTTTTATTGAGTTCGTGGGCTAACATTCTCAGGTTACACTCATAAACAATCAAAGGCCTCACATGTCTGGGGCAATGATCCTTGTTTGCCTCCTGGGTCCGAGCTGAGCAGGTGTGGATTTGAGCTGGGTGTGGAGAGCAAAACAGCCCTGGGGGCAGGAGACCTCTCTCAGATATTGGGGGTCTGTGCCCCACCCGTGTTGGCCCCTCTGCGACTGTGCCTGTCTTAGGTTGTTCCTCCCTTGAGGAATCTTACCCGTCTCTGGCTAACCAGTCATCCTCCAGGGCCAAACACGGTGATATAAGGAAGGCTCTATGCACCACCCCTGTTGGCCCCTCTGCGGCTGTGCCTGTCTTAGGTTGTTCCTCCTCTGAGGAATCTTACCCGTCTTTGGCTAACCAGCCATCCCCCAGGACCAAACAGGGTGATATTAGTCTCCACACCCCGCACCCTCAGCTCCTCCACTGCTCAAGCAGGACATTCTGAATCCCATCGCTCGGCCCACATACTTCAACATTTTCAAGGTTTCAAAAAGGTTCCCGAATGTCTTCCCACACCCTACCACATTCACTTCCCTCTCAGCTCCCCAGTTCTCTTTTTACGAATTCCAACTTTGGGTGGGTCTGTGCTAGCCCCAGAAAGGCCAGATTCTCTCTCAGGAATGAGAACTTAAAGCCAGCATATGAGTGGAACCATTCTCAAATAACAGTATTGTATTGAATACAAATGGTATAAACGTTCATTATAGAAAAGTATAAAAATTACCCATAATCTCATCACTCAGAATTCTGTTTCAATTTGGTTATATGTCTGTTATTCAATTTCAAATGCATATGTATTTGCTTACAAAATTACAATCATACTGTAAATATTATTTTTTATGTTTTTTAAAACTGTATGGTGTTCCCCAAGTCTTCGTGCAACATTCCATCAGATGAATTTATCATAATATATTTAACCAACCTCCAATTATTAGGCAACTGGGTTGTTTCAAGTTTTTACAATTATAAGCAACACCAGAATCAATAAGTCCTGGAACGTAAACTTATTTATTTTCTTAGGATAAATTCTTAGATGTAAAACTACTAAGTCAAAGGATATGAACCTTTTTATCTTTGTTGTTAGCTGTTGCTAAATTGCTTCCTGAAAGTTTTTATCCCCTTACATTCAAATCTTTTTTTAACTGACTTTAGCCCCTCACATCACTAAATATAAACTCACCAAGATCAGCTCATGGTCTTCAAGACAGGGAGCAGTGGTTGGGCCACCACGCTCCAGGCTCATCCGAGCCAAATGCACACCACTTGGAAACGTAGAGGCAGCTGATGGGCTTTGATGGGCGATGCCGCAAAACACCTTAAGGAAGTGAGCAGTTCACGTGCTTCTGGAAGGGAGCGAGGCACTCCTCGGAGTCTTGGAAGGATGGACACTGCTCCCTGAGGAGCTGCCAAACCTCAGTCATAGGTTCTCCCAGCAGCTTCTTCCTCCTCCACCTTGTAAGGTTGCTTTCTTTATGATTGAAAGTTTCATAAGGATTCACTCTGGCAAAATTGCCAGGGCGAAAGCTCAATTCCCCATGCCTGCCATCAGCTTGCCCTCCAATAGAAATCCAAAACAGAAACTTGTTTTTCTTAACATGAATGATTACAGTAATAACAGAGGTATAGGTGACAGATGTGTCATGGTTCCAATTTCTTGATTTGCCAAACAATATAACTTAATTCCTCAGCATAAAAATTCTAGCATAAGTGTCCACATGCCTTTGTGAGGAAGGCAGAGAGTAAATGGAATATCCCTGTTAATCATTCTCAGAGTGAGAAACAATTACTCTCCCAGGGTAAAGGGCAGGGTCCTGAGTTAATAATATTTACTGAAAATGTTTTTTTTTCTCTCCTTTGCTCATAAAGACTTCTATGACCCCAGAATGTAAAGTGTACCTTTCCATTGCCAGAAGGTTTTATTCCCCATAAATTTTGAATATGTGGTTTGTTTTGCTCTATATTGAGTTCTTGATAAAATAAGGTTTGGGAGTTTCAGGGGGGAAAGGCTGGCACTTTCCGTCTTCATGAATGCCCGTGATGGTACAGCGCAAATTACTGATTAAACCATCCCTGGCTCAGAAGGCTTTTGCTAATTAATCAGTAACGAATCATACTCAGGGAGCATCCCTGGACAGGTATAATGGAGCTGCGTGTCTGGTGATGTAGCTTGGTGTGTTGTCCATTCCAAAGGCACATCTCAGTAGGAATTTACTATTCCTACAGGAAATATGCTTCCTCAGAAACAAAGTCTGTATTCTGGAAAATAAGTGATTGCACTATCGAGCATTCAACTGCAGTGCTGTCAACAAAATGAGATCCTTAAAGTCATGTTTTTGCAATGTCCTTGGTGAGGGGGAGGCTCCTGACAGGGGCGACAGTGTCTTGCGGGACTTCAGAGCCGCTTCCTGGACGAAAAAGTCCAGCTGCTGCTGTGATGCCTCCTGTGACAAGCCCAGACCCCAGAGGGATTTGTCCTCCTGCTCCACTGTTACCCGTCATCCATCTCATCCCACTTCCCCTCCATAAGCGCAAAGCCCCTCAGGAAACCACCCCCACCTTCAGGAAAAAACACCTTTGCTCTTGGAAGTCACTTGGCTCTGAGTCACTTCTTGTCCCCTTGGTCCTATAATTTCAGTTGCATTTCAAGCATGCAAGCTTTTTGTCACGTGGTTTCAAATATTCTAGAAGTTTGAGAGACAAAAAATTACGTCTTTTACTTCAGAGGTCTTCTCTGAGAGTTAACTGAGATGATAAATGTAAAAATGTTACGAGAACATAATTGTTAATTTTGCCACTGTTAAGAACACCATAAAACAGGGAGCGGAGGTATCCAAAGTTGGATACTTCCTTATGGCTCTAGTTATTCTAGGAAAGGAATTCAAGTGTCTGAAAGTATAGAAGCTGGGTTGCCTCTGAGAAAGCACTGACCCTAAGCAGGGTGATGGTACCTCATTGTGTCCAGACCTCCCTGAAAACAATCTACCCTCTCCAATCTGTTCAACAGGCTACTGTCTTTACTCCAGTCCCATTTCTTGTCCTGCAACTTGGACAAGTGTCTCCTGCCTTTAACCTTTATCTTAATCAGCTAGAGTTTCCATAACAAAACACCACAGACTGGGTGGCTTCAACAACAGAAATTTATTTTCTTGCAGTTCTGGAGGCTAGAATTCCAAGATTAAGGTTCTGGCCTGTTTGGTTTCTGGTGAGAGCTCTTCCTGGCTTGTACGTGGCCACCTTCTTACTGTGTCTTCACATGGCCCTTCCTTGGTGTGTGTACATGGTGGGGAAGGCAGGGAGCCCTTGGTATTTCTTCTTATAAGGAGATTAATCCTCTTGGATCAGGGCCATTACTATGACCTCATTTAACCTTAATTACTTCTAGAAAGGCAATATTTCCCAATACAGTTACATTGGGGGTTAGGCCTTCAACATGTGGAAGTAGAAACTGAAGGCATGTGACAGGGAGGGTATAAAATGTGCCAAACGTGCCCTTTGCAGTTATGTTTCAATCAAGGGAAGCGAAGGACCACTAAATTGTCTCCTTGCCTCCGCTGAGGGATGTGGTCCAGGAACTCAGCAGACGTCTGAGTAAAACCAGCTGCTTCTGACCTTGTGGCAGTCACCTCATGGCTGGTTGCCTAGCACAGGATGTGGTTGAAGCCTTTGGGATAACAACCCCTCCTAGGGCCTGTCTCACATGTTACTATTTACACCACCTTTTCACGTCTCTTCTCAACTTTGACCTTTACCACAGGCTGACTCTGGTTCAGGGAAAGGGAAGCTGACCCCTAGCCTTCCTCTGACCTTGACTATGTCTTGTCGCCTGCTGTGGGTGTTGCTTGCAAAGTAGTTGCCCAGTTGCTACAGCTGTTATCCATTAAAGGCTCTGTTTTTATCTCAGGGACATGGAAAGATTGTAACCAGGGAGCTCATAGGAGCTGCCACCGCGGCATCACCTGAGAGCCGGAGTACTGAGGTTGGCTGTGGGGTGGAGACAATTGAGGAGGGGGAGGCTGAGCTGCTAACTTGCCTGGTTTGCCACCGCCGAGCCTGCCATCCCACGGGTGACCATAGGGGGCGCTGTGCGGCATCATTAAGCCACGCCTCCGGGACGCCATCCAGATTTCACCGATTTCATCGGGAGTCTCCGAGCAAGTAAGATGCATGCTGGATGCTGCCCTGTCCCACCCTACTTGTCACTCGTTTTGGCCACAAGAGGTTAGTCTTTGGCAAGGGAGGGACCACAGGGCAGAGCTACAGTGGGGGCTGCAGTAGCTGAGGATCCGACGCATCCAGGAGCAGATGGGTCGGAGTGGACCGTCTGCCTTGATCATCTAAACTGAAGGGCCCGGAAGGCGGGAGGTCCTTGGAGCATATTCTCTAGCGTCAGAGCGTTCTCGTTTTGTTTGTTGTTGCTGTTTGTGTTTGTTCTGTTGTTGAGTTTTCACTAATATCTCAACCACCAAAGCGGGTCCCTTTGGACTTCGTGCCCCTCACTGGGATAAAATGGAGAAAGAGAAGAAAGAGCGTGGGTTGTGAGTTCAGCAGAAGGGCTGGAGGCCTGGCCCTGGTTCTGATTGGAGCTATAATCTTGGGCAGGTTTTCTCACCTGGTGAAAAGACCAAATTGTCTGGCCCACCTGTAGCTTTAACATAAAAAAGGCAAAAGACTCCTTGAGACTCACACAGGGTCCAGCGCTCTTTAGCAGGGTGGAAGTCAAAGCTCTGCCTGATACGGAAGAAGGGGCATTTGCCTGGGAGCCCTCTGTGCTCTGTACACAGAGGGACCCACCACAGCCCCAGAGGAGGCTTGGAGAGAGTCGGGACGGGGTGGCGGGGCGCGCTGACCTCATCTCTTTTAGAAACACATCTGACTGTGGGTGCGTTAGCCCCATCTTGCAGACCAAGAAGCTCAGGCTCAGAATCTAAAGCGATTTGTCCAAGTTCAAAGCCAGGTCCTGGGTTATAGAACTGGGACAAAAACCGGAAGGATGAAGTTGGAGGGTACATGAAGGGAAGTAGTAGTATGACATCTCTCTGCATCTGAACCTGACCTGCTGCTGACCTTGGATCCAGAGAAGCTAGGGCTGCAGAGAAAGATGACTGGCTGCCAGGGTCAGCCGAGAGGAGAATATTTCAAGTCCTAATTATCCACTATTGTTGCACTGTCAATTGTTCCACAAATCCAAGAGCTAACATCCCTTTGTTCTGAAGACACTACAGAATAATTACAAGCTGGATAAAGCCCTCAGGTCGAAGGAAAGGGAAATTAAAACTAATTACTCTCCAGAGCAGCCATTCTCTGGCCTCAGACTGTATTTTCTTCTTTTGATATTTTCATTTATGCACTCAAAAATGGCGATAAATCTAAAATAGAAGCAAACCCTGGTTACACAGCAGGAAAATGTTAGGCATTCTAAGCTTCCTTTACCCTGCTTCCTTCCACAAAATTCTTTTATGTAAATTACTTCCTCCCTGTGCCTCAGGCATAATAAATACTCATTGAAGGAAGGAAAGAAAGAAATTGCACAAGTGGGAGATGAACTAAAATGTAGAGATTTCCAAACCTCACTCTCCCTAGCATCATGGATTTTATTACTAAAGGTTAATGGGAAACTGACCCATTAATCAATCCATGGAAGACTTTTCAGAAATGACTTGGTTACTCATCTGTTTGGTTAAAACTAAGGGAACCTCTTACTCTCCTGGGTCCAAAGCTTCTCCAGGGTATAGCAGATTCAGTTCAACTTATGGATTCATGAAAGTGACACCATCACCTATATGCAAAGAATCTCTTCAAGCATTTAAAATAATTAAGAAGAAAAAAGAAACTTCTGGGTACAGATGGGAGCTGATTTCCAACTAGGAGAATCAGGTGTTGAAGGAACATATCCTCCCTTCCTCATTCAGTGCCAAAAGCAAACCCCAAACTTCTGTAACCAGAACAACTCCAACTCTGTAACCTGAGCTCACAATCAGGCCACTAACAGACACGTGTGCCATTTATTATGCACTTGGCAGGTGCCACACTGTGCCAACCTCTTGACCACGCAGTCTCATTCAATCTCAACAATTCAGTAGAGTTTGGTATTATTACTCCATTTAGCAGAGGAGTAAACTGAGACTCAGAGAGTAAGGCCCAATGTTACACGTCCATTCCTCACAGAACGCTGACAGCATTACGTTAACTATATACTTATGATGCTATGACCTGGGAGAGGTAGGGGCCTGCTGACCTTGGAGGGGCTGCAGCTCCCTTAGTTAGCTGATTCCTAGAGTAGAGGACTCACCTGTGAACACATGCCTTTCATATGCTAATCAACCAAACCAGAGCCCCCTGACACCCCCACCACTTCTGTGGCTCTCACACTCAGGGCCATTTTTCCCCTGCCATAATCACCTTGGGGCCAGGTACCAGACAACTAGGGACAGCCCCCGTGCCCCGGAGTCCACTGAAATTGTTCAAATTAGCCAATCCTAACCCTGCTTACCTGCCTCACCCACTCTTCCCCGGAAACCAGCGAAGGGTCCTTGTGCACATTGTTTCCTTCTCCTGCTGCCACCTGCGTCTTCCTCGTGTGCCTCCCCAGTGTCAGAGTGTGTCCCCTGCTACTGGGATCCGGGAGGATAACAAGCTGTGTGTTCGGGGGCAGTTGTCTCCGGATGTATTGGTCTCACCTGCATAATAATAAGACCTACTTTTTTTTGTTTTTTCCACTAAGCAGTTCTTATTTTTAATTTTTATTGAAGGATAGTTGAATTGCAATGTCGTGTTAATTATTGCTATACAGCAAAGTGACTCAGTTATACATATATACACACTCATTTTTTTTCATATTCTTTTCTATTATGGTTTATCACAGGATATTGAATATAGTTCCCTATGCTATACAGTAGGACCTTGTTTATCCATTCTATATATACCAGTTTCCATCTGCTAATCCCAAACTCTCCATCCATCCCTCTCCCACCCCCCTCCCCCTTGGCAATCACAAGTCTGTTCTCTCTGTCTGTGTTTCTCTTTCTGTTTCTTAGATAGGTTCATTTGTGTCATATTTTAGATTCCACATATAAGTGATACCCAATGATGTTTGTCTTTCTCTTTCTGACTTTCTTCACTTAGTATGATAATCTCCAGTTGCATCCATGTTGCTGCAGATGACATTATTTTGTTCTTTTTTATGGCTGATATTCCATTGTATATATGTACCACATCTTTATCCATTCATCTGTTGATGGACATTTGGGTTGTTTCCATGTCTTGGCTATTGTGAATAGTGCGGCTATGAACATAGGGGTGCATGTGTTTTTTTGAATTATAGTTTTGTCTGGCTATATGCCTAGGAGTGGGATTGCTGGATCATATGGTAATTCTATTTTTAGTTTTCTGAGGAACCTCCACACTGTTTTCCACAGTGGCTCCACCAACTTACATTCCCACCAACAGTTTAGGAGGGTTCCCTTTCCTCTGCACCCTCTCTAGCATTTGTTATTTGTAGACTTTTTAATAATGGCCTTTCTGACCAGCGCGAGGTGATACCTCATTGTAGTTTTAATTTGCATTTCTCTAATAGTTAGCGACATTGAGTATCTTTCCATGTGCCTGTTGGCCATCTGTATTTCTTCTTTGGAGAAATGTCTCAGTCTTCTGCCTATTTCCCAGTTGGGTTGTTTATTTTTTGTTGTTGAGTTATATGAGCTGTTTGTGTATTTTGGAAATTAAGCCCTTATTGGTCACATCATTTGCAAATATTTTCTCCCATTCTGTAAGTTGTCTTTTCGTTTTGTTTATGGTTTCCTTTGCTGTGCAAAAACTTGTAAGTTTGATTAGGTCCCACTTGTTTATTTTTGTTTTTATTTCTATTGCCTTGGGAGACTGACCTAAGCAAATATTGGTATGATTTACATCAGAGAATGTTTTGCCTGTATTCTCATCTAGGAGTTTTATGGTGTCATGTCTTATGTTTAAGTCTTTAAGCTGTTTTGAGTTTATTTTTGTGTATGATGAGAGGGTGCATTCTAACTTCATTGATTTACATGCAGCTGTCCAGCTTTCCCAACACCACTTGTGTAAGAGACTAAGACCTGCGTTTTATTTATTATTTTTTTTGGGGGGGGTATACCAAGTTCAATCATCTGTTTTTATACACATATCCCTGTATTCCCTCCCTCCCTCGACTCCCCCCCCCCACCCTCCCCATCCCAGTCCTCTTAAGGCATCACCTATCCTCGAGTTGAACTCCCTTTGTTATACAGCAACTTCCCACTGGCTATCTATTTTATAGTTGGTACTATATATATGTCTATGCTACTCTCTCACTTCATCTCAGCTTCCCCTTCACCCCCCGCGCCCCCAAACCTCGAGTTCTCCAGTCCATTCTCTGCATCTGCGTCCTTATTCTTGTCTTCTCACTGAGTTCATCAGTACCATTTTTAGATTCCGTATATATGAGTTAGCATACAATATTTGTCTTTCTCTTTCTGACTTACTTCATTCTGTATGACAGACTCTAGGAGACCTGCGTTTTAATACACACATCCAGGGTCATTCCTGCAGTAACTTGCCGCAAGAAAGCCGAACCACAGGAGAGAAACATTGTATCTCATGCGTTGGTAGTATGGCTGCGCTGAGGGACACATGAAAGCCTTCAAGAGTATATTCCATGGACCTAGAGTCTGTCATACAGAGTGAAGTAAGCCAGAAAGAGAAAAACAAATACCGTAGGCTAACACATATCTATGGAATCTAGAAAAATGGTACTGATGAACCTAGTGACAGTGCAGGGATAGAGATGCAGATGTAGAGAACGGACATGAGGACACTGGGGGGAGGGGAAGCTGGGACATAGTGAGAGAGTAGCACTGATATATACACACTACCAAATGTAAAATAGATGGCTGGTGGGAAGCTACTACAGAGCACAGGGAGATCAGCTTGATGCTTTGTGAAGCCCTAAAGGGGTGGGATAGGGAGGTTGGGAGGGAGGTTCAAGAGGGAGGGGATATGGGGATATATGTATACATGTGGCTCTTTCATTTTGTTGTGCAGCAGAAGCTGACACAATACTGTAAAGCAATCATACTCCAATAAAGATTTAAAAAAAAAGAGAGTATATTCCAAGGGCATGAAGAACCACTGCTGATTTCACCCACCAACTGTCTCGAGCCCCAGACAGCAGCCATTTCTTTCCCCTTTGATGGCATCATGGTGACAGGGAAGGGGAGCGTCAGAATATCTGGAGGACCCCGATTTGCACATTCATCCAAAGGGGCTTAGGAAAGACGGTGAACCCCACACTGAAACAAAGTCATACTTCCCCTCTGGTGGTGGGCATTCTTCCTTCCTCCAGAAAGGCTTCTTCCCTTCTGGTTGGAAGCTTTTCAACTAAGGGTAAAGTTAGCTACCTAGAGACAGCTGGCCACATTAGCATACTTATAACAGGTAATTAAGCCAAGACTTCAGTTGAAAATAGTAATTAATCACCAAAATAACTTTATTCAGCATGGCTTCCCCCACGCCGTTCTGGGCTGACACACACAGGAGTGTGCACTTCCTGGAGCCCTTCTCACCCAACACCTTATCTACGAAAGAAAGTAGCTGACAGACAGGTGATCTTAAGGCTTAGGCATGGCTCTGATCCCTCTCATCCTCTCTTGCTTGAAGTGACTTCTGTACACGCATAGAAAAATACCATGTAATGCTCTAAAAATCCAAGCACTAAATCACCACCCGGACCCCACATCTTCTTTCAAAGGCACGCTTTTCAAAGGAGGCTTAGTCATCCTAGATAGAGCCAGCCTTCAGTGACGTGAGTCACGCAGTTAACAGGGCCACACTGTCCATGGTTGACCCCAGGTGGTCACTGTCAGCACGAGCTTCTATTATTTGTACCGAGGTAATTGATGGAGTGTCTTTTGGGGTCTATGGCGTGGCAGTTTCTACACTGGGGTACCCCTAAACCAAATGTTGCATATTCAGGGCTTCCAAAGGAGGCAGGCCAGACAAATTTTGGTATCTTTTTGGTATCAAAGGACTATCACCTGTAAATGAAGGTGATGTTACTTCTGTAAACACTGAAGTGTCCCGAGGCCCCACCTGAGCTCCCTTCTCCGTACAGACTCTTCCTTCTGTGCTCAACCCCAGACTTACGTACATCCAGCTGCCTACTTTGTAGCTCCACGAGGACAGCAATGAGGCACCTTAAGCCAAATATGCCCGAATCTAAACTGTTGATTCACCCGAAGCTGTGCACCTCCCAAATGTCCCAATTTATGTAAATAGTATCACTCTCTATCTTGTTGCTCAAGGCACAACCCTCTTAGTCATCTTCAGCCATTTTTGGTTCCTCCAGCCAATCCTTTCGGTTCTAATCCTGCCTGCATCTCGAGTCTGTCCACAAGTGTGTGTCTTCAATAACCCCCTCCCCAAATCAGGCAGTCCAACTTCCTCCTGTCACAGAAGTATCACTCCAGCTCCCTTACAAATCATTGCTCACACTGCGGCAAGTGATGATTTTTTTTTAATGCATCAGACGGAGCACATTTGTCACAAGAATTCTTTATTAAAAAATAAATGTTAGAGACTCATTCCAATGAATGTGTTAGAGTCAGTTATTTCAATCAAGATGGAAGGGAGAAAGCCAAAGTCTTGATACTTTCTTAGAAAAAAAAATTAAAAGAATTCAAGTCCCATAGGAATGATAAATAGTGGGCTGAGTACAATTTTCTATGCCAGTCAATTAATATGTTGTTTTAGGATTGATGGTTTCATTCTAAAGGAGGCAGTGTTACACTTTTAAAGTCCTTATGTCTCTAGAATAGTTCTTATAAACCAACCAGCACATTTTCATAAAACCAAATACAAAAACGAGTCCATCTGATAAATTTATAGTCTAAGGCTCGCCACGTCATATGTCCTGTAAACATTGCTAGCCTTTCTCCTTAACCATTGGCTGTTAAAGGCTTTACAGCTCAGAGCCTCGTCTGCCCAAGACAACTGAGTCCTCAGTCTCCTACCTTTTCAACGTTCTTTCCTAACAACTGCTTATTAATGGCCTGCAGTTTCTGGCTTCAGCATAATTCCTAACAACTGTATTTTAATATCCTTATCAGAATTATAGATCTTATGATTTTTCCATTTCTACATTAAAGAATGGGCTTTGAAACCTCCTGTGACCACGTCTTCCTCCCCCGCTTGAAGCCATTGTGTAGCTTCACTTGGTTTCTAAAAGTCCTCATCCTGGAATCAAGACCGCAGAAGGGTGCCCTCTGGCCACCTCGCTAGTCCCTTCTTCCCTGACTCCAGATCCCCCGCCAGCCGCCCAGCCTGCCCTGTCCTTGTCACACACTCCACGTCTCCCCTTGCCAGAATGCTCTTACCTGGCTCTTTCCATAGCTGACTCTTCCGGCCTCACATTAAACATCCCTTCTGGATTACCTCCATCATCTAAGAAGGTGTTGAGCTGCAGCAACAGCAAACCAAACTAGTTTTAGCGTTAAAAAAAATAGAGAAACAATAGAGGCTTATTTTTCCTACACGAGCCATCTCGGGAGGTAGTTTCTGGCTGTGGTTCAGCGGCTCTGTGACGTCCATCACGGATGCAGCCTTTCAGAGCCTTCTGCTCTGTCAGACTTTTATCGTCATCCTTGCTGGTTTGTGATCTCAGAATGGCCATTTGCAGTCCAGATGGTTCATTCAATTTTGTCTGAGGCAGGAAAAATGGGGGGAAAGATGAAAGGCTTTCTCCTCACCGGGCAAGTCCTCACTTACCCCCAGACACAGGCTGCGTCTTGAATCTTACTGGCTCTCGGGTCTGCTTTTATGCTACTTACTCACCCAGGGGAGCGAGATCTCCGTAACTGATTTAGACCAGGCACGATTCACCCTTGGGGTTGGACTGGGGGTCTCACAGTCAAGGAGTCCCCTGTGCCACCTGAATGCACTGGTGAACGAGTGGAGTGCGGGCCAGTGGAGGGGCACTGCTCAGTGTCCGCCACATCCCTGCCGCTTTACTTTCTATCATGTCACCCTATTCGCGTCCTTTATTGCTGCAACGGTAATCTGTGAGGAGTTGTATGTTTATTTATTACCTTATCTGTTGCCTATGTCCCCCACTGGAAGAGAAGCTCCCTAAGGGCAGGTACCTTGTCAGTCTGGCTCACGATGTATCCCCAATGCCTGGCAACCAGTAAGTGTTGCTTTGGATTGATAGGTAAACATTCCTGCTGCCATTTTTATGACCCCCTCACTACACATCAGTAGCTCTGCATATGTTAGTGCGTTCCATTCTCATCACAGCTCCTGGGGGTTCGGAGTAGTCTCTCCATCTAACAAATGGGGAAAACTGAGGCTTAGGAAAGGTTTAAGACTTGTGAAGACCTCACAGGGAATGGTGGAGCCTAGGTTGAGCCCCAGTAGTGAAGCTCCAGGCTGAAGTGATTCTTAGGTTACTAAAGGCTATCATTCCATGAGGTAGAAGCTGCTCTGTTCACGTCCTCTTGGCCGTCTCTGTTTTCTGGGCCAAGACTCTTCTTTGCATGCTCTTCTCACTTTGTGCTGATCAGGTCCAGTGTGCTCTATGCCCCGACACACCAGAGCCCACTTGCCCCGTCCAGGTATAGCCTGCATGTGCAGGTGAGTTATCTCCACGAGGAACCTGCAACCAAAAGGGCACAGGAGCTGGTAGATAGATTCTCCAGCCCCTTACTTCAGGTGGACACTTCTGACATTCTATGTGCTCCTCGGAGTTCCAGGGAAAGAGAGTCCTCCCCTCACTGCCTAGCACCCCCTGCCCCCTCTTGCAGACAGAATAACAGCCCCAAGGATGTCCACTTCCAAACCCCAGAGACTGTGAATATTACCTTTACTGGCAAAAGGGACTTTACAGACAGGATTGCAGACCTTGAGTTGGGGAAGAGTATCCTGAATTATCCAGGTGGACCCAGTCTTGTCACATGAGCCCTTACAAGCAGAGAATCATTCCCAGCTGTGGTCAGAAAGAGCCGCAGATATGATGACAGAAAAAGGGTCAGAGAGATGTGATGTTGCCAGCTGTGAGGATGGAGGACAGGGCCACAAGCCAAGGGATGCAGGCAGCCTCTGGGAAAGAAAGGGAGGGAAATGCAAGGTCCCCTGGAGCCTCCAGAAAGGAACACAGCCTTGCTGAGACCTTGCTTTGAGTCCAATGAGTTGGACTTCTGCTCTTCAGAACTGTGAGATGATATATTATAGTTACATTGTGTTATGTTCCACCACTGTATCTATGGGCACTTATGGTTAACCGCAAACTACGGTGATAACAGATACACTCCATCCCCTTAATAACATGCACTGATACTGGTTTTTCCTTCTTCTCTGTCTCTCCCCACTCTTTCACTCCTACTTCCCAGGATAATAATTACCTGCAGCCAGGTCCTTGTCTCAGATGCGGCACTCAAACCAAGATGCTGGATACACTTTTTACTAACTTTGTAATTCTCATATTCCCCACCCCGCTGCACCCCTATTCCTAGTCTTAAATGATTCTGAAATGGATTCAGAGGGCAGCTAAGATTCTTGAAACTCCAGGCTCCTAGGCAAATTTTTAAGTTGTAATAAATCCATACCTTTCTCAAATGAATAATTAACATGCTCTTGGCTTCTGATAATTTAGGAATTATGTGATCATTTCAAATTACATGTATTATTGATTATTTCTAAATGCTGTCACTGTGATTTATGCTATTTGGAAGGAATTCAGTGCCTTAAAGAAACATTATTAAAATGAAGGGAAGCCCAGCTATTTTAATGAGCTAAGATCTTTTGAAAATGTGCTAGTCTATATTGTGTGATGATGGAATTGATATTATAAAGGAAATAAGATTACTTATATCATCACCTGTAATAAATATCACCTGTAATAGAAAGAACACTATCATCAAAAGTGGTCCACAAGGGGAGCTTTGCAGGTTCCACTAAGAACATGTCTATGTGATACACAGTTGTTCAGTGATTCACCTTCCTTCTATTTTCGCAACCTCAAGAGTATGTTAGTGTGTCTTTAAAGGAATTCTAACCCATATGAGGGTGTTGTGCACATAACTGAGTCCCTTCCCCCTTTCCAGTAACTACGTGTTCCCCTGCTAAAGTCTGAAAAGGTGCAGGTCACATCCTTCAGAAGGATTAATAACAAAGGGCTATTGGAAGCCATACATGTCAGAAAACCTAGTTCTGCCTCAGAAATCCTCTTGTGTACCTACAGCTGCCGAAAGAGAGAGATTTCTATAAATAGCAGGACAGGCAGTAGCTGGCTGGGCTCTGCTCTAATGCTTCTGTGATGCAGGACTTTTGCAATTGACTCCCTGAGCAGTGGCGGGTGGGCAGCTGTCCTTCGGGCTCATTCGGGCTGACAGCTGGGCAGTGGGGATGGAAAGTGTGGGGAGCCCCTGACCTGGCAGAGTTTTCTCAATGCAGCAACCCTGCACTTCTCACAACTTGACACAGTGTATCTTTGGATATTGTGGGCTCTAAAAGCAGAGGTCGTTCAAAGGAGACTTAGGTCTCTCCCTGGAATTAGATGACAAATAAGAAAGCATATAAATCCCTGACCTGCAGTCACCAGGCAGCTAGCATCCATGTCTGCCTCACTGTCAGAACTAAAGCTGGCAGTAGATTCAAGAGTAAGAAGAGGAGCAGGGAGATGCCGGGCCTATGAGATGCTCTGATCCAGGATACCGCATAGACTAGTGATGAGGCAGTGCTGTGAATAGGCTGGATTTATACAAGTGTGTGTGCCTGAGGGAAAGTCAGGGAAGGAGAAGCAGACAGAGGGAGGCAGAAGGAGAAGGAGGGAGACCCTGCTCCAGAATCTGCAGTACAGTTTTGAGACGTATGAAGTTCGTCTTCGTTGCCTTCCCATTTCTCCACGTTGGGCGTTGGAGCCCTCCCCGGGCCCACAGCTGTGGCACCCTTATTTGAGTCCGATCGCGTCCCACTACTAACCTTTCCTCCTTACCCAGGTCAGCCTGTCCTGCGTCCCCAGATCTGTTCTCCATGCCCTGATGTCTGCCTGCTGAGTAGTGACGGGCAGATACAGACGTAGTGGCAACCAGCCAAGGTGGTACATCTCTTAGAGAAGACAGTTTCCCTCTTCAGGCAGAGCTACATAAAATGTGTCACTCTAACACTGTTCCACACAGTTTGCACAGTGAAGGGCCCGCACCAAGCACGGCTCTGCCTCTGGCCTGTCCGGACTCTTCCCTCTCCCCCCACACCTTGGCAATGTATTTGCTCTTTTACCTTATGCAAGGCTCTGCTTAAATGTCTCTCCTCAGAAGGTACTCTCCTGTCTACACCACCTAAAATTGCACCCCATCCATCTGTATTCCCTTACCCTTGATTTGTAAGGGTATTATTTGTTGTAATCTTTATTAATATGCTTTATTTTCCTTCATCATACTTAATACCTACTTAACTTTATATCAGTCATATGCTAATAAAGGTCTGTTTGTATCCCCTGTAGCATATAAAGAATATAAGCTCCGTATAACAACCCACGTGCTCTCTTTGGTTAAGAGAGAAAACCATGTTTCTTATCCTCTCTCCGAAGAGAGAGATCACACACATTATTCAGGCAGAGGACTCCCCACGTTGGCGTCCCTCTCATCAGAAAGTAATGATTTTTGTGGCAGCCGAAGTCCCCAAGCCATGGACAGCTTGGAGTTATATACAAATGGTTTCTTGAGTAACTTCTGCCTTTTTACAGTTAGAACTCTGAAAAAAATCTCTAATTTCAAAGGGATGATCAGACCCCCAGAACACAGTATTAAAAAGTACTTTTAAACAAACGCATGCAGATTTAAAAGAGTGGGTTTCTCCATTAGGGACTGAGAATTTGACTAAGAATAAAGAGCGAGGGACACAGTCACTGTGGAACTCCAGTTGTTCTCTGGGCAGACGTGCCTGGGTGGGTCCACAAAGCTTTGGGTCCCTGGAGGACCAGTTGGAGAAGGAGTTAGAAATGGGAAATTGAGGACCAGGAGAAGTGTCTTCCAGAAGTTTCTGCCTCCCCTGCTCCATCCAGTGGACCCCTCGCCCTGGCCCCAGTTGTCAACGCCAATAATGTCCCTTTCTCACCTACTGGTCACCTGTCTCCTTCACCCTCTGTTCTTCAGGAAAGAATACATCACAGCAGTTGTAAAATGACTGACCCAACTTAAAACGTTAAGTCTCCCAGGAGTTGTGTTTTAAACAGGAGATGTAAAATCTATCCTTACAAGTGAAGCTCAAATATCACATTCTGTAGGAAGCCCTCCCTGTTCCCCCCACGACCTTATGAATTGCTCCCAGTTGAGGCTCCCATAGCACTCTGTACGCGTCTCCATCCTGCATGTGCCGTGTTGTGTAGCAGATTGTGTGCCTGTGGGTTCCACAGGGACAGGGGCTATGATAAGCTTCAAGAGATAGAGCTCCTGAGATAGCACAGGTGTTTAGTAAACGCTGATGAAGGAAGGAACAGATGCATGGATGACCACATCTGTTTCCCCTGCTGGACTGGAGCAGCTCGGGGGCAAAAATGGTATCTTATTTACCTTCCAGTGTGAGGTAAAACTCTGTAGCCAGACTGCCTGGGTAAAATCCATTTTCCACCACTTAGTAGCTAACTTTACCTCAGTTGCTGCAAAATGAAGATAATAATAGTATCTAACTCACTGGTGTAGTGATGACTAAGAAGGTTCACAAATGTAATGTGCTTAGACTGGTACCTACCATGCAGTAAGTACCCTATGAGTATTGGCTAATGGTATTCTTATTACTTGAATTCTTAGTATCTGCAAAGCAGAGATTCAGTAAAGGGACACACTGAGTATCAGCCACAAATGGCGGCAAGGTACAAATTTATAAATACTCCTTCCCCCTGCAGTCACACCACAGGTGCCCACTCATTTCAGGGGTGCAGACACCAGGGCCTGGGCATGGAGGGAGAGGGATGAGGAGGAGAGCCCCAAAGACAAACTCCACTGACCGCTGACTTCACTTCCGGGTTCCCTCCTCTGCCCAGTAGTGAATGCTTTGTTATTTACATCATTTTCTGAAACAGTGCAAATATCAGGGGAATTTTTACCAAATTTCTTTAGATGACTACCTCCATTCTGATTCCCTTTAACAAATACTTTGTCTTTGAGTAGACAAAGTAGAAGTTTGGACACACTCTATGTGTACAATGCTTTCATTTGTCTAGTCTTGACCTTAATCTCCAAGAAAGGAACATACGCAAAGTAAGCATTTGTCTACCCTCAACTGAGTTGCTACTTGAACATTAATACCATTCAAGAGACTCATCCAACATAAGCAAGAATATCCTGGAGATAAAGTGATGACGGGCATTTTGTCTTCAATTACATACTTGTAAAGCAAATACTGAGTTTCAGGCTGATTGTGGAAACAATAAAAAGAGTCTAAATGGTTTACAACAAAACATTTTCAAGTGGAAATATAAAGGTAAATAAAATATAAAACATTAACAAAAGCAATTTTCTTAACTTTTCTTGTTGGATCATCTGAACGAGATCTGAGATCAGGCCCCAATTAATTTATTCCTGTTTGTTGCAATGAGATAATTATAGGCAGATATGAAGATGCTATCCACACAAACACATTGAATTCTGCTTTGTCCTCTGTTTTTCATACTTTTCATTTAGCTTACTATGTATTGATTATTTATTCATAGTCTACACACTCGCCCCACACGCTAGAATGTAAGCTCCTTATGGGCATGACTTATTTTTTGCTCTACTATTAGAACCTGGAACATAGAAAGGCACTCAGAAACCTACAGAATGAATAAAGAGGTCAGAAGTCTCTTGAAACAAATTGCATTCTCCAGGTGAAATTCAAGCACCTAAAAAAATTCTGGAGGTTCATAAAACCTCCCATTCTCTAAAACTTAGACTAGCATTTTCTCCAGCAGTGCCAGGGCCAGAAGGGAAAAGTCTAAGGGGAAAGGAGAAGCCGATGGTTATTCTAACAAGATAGCCAGAGAGATCAGAGGACCAACTGCTCGGTGAAAGTAAAGGGTAGTCTTTGCTTTACCACAGAGAAGAGGAAACTGGCATAAAAATAGAAACATCTATGAGGATTTTATCTTTTGCTAGAAGATGATCTAGGAAGAAAAAAGATCACAGACTGTTTTCAGATACAAATTATTTGGTTTGCACTCTATGTAGTATGTGGCAAATTCTTTCAAAAGAAATAGTCTGCTGGGGGACTTCCTAGGTGGCACAGAGGTAAAGAATCCACCTGCCAATGCAGGGGACCTGGGTTTGAGCCCTGCTCTGGGAAGATTCCACATTGCCACGGAGCAACTAGGCCCGTGCACCACAACTATTAAGCCTGTGCTCTGGAGCCCGTGAGCCACAACTATTGAGCCCATGTGCCGCAACTATTGAAGCCCACGCGCCAAGGGCCCGTGCTCCACAAGAGAAGCCACTACAATGAGGAGCCTGTGCACCACAATGAAGAGTGGCTCCCGCTCGCAGCAACTAGAGAAAGCCCGTATGCAGCAATGAAAACCCAACACAGCCGAAAAATAAATTAAAAAAAAAAAAGAAAGAAATAGTCTGCTGCCAATGAATATGCCACTAACTATCAGAAAAAGAAATATGGTTATTGAATGTGTGGTCAAAGTGTGAATTTCAGTGACTTTGGGCTTTAACCAGAGCAGTGAGTATGGCCTTGGGCTTATCATACTTAACTGCTCTGTGTCTCAGTTTCCTCATCTATAAAAAGGAGACAAACCCAATATTTACCCCTCAGTTGTTTGTCAGGAATTAGGATGGGAGCTGGCAAGAAGTAAGGGTGGTTGGTAAGCAAGGATTGGTTGGAGTTGGAAATGGTTTCATAGTTACAAAGGGAGACCTAGAGACCGTAAGGTTGCAGCTGGCAGCTGCTAGTAGACATTGTTTTGAGAATAGCTGGTGGTGTACTTGAGTTTAATACAGTTCAGCAAATGCAGGTTTCCAGTGATGCAGGAATGTGTACAAAACCACATCCACAATGACCACCCAGCTCCATTTTGGATGCCTGAACTACAGTTACTCCATCTGGATTTTTATAATGCTTTCTTTTCTTCAGTGATTAAAGCAGATGTACAATGCATGTCTGACAGGCCACAAACAGGCTGTTCTAGTTAGCATAAAGTTTAAGTTAAATCATGTATAAGTCAGAATGACCTCATACCTCAATATGTGAAAATTTCTTCTGTCACTGTACATAATGTACAAAAATTAACTCAAAATGGTCATAGATCTAAATGTAAAACAGAAGTATACAACTTCTATAAGAAAACATAAGAAAAAGCATTTTAACCTTGGGTTAGACAAAGATTCCATAGATACAACACTAAAAGTACAGTCCAAAAAAGAACAAATTGGTGAGCTGGACTTAATCAAAATTAAAAACTTCTATTCTTCCAAAGAATAAAAAGATGCCAAAGACTGGGAGAAGATGTTTGCAAATCATTTATCTGATCATGGACGTATCCAGAATATACAAAGAACTCGCGAAACTGTATTTTAAGAAAACAACTCAGTAGAAACTGGGGCAAAGGATTTGAACAGAAACTTCGCCAAAGAAGATAAACTGATAATAAATAAGTACATGAAAAAATGCTCAACATCGTTATCTAGGGAAATACAAACTAAACTCATAATGAGATACCACCACATACCTATTAGAGTGACTAAAATTAAAAAGAATAACCATGCCAAGTGTAGGTCAGGATGGAATTCTCATATAACCACTATTGGGAATGTAAAAGGATACTGACACTTTGGAAGACAACTGACAGATCCTCTAAAAGTTAAACATATACCTACCATACAATCCGGCCCTCCTACTTCTAGGTGTTTAACCAAGAGGAAAGGAAATATACATCTGTACAAAAACATGTACCTGAATGTTCACAGCAGCTTTATTTGTAAGAAAAAACTAGAAAGAACCTGAATTTCCATCCAGATAAATTGATAAACCGTACCAAGTGCTAACGCCCTTCACCTTAACCAAGATGACGTCTATATAATTCTCTGCAGAAGAGGCAATGTCTCCTTCACCTTTGGTGGTAAGCCAAGGGTAAGCAAACACTTTAATCATAATAATAGCTGTACTTCTAGCCCCTGGCTCTTAGGAAATGCTTAACATGTGTGTAACAATAATACTTCATGCTAAATAACTCCTACATGGGTTTTAAAATGCATTAACCAAAGATGTATAGAAATGTGATTTTCCAATAAGTTTTATTTAAGAGGTGATATCTACGAAACACTGCACATGGCAAGAGTGTGTATTTCTTCCAAATACATAGAAGAAAATGCAGGAACCACTTAGCAAGGCCTCCCTTGCAAAAGGTCCTGAAATAGTGATTCAGCCAGTGATTCAGAATATGCCTTAATGCTGAGAGCCAGGTACCTCAAAATGCTGAACAGGGCAAAATCAAAATGGTTGGGCAGATGCTTGCCTCTGGTAAAGAGCTGCATGGAAATTGGTTACTAGAAGGAAAGCAATTTAACTCATGCAAACACAACTAAAAACAGATTGAAGAGAGTGGCTGTAACTCACACCAAATATTTAGTAGCTGCAGTTTTCGTTTTTTATGGCTGAGTTCAATTCACAAAAACAACAATAATATTTAACATGTTATGTGCCAACAGTGTGGCAGTCATCTTTAAGACTGTTATGTATTAGAATAAATTATAGGAGGCAATGAGATCTTTCCAAGAAGTCTTTATTAATTGGATACAGAATATGCCCAATCAGACTGAGATAAGTGTAGAACTTTCAAGAGACAAAGAAATGGAACCTATTAGTAGCTAGGGTGCTTCCTTGTCTATGACTTTTTCAATGGAAGCTTGTGGCCATCATGCCTTACCTGAAACATTAACAGCCACTATGTCATTTCTCCACGTCTGGCCCAGTAATTCAACATGAACAATGTAGAGATTATACTGTGTCCAGTTGACTTGGTTGAATAAGGTCCAGTGAATGGGGAAAACGTATTTGGAAGTTCTTTCCTACAAATGAAACACCATTCATTAAACAAATAGTTCCTGAGTTTCTACCTCGTCCTGGGTGTGTGCAATGATAAGCAAAACAGACATATGGTCTTTACCCTCATGAAGCCTATGGGGAGAGGGTAGATCCAGAAATAAATATATAATTACTCATTGTAATAAATAAAAAAGATGTGTGAATACACATGGCCGAGAAAGCTCCATACACTGCCTGGCTGTCATTTTGGTTTTTTCCAGAAACAAGAAAGGCATTGTGCTACTGGCCCCTAATTGAAGCAGCTTTTCTGTGTTTTTGAATTAGTAGTAATTACGTGCAGTTGACATTTCTGTGCTTGGCGTGCAGCAACCTGCTCAACAAGCACGGCCTGCTTCTCCTGAGGCTAACACTTGAGTACCTGGCAGGCAGGCCAGACCGACGTGCGGTGCATGGAGATGGATCCCATAGCCAAGCTCTTCAACCACAGCGCTTATGCGCACACAGTGCAGAAAAAGACATGTAGGCTTCCCAATCCCGCTAACACATCTAGGTGAACCACAATGATGTAAGCAGGTTCTGAGCAAAATTGAGGAACGGAAAGGAGAGTTTTGTCAAGATAGTGGCAGATATCTGCATTTATTTTCAGGTTCTTTCCTTGTCCTTCCTGAATACCTGGTTCCCCCTGAGCTGCAGTCACTGTGTTGTTCGGAAGGGCAGTCCTGCTACCAGCTCACAAAGCTTGAGTCCTAAGAGTTCTGTCTTGCTCCTAAGAAATCCCAAGTTCCAAGACTTCCTAGGTGGCGCAGTGGTTAGGAATCCGCCTGCCAATGCAGGGGACACGGGTTTGAGCCCTGTTCCAGGAAGATCCCACATGTTATGGAGCAACTAAGCCCGTGGGCCACAACTGCTGAGCCTGCACTCTAGAGCCCATGAGCCACAACTATTGAGCCCGTGTGCCACAACAAGGGAAGCCACCATAATGAGGAGCCCATGTACCATAATGAAGACTGGCCCCTGCTCCCTGCAACTAGGGAAAGCCCATGTGTAGCAACAAAGACCCAATGCAGCCAACAGATAAATAAATAAATGAATAAAATTAAAAAAAAAAGTCCCAAGTTTCTTTTGTGATTGTGGCTTAATGGTAATGCATGACTGTTAAGAAAAATCAAACTATTGTATGGTTTTGTTTTTATCATGCATCTCATTGCACTGGTTACATTCACCTTTGATGTTAAAATACTACTGCAAATTGAGGACATGATAAAAGACCTTTCAATATGAAATGGAAAAGATGTGTAATTGAAAGAAATGCTTCTAGAATGGATTTCACAGAATGTGACAAGACTTTCTCAGTGCCATTCGTAAAAATCTCTGCTAGTATCTAAACAAATTCCAGACCTTAAAGGATTCCATCGTATCTCATGGAGGGTTGGATTAACCATGCTATCACATCAGATTAGCAGAAAATATCTATTATAACATAATGTCTGCACATATTAAATGTGTAATATATCTATCAAATGCCCACTGCATTTGAAATGTGTCTAATTATTAAGTATGTGGACATCAAATAATTTAGTAGATCCCCACTTGTAGTTCTTGACCCTTTACTTGATTGAGAATATATAAAAATGACCCAAATGTTCACTGTGAATGTCAGTTATAAAGCTTATATAAAGAGCAAAATGTAGCCCTCCAGCTGGGAGGTTTGGAATCTAATCTTCCACTCTCCTTGAACTATTGTTAATGAAATGACAGATCAAAGTTCACTTTTCATAAATATTTAAATAATATCACAATTAGCAACTCCAATCTGGATAATTATTTAAAGGCACTACATATTATAAAACAGAAATCCAATTTTTGAAATGATACACCAGTTTAATTATCTGGGGAAATGTAGTGGGAAAGGAACACAGTTTGATCTTAGAGGTTTTAGTGACTTCACCAAGACTTAACCAGAAAGCTTCATTTTAATCTTAAATGAAACATTACAATTAACGAAGCTTTCATATTTGAGATTCAGCTGGAGAATTTCATTTTGGAAAAGCATTTAAAACTATTAGGTAGATGAATCTCTGAAACACTATGAGGCTGTGGCAATAAAACAGCAAGAAGTAAATGGAGGCTAAAATTGGGGGAAAACAATCAGTGCAAAAGTGTTTTGTCATTTTCATGATCAGTCTTTAGATATTTTGGCTGAAGATACAAAAAGAAAAATAAATATGTTTCCGTCAAGAACTGTTGCTTTCTTTTGTGCAGTGGTTTTTATTTGCTTACAATAAGATGATAGAGAAAAAGTTATGGAGATGAAACCAATTGTAGTAACAAAAGGAAAGCAGTCTGTACCTCTGAAATCTTGTGCGAGAGTCCATCAGTGTGGTCAGCAGATGTTTTACAAACACTTAGGGAATCTATTATGAACTATAAATAGAAAACCAAGAGAGCATTTTATATTTGTCCGGAAATCTGGGGGAACCAAAGGAAATGAAACCCAGGGCCTTCCTTAACCTAGTTTAATACCATGTGCCACCCAGCCCCCACTGCACTTCCCATTGCTGGGTTGGAAATATCATCGATGCAGTTTCAAGAATTAAAAAAAAATCCTCATCATTATGTCACCAGTGTTGGTCATCATGGCCGTGCTGTGCATTGGACGACTGTTTCTACTGAATACAGTGCTCAGCAGATGCCAAATTAGTGGCAGTGGAAGCTATGAGATGTCTTGTTACAGTCAACCTCAACCTTGGTTGCATTGGGTCATCACCTGGGAGCTGTGCAACGGGCTGGTGCCTGGACCTGTCCCACCCTGTCCATCGCCAGAGGTTCTGATCTGATTGGTCTGGGGACCATCCTGAGCATTGGGATGTTTTCCTTTTTCTTTTAAAATTATTGTATATTCACAGGAGGTTGCAAAGTTTTCTCTAACGGTTACATCTTACATAACTATAGTTACAGTATCAAAACCAGGAAATTGGCATTGGTACAATGTGTGTACATAATTCCATGACATTTTATCACACATGTAGATTGTGTAACCACAACTGTAATTGATATGGAACTACTCCATCCTCAAAGATCACCCTTGCACTACCCCCTTTACAGTATCACCTACTCCCCTTTCCCCATACCATTCCAACAAACACTAATCTGTTCTCCATCTCTTTACTTCTGTCATTTCAGGAAGGTTATATTAATGGAATTCTACCTTTGAGATTGGCTTCTTCACTCAGCGTGATGTTCTTGAGACCCACCCAAGTTGTGTGTATCAATAGTTCGTTAATTTTTATCGCTGGATGTAATCTGTTTAAATTCACCTATTGTAAGACATTTCGGTGGTGTACAGTTTGGGGCTATTACAAATAAAGTAGCCATGAACATTTGTCTGAAGGTTTTTGTGTGAGCATAAGTTTTCATTTCTCTGGGACAAATGCCAGGAGCACAATTGCTAGGTTGTGTGTTAAGTATGTGTTCAGTTTCTAAGAAACTGCTGCACTGTTTTCCAGAGTAGCTGTACCATTTTACATTCCCACAAATAATGTATGAAAGATCCAGTTTCTCTACATTCTTGCCAGCATTTGGTATTATCACTATGTTTTATTTTAGCCATTCTGATCGGTTTATAGTGATATCTCACTGTGGTTGAATTTTCATTTCCATCGTGGCTAGAGATGTTGATTATCTTTGCAAGTGCTTATTTGCCATCTGTATATCCTCTTTAGCGAAATGTCTATGTCTTTTGCCCATTTTTCAGTTAGGTTTGGATGTGGGGGTGGGGGACAGATTTTAAAGTTCCCCAGGTGTTTCTAATATGCAGCTCAGTTTGGGACGTTCTGCCTTCTTATAACGTCTCTATGTGGTATAAACTTTAGCTGTTGCACCTGTGATAACCTTAAAATAAAGACTGTATGGTCAGGGTGGACCAAATAAATATGCCTGCAGTCCAAGGGAAGGGAGCTGGAAGTGTTTTCCAGGAGCTCAGGTTGTTTGCATGTGCTCACCACAGTGCTGGAAGGATATCTGAGACCTCCAGAGGATAATTCTGGAAATATAGACAAAGTATAATACCTTCTGCCTCAGAATCATGGTGTGTGTGTATTGTATATGCCTGCACACGTGCGCAAATGTAAAATGGTAATTCCCAGGTCCCAAACCCTGGACCTACAGAATTAGAACTTTTCAGAATGGAGCCTAGGAATCTGCACATATAGAACAGGTGGTTCCTATGTGGTCAAATTTGAGACCTTCCTTATTCAAGGAAGATTAGGGGCCCCATTTTCCACTGCTAGCGCTTCAGGGCACAGGTGGATGCCCTTCAGTAGTTGTAAAACGCGGGCTCAGTAGTTGTGGCACACAGGCTTAGTTGCTCTGCAGCATGTGGGATCTCCCCGGACCAGGGACTAAACCCGTGTCCCCTGCACTGGCAGGCAGATTCTTAACCACTGCGCTGCCAGGGAAGTCCTCCCTTAACTCTTAAAACAACTTATAGAGAGGTTATTATATTCTCCATTTCGTAGAAGAGGAAACTGAGGTTCAGAGACGTCTGGTCATTTGCCCAAGGTCATAAAGCTAATAGATGGAAGAACTGTTTTTCCTTCTGGAAATCCCTCTTATTTTTGTCCTTGGTTGTCCCAAACTCCAGTTTTTATTAATTTTTTCAGACTTTACTTGAACCTCATTGAAATAAAAGAAGCAATAAGAATTTATAAATATATCTACAGAGCTCTGAATAGCCTAACGGGTCAGCATGTGTGTAGCAGGAATAAATGCTTCACAGACATCACATTTCTAGTGATTTCTCTGGTGCAGCACTGCAGTGTGGACTGTAAATGTCCAGTTGGTTCTAAATGGAGGGAGTGAAGCTCTCGGGAGCACTGAGGTGGTAACCTACTGTAGAGAGTAAGAAATGATTTCCATCCTGCTCTTCAGGAGCCTGTAATTAGAGGAGAATAAGCCACACACTGTAAATACACACCTGTGGCCCTGGCCCCCATTTTCACAGCCACCTGTACACAGCTGGTTCTGGTGAAAACTTTTGTTTTCCAGCTGACATCCTGCATCATCTTGGATGATTTCCTCAGTTCTCCAACTGGCTTTGACATAATTGCTGTTTTCATAATATACCCAGTTTCCTTGTTCATAATTCCTGGTTCCTGCCTTCAAGTGTGCTGTGTCTGGGAGCCTTGGGTAAGTTGAGAGCTGTGGACGTAGGGGTGCGAAGAAATGGTTTCCTTCTCTGCCTTCCCAGGTTCCAAACTAAAGGCTTCCTACAAGGCTGTGGGTCTTTGGGAATCAAAATGGATAGAAAGCAGAGCCTGAGGCAAAGCGTGGAAGCAAATGCAGGTGGAGGCAGGTCCACGCTGGCCACACGCCACACAAACCACACCTGAGGCTCAGCTGGCCCGACGCTGTGGGGAGGCCGGGTGGAACCACCACATCTTAGAATTGTCGGTTCGGGGGAGGAAGGGTGAGGAGTTTACCTGCTGGTCCTCTTTGTCTCTTGACTCTCACTGCTCAGAGCTGCTGCCACAGGGATTCAGCTGTCCCTCAGTTCAGGTCGTCACCCTTCCTCCCCAAGCAGCTGTGGGACAGCCATGCTCTGTGCCCCCAGCAGGGTGGCCAGGGTTTCACATGAGCCTTCAAGTGGTGGGGAGACCCAGCTTCCCTGCAGGCTGGGGGACCTGGGTCCAGCTGCAGAGCTGCTGCCGCACCCATGTGGACACTGGGGAAGGCTGCTGTGCCTCTGGTGACAGAGATGAGGCCGCAGTGGGACGCTAGCAGCCAGGGCCCAGGCGGCAGAAGGGGCCAAGCAACTCTTGGGGGGGTGGGGAGAGGGCGGGAGCACAGAACTCGGGTCTGATACAATATACTTTCCAATTATAATGCAATATTTGAGTATTGCGTCTCGTGGTTGCAAGCCAAAGGAACATACTTCAGCTTTCTGGGAATTTATTGGGTGTACATTGAAGAGCTTTCAGAGACTGGAGGGTGGGTCATAGAACAGGCAATGAGAGGCGTTGCACCAGTTAGTCAAAACAGTGGCCCCCACACCCCTGTCACAGTGGCAGAACCGTCCCCCTACCATGGCCCAATATCACCGCCACTGCCTCCCTATGAGACTCTACAACACCAGCCATGCCTCCAAAATAGTAGAGAAGGGGTGATGATTGTTATGGCTTGAATTGTATCCCTCCCTCCCCCAAATTCCTGTGTTGAAGTCCTGACCACCCAGTACCTCAGCATGTGACCTTATTTGGAGATAGGGTGTTTGCAGAGCTCATGAACCTGAAATGAGGTCATTAGCGTGGGCCCTAGTCCAACATGACCGGTATCCTTGAGAGAATGGGAAATTTGGACACAGACACGTGCATAGAGGGAAGACAATGTAAAGAGAAATGTGGAGAAGACAGCCATCTGCAAGCCAAGGAGAGGGGCCTAGAACAGGGCCTGCGCTCATGGCCCTTGGAAGGAACGAACCCTTTCAGTGACACCTTGATTTTGTACTTCTGGCTTCCAGATCTGAGAGACAATAAATTTCGTAGTTAGTCCTAGCAAACTAATATAATGCTGGGGCTTCAAGAAGGAGAAAAAGAAAGAAAGAAAATGCTCCCCACTTTGCTGAACTCTTCCCACACTGCTGAGGCACTTTCGTGTATGTTATACCACCTGGCAGGGCTGGGGCCTGTACAGTCACGCAGGGCTCTGCTCTCAGAAGCACCTGGCACCTGGTTTAATGCTCTGCTATTGCCACCTTGAAATTCTCCATGCTTTTTTTTTTTTTTAATTTTTATTTATTTATTTATTTACTGGCTGCATTGGGTCTTCATTGCTGCACACAAGTTTTCTCTAGTTGCGGCGAGTGGGGGCTACTCTTCATTGCAGTGTGTGGGCTCCTCATTTTGGTGGCATCTCTTGTTGCGGAGCATGGGCTCTAGGCGTGTGGGCTTCAGTAGTTGCAGCACATGGGCTCAATAGTGGCTCACAGGCTCTAGAGCACAGGCTCAATAGTTGTGGCGCAAGGGCTTAGTTGTTCCACAGTATGTGGGATCTTCCTGCAGCAGGGCTCGAACCCGTGTCCCCTGCATTGGCAGGCAGATTCTTAACCACTGTGTCACCTAGAAAGTCCCTCAAAGGGAGTCCAACTCGAGGATGGAAGATGCCTTAGAGGACTGGGGCAGGGAGGGTGGGGGGGACTCGAGGTGGGGGAGTCAAGGAAGGGAGGGAAAATGGGGATATGTATATAAAAACAGATGATTGAACCTGGTGTACCCCCCAAAAAAATAAAAAAAAAATGTAAAAAAAAAAAATTAAAAAAAAAAATAGGAAGTCCCTCTCCATGCTTTTTAAACAAGGAAACCCACATTTTCATTTTGCAGTGGGCCCCTGCAAGTTACATAGCTGGTCCTGTCCCCTGGATGTCACAGCATCCTGTATTTACCTATGAGATAAACAGAGACTTTGTCATGATTTGTGTTTATTGATAATGAAACAAGCTGAAAGAGGTTAAGCAACTTGATCACGGTCAACAGAACTGCCCAGAGTTGGATCAGGAACTGAGGTTTCTGGTACAATGACCTCTGTGTTCCATACAGTTTGAGATTCTGTAACTCTAGAGGTCATCAAAAAAACAAACTTGGAGGTAAAATCTTTACAGTTTCCTTGTCTTCACTCAGTTATCTTTTTTTTTTAACTTTTTATTTTTTTATTTTTTACAATAAACTGCGTATATTTAGAGTGTACAATTTGGTATCCCAATCTCCCAATTCATTCCCCCCCAACCCTCCCCGCTTTCCCCACTTGGTGCCCATATGTTTGTTCTCTATATCTGTGTCTCTATTTCTGCCTTGCAAACCAGTTGATTTGTACCATTTTTCTATAGTCCACATATATGTGTTAATATTCAATATTTGTTTTTCTCTTTCTGACTCACGTCACTTTGTATGACAGTCTCTGGGTCCATCCACGTCTCTAAAAATGTCCCAGTTTCATTGCTTTTTACAGCTGAGTAATATTCCATTGTATGTATGTACCACATCTTCTTTATCCATTCATCTGTTGATGGACATTTAGGTTGCTTCCATGTCCTGGCTATTGTCAATAGTGCTGCAATGAACATTGGAGTGCATGTGTCTTTTTGAATTATGGTGTTCTCTGGGTATATGCCCAGTAGTGGGATTGCTGGGTCATAGGGTAACTCTATTTTTAGTTTTCTGAGGAACCTCCATACTGTTCTCCATAGTGGCTGTATCAATTTCCATTCCCACCAGCAATGCAAGAGTGTTCCTTTTTCTCACACCCTCTCCAGCATTTACTGTTTGTAGATTTTCTGATGATGCCCATTCTAACCAGTGTGAGGTGATACCTCATGTAGTTTTGATTTGCATTTCTCTAATAATTAGTGATGTTGAGCAGCTTTTCATGTGCCTCTTGGGCATCCGTATGTCTTCTTTGGAGAAATGCCTATTTAGGTCTTCTGCCCATTTTTTTTTTTTTTTTTGGCTGTAGTATATATTTTGGGGGGGGGGGGTACACCAAGTTCAATCATCTGTTTTTATACACATATCCCCGTATTCCCTCCCTTCCTTGACTCCCCCCCCTCGAGTCCCCCCCACCCTCCCTGTCCCAGTCCTCTAAGGCATCTTCCATCCTCGAGTTGGACTCCCTTTGTTATACAACAACTTCCCACTGACTATCTATTTTACAGTTGGTAGTATATATATGTCTGTGCTACTCTCTCGCTTTGTCTCAGTTTCCCCTTCACCCCCCGCCCCCTCCCATACCTCGAGTTCTCCAGTCCATTCTCTGTATCTGCGTCCTTGTTCTTGTCACTGAGTTCATCAGTACCATTTTTAGATTCCGTATATGTGAGTTGTCCTTCTCTTTCTGACTTACTTCACTCTGTATGACAGATTGTAGTTCTATCCACCTCATTACATATAGCTCCATCTCATCCCTTTTTATAGCTGAGTAATATTCCATTGTGTATATATGCCACATCTTCTGTATCCATTCATTTGTTGATGGGCATTTAGGTTGCTTCCATGTCCTGTTCTGCCCATTTTTTGATTGGGTTGTTTGTTTGTTTTTTGATATTGAGCTGGATGAACTGTTTATATATTTTGGAGATTAATCCTTTGTCTGTTGATTCATTTGCAAATATTTTCTCCCATTCTGAGGGTTGTCTTTTTGTCTTGCTTATAGTTCCCTTTGCTGTGCAGAAGCTTTGAAGTTTCATTAGGTCCCACTTATTTATTTTTGTTTTTATTTCCATGACTCTAGGGGGTGAATCAAAAAAGATCTTGCTGTTATTTACGTCGAGGAGTGTTCTTCCTATGTTTTCCTCTAGGAGTTTAATAGTGTCTAGCCTTACATTTAGGTCTTTAATCCATTTTGAGTTTATTTTTTGTATGGTGTTAGGAAGTGTTCTAATTTCATTCTTTTACATGTAGCTGTCCAGTTTTCCCAGCACCACTTATTGAAGAGGCTGCCTTTTCTCCATTGTATACCCTTGGCTCCTTTGTCATAGATTAGTTGACCATAGTTTATCTCTGGGCTTTCTATCCTGTTCCATTGATCTATATTTCTGTTTTTGTTTCGGTACCATACTGTCTTGGTTACTGTAGCCTTGTAGTATAGCCTGAAGTCAGGAAGCCTGATTCCATCAACTCCGTCTTTCCTTCTCAAGATTGTTTTGGCTATTCGGGGTCTTTTGCATTTCCATACAAATCGTAAAATTTCTTGTTCTAGTTCTGTGAAAAATGCCATTGGTAATTTGATAGGGATTGCACTGAATCTGTAAATTGCTTTCGGTAATATAGTCATTTTCACAATGTTGATTCTTCCAATCCAAGAACATGGTATGTCCCTCCATCTGTTTGTGTTGTCTTTGATTTCTTTCATGAGTGTCTTATAGTTTTCTGAGTACAGGTCTTTTACCTCCTTGGTTAGGTTTATTCCTAGGTATTTTATTCTTTTTGTTGCAATGGTGAATGGGATTGTTTCCTTAATTTCTCTTTCTGATCTTTCATTGTTGGTGTATAGAAATGCAAGAGATTTCTGTGTGTTCATTTTGTATCCTGCAACTTTACTAAATTCATTGATTAGCTCAAGTAGTTTTCTGGTGGCATCTTTAGGATTTTCTATGTATAGTATCATGTCATCTGCAAACAGTGACAGTTTGACTTCTTCTTTTCCAATCTGGATTCCTTTTATTTCTTTGTCTTCTTTGATTGCTGTGGCAAGGACTTCCAATACTATATTGAATAGTAGTGGCGAGAGTGGACATCCTTGTCTTGTTCCTGATCTTAGAGGGAATGCTTCCAGTTTTTCACCACTGAGAATGATGTTTGCTGTGGGTTTGTCATATATGGCCTTTATTATGTTGAGACAGGTTCCCTCTATGTCCACCTTCTGGAGAGTTTTTATCATAAATGGGTGTTGAATTTTGTCAAAAGCTTTTGCTGCATCTATTGAGATGATCATGTGGTTTTTATCCTTCAATTTGTTAATATGGTATATCACATTGATTGATGTACATATATTGAAGAATCCTTGCATTCCAGGGATAAACCCCACTTGATCATGGTGTATGATCCTTTTAATGTGTTGTTGGATTCTGTTGGCTAGTATTTTGTTGAGGATTTTTGCATCTAAATTCATCAGTGATATTGGTCTGTAGTTTTCTTTTTTTGTAGTATCTTTGTATGGTTTTGGAATCAGGGTGATGGTGGCTTCATAAAATGAGTTTGGGAGTGTTCCTTCCTCTGCAATTTTTTGGAAGAGTTTGAGAAGGATGAGTGTTAGCTCATCTCTAAATGTTTGATAAAATTCACCTGTGAATCCATCTGGTCCTGGACTTTTGTTTGTTGGGAGATTTTTAATCACAGTTTCAATTTCATTACTTGTGATTTGTCTGTTCATATTTTCTATGTCTTCCTGATTCAGTCTTGGAAGGTTATACTTTTCTAAGAATCTGTCCATTTCATCCAGGTTGTCCATATTATTGGCATAAAGTTGCTTGTAGTAATCTCTTATGGTGCTTTTTATTTCTGTGGTGTCCGTTGTAACTTCTCCTGTTTTATTTCTAATTTTATTGATTTGAGTCCTCTCCCTCTTTTTCTTGATGAGTCTTGCTAGAGGTTTATCAATTTTATTTATCTTCCCAAAGAACCAGCTTTTAGCTTTATTGATTTTTGCTATTGTTTTCTTTGTCTCTATTTCATTTATTTCTGCTCTGATCTTTATGGTTTCTCTCCGTCTACTCACTTTAGGTTTTGTTTGCTCTTCTTTCTCTAGTTTCTTTAGGTGTAAGCTTAGATGGTTTATTTGGGATGTTTCTTGTTTCTTGAGGTAAGATTGTATCACTATAAACTTCCCTCTTAGAACTGCCTTTGCTGCATCCCATAGGTTTTGGATCATTGTGTTTTCATTGTCATTTATCTCTAGATATTTTTGATTTCCTCTTTAATTTCTTCAGTGATCTCTTGGTTATTTAGTAATGTATTGTTTAGCCTCTATGCTTTTTTTTTTTTTTACAGTTTTTTTCCTGTAATTGATTTCTAATCTCATAGCATTGTGGTCAGAAAAGATGCTTGATACGATCTCAATTTTCTTGAATCTACCAACACTTGATTTATGGCCCAAAATGTGATCTATCCTGGAGAATGTTCCATGTGTACTTGAGAAGAACATGTAATCTGCTGTTTTTGGGTGTAATGTCCTATAGATATCTATTAAATCCAGGTGATTTATTGTGTCATTTAAAGCTTGTGTTTCCTTCTTAATTTTCTGTCTGGATGATCTGTCCATTGGTGTAAGTGGGGTGTTAAAGTCCCCCACTATGCTTGTGTTACTGTTGATTTCCTCTTTCATAGTTGTTAGCATTTGCCTTGTGTATTGAGGTGCTCCTATATTGGGTGCATATATATTTATAATTGTTATCTCTTCTTGGATTGATCCCTCAATCTTTATGTAGTGTCCTTTCTTGTCTCTTGTAACATTTTTTATTTTAAAGTCTATTTTATCTGATATGAGTATTGCTACTCCAGCTTTCTTTTGATTTCCATTTGCATGGAATATTTTTTCCATCCCCTCACTTTCCGTCTGTATGTGTCCCTAGGTCTGAAGTGGGTCTCTTGGAGACAGCATGTATATGGGTCTTGTTTTTGTATCCATTCAGCCAGTCTGTGTCTTTTGGTTGGTGCATTTAGTCCATTTACATTCAAGGTGATTATCAATATGTATACTCCTATTACCATTTTCTTAATTGTTTTGTTTTTGTTTTTGTAGGTCCTTTTCTTCTCTTCTGTTTCCCGCTTAGAGAAGTTCCTTTAGCATTTGTTGTAGGGCTGGTGCTGAATTCTCTTAGCTGTTGCTTGTCTGTAAAGCTTTTGATTTCTCCATCAAATCTGAATGAGATCCTTGCTGGGTAGAGTATTCTTGGTTGTATGTTCTTCTCTGTCATCACTTTAAATATATTGTGCCACTCCCTTCTGGCTTGTAGAGTTTCTGCTGAGAAATCAGCTGTTAACCTGATGGGGGTTCCCTTGTATGTTATTTGTCATTTTTCCCTTGTTGCTTTTAATAACTTTTCTCTGTCTTTAATTTTTTGTCAATTTGACTACTATATGTCTTGGTGTGTTTCTTCTTGGGTTTATCCTGCCTTGGACTCTCTGCGCTTCCTGGACTTAGGTAGCTATTTCCTTTCCCATGTTAGGGAAGTTTTCAACTATAATCTCTTCCAGTATTTTCCCAGGTTCTTTCTCTCTCTCTTCTCCTTCTAGGACCCCTATAATGCGAATGTTGGTGCATTTAACATTGTCCTAGATGTCTCTTAGGCTGTCTTCAGTTCTTTTCATTCTTTTTTCTTTATTCTTTTCTGCATCAGTGATTATCACCATTCTGTCTTCCAGGTCACTTATTCGCCCTTCTGCCTCCGTTAATCTGCTGTTGGTTCCTTCTAGTGTATTTTTCATTTCAGTTATTGTGTTGCATATCTCTGTTTGTTTGTTCTTTAATTTTTCTAGGTCTTTGGTAAACTTTTCTTGCAACTTTTCAATCTTTGCATCCAATCTTTTTTCAAAGTCCTGGATCATCTTCACCATCATTATTCTGAATTCTTTTTTCAGAAGAGTGCCTATCTCCTCTCATTTAGTTGTTTTTCTGGGGTTTTATCTTGTCCCTTCATCTGGTACAAAGTCTTTTGCCTTTTCATTTTCTCTGTCTTTATGTGGCTGTGATTTTCAGTTCCACACAGTGAAATACTGCTGATACTACTTGATTCAGCTGTCTGCCCTTTTGTGGAGGAAGCTGTCTAGGAGGCTTGTGGGTGCTTCCTGATGGGAGGGACTGATGGTGGGTTGGGCTGGGTGGGTGGAGCTCAGTGACACTTTAATCTGCTTGTCTGCCAATGGGTGGGGCTATGTTCCCACATTGGTGGTCGTTTGGCCTGAGGGGACCCAGCACTGGAGCTTACAGGCTCTTTGGTGGAGCTTACAGGCTCTTTGGTGGAGCTAATGGTGGACTCTGGAAGGGTTCACACCAATGAGCACTTCTCAGAACCCCTGCTGCCAGTGCCCCTGTCTCCTCAGTGAGCCACAGCTGCCCCCCACCTCTGCAGGCAACCCTCCAACACCAGCAGGTAGGTCTGGTTCAGTCTCCTGTGGGGTCACTGCTCCTTCCCCCTGGGTCCTGGTGAGCACACTTTTTTGTGTGCCCTCCAAGAGTGGAGTCTCTGTTTCCCCCAGTCCTGTGGAGGTCCTGCAATCAAATCCCACTGGCTTTCAAAGTCTGATTCTCTGGGGATTCCTCCTCCGGTTGCTGGACCACCAGGTTAGGAAGCCTGATGTGGGTCTCAGAACCCTCAGGACTTCTGCGCTATAACTGTTCTCCAGCTTGTGAGTCACCCACCCAGCATTTATGGGATTTGATTTTAACACGATTGAGCCCCTCCTACTGTCTGATTGCGGCTTCTGCTTTGTCTCTGGATGTGGGGTGGGTTTTTTTTGGTGAGTTCCAGTGTCTTTCTGTCGATGGTTGTTCAGCAGTTAGTTGTAATTCTGGTGCTCTTGCAAGAGGGAGTGAGCACACGTCCTCCTACTCCGCCATCTTGATTCTTCTTCACTCAGTTATCTTGACTAAGGTTCAACACACGGAAGTAAGTGCAGTATCTTCCGGATGACCCTTGATGTTCCTGGTCTCCTAATTGGGAAGTTCATCTATCAGCCTCAAGTAGTGATACTGTCTTTTTTGCTGGTTTCCTTTAGTCTACTTTTATCTCTTTTTCTGTTAGATTCTGTGTCTCTGAAGAAGCAGATTCTTGCCTGCCTGGGGCCCCAGGTCAGCCTAGTTTGGGTTTAGATAGAAACTGTTGAGCTTGGGCCACTGGATCTGTGACCTTAGTCATGGATATTGAGAAATACCTTCAGGAATCAATGGATTGACCTCTCCCTTTGTTCTAGATATTCAGCATCTTGGCTTTTCCAGGATAAACCAACTCTTCTAATCTGTGTATCATGGTGTTTCACCATCTCTCCCTGTCTACCTGCTCTCTCCTTTCTCTCTCCTCTATTTTCTCCTTGCTTTGCTGATGCTCTGCTATCAGTAAAGTCCCTAGATGCTCCTTTGATTCCTTTACCTTTTCCCCAGCCCCTGTTCTACCACAGTTTTCTCATCGTCCCTCAGTCCTTCACAGCTCTGCCCCCAGTGTCACCAGCACACCCTGGAGATTTCCAAGTCAGTTACATCATCAGTGTCCTAAAGAAACACTGAATCAAGTTGTGCTTAATTTACTCTTGGGTTCCACTCAAATAGATCATTTTCCAAATCCATCAAAATTTTTGGAAGAGTTAGGAGGAGGTTTTAGGATTTTAAGTGTTTCTTTTTTTCTTAATTATGGAAGGGAACACTGGAGGGTGAGTGTGCAGTAATATATTGTGTTGTTTGTTCATTCTCTGAGGTAGATATAAGTTGCTTGCCTACGCTCCTCTCTTTGGAAATGACTTCTCCCCATTCTATGCAGGGCTAGTAGCCAGGATGCTGTGTCCTCCTGGCTGCCTCTCCACATGACATTGGCTGGCCAGTCAGAGTATTCTAACCTCCTGTGGTTGGGTCAGCACTGATCAGAACCATCCTTGACAGTATGCTATATAGAAACTGGAGAGGAAGGGCTCTCTTCCTCTGGGAATGGGCAAGAGTGGGGACCAATGCTGACAGAAGAAATCAAAGTGGGGAGTGAGGTCTAGATTTAAAAACAACTTCAGAAGATCTCTTATGTTGGTTACTAGCTCAAAGTCAGTCGAGATCGAATTGGCCAGTATCCATTTAGAGTTATAAAGGCTGGTGGTGCTAAAGAAAACTCAAATCTGGCAAACAGAGACCTTGAATTGCTTATACCGAGAGTGATGGTTCAAGACGGGGGATAGTACCGCTCTCAGCACTTTTTTTGACATATGAGGAATTCTGGGTTGTTACAATGTTTGGGAGGCGCTTTTGGCACTGGGAGACAGGAGCGCTAGGCTCTTGCAATGTACAGGACAGTGTACCTGTGACCACTGGTATGACACGTGTGGAAAAGAGCTCTTCACAGGCAAATAGTTTGTGGATTTGCTTAATGACTGAATTGAACAAAGAAAAACAATAGAAATGTTATCTTAAGTCTAGAGGAACCAAAGCGTTTTTTATTTTACACAAAGCCATTTTCCTTTCCCAGGCAAGTCTGCTGGGGCAGGGCGTGGAAACCCGTAACCCAGCTTTTGCGCAGAGGTGAAGGGCTGCCCACTAGAGGTGGTTTCCTTTCAGAAAGGCAGAGAAAAGAAGATTGATCCCGAGCCCAGAAAGCTGTTGTTCCTTGGCCTGGTTTGAGGAATAAAGAAACTAGTCCCTGTGGAATCTGGGCATCTAGGTCCCTATCAGTGGGTATAAACTGGTTCTCATTTTCCATTTCCCATCTCACAGTTATCCCCTTGTTTTCACTGTTTTTGTCTCAGAGGAGATGGCAGGGTGAAGAGGGTGAGGAGAAGTGAAGAAATGTGTATTTTTAGCCATGACACAGCTGAATGTTCTGAGTCTTATTTTACAACCACATTTAAAAATAAACGTCAGGAGTTAGGATTTAAGTGGTTTCTCGGTGTCCACATCCTCCTTTCTCCTTAATGAGGGACTGTCTCCTTCTGACTAGTTTCCCTCTGCAGAGTGTCTTTCGACTCCGGATGTATCAACCACTAGCCGATGAAATGTACAGAATTAAGGTATTACATGACACACTTTTGTTTTAAAGCTCTAAGTATATACCTTTATCCTCAGGTTAATAACACAACTGTTCATGTCCAAGGATATAAAGGTGATTTACCATCAGAATCATACATTAAGCTATGCTTTCATGCATTTATTTGTGCAATATTTCTGGAACATAGACTGTGGGTAAGAAATGTCCACAGAGAACAGTAGCTGCTCTGCTTTCCAGGAGTTGTCACTCAGACGACTCTTTCTCATAGGGCTGTTCCCTGACGTTAGACTCAAAACCTGCAGTTCTCAGTGAAATGCAGGCACCTGGGCTCCACCCCAGTGTTAGTGACTCAGATCACACGTGAGATCATATACTTGCCTGTATTCAAAATACCTTCTAAATGTAAGTGATATTCTTCGTTTCAGAAAGAGATGATGATGATGGCCATAGGAAACTTACAATGGTGTGTGTGTGTGTGTACTCCCTCAGTCAGGCCTCCAGCAGGTACTAGGTTGTACTTTAACAGCTAAGACTTACCCACTCTATAATGAGACCTATGTTTAAACTTAACCCTTATTGGCTGCATGGCCTTGAGAAAATTATCCAACTTGTTTGTATTTATTTTCACGTCTGTAAACTTGGGATAAAGCCCACCTCACAGGGTTACTTTGGAAATTAAATGGAACAACATGTGTAAAGTCTTAACCCTGCACCAGGTGTGTTGCGATGGCAGCCAACAGCCATTCCTGATTTATGGAGACTCTTCAAGATGAGATTTATTTTTAATAATAAACATTTTTCTGCCCCAGATATATGAAATCAAAGAATCAAACCATGAACTCCCTTCTCCCACTGTTTTTCACTGTCGTGTAGAATGAGTTTTAAAATTTTTAAATTAACAGCTTCCTTGAGGTATGATTTACTGTAAAATTCACCATTTACTGTGTATGATTCAATAGTTTTTAGTATATAAAAACTATTATAGAAGATTTTCTAATTATAGAAGATTTTCAAAAATTTTTAGTGTGTGTGTGTACCCTTCCTAAGGAAGCGAACTTGTTTAATAGAATCCTTTAAAATAAATTTCCAATATTAAACACTGTAGTGGATGTTTGCTCCTTTACATACAAAGCTTTTTTAAAGAGAGATTATTTTTTCATCTTTCTAATTTCTTTTCTGGAATTGTCTTCAAAATTTCATTCATGTTCTTAAAAATATCTTCAGTTGTGGTGGATCTTCTTTTGAAGATAGATGTGAAAGTAATCAAAAATAGTGATTAGCTCTCTTTGATAACTAGTGGGGGACCCCAAACTGAGTAATATTATTTGGGAGCTCAAAAACCAACGACTGGCTGTCAGTGAGTGATAGAGGGTTTCGGTGGGGCCCATGTGCTAACTCTGAAGGGGTAAAGAATCAACAAATTAATAGAAAATCAGTGAATATCAGTTCATAAGGTAAACATCTGTTATAACCATTTAAGGAGTAAATCCAGGAATTAAATGAATTCTAACAAACTTTGTACTGAGGTCTGCTATGATACTTACCATATCGTACTATGAATGTGTATCTGGCTACATGTTTCATCTGCAGTGCTGAGAAGCCTTATAATATTTGTCTAAATGGTGCCAGCACTTACCCCTGTTCTGACACAGAGAACACGCAGTGAGTGCCCTGTGAAAATCAGAATGTCACGACACTCTGCTCAGTGGTGTCCATACATTTATTTGCATAAGTAGTACCTGCGTGGATTACTTGCATTGATAGAAAACTTTTTCAACTAGTTCCTTGAGTTATTGTACCATGGGGAATTCAGGGGTGCTGAGTTCTTAGTTGGAACACCCAGACTGCTAACTTAACCCCAGAGCAAAACAAGTGATTAAGTGAATAAAGCATTATTTTATATTAACAATGTGTCTCCTCTTGCAAAGATAAACCAACCATAGCTGACTGCAAAACATGTTACACACGCAGAACATAGAAGAGGCATCTTTTAAATGTTCATACTAAATATTGTTGATTTCCTTGTCCAAGCCTTCAGGCAGTGTCAAAAACTTATTAGTGGGTTATTAAAGCAGAGACAATTCATATTCAGATGAAGATCTCCAAGACCTAGACATTTTTACTTTTTATTTTTATAGCCTCTGAAGAAAATCGGCACTTCTTCCTCAGGCTGCATTAAAATAACAAATATATACTGTTTATATTAAAAATGGTTTAAATTTAAATCATCTCCATATGATGCATTTGGTTATTTAATTGCACAGATTGCCTTGTACCTGGATATTTCAAGACAATGCTGTTGGGAAAAAGATAGTTCTGTTGACAACCTAAGAGCAGAAGCATCCACTAGCCTTCATTAATATTAGAAGACTAATTGTATGGATTCAGATAATATCTTGCTATTACAGCTTAGTCATGTGCCTACCCTTTCAGCTACTTGCCTTGAAGGTACTGATTGTCTTCATATCATAAATAGGGAAACTGAGGCTGAAAGAGGTTAAGTAAAATTGCCCCAGGTCACAAAGGTAATGCATTGCAGAACCCAAATCGCAGTCTGTGGCCTGACCCAATCTCCATCTCCCTACACTTCCAACTCACCATACAATTGACACACAGGGATTGAGCACCTACTATGTGCTCTAGACAGAGAATCTGACTACACTTTATGATTTGGAACAAATCCACTCTGAGAAGCCAATGATGAACCACTGCTGCTTCCACTTAAACAGATTTACATACGTGGTTATGTGAGCGGAAGAGTGTCCCCTCCTTCCTCCTGTAGACAGAGGAGAAGCGTAGAGGTTAGAGAGAACTGAGCCATGCCATGTGTTGTCAGTTAGTGTAGGAAAGGCTTAATATCTTAGCATAATAAGGCCAGGATTTTTAGTAAGAAATGGGTAACATTACATGAAGAGAAGGCAAATAATTTCCTTATTTAGATAAAAATGGGGGTTCCAGATAGAAATTAACCACAGTGGAAGGTATGTTGGTTTTAAATACTCTAGGAGAAAACCCACCAGGGCACTCCCATTCCTTTTGGCACCTCTCCCCTCCCTCATCCCCAGGACCAGTGCGCTCCTCTGCTTCCTGCCACAGCCCCCTGCCCCCTCCGCCCCTGCCCCGGAGGACTAAGCAGACTCAGACCTTGAAACCAGAGACCACCTCTCCCTCTACAGAGCAACAGTCAAGTGGGCGAAGAAGAGAAGCCCTGGACATTCACCAGGGGCTGCAAAATGCTCAAGTCATGAGAGAGACCAAGGGAGAGGGGGGGCTTTATTATTTCTGTGTGGAGGGAGGGATGGCAGATTAGGGAACAGCCAGAACCAGTGAAAAGCAAGGAGAGAGGTTAAAGGGAAGGGATACGGGAAGAAAGGCAAAAGGAACAGGGAAAGGAAGAGAAAGGAAGAGCCTCCGAAGACCAGGAGAGGACCTGAATTTCCCATCAAAGACACATCCCAATCAAAAGCTTGTACAGGAGGCCTCACTGCTTGAGCCACCCAGGGGAGGCATCTAGACAGCAGCAGAACAATGATCTAAACTCTGGTAAATACCTATTTAAATGAACACTGTGATCCATTGGGTATGTGGTTTGGGGAAAGACAGATGAGAATATATCCAGTGAGAGGGGAACAGTTTCCTGCTCTGTGGTCACTGTTGTAGTTTCCAGGGCAGCATGAGTGTCTTGTCGGAGACATCCATCCTGCTGGAGAAACAGCCAGGTGGACTACCAGGGGTGCTCCCCTCCTGAGAGGCCAACTAGTGATCCACCTGTGAGCAGAAAAGGATGGAACCTTCCACAAAGGTTTAGATATCAACCCTTGACCTGATTTGCCTTCTAATTAAAAGCAGTTAACTAAATCTACCCTCACAAAACTACCCTACTAAATCTTCAGTAGAGTTAAAGGACTGAGTTTGATAGCAAAGTTAGTATAATATGAAAATGTAGTGACATTAATTTCCTGGCTTTCCTTCTTTTTAGAGTTCCAGACATTCTGGGAACCTGTATTTATTCCAATTGGTAGTGCAGATTTACAAAGATACATTAAGGCACGGTTATTAGTATTACTAAAGAATTTTAATATAACCAAAGCACAAGCAAGATTTTCTTAAAGTAGTATAGTCTCTAAAGGCATTTACAATATAGTTCCAAAATCCCAAAACATGTTTAGGAAGACAAGGTTAGGGGATGTTTATTGCTTGTCTTTCTGACATCCATTTTCTACCTCCCTTTTCCTAATTGATGTGGAATTTCCCAGCCAAGGAGTTTAGGTGGAATGGGTTCCACCACCCAGATCCTGGAGAAGGCTCTGATTGGCTTAATTCAATCATAATAAGCCACTCCACCCACACGCTAATTGGAGAAGGAGCACCTGATCATGATCAGGCCCATCAAAGCCAATGTGGTTCAATTAGAGGATTTTTGTTGTTAAGCGTTGAAGAAGCAATGCCTTCCTACTGGATGTGAAGCAGGCAGCCATGGGAGCTTCCAGCTGTTTGGGGACCAGGAAAGGAGGGTCTGTCTGAGAACAGAGCCACCAAGCACCAAAATGGCAGGGCCGAGAGGTGGACAGGGGGAGAAATTGGGTCCTAGTCATAGTGTTTCAACCCTGGACAGCATCATTTTGGAAAACTCCCTTCATGAATCAATACATTTGTTATTCTGAGCCAATTTGGGTCAGGTTTTTCTGTTACTTGCAACCAAGGCATCTTACAAAAAAAATCTACCGTGTAAAGGATAATACACGTCTAAAACTTTTCAGTGATCATTTGAACTTGGAGTTTTATTTTCATAATGAAATTTCATGAGGAACCACAAAACACTGACAATGCCCACAGGAGGTCTATGGAAAGGAAATAGGTTCTCGCCTCCCCTGCCCCCCCACCCCCACCCCCACCCCCCTTCCATCTCCTTCCGAAGGAAACACTTGAGTAAATCCTATTAGGCTGAAGGCAAGTGCAGTGAAGACTGCATTGGTTCTGCAGGAGGGTGCTGAGAATTTCACAATTTCAAGTGCATCATGCCCTAAAGTGTTAGCAATCTAGATTTTTTTCCTTTCGTAGACAATATACACCATGACCCCTTAAATATCCATCATTAGCTGCCACTATTATCCAGTGAGGAAAGCACAATCAGCCTTAATTCCCCACCTGCTGGGTGAACCTTGGGCAGGTGTCAGTACCAACTACAGCTGCCAGTATAATTACTGGTCCGTGTGTTGTCTCCCTTCAGGATCATGGAGCCCATTTTGAATCCTCTTTGTGTCCCTCATCACAGAGCAAATATTTGAAAACGTCCATTCATGCTGCTGCTGCTGCTAATCTAATTGTTTTGGTATCTGGTTAAATCCACCTTGGCACATATGTGGTGTGTATTACATGGCAGAGTTATCCTCTATCCTTGCCGTTCCCTTGCCTATTATGGGGTGCTGGGAAGTTGCATTGGACCTTGCCTCAGTCTTTCAACAGTTTAATCTCACTAAGCCTACGTCAAAGATTGTGCTAGGTTCTAGAGATGGAATGAGCCCCTCAAACATGGCTTTGATTTTGCTCACCCTTTCCCCCATCTTCAGCTGCAGGGTCCCAGGAACAACTTGTTAACAACACCCATGGTGCAGTCAGCGCCTTGACATTCCCCCCTGCCCCGGCCAAGTAATAGGGAGGTAGAGAACCGTGGGAAGCTGCTGTCTCCAGTTGGGGGAGTACAGGCTCTCTGCTAAGTTTGGTATTGCTCTTCCGGTTTCCCTCCCTTGCTGCCTAGATTGTTTCAGGGATTTGCGGTAGAAGGATCCACGGATCCAAAGTTCAGACAGCTTGTAAGCACTGGGCATGTTGTCAGCTCCTGTGACCACTGGCAATGTGTTCCAGTGGGGTTCCTTTCTGCGCCGCAGGCCCACGTGAGCCACATGGATGGTGTAGTACCTAAGACCTGTGTTAGAGGGTCCTACTCATCACGACATACACACGCACACACATTTATTAAAGAACACATAGGCACCTCTGTCACTGGGGATCTGGCACTCAGTGCTGGCTCAGTGGAACCTATAACCTGTGGCACTGCTGATGTTTGAAACTAACACTATTTTAAATCCAACAGTTCTTAGATTAAAAAAAAATATTTGGTTAACTTGTCAAATCCTTCTCAGAGCACATGAAGGCAATGATTCCTGCCTTACAAAGTACTGTTTCCCAGGGCTGAGAATCAGCCATTGTCTTGCTTCTTTTGGTGTTCTAATTTGTGGCTCCAGATGTACTCAAGAATTAGTGTGGTTTTGTAACAGTTACACACGACAGCTAAGGAGTGACAACAATTCCCATTACTCTTAAATTTGTATAGAGGAACGTTGGGAATACTGTATGGATTGAGATATTCCTGTAAGGAATGGCACAGATCACAAAACAAGTGATAGACTGAAATTATATGATTTTGTAACATTTTCTGGGATCATTTATCTTATTGATCCTGTTATAATGCTGGACATCATATTTACAATTCATGGGTTATCTCGAAACCTGAGCATTATTCTAATTTTTAAAACCAATTTCGGTGGTAAATGCTTTGGCAGGACAAAGTTTCTCCAAATTGAATTTAATAAACTACACTTTAAGAACTACGACGATTTAAGAAAGATGGTTTAATTTGAGATGAATAACAATCTTGATTGTAACAACATACAGTGATTTCGCTAAAATAAAGGCAAGAAAAATTAACTTATGGAAAAAAAACAAAAATTGATTTATGGATAGGTTGCCTTCGGAATATTACACACACACACACGCATCACCAGCCCATCATCAGAATTTAGTCAATAATGCTTAAATTCAGTTATCTTTGGCGTTTTGCTGACATGCTGTCAAACGGAAACCACAGCTTTACAGTTTCTCTCTTCCACTGGTATGAAAGTATAATTGTCAGGGTGAGAGTAGAAGGCACACGAACAGCTTAATTTATAAGTCAAATATTTAGGTATATGCCATTTGGGCCTCCATTTGTCTTCTTCCCCTTCGCGCAAATGTGGGTGGCGGGCCGGAGAGGGTGGGTGCCCGGACCCAGGAGCTAGCCCCTCCAGTCCTTCAACGCTGGGCTCGGGGTAGCTGTCGGACAGGTGCTCGGGTCCCCGCCCCCGCCGCCCACCTCCTCGGGGATTGGCTGCCGCGAGCTAGTGGGCGGCCCCAGGGTGCGGATAAAGTTGGGGGCGCGCGCCACCTGCGTGGGGTTTCAGGTGCTGGAGGCCGAAGCGCCGCGTGCTCCCGCCGCGGCCCGGGCGGAGTTCCCACGTAGCTGTCTGAACCCGCCCGCCCTCTCCAGCTTCCCTGCGACTCCCGGGTCCGGCCCTTTTGGAGGAGGAGGGGGGGTGGGGGGTCAAGGACCGGGCCTAGGAGCCTCGCGCGTGTCTGAGCAGCTTGGCGCGCGGGGTGAGGGCCAGGGCCCGGGCGGCGCGCGGGGGCTGCAGGAAGCGGGGGCGGCAGGGGCTCGGCCCCAGCTCCGCGGTGGTGGAGACACCCGGAAACGGATTCCGCTTCGGTGGCCGCGCGAGCCGGGCGCCTCGGAGGGAGGCGGGCGGCCGGGCGGCTGCTGAGTAATCCCCGCGGCGGCGGGAGGCGGCGGCCCGGGCGCCCACGTCCCCCGCCGCGCTGCAGCCGGGCCCCGGCTCCTCCCTCCGCGCCCCGCCCGCCGGCCCGCCGCGCCCCTCCCCCGCGCCCGCTCCGCCGCGCTCCGGGCAGGTAGAGCCGGGCTCCGGGCGCGCGCGGGAACCGCAGCGGCTGCCGCCCCACCTCGCCCCGGCCCCGCGCAGAGCCCCGCGCGCCCATGGCTGGCTCGGAGCAGCAGCGGCCGCGGCGGCGGGACGATGGAGACGCGGCGGCGGCGGCGGCGGCGCCCCTGCAGGACGCGGAGCTGGCCCTCGCCGGCATCAACATGCTGCTCAACAACGGCTTTAGGGAGTCGGACCAGCTTTTCAAACAATACAGGTGAGTGGCGCGGCCCGCTCCCCCGCCCCGGCACGCGCACCTCGGGGCCGGCTGGCGCGCTTCGCTCTGCGGCCCGTCCCAGGAGCCCCCTCCCCCTCCCGCCGGTCACTGATCCCTGGCCCTGTCCCCGCTCCTCGCGTCGCGTTCCTGGGCCTGATCTGCAGCCGGCGCCTCTGCGCCTTTGCCACATCTCCCCTTCCGCCCCCACTCGTGCTCCGTGGTCCTTTCCCTCCGCGGGACCCGCCGCGTGTCCTCCCGGCTCCGGCTGTCTCCCCTCACTTTCTCCCGGCCTCGCCCTGCAAGAGGGGCGCCCGGTGTTTGTGCGATTCTCTCTCTCATGGGTCGTCTTCCCCGCTTCCCCCCCCTCCGTCCCCGCGGGGTCCGGAGCCGGTTGGCTTTGAGACCTGGGACCGGATGCGATTTGAGGCAGCAGCGAGCCCGGGACTTGCAGGGTTGTGACTCCGGCTAGCGTGCTGCCCGTGCTGCCTTTGTGACACGGACCACACCAGCTGCATCGTGCCTGTTTCTTGTGCCTCGCGTTACTTTGCATCCTTGTGCATTCCAAATGCTTTCCTTGTTTGAAAACAGATATGCATAACTGCCTGGCCGTGCAGGAATTAAAAAAAAAAAAAATCAGCCGAACTCTGCTCACTCACCTTTGTCTGCCTTTCTTCTAAAACTCAGTAGCCACAATGAGTTGCTAATGCCTTTCAATCGAGCGTATTTATGATGCATTTCTCTAACTTAAAGGTAGAAGAAAATGGAGGGATTTTAAATATACGTAAGAGTGGGAGGGAGCAAACGTGTGTTCAGTTAATATTTTTATTCGTCTTTTAAAAAATGAAGCAAAAGAACTGAAACCTGGTAGCTTTCTCGTGGGTGTGGGAGGAGCCTTCAATTTGTTTGGGGATCAGAAGCATCTGCTTTCTGGTTTAGGAAGCAAGTTTGTGATTTGCCCTTTTCGTGTTGACAGGACTCGAGGATGTTGGTTAGCAGCTTCCCTGTAAATGTTTAAGGGCCAGTTGCTGCACTTCTTTAGAGCCGGTGGTTTGGTAGGAATGAGAGGACCCCTTGTGCAGCTGTGATTGAGAGCCACGGTCTGTACGCAAATGAGAGGAGAGGGGGTGGGATACGGATGCCTGAAGTTTTCAGACTTAAAAAGAATGGTGGTTTCTACCAGTGGGAGCTTCCACATGCTTAATGGCAAAGCAAGTATCTCACAACTATAAACTTTTCATTAAGACATTTTACTTTTAAATCAGTTTTTTTTTCCATCTGCAAATGGAAGCTTCTTGGCTTTATTCAGAACATTTTATTTTTAAAGCATACACGTCTGATTTCACGCCAGAGTTTCATCAAGGATTTCCAGAGGATAGATTTGAAAGACTTACTTGTCTCTCAATCTCTCGTGTAGTTTTTTTTAGCCATCTGAGAATGTATTTCATGAAAAAAGTTTCACTTACTGTGATTTGACTTTTTAAAGACATACTTGCATAGTTCAATACTTACTTTGAAATGTTCTGTTACTTATTTTAATGATCTTTCCCCACCTCTAAACTGCTTTAATGTACTTAAATTGCTGCCTCATGATTTCCATATGTTGAAAGTATGAAAGAACTCATTTTGCATAACCTAGACAACTCTATGCACTGTTGCTAGAGGGCAGATTATGAGTGATAGGGAAGCTCTTCTCACAGCAAAGGTGGAAGGATGCACCTTGAAAGGTGTTTCACTGTGGGTGTTGGGGGGTGAGGGGAGGAGGAGATGTCCAGGGAGGATTTACACTGTATAGCTAGGAGCTGTAGCTGTCTGCTCATATTTTGAAATGAGAACCAAGGATAAAGGAACAAGATACTGTATCTCTTTGCCAAGCACAGTGCCAGGCACATTGCCTTATATCCTCACTATTCTAGTGACAACAAAAGAGTGAGGTGTATTTTATCATGACTGTGTTGTAACAAGGCACTTAAGTCTCAGTGTTTAGCGTGGACCAGGTCACAAGCACTGTGGTTTTAAATCCAGGGCTGTTTTCATTGAACTATTCTGCCTGTCCCGCCTAATTGATTCTATTTCGTAATTTGCTCTATGACCTTGTTTTCCAGCAACTTAAACTTTTTCAGGAGTGGATAGCGGTAGCATTACCCTATGAGCTTTCCAGCAACCAGGGCTGCCATCCTAGTTTTGGCGCTTGTGTAGCTGCTGACTTCGGTTTCTCAGTTTGCTTACTTGCCTATAAAATGGGAATCGTGCACACCATAGGGTGGTGGTTAGAATTACAAAAATCCATGGTAGCTGGCACCATGTAAGCACTCAGTAAACACTAACTAGCTTTTGTACGTGATGTCTTCCCCACTGTTGTGCTTTCTTCTTGATGGCATAGTTTGAGTAGGAGACAATGTCCTGAATGCAGGTAGCCTTTCTATGTAAAGTTAGCCTCACATAATGCATTTGAAAGATTTAAGTCCTATTATGCATAGGGACACTTCTCTTCCAGTTCCAGAGTGGCCTGCTAGAAGACCCGGCAGTGATTTCAGAAGTGTTTGAGGAATACCTCTAGCTCAGTTTATCTACAGAAGCGAGAACAATTAGATTATCTTTTGTCACCACCCTTCCTTCCCATGCTAGTAAACATTCCTATTTTTATGGTTTAACAGTAGAAACATTGTGTCTCGGGTAATAACACTTTAAGAAAATTAAAGCAAGAAGGTCACTTTATCTTGCCACATTACTAGGATGCTAAAAGTTTCACCAACAGCTACCTAATGAGAAATGGTTACTTCGTAGAAAAAGATGATCATGAAGGCCATTCTGAATCATTGGCAAGCCGGGATTGTGTAGTTCAGATATTGTATGTATAGGAATTAAAAATATATGCACAGTAGAGGCTTTCCCTTGAGATATGACACTCCATAGTTGGGATTTCAAAATGTAGCTGCCACTTCTGTTGTAACTATAGTAATAGTGTAACAAGCTACCCTGTTGTTGATGCTCAGACCCCATCATGCACTTGAAGATGTGTTCCCAGAGGTTGGGACAGGCTGGTGCTGCTTTAAGGCTATAGCTTTGTGAGTTCGTGATCCTGACCACCTGAAGTCACATTCCTCATGTTGGTCTGAGGGCTCAGTGCTCTCATTCAGCAGTTCTCACTCCCCCTCCCACACACGTACACACACTCACTCTTAACTGATGTTCACATGTGTGACACACAGACCTGTAGGTACTCAGGCTCATGATAAAATAGGCTGTGGTTACGTGCACAAGATAGGCACTAGATTTTCAGGTGCTGAGGTGCAGGTAAGATTGGCTGGTGGGGAGGCTGGGAGATGTAGCGTGTAGGACTGGAGAGAAGCAACGTGTAGCCCAGCTTGAAGGAAAATTTTGCAGAGGAACTGATGCTGAGTGCCATGATGGGGTGGAAGTGAGTGAGTTGAAGGAGGAGTTGGGTTGGGGGAGGGGAGGAGGAGAATGTGAGTGGAGGTGGTTTGAAACGGAATTCTAGGAGAGAGATGTGAAGTGGCATCTGGAGAAGGGTAAGAGCTGCCAGCTGATCAGTGTTATTAGGTTGTCACATCGGATGGTCTTTCTGTACTTGTTTTCTTCTCAGATGTGCTGGTTGGTCTGTGTTTCCTATGAGTCAGCTCTGCCTTTCCGGGTGTTTAGTTAACCCATGCTCTCCAGTGACCCTCATCTTGCACAGCGTGGCCTTCACATCTGTAATTAACACCTGGTTCCTTGGGCCTCAGGATCCTAATGTCATCATCTTTTTCTCTTTTGGGCTTGAGACTACTTTTTTAATTGGAGGACTGGTAGAGGTGAAACACTGAGCTCTGAGGAGACAGGAGACATTTGGAGCTCCTGGCCCAAAGAGCTTTGTGGTTCTTATTTCACAGTCCTGGCGTTTACGGTCTCTGCTCCCCTTGAGGTCGCCAGCTCCATCGCCTGCTTTAACTGACCCTAAAACATGCGCAGTGTTTGCCCCTGCCAACACGACTGCCGCTTTCTGGCTGTAGATATTATGTAATTACAAGGCCTGTTTGATCACGGTCAACTCAAAGGAAAAGCGTATAACGGGTAAAGTGATCGCTCATGACGGATATGCATAATGAGGGCTCGACAGAGTTAGTGCATAGGCGCTGTTATGAATTGTGATGTTTGTCTTTTCCCCTTTTTTAAAGTATAACAATGGCAAAAATGTATTAAAAGCAAGAAAAATTCATGGTAAGTAGTGTGTGTGTGTTTAAAATGAATGTACGGATCCTAAATTGTTTACTGCAGATTTTGGCACATATGACCAAGCTGTGTGATGTGGCCTTATTTGTGAGATGTTGAGTATGGTGCCGGTCTTACCGTAGAGATGGCTCAGTGTGATCCCGGGATTGCAGACTAGGCCCCTTGGGCCAAAGGTGACCGGCTGGTTTTGTAAATAAAGTTTTATTGGGACACAGCCAGGCTCACTTGGTTCTGTATCTTCTCTGTGAAGAAATGAATAGCTATGCAGAGCCTACAGCCTGCAGAACCTAAAATATTGACTCTCTGGCTCCTTACAGAAGGAGTTTGATGACCCCTGGTACAAACCATCATTCTCCCTGGAAAAACTCTAAAGGCTTGTGTGAGGGATCTGAGCCAGTAGGTATCCGAGCCTGTTGTGTGCCCGGCACTGTGTCAGGTGCTCGGGACACCAAGGAGAACATGCAGGCCGCCCGCGTTTTCTCATGATCTGGCTGCTTCCGGAGCAGGGGGCCCGGGCCTCGCTGCCAGTGTCCCTGGAGAGTCCATAGGTGCAGACATGCAGGAAGGGGAGAAGTGGTGTAGGGAACTGGCGGGAGGGAGGAGACTCAGCTGCTGTCCTTTCCCAGCCTCCTCAACTCAGTGGTGCATTTGTTGAAAGGCTGACTTTTTTTTTTCCTCCAACTATTGCAGTGTCTGAAAAGATCCCAATTAAAGATTCATTTGACTTCATTGGGATTTTTAAAAAACTGCAGCTGCCTGTAGAATAACAGATGAGTTTATACAGGAAATTATCAGAAAAAAGTGAGCACCTGTACTGTGGGACGTGGGGGTGGCGCGAGGCACTGTCTCCTCTAGTTACGTGAAACCCCCTCTGCACCCCAAACACATCGTTTCAGGGGTTAGACCTTTTGCACAGACTTTTTAGCTTCTCAAATCCCATTTTCACACCCCAGTCTCCTCTGCCAGGGTCGTCCTCCTCCTCGCCCAGCGAGAGCAGGGGGAATTTGAAGGGGCCCAGGCTGAGGACTCCAGGAGAGGAGAGAGGATAAGAGAAGCACAGAAAGTAGATGGCTGTTATTTCAAAACTGTTTAGCACCACCTCTGCCCGTGCAAGGGGTTGGGGCTGCCCGGGGAGGAACTCATCTCTGTCTTAGACTTTTTCCACCACTTACTCTGTCCCTTAAATTTGTAGTATGCTGTTCAGCTGGTAGCATAGGTCCAACGTGGGATCACATAGACCATTGTGGGCTAACCTGGAGATCTAGTCACCACTTAAAGTCTTGTTATTCAGAGAGATGCATCCCAGTTTCTGAACAGGTGTGTCTTGGCGTGCATGTGTTTTGAGGTATAGTTGACATGCAGCATCTTAGTTTCAGGTGTACAGCATCAGGATGTGATGTTTCTATATATGGTGCAGTGATCACCACAGTAAGTCTAGTTAACATTTGTCGCCATACATAGTTACAGACACATGTTCTGGAAAGCTGTTTGTAAATTTGCCGTCTAGACCTTGTAAATGACTTCTGACGTCTGATGTGAAGACGGGGCTCTTCTTCGTGTGTAAGGGTGGTTGCTGGTTGGCCATTTCCACCCTTTTCCCTTTAGCTAAGGTTGCTTTCTCCATCTCTTCCTTTTTGCTCAAGAATTTCAGAACACAAGAAATAGATATACAACAGGGAGTTACTCTTGTCTTACAGGAAAACGGTCCATTATGACAGAGCGTAGCCCTTAGAGAAGGTCCACCGTGTGCAGGACACAACGGTGAGAAGTGTGTCCCTGCTTCGAGCAGGCATTGCATTGCTCAATAGCTTTAAATCTGCTGTAGAAAGAGTCACTTCAACAGTTGTCCGAAGCTGTAATATCTGTGAAATCACTGATTTAGATGACTTATTTTTCCAAAGATATGTCAGAATAAGCACGTAGTGGTAAATACTAGGCGATATTTTCTTTGTGCCAGGCCACACATGAGCACGCTCCGTGTGTTCATACTCACTTTATCCTCCCCGCAGCTCTGTGAGGGGTGCTCTTGTCAGCTCCCTCTTACAGGGGGAGGGGGGGAATCACAGTGACATTGGATGACCTGCCCAAGATTTCACAGTAAGTGGGGGAGCTGGATTTGAACCCAGGGTGTCTGGCTGCAGAGCCTGAGTGTTTAACCACCGCGCTACACTATCTCACTTCTGTAACTCTTACACTACGAGAAGTTTACCTGTGTGCTGCTAATGTCATTTTGGGGTGAGTTTCCCCAGAAATCTGCAAACCACACTCTGACACCTACAGACAACCCGGTAAACCACCAGAGAGGTCTGTCCGCAGGGAGTGTGTCACCCAAGCTTTAGATGCTTTGTGGCTCATAGATGCTTTAGAAGAGCTTTGGGATCCTTTAGAAACTGGCTTCAAGATGAAGTCTGAGGTCTCGGCTGGGCAAAGATGTGCTCTGATCTGGCCTGTCTTCTTGTCTGCCTCCATCCTGCCTCTTCCTAGGTCCCTTCCTTGTTAGTGGTGCTGGAGAATTTTTCGTTATCTAACTAGTTCTGACTGGTCATTCAAGACACAGCCCAGATTTCCCTGAGAAGGTGGTGGTGCTCCTGCAGCATCCTTCTGCCCCTTTATCCAGCACTGTGGTGTACAGTCATTGTTTGCACAGCTGCCTGCCTGGTTGAGAGGGCCAAGATGGGTGGACTTCTCGTTGCATGTTCCTGACCTCCCTGAGGTCGCTACAGTAATGTGGGGTCCAAGAGATTTTATGGTCGTCAGTGCCCCTTTATTTGCATGTGCAGCCCAAGGGCAGCACGCTTTAGGAGCCTTGATTCCTGCAAACTTATGTATAGTGGGCATGTCTGGACCCAGTGGAGGGGCACCAAGCACCCCCTGACCTGATGCTCTGCTTCTCATACGCAGGTAGCAGGACTACTGTCTGGCTTCTCAGCCTCTTCCCTTTGGTGCATTCAGGCTGCCCAGTGCTTAGTGTGGGGCAGTGTGGAGCAGAGCTGCCACTGAGCACATGCTAGTCTTGACAGGTGCCATCAAAGGGAAAGAGGAGGCTCCGATGAGGTCTCCTGCTTCTGAAGTGGCCACGGGTCTCAGCTGCACCCGGCCTGGGCAGGTGTAACTCCAGGCATCGTAGCTCTTCGAGCTGTCCTCTGCTCCATGTTGTCTCTGGTCAGGTAGAGGCCCACCCTTGCTGGCCGGCCCTTCACTTCTCCCATCAGCCACCCCCAGCACTCTGTGCTACCCTGGGTGGGGGCAGCATGACGTGCAGTGTCACTCATATCTCTGGCATGGGAAGGCAGGAGTCTTAGCTTTCCGACTCCACAATCCCTGTCCTGAAATTCAGGAAGAACTGGTCTCTGGGAGAACTTGAGGCTGGGAGGGGAAACTTTCCAGATGGGTGGCTCTCGACGCTCTTAGATGTAATGCTCTCTTTTTGTAACAGACATAATAATTTTTGTAATTCCCCTTTTGTGATCCTAAAATGAAATTGACAGATGAAATGACCTGCCCACACATACAATGTCTGAAAGTCAGTAGAATGCGCAAGTGGTATCATAAAGAAGCTCAAAGAAATTCATAATACAAAATTACATGTATTTCAAAATGTAAACCCTCAGCACACCTTCGTCAGGAGATGAAGTAGTTAGGTATTTGCACCTGGGAATAATGAATAAAGTTGGATTTGAGATGATCAGAAGCCATTCCATAGTAGAAAAGTGAGAGTCAGTGCACTTGATATAAAAGAAGCAGCAGGCCACTCTTTTCTGTGTAAAGAGAAAGTGGGGAAACAGCCTTCACTGAAATAGGGTAATATGCCAGGGCCAACCACAGACTGTTGACGTGGAGAAAATGAGGAAGCATGACATTTTTACAACGAGCCAGGCCACCTGTGTCAGGCTAGTGTCAGCATAATTAATTCCCTGGGTTAAGACATGGGGTGTGCACTGACAGAGTGTCTCAGAAAACGCGTCTCCCATCTTTAAATCCCTCCCCAAACGAAGTACTTTGGAGACCAGAGCCTTTAATAGATTTCTAGGATTGGAGGATGAATTGGAAAGAAGTTTATAGGGAAGTTGGGGTGGGAGAGGTGGGCAGGAGGTGTGTGACCCCTAAGGATGGTATCAGAGCAAGCTAGAAAAATAAGAAACCCAAAATAAATAAAATCTGTGTGCAGTTCTCATAATGTAAATTTCAGTGTGCTACAGATTATTGATAGTGATTGGCAAAAATGAAATTTATTAATGAAAATCCTTGGTATCCAATATTGCATGGGTCTTTAACACTTTGGCTTTAAATATATTTAAGTTAGCTTTCAATATCCCTGTGAAATTCTGGCATGTGATAGCTACAAACACAGGTTAGTGTAGCTGTGGTGTTTTGGCAGCTAAGATGCCACAAGCAGTGTGGCTGTTGGTGACATAGTTTTCTAGAATTGTGAACAAATCTTGTTAAAGGGTATATTTAAACAAGGACAGAATGATTTTGTGCTTCTGAGTCAATGGAGGTGGATTTTAGAACCAAATAATGGAAAACAGTTTCACGCACGTGGATTTCAGACGTTCAGAGATTGTGTAAGACATGGGGTGATACTTGGGACTCTTGCACATTGAAGATGTCTGGAGTCCTTGGCCTATTCCGCTACTGTCATTGTCACCCCAAAACGGCCTCCACAGCTTTCTAAGCCCCCTCCATTGAGAGGTACTGGGCTTGGGGTGTAGGGCTCAAGACAAGGTTCAGTCCCTGCAGCTGGAATCCTGGGGCCGCTGGGAGCAGCACGGGGCTGGGTCTCCCCGCTGACAGCAAGGGGAGGCAAGCCCAGGCTGGCAGGGCTACCTTAGAGGGCACATGCTGAAGGAGGCAGTGCCCCCAGCGTGTCTGTGACCCTGGGTGCAAGGGCAGAGTGCAGGGTACGGGTCCCCCAGTGTTGGCCCCACTAGTTTCTGCTTCTAAACGTCAGCTTTTCCAGGTCACACACGGCTGCTTCTAGGGCCCAGACAGCCCCAGGAAGGAATGTCGGCACAGGTTCTTCTGTCCCCCTCCAGGGAGGTGGAGAACCACTGGGACCCCTTCCCTTCTTCATTCTCATGGTGGAGCCAGCTTGCAGGACCTGTGTCTTTCCAGCCTCATTTGACTTCACCTGAGAGGCCTCATTCCCTAGCGTCCTGCCCAGGTCTTCCTCACTTTGAATCTCAGGGTGTAAACTAGTCCACGTCCTTCCCAAGAAGGGAGCAAACTTTTTGCTAAGATAAGTCACTCACACACAAAAGGGGCCAAATCCTCAGGAATCAGGATGCGCTTCCCCCAAGTTACAGAGCCATAGGGACCACAAAAGTGATTCTTCTAAACTGGGAGAAAATAGGGCAGGGTGTTGCACATTGATTTTCTGGACTATTGTACTTAGAAGCAACTAGTAGGACCCCCCCCCCCCCCCCGCCACCACAGTTTAATCCCTGGTAGGGTGCCTCGGTACACAGGTACACAGAGCTTGCCCTGGTCCCACCCTCAACCATGCCATCAGCTGCGTCCCACAGTACCTGTTCGCTCAGCCTGTTCTGCACATGCTTGATTGCACCACCGTATTCTTTCTGGGTGGGGCTTTTCTAGAACAGCGTGCACCTGAGTGTGAGGCTGCTGTTTCTGGGTTCCATGGCTAATAAGCATCATTTGCTGTTCTTCCCACTTTGGCCTCCTTATCTAGGTAGATGCCTTTTGCTTTGGAATTCATTTTCTCACCTCATGGCTACAGCACCCCTCCTTCAGGTTTTACCTCTGTGATGTGAACCATTCACCAGATAAATAGATCTTTAAATGTTTGTATCACTTCATCTCTATCACAAGTAAAATTTTTGGTACCATTCTAACTGGACAGAAAATGAGGGAAAATGACATTTTGTATCTGAATCCAAGTTGAATTTACTAAATGACAGAAATTTGCTTTTTGAGAAGCAATTGGATTAAGTAGAAATCCATATTATATGGACGCTTTGGGACTGCTTCCAGGATAATGAATCATTGTCCAGGCTTCAAGTGCTTTTGCCCCCTCATTTTTTTCTTTCAACATCTGTGACCATCCCCTCAGCTGGCCTCAGCTGCCCCCCATGTTTTGAATAGTGAATTGCAAAATCTCTGGTTATGCATGGTCAACTCATCTCTGGAGCAAAAAGGAACTTGGCATCTTTGTGTCGTGTAAGTCATGCTCACCCTCAACTTTACTGGGGTCTAAAATAAAGAAGCATGTTGAATCCATCAGTTACGTACTTGCCTGATGTCGTGACTCTTGAACTACGCAAGGCACAATTAGGTTGGCTTTTGTAGGACTGCAGTTGTTGGAGAAATTGGCCATCTCCCAACCAATGGCAAGGTTTGCAACAACTTAATTGCTCAGAAAAGAACACTAAAGTTTATATCTGGTGGACTTCCGAGGTGGCGCAGTGGTTAAGAATCCTCCTGCCAAGGCAGGGGACACAGGTTCGATCCCTGCCCCAGGAAGATACCACATGCCGCAGAGTAACTAAGCCTGTGAGCCACAACTGTTGAGCCCATGTGCCACAACTACTGAAGCCCACGCACCTAGAGCCCATGCTCTGCAACAAGACAAGCCACCACAATGAGGAGCCTGCATACCACAATGAAGAGTAGCCCCTGCTTGCCAGTAGAGAATGCCCCTGCGCAGCAATGAAGACCCAACACAGCCAATAAATTAATTAAAAAGTTTGTATCTGGAGTGCCATTTGTTCTAGTTCTCAACCACAGGCATCCACAAGTTTTGTTTGTTTGTTTTCTGTGTTTCGTTTTTTTTGTGTGTGTGTGTGTTTTTTTGGCTGCATTGGGTCTTTGCTGCACGTGGGCTTTCTCTAGTTGCGGTGAGCAGGGACTGTTTGTTACGGTGTGTGGGCTTATTGCTGTGGCTTCTCTTGTTGTGGAGCACGGGCTCTAGGCAGGTGGTCTTCAGTAGTTGCAGCACATGGGCTCAGTAGTTGTGGCTCGCAGGCTAAGTAGTTGTGGCTCGTGGTCCCTAGCACGCAGGCTCAGTAATGGTGGTGCACGTGCTTAGTTGCTCCGCGGCATGTGGGATCTTCCCGAACCAGGGATTGAACCCGTGTTCCCTGCATTGGCAGGTGGATTCTTAACCACTGCGCTACCAGGGAAGTCCCCATCCACAAGTTTTTTGGTTCTTTCTGTATTGATGATTGATGAGACACTCATTATCTTGAATTATTAAAATTACAAATTGAGCTGGAAATTACTCCTTTTGAAATATCACAGGGAAAAAAGGAGGGGAGGGCCATGGGAGAGTGGAAACAGCTGTCTAAAGTAGTTTAGCCAAATGTCAGGACCTGCTGTGGTGAAATTCCTATGGGTTCTTATTCTTGAGAAATTACCAGTGTAAAAATAGCAAGAAATGACAGAATGGTTTGAGTGGTTTTTGTATCTCTTGTGTGGCATCTTGGATCTGAGCTGGGCATATGAGAGAGAGTAGTTGAGACTAACTTGAAATGGTGAGCTTTTCTCTTGATAGAAGAATGTTGTTTTAGCTCAAAGTAAAACAAAACCTCATCAAGGAGCTATTCTGTTCAAGTCTAAGTTTATACTTAAGGAAACTTATGAATAATGAACTAAACCCAAATGAAATTTTCCTGCCCTGTGCTCCACTGAAAACTAAAGGAAAATAAAAGTGCTTTGGTGAGAGACATTTTCTTACGAAGTCCAGAGTTGTTTACTGAGCACTAGTTTACTAAAATTTTATTATGAAGAATAAGTCTCTAGTTTTATTTTGAAATGCCTTTTTAACTGAAAAATAGAGAAATCTCCTGAAATTTCTAAGTGATTCTCTAGATAATTTAGTGTTTGAATTGCTTGTCTGAACAGCAAAGTGTGTTTAATCCTCAAAGTGTTCATGCAGTTTGTGGATTACTGCCATCCGTAATAAAGGAACGCTGTGATAATTTAAAGATAAGAAAATTAACGAAAACACGATCAATTTTGTTACTTAAAAAATAAGCCTTGTTGAAGGGTTGGTTGAAAGGCATTTTAGCGTGTCGATAATAAGTGGGTTGGATGATCTCTCTTGAGGTTGCTTATCATTGCTGGTTCCACCTGCTGTTAACGTAGACGGGAGAGGATTGAGTTGATTATCTATCTGTATGATTTAAGATACAGAAGGAACTAAACCCTGAGGAGTTAAGGAGATATTTGATACACATTAGTGACCATTAGAAAAACCGTAGAAAAAAATTGACTTAATTAAGCCCAAAGAGTTATTTTCAGAGTAGATCAGTAACTTTAAATGAGCATCAGGCTTCAGCAGTAAATGAATATGAATTAGCAAAGCTAGAGAGGAATCAGAATAAAGAAGTATTACAGTCTTGTAATCACACAGCTGACTTGGTCTTTGCATTACTGCTCAGGCAGAGAACGGCGGTGAATGGTCATCAAGTGGGTGATCAGTGCTCACTGTTAACACAGGCTGTGACTTGTACTTTACCCTTAATCCCAGTTCTCTCAGCAGCCCTGACGATAAGTATTATCACTGTCCCTTTGCTCGTGACGAAACGAAGCCTTACTGAACCCAAGTTAAAAAGATTGTGAGTGGGAGATCTGGCCCCAGCCCCAGAGCGTATGCTGTGTCCTCTGCTTCCTCTGCAAAGAATCCTGTTGTTGTGCTGCTTGGCATCGCCCAGCATTCTTGCAGGTTACTTGTTTAGCCTCATGGTCTCCTGCACATCTGCTCTTCTGGTGCTCCCAAGCTCAGTGAGTGGCACCGCTTGAAACAAGGTTATAGGCTCCAGAAGTCTCTAAAGTCCTTTGGCACTTGTCTTCTGCGTCTGCCAGTTTTCCTTCCTGAGCATCTCTTGAGCCCATTCACTTCTCTTCACCACCACCACCACCACCACCACCACCTCGTCCAAGCCACCTCTCCTTGGACGATTGCAGAGCCCAGCTGGCTTCCTCTTATCCTCTCTGTCCCTCCTCCACTCCCACCACAATGACCTTTTCACAGCTAATTATATTGCCTCTGCTAAGAACCCTTTCATGGCCTCAGTGGCAGGCTGAAGAATGGTCCTCCAAAAGACATCCATATCTTAATCCCTGGAACCACTGAGTGTTACCTTAGACGGCCAAAAAAAGGTTCTTTGCAGATGTGATTAAGTTACAGGCTTTGAGATGGGGAGATTACCCTGGATTATCTGGGTTGATAGCTAGTCCTCCTGGATTGGATAGATGCAATCTCACATATCCTTGTAAGAGGGAGGTGGAGGGGGATTTTATGTACATGGAGAAGACTGTTACGAAAACGTGAAAACAGAGGAGAGAGAGGAGATTTGAAGATGTTAGGCTTTAATGTTGCAGTAAAGGCAGCCATAAGCCCAGGAATGCAGGCAGTCCTTGGAAGCTGGAGTAGTCAAGGCATGGATCGTCCCTGAACCCTTGAGAATGAGCCCTGCCCTGTGCACACCTTGGTTTCAGCCCAAGGAAACTACTTTTGAATTTCTGGCCTCCAGAACTGGGAGAGAAAACGTTTCTATTATTTTAAGCCACCAAGTTTGTGACGATTCTTGAAGATTCTCTAAGAATCATGTTCCTTTCCTCTGGGCTTGTTACCTCAGTTTGTAATTATACGCATATAGCCCTTGCTTTGCTTGGTTCTAATATGCATGGATTTCAGTTAACCAGAGGTTAGTTAGATAACCAGTCCCCCAATAACACGGTTCACATTTCAGTTTCACCTGTGTATGTAGTCTGAGTAACTATACACAAGCTGCTAGCTCTTCAGCCCACACATCACCACGGATGTAACAGGTGCACGTGATGATCAGCGGCCAGTCACATCATTTGTTTCAGAGCCTGCCTGTCATTGGTCACTGCACGTCTCTTATTCAGTTCCCACACAGACAGCAAAGTAGATTGTTGTTGCCTCTGTCTCATAGTGATAAACCCACGTGACATTTTACAAAAATGGCTGTTTGCAAGAGGGATTTGACCAACAAAGATGAAAGTGCAGCAGAGAAAAAGGTGATGATGCTGGAAGTGAAGTTTGAATCAAATATGAATGGAGTTATGGAAGGAGTAGCTAACCTGGGATTGTTGTCCCTGACGCTCTTTTTGAGACTCCCATGTGCACCCATGGGTGCCCAGTGGAGGCAAGCTTATCAACACAAGGGAGGAAGGTGGTTGTAAGGAAAAAGATGAGGATGTCCCAGAGGAGGTGATATATGTAAAAACTTCATATTAAAGGAATCTCAGAAATACTTCACAATGTTGAAAGCACAAAGGCTACAATGTTGGAAGCTCATCTAAACTTGCTAAGAAACGTGACAATTCACCAAAGCATAGTAGCATAGATGCTCTCTCTGCATCATGAGTTATATGACAGAAAGCAAGTGCTGTTCAAACACTCTTGGTTCATGTTTTACAGAGAAGTAAAGCACGTAATGCTCAGTGTCTCTAATGTTTTAGTTACAGGCTGCTAAGTAAATGTAAGTTTTACTATTTTTAGTTTTCCTGTGTATTTATAACAGTTTAAAAAATTTTAAATTGTGACATAACAAGGTAAAATTTTTAAATTATGAAATAAGATAAAATTACCATTTTAATCATTTTAAAATTTTTAAATTGTGAAATAAGATAAAATTACCATTTTAACCATTTTTAAGAGTATAGTTCAGTGGCATTAAGTACAGTTATGTTGTTGCGCAGCTGTTACCATCTATCTCCAGAACTTTATCTGTGCAAACTGAAACTCTGTATCCATTAAACAACTCTTCTTTTTTTCCTCTGCTCAGTCCCTGGCAGTCACCCTTCAGCTTTGTCGCCCTGGATTTGATGACTCTAGGGACCTCATATAAGTGGAATCATACAGTATTTGTCCTTTTGTGACTGGCTTATTCACTTAGCATGTTTTTAAGTTTCATCCATGATATAACGTGTTGGAATTTCCTTCCTTTTTAAGGTAGGATAGTATCCGTAGTGTGTGTGTGTATGTATCACATTTTGTTTATCCGTTCGTCTTCAGAGGTCATTTGGGTTGCTTCCATGTTTTAGCTATTGTGAATAAAGCTGCTATGAACATGGGTGTACATATGTCTCTTTGAGACCTTGTGTTCAACTTTGGGAGGTATATACCCAGAGTGGAATTGCTGGATCATATGATAATTCTATTTTTAATTTTTTGAGGAACTGCTATATTGTTTTCCATAGTGGCAGCACTATTTTGCATTCTCATCAGCAATGCACAAGGGTTCCAGTGTCTCCACATCCTCACCAACACTTATTTTTTTCTTTTTCGATTCGCCATCCTAATGGTGTGAAGTGGTATCTCATTGTGGTTTTGATTTTTATTTCCCTAATGATTAGTGATGTTGAGCATCTTTTCATGGGATTATTAGTCATTTGTATATCTTTTTTGGAGCAGCCCCTATTCATTTGCTGTTTTAAAAACATCTTAAAAAATTTTTATTTTACATTGGAGTGTAGTTGTTAATGTGTTAATTTCAGGCGTACAGCAGAGTGATTCAGTTATACATGTGCATGTACCTATTCTTTTTCAAATTCTTTTCCCATTTAGGTTATAACAAAATAATTGAGATTTCCCTGTGCTGTACAGTAGGTCCTTGTTGGTTATCTATTTTAAATATAGTAGTGTGTATATGTCAATCCCAAATCCCCCTTCTATCCCTCCTCCGGCTCTTCCCCCCCCTCCCCCCCGGTTATGTAAGTTCCTTCTCTAAGTCTTTGGGTCTGTTTTTCTTTTGTAAATAAGTTCATTTGTATCATTTTTTAAAAAAGATACCGCATAAGCAATATCGGATGATATTTGTATTCTTCTGTCTGACTTACTTCACTTCGTATGGTAATCTCCAGGTCCATCCGTGTTGCTATAAATTGCATGATTTCATTTTTTTTTTTTTTATGGCTGAGTAATATTCCATTGTATATATGTGCCACATCTTCTTTATCCATTCATCTGTTCATCGGCATTTAGGTTGCTTCCATGTCTTGGCTATTGTAAACAGTGCTGCAGTGAACATTGGGATGCATGTATCTTTTGAACCATGTTTTTCTTCAGATATATGCCCAGGAGTGGGCTTGCTGGATCATATGGTAGCTCTGTTTTTAGTTTCTTAAAATTTTTTGTCTTTAATTTTTGATTACAGTTTGATTATGGTTTGTCTTGGTGTATTCCTCCTTGGGTTTATCCTGCCTGGGACTCTCTGTGCTTCCTGGACTTGGGTGACTGTTTCCTTTCCCATGTTAGGGAGGTTTTAAGCTGTTATCTTTTCAGATATTCTCAGGTCCTTTCGCTCTCTCTTCTCCTTCTGGGACCCCTATAATGCGAATGTTGGTGCATTTAATGTTGTCTCAGAGGTCTCATATTGTCTTCATTTCTCCTCATTATTCTGTTGCACGGCAGTGATTTCTGCCATTCTGTCTTCCAGCTCACTTATTTGTCCTTCTGCCTCAGTTATTCTGCTATTGATTCCTTTTAGTGTAGTTTTCATTTCAGTTATTGTATTGTTCATCTCTGTTCTTTAGTTCTTCTAGGTCTGTGTTAAACATTCCTTGTATCTTCTCAATCCTTGCCTCCATTCTTTTTCCAAGATCTTGGATCATCTTCACTATCATTACTTTGAATTCTTTTTCTGGTACGTTGGCTATCTCCATTTCACTTAGTTGTTCTTCTGGGGTTTTATCTTGTTCCTTCATCTGGGACATATTCCTCTGCCATCTTATCTTGTCTAACTTTCTGTAATTGTTGTGTCTGCTCCTCAGGCTGCAGGGTTGTAGTTCTTCTTGCTTCTGCTGTCTGCCCTCTGGTGGATGAGGCTGTTTAAGAGGCTTGGGCAAGCTTCCTGATGGCAGGGCCTAGTTCCTGCCCTCTGGTGGGTGGAGCTGGGTCTTTGTTCCTCTGGTGGGCAGGGTCATGCACAAGAAGACTTTAAGCAGCCTGTTGGCTGATGGGTGGGGCTATGTTCCTGCCCTGTTGGTTGTTTGGCCGGAGGCATCCCAGCGCTTGAGCCTACAAGCTGTTGGATGGGGCTAGGTCTTGGAGAGGAAATGGTGGACTCCAGGAGGGCTCATGCCAATGAGTACTTGCCAGAGCTGCCACTGCCAGTGTCTTTGCCCCTACAGTGAGCCACAGCCACCACCTGCCTCCACAGGAGACCTTCCAGTACTAGCAGGTAGGTCTGACCCAGTCTCTTATGAGGTCACTGCTTTTTTCCCTGGGTCCTGGTGCACACTAGACCTTGTGTGCACCCTTAAAGAGTGGAGTTTCTGTTTCTCCCAGTCTTGTGGAATTCCTGCAATCAAACCCTGCTGGGCTTTAAAGCCAGATTCTCTAGGAGCTTCTCCACCCATTGCCAGACCCCCCCCCAGTCTGGGAAGCCTGACGTGGAGCTCAGGATTTTCAGTCCTGTGACAGAACTTCTGTGGTGTAGTTGTTTTCCAGATTGTGGGTTGCCTACCCAGCAGGTATGGGATTTGATTTTATAATGATCGTGCCCCTCCTACCATCTCATTGTGGCTTCTTTTTTGTCTTTGGGTGTAGGGTATCTTTTTTGGTAGGTTCCAGCGTGGTTTTGTTTTGTTTTGTTTGGTCAATGGTTGTTCAGCAGTTGTGAATTTGGTGTTTTTGTAAGAAGGGGTGAGCTCACGTCCTTGTTCTCTACCATCTTGCTGGCCTCATCTCTTTTACCAGTTTTTGTGTTTTTTGTTAAGTTGTAGGAGTTCTTGATATAGTCTGGATATTAACCCCCTATAAAGTATATGATTCACACACATTTCCTCCCATTTCATGGATTGCCTTTTCACGTTGTCAATAATGTCCTTTAATACAGAAAAGTTTTAATTTTGACATAATCCAATTTATTACTGTTGTTGTTTCCTGAGCTTTTGGTGTAACAACCAGGAAATTATTGCCAAGTCTGCTGTCATGAAGCTCTCCTCCTATGCTTTACTCTAAGAGTTTTGTAGTTTCCTCTTATATTTAGATCTTTGGTTCATTTTGAGTCAATTTATTATATGGGCTAAGGTAAAAATCCAGCTTCAGTCCTTTACATGTGGATATCCAGTTTTTCCCAGCACCATTTGTTGAAAAACTGTCTTTCCCATGTATGTGAGATATAATTTCTGAGCTTTCTATTTTGTTCCATTAGTCTGTGTCTGTCTTTATGCCAGTACCACACTGTTTTGATTACTGTAGCTTTGTAGTAACTTTTGAAATCAGAAAGTATGGGACTTCCAACTTTGTTTTCAAGATTATTTTGGCTGTTCAGGGTCCATTGAGATATCATATGACTTTTAAGATGGATTTTTAAAGTTTTTTAAAAAAAATGTCATTGGGGTTTTGATAGGGATTGCATGTAATCTGTAGATAGATAGCTTCAGGTAGCGTTGACATTTTAACAATAATAAGTCATCTTATTCATGAATACAGGATGTCTTTCCATTTATCACTGTCTTTAATTTCTTTCAGCAATGGTTTGTGCTTTTCAGTATGTAAGTCTTTTGCCTCCTTGGTTAAATTTATTTTATTCTTTCTGATGCTATTGGAAATGGAATTGTTTTCTTAATTTCCTTTTTGAATTGTTCATTGTTAGTGTATAGAAGTGCAGCTGATTTTTATATGTTGATTTTGTATCCTGCAACTTTGCTGGATTTTTTTACTTTGAATAGTTATTAAATGGTGTTTTAAAGAAATATGTATGTGTGTGTATATATATGTATATAGTCATGTCATCTGCAGATAATTTTACTTCTTTATATCTTGAATGCCTTCTAGTACTGTGTTGAATAGAAGTGGTAAGAGTGGGCTCTCTTATCTTGTGACTGACCTTAGAGGAAAAGCTTTTAGTCTTTCACCATTGAGTATGATGTTCGCTGTGGGTTTAGTTTTGATTAAAAAAAAAATGTAAAGGTCACAGGACAATTGTAATTTTTTCCATTTATAATTAAGATCATTTTGCATGTTTCAGAGTGCTTGGTCCTTTTTGGCATCCTGCACTGCTGTGTAGAGTGAGCACTGCCTGCATTCCCTAATGTAATATTTCCCTCTACTAGACTATGCTTCTTGAGATTAAGAACATTGTCTGATTTGTTCACTGTTGTATCCCCAGCACCTAGCCTAATGTCTGGCATGTGGTAGGTGCCCAGTCAGGAAATCATGCATAAATAAACCTTGCTTTCAAACATGAGTTTTACTGTAGGTCCTACTGTACATGTCATGCATCCGTCACTCTTCAAGTGTGCAGATCCATTGTGATAGGAGATTTGTCTGGGGTCTTGCAAAGTAGCATTGCCTGGTCTTGGATAAACTGTCTCACTGGGAAGATTAGATAAGACTATGAATTGGTATCTCTAACTTGTTTTAAAGTTTGCATATATTGAACATTCTGTGTAGTGTTCATTGGTGTATTATCCATTTAGCACTTAGACACTGGATACAATGCTTTTAAAATACAAAATTACAAATGTATGGTAGTAAAGTATAGTTGGTGGCAAGGTTGCTATTGTGAACTCAGTGCTTCAAGGAGCTCATAAAGGGCTGTGGCATTTTGCATTGAAGTGCACCTGTGGGAGGCAGGTGCCTGAGATCAGGTCAAGAGAAAAGACTTTATCTCTTTTCATTCTTCAGACTAAGTATTGAGACTTCCCTGCATGTGGGGCCTCAGCTTGGGGTCAGTAAAAATAGAACAAAAAAATGACACTTGCTATACTACACATCCATGTTCTGTGAATAGTCAAATGGAAGTCTAGTGATGACATTTAGCTCTTACAATTCAACACCAGCTTCTAGAAGGGTAATGTTTGTTTAAAATTGAACTCTCATTATTTTCACTTATAAATTAGACATTTATCGACTACCTACTGTGTTCAAATCACCATGGTAGGTCCTAGGAGAAAGAGACCCTTTTCCTGCCCTCATAGAAGTACCAATCTGGTGAGGAAGATCAGACAGCATCTAATTTAAATGGAGTCACATCATGAGAAGGGAAACAAAGATAGGTGTATTCATCTGCTAGGGCTGCATAGCAAAATAGCACGGATTAGGGAGCTTAAACAACAGAAATTTATTTTCTCACAGTTCTGGAGGCTGAAAGTCCAAGATTAGGGTGCCAGCATGATCAGGTTATGGTGAGAGCTCTCTTCTTGGCTTGCAAATAGCCACCTTCTCACCATGTCCTTTTCTCTGAGTACAAGGAGAGAGGGAAAGAGGCGAGAGGAACCTGTTCTTCTTCTTATAAGGTCATCAGTCCTTTTAGATTTGACAACCAAAACTTCATAACCTCATTTAACCTTAATTACTTCCTAAAAGCCCTGTCTCCAAATCCAGTCACACTGAGTGTTAGGACTTCGAGATGTGAATTGGTGGCAGGTGGAGGACAACGCAGTTGAGTCCATAATGACAAGGATCACAGACCTTGATGAGAACTTATGGTGTGCCAGGCCCTTGCCTCATGTTCTTACTCAGTCCTCTCTATGACCCTGTGAGATAGGAACTATCATTTCCTTCTCTTCTACAGATGAGGAAACTGAGGCTTGGCCGAATTAAATTGTTTTTCACGACCACTCACTTCACAGAGCCAGGGCTTGAACCCAGGGCTCTGGGAATTGGAGGAGTGTCAGAGGAGGTGCCCTGAAGATGAGTAGGGAGGTGGCTTAGGGGCACTGAGGCGCATGGAACAGCCTCTGACTGTGAGTGCTGTATTCAGCTCTTCCCTGGCTGCACATAGAGGGTGTATCAGAAGTGATAATGGAAGCTGGTGCTGGTGAAGTAGGTGGGCCCACGTTCTGTACAGAACCACAGATTGTCAGTCTTGTGCTTTGGGCCGTAGGGAGCCACTGGTGGTTTTTGAACAGAGGAGTGAGGTAAGATTTTTGTTTCAGAAAGCTAATGTTGAGAGCAGTATGTGTAGTTAACCTGGAGCTAGAGAAGTTACACAGCAGTTGTTACAACCCACACGGGGGCGGGGCTGCGAGGGCAGGGGCAATCCAGGAGAAAGGTTTAAGGAGGTAGAAACAACAGGATTGTTTGGTTTTCATTTGATTTTTGGATGGTGGGGGAGGAATTATAAGTGTTCTAGGTCACCAACTAGATGTTGCTGCCATTCAGAGAGAGGAAAGAGGAACTCATTGGAGGATTAAGTAATGTAACAATTTCTTCAGCAGTTTGTCATAACTTGGGAAATGTTGTACCAAGTGTTTTAACTCTCTTGGGAAAGAAATGTATGTAGTACTGAATATCAGAAAAGGACCTGAAGTAGCTAAATGAGTGTATTGGAGAGGGCTTTTATGGACCTTGATGAATCACTAGTGATTATTTAATTTAAAAAGTTGGTTAAAGCGAGGGATTATAAACTGAAAGAACATCTAGTAAACTTTGAGTTCTGACACTTGATGTAGGGCCAAGGCCTTGATTTTTGTGAGTTTGCTGATGGATTCTCAATTGGCTTTCTTGCATGAGCCTCACCTATAAAGCATGCCTGTGATTTTTGAGCATCAGGGTCTTTATAGAGGAGCCAAAGAGTAAAGTCATTGGCGGAGCAATCTGAGGGGAAGCTCTTGGTCTTAAATTATCTCATGCTCACTAATCCTAAAGGAGCTTTTAAAGTCACATGCCTATACCGGTATTTTCAAAGCATTTAATTATTACTCATAGATATAACACTTTTTGTCCTCTTATTTCATCTGTTTACACAAGAAACAATGAATTTGATAATTGCAGTAATAAAATCAACAAGCACAAACATGTTTGGGTACAGTTACTGCCCTTCTCTCAGTCAACACAGGAGAAGAGCCCACTAGCTGGAGTGTTTGGTAGGTGAAGGGCGTCTATTCGCTCCCTCTAATATCGGGTAATCTGGAGATTTAGGTAAGTAGAGATCAGCTGAGTTTCTTCTCTGTGTGTATTTTGTGTGTGTGTACATATTAAACAAGACAATTGTAAGCATCAGATTGAGAAGGTAGTAGCATATTTTTCTGGGCTACAGTCTGAATTTCTGATTCTGTTTATAGCAGTTACAAAAAGGAAATGTAGATTGTAGGAACATTCTACAGTGAGAGTTTAAAATGAACATTCTACAATGTGGAATTACTTATATAGTAGTGAAATGAAATGGGTTGAATTCAAGAAAAGAAGTGGGGGATCCAGGGGACTGTTGGATTTATAGAGACGAGTAGAGGTATTTCCTTTTGAAATTCAGATTTACACATCATATCATAATTGATGACTTCTTAGATTCCTAATGCCATCAGTGAAAATGATCATGGCTTCAAAATGAGCCCAGCTACTTTCTAGAAATGCCAGAAGTATGGCTAATGGTAGCTTCTAAAACAACCTGCACATGTAGTCCATTATAGCAGAAACTCAGTTACTTTCCCTTGATGACGGGATTAGCATTGATTAGCTAGCACAGGAAGTGAATGTGCTCAGCTTGGGAGAACGCTCCGCTTCCCCTGCAGAAAACCTGCGTTTGATTAAGCTCTGGTGGACGGCTGGGCAGTGGGCAGAGCACCCAGCCCGTGGCTCCGTGGGAGATGAACAGTGCAGGGGGTGGCCCGGGAGGAGTACTGTTCGCCCGCTTGAAGGAGACCTAGCAGATGGAAGATGTCACAAGTTCTCTGATGCGTGGCAGCAATATTGGCCTTTGTCATTAAGATAGAAATAGCTGGTAATCGGGAAATATCTTAGTGACCTCTTCCCTTTCATCTGTTTTCCTGGTTTGCTTTAGTTATTTTAACAATCGGGAGAGAGAAGAGCTTTTAATAATTTGAATGGGGGCACACTATCATTTTTTCTTTTTAAATTATTAAATATTTTAAACACACAAAAAGTGCAGCATTCGTATAAAAATTAGAGCTGTCCTTCATACTCAGAATTAACAAATGCTAATATTTGCCATATTCAGTCCAGATTTTTTTTTTTTAAAGAAATGAGACATTATAGATACAGTTAAGATCCCCTTTGTGTTCCAAGACAGTGCCAGTTTCCCTCATTTCCTCCCTGCTGTCTTCAGGTTGGCATGTCTTTTCCATTCATATTTATACCTTTGCCCGTTTCTCTCCATAAACACGTCTGTTTTTTTTTTTTAATTTTTAATTATTTTTATTTTTCGGCTGTGCCGCACAGCATGTGGGATATTGGGGGATGGAACCCACCCCCCCGCATGGGAAGCACAGTGTCTTAACCACTGGACCACCAGGGAAGTCCCTGTCTGCGTTTTTAAATGTACATAATGAGGATCCTTTGCAGGTTGTATTTTTTTCACCCAGTTTCTTTTTTTGTATTTAGAGTGTGCAATTTGATATTTTTCCTTATTAATCATCTATTTTATACATATTAATGTATATATGGCAATTGCAATCTCCCAATTCATCCCACCCCAACTCACCCAGTTTATTTTTGAAGTCTACCCATGTTGACATATATGTATATGTGTGTACAAACACACATATACACATGTCAAATGTAATTTTAACTGTTCAGCATAATGTTTCATCATATAAGTGCATGATGTACTTGTTCATTATCAGTAACTAAGCGAGTTCCATTTCCTTAGGGTTCCTAACAGGGAACATCTTTGTACGTCTTACATGTGAAAAATGTTATCTGGGTATATATGTCTAGACGTGGAATTGTTTGTTGGAAGGATCAGTGTTCATATATATATTGTCAAATCTCTCTCCCGGAGCCAAATAGATTTTTCTTTAACTGTCTCCCCTCCCCTATATATAATTTTAATTTTAAGACTTAAAAAGACTAAAACAAAAATACACTCTATACTGAAACAGCATAAGTAAGGGGTATGCCTAATGGCATTTCAAGTCACAGGGAATTTTCAGGGAGCCGGTTGTGTACTCATCATACCTGTGTACTGAGGCATTGTGGGAGCATCTGTGAGCGGCTGAGAGCAGGCACCGTGCCTTTCATAAAAATTCCTGTGTGCAGTGCCTGCGGAGCAGCACACGTTGGTGATAAAATAAATGAAATCATGCGGGGGAAATAAGGCATGGTTTCTGTCCTCAGGAAATTTCGAGTCTAGCTGGGGTTATACAGCATGTGTGTATGTAAGATAGATACAAAGCAAACTAAGTAGCAGAAAGTACAATTTATATAAATAGCTTAAATTCAATGGAAGCAGCATATGTTGAAAAAAAGAAGTGGAATCAAAAACTTCGGTGATACCCTATTTTTTCCTTCCTCCCCGTCTTAGACCTGAAGATTTAGAGAAGCAGGTTGTAGAGCGCTTAGTCAACACACTGAAAAATGAAAGAGAACAGAGAAAAACCAGAGCCTTCTGAGCACGTACTGGGCCGGAGACACCAGGGCTCCGTGCTGGGTGGGAGGCCAGGGGCTCTGGACGTGTCCCAGACACCTGCCAGGCTCTGCTGGGGCCGCGTGCTGCTTTACACAAAGACCCAGATGTGAGGGGCTTTCCACGCTGTCTCATACTCAGCCTTTCCACGCACGTTGCATGCCATCTCATTCTCGGAGCTTACTGATGATTTCTGGTCCTGCGCCGTAACCTTTAGGCCCATAGATGTCCCTGAGCAAGGGCGCGTGGGGAGATGCAGGTGTGCCCCCAGGGGAGCTCTCGGGACGGGAGGGAAATCTGAGCTGTGTGGCATTAAGGTGATGACAGCAGGCTCAGGATTGAAGAAGTGGTTTCGCACCTGCATAGTGTCTCAAGGAATTCCTGCCAGGCTTATTTACCCCTGAAGCCCAGCATCTCACAAGTCAGGACAACATGGTAACTTCTTGCCAAATGTCTCTTTACCTCCAGCTGTTGGATTTTTCTCCTGTGGGAATGAAACTTCTGTAATGGAGGTTGACGGAAAGAAGGGTTTTGCGTGCGTGCGTGTGTGTGTGTGTGTGTGTGTGTGTTTCATGACCAATTTTGCTGGAGCTATGGTGTAAACCAGGAATTCTGGTTTCTTTCTGTGGACCCGGCATGGGCGCAGGTCACAGAGAGGCACCATAGAAAAAGCTGGCTAGTTTTCAGGATGGGAATCGAATATGAAGAGCAGAGGGGAGGGGGTGCAAAGGCTGACAGGAGATCCGCAGTGAGGGGGGTTGAGGGCTTGCAAGTGTGCGGAGCCGAGAAATGAGGTGTGAAGCTGGCGAGGGCCCGACTGTTGGGGGACCGTGAGGGTTCAGAGTGGCAGGAGTTTGTTCTGACACACAGTGGACAGAAGCCGCTGGTCAGGGGCAGACTGCACGTTACAGTGTCCCCAGGGAAGGTGGCTTTTGTGGCAGTTTGGTGTGAACTGGAGTCAGCATGAGATGTGAGGCCCGAGGTGGAGGCTGGTGTGAAGGGAACAGGGAAGAGGAGGAACGGGAAGACGGGACCCTCAGCTCCCGGAGGCCGGGAAAGGGTGAGGAGCTGGCCATAGTCGTGGAAGGACTGAGAAATACTTTTGGGAATGGGAGCTTAAATTTGGTTCCGTGAAGTAGGCCTTAGGAAACACAAGAATTCTTTATTTCTGGGAGGAGATACTAGCAATGTCTTCAACTTGTCCTTGACGTTAAGAATACAGAGTATTTTAGTTAGGACTCTGCCAGCATTGTCAACTTAAACTGCTTTGTTGGAGCAAAAATCCTAACAACGCCTCTAAGACTTTGCTACTCAGTGTTCTTTGGGGCCCATCAGCATCGTTTAGGGGCTTCTTAAAATGTGCGATTTCAGGCCTCACCCCAGACCACCTGAATGAGAATCTGCGTTTTACTCAACAAGATGGGATTTGAACGTGAAGTAAAGCTTGAGAAGCATGGTTTGTTCCAACATGCCGTCTTCTTGTGACTTTTAAAACACATTTTATAATGTAAAACATTTTTATGATACTATATTAAGGTTTGTTTTGTTTACTGAAAGGCTGTAATAGATGCCAAGAATACCTTTTAGAAAGTGCTTATAGGCTGCACTGTAGAATTGATGATTTGGCAGTAAATATGCATTTGTTCACTGTCGGTCTTTCCACTACAGAACATCACCTTCATGCAAAGGGTCTTATTTCAGTGCCTGGAACAGTGGCGCATATAGGTGCTCAAAAGATATTTGTGATATTTTTGAGTACATGGATGAAAATTAATTAAATATTAGTATTTCACATTACTTTTATATGTACATTTTAAAACTATGCCTTATGGTGATTAAATTAAAAACTTCATTTTGTAAAGGAGATGAATGTTTGTTTATTGACAATTGGAAAGGAAAAGTAGAAAAAAGAAAAATCACCCTTTACTGCCCATTTCCCACAGATGAGATTTCAGAATCTTTCCTTTTGTGAATGTTTTTGCATCATTTGTCATACTGCACACATTATTTTGTATTCTGCTTTTTCAGTTATGACAGAGTAACTGGTTTATTGCATGATTACTACACACCAGGCTTCAAACAAGACATTTTAGATGCTTTTCTCGCTGACTTATTATACCCCTGTAAAGCAGTATACTGTTGACTCTTGAGTGATGTGGGTTTGAACTGTGTGGGTTCACTTACATTTTTTTTCAATAAATACAGTACCTGTGTTTTCATTTTACAGATCTTTAAATATGCGGAAAAGTTTGTTTAATTAGAGATCACAGTATGTGGAATCAAAAGAACTAGGGTTGAGTCCTCATTCTATTTGAACTTTTTTAGTTTCCTGCCCTTGGGTGAGTCATTTACCCATTTGTTTTTGAGGCAGAGAGAGCAGTACTTGGATTTTTGACCACATAGAAGGTCAGCACCCCTAACCTCCCCGCTGTTCAGGGGTCAACTGTAATTATATCAGATTCTCAACTGAGGAAACAGGCTGAGAGTTTGTGTATCTTGATTCCGGTCACACAGTCAGTTCACGATCAAGCTGAGGTTTTAACTCGGCTATTTCCTAGAACCTGTGCTTTTTCAAACACACAGGAGTAAGCATTTCCTTAGTTATCCTTTTTAGGGTTAAAATAACATCTTGTTAGGTGAATATATCATAATTTGTCTAACAGTCTATCTTCACTCTGGCATAATAAACATCTTTGAGTAGAGGTAATTTTCCACATTTCAGTTTTCTTCAGGTAGATTCTTAGAAATATTTTTAAGTCTTTTGAAAGATAAACATAGAAATTTCCAAAAGGTTTGCACCAGTTTTCACTCCCGTCAGTCACTGTTAATGTTGTGTATTTGAGTGCACATGGGCATAGTAATATGTCAGCAGTGCTTCCTCAGGAAAAAAGTCCATTTGAATGTGTTTTCTTTTTGTTTTGAATACCTTGCTTGACTTTCCCATCACATAATTTACTGAACTATTTAGCTGTCTCTAATTATTATATAGAATTTTAGCATGATATTCACGCTGCTCTGCTGAAAACCTTATTAGTTTAATAAAGCTCAGAGTTGAATAAGATGTACATTTACGTTGACTTATATTTTCTTAAGCTGAGAATTCTTTTCATAAATTTCTTTTATGGTTGTACAACTTATTCAACTTTTTGTATTTAATATCACTATTTTCTTCCTAAATCATGTCATCCGTATCATTCTTAGACTAGGGAATAGTGTTTCTTTGTTTTTCTTTTCTCCTTCTCTTTCTCCTTCCTTCCCTCTTTTATTTCTTTCTGTAGCAGAGAGGGAGAAAGGGAAGCCTGTGTGTTTTACAACAACAGTGAAAGCAACCAACCAAACTCTTACTTCTATGAGGCTTTATTTGATACTTTGATAAAGCTATTGAAGAAGGAAATCTCACCTACTGTTAATATTTGGAAATATAAGAGATCATTATAAAATATAATAGCTGTATATTAGAGACAGGACCTGCAGAGGAAGAGAAAGTATATGAAAATGGAACACCATTTTATTCATTTAGTCATGTTTGATACATTGCCTTGTGTTTGTTCTTTGAGATGATCATATGGTTTTTATTCTTCAGTGTGTTAATGTGGGCTATCACACTGATTGATTTGCAGATATTGAAAAATCCTTGCATTCCTGGAATAAATTCCACTTGATTGTGGTGTTGATCCTTTTAATGTATTGTTGGATTTGGTTTGCTAGTATTTTGTTGAGGATTTTTGCATCTATGTTCATCAGTGATGTTGGTGTCTCATTTTCTTTTTTTGTGGTATCTTTGTCTGGTTTTGGTATCAGGGTGACGGTGGTCTCTCATAGAATGAGTTTGGGAGTGTTCCTTCCTCTGCAATTTTTTACAATAGTTTCAGAAGGACAGGTGTTAACTCTTCTCTAAATGTTTGATAGAATTGGCCTGTGAAGCCATCTGGTCCTGGACTTTTGTTTGTTGGAAGTTTTTTAATAATTTTCAGTGTCAGTGCTTGTGATTGGTCTGTTCCTATTTTCTATTTCTTCCTGGTTCAGTCTTGGAAGAGTGTACCTTTCTAAGAATTTGTCCATTTCTTCTAGGTTGTCCATTTTATTGGCATATAGTTACTTGTGGTAGTCTCTTATGCCTGTTTGTTTTTATCTGTAATGTAGCTTTCCCATATATCAGCACAGCATTTTTAATTTGGCAAAAAAAATTTTCATCCTGTTATTGAACAGAATCTCTTGTAGATAGGTTTTATCTATTACTTTTTGTATGATTTTGTGGGGTCTGATAATGCCTCTACTAGAACAGAAATAAAAAATACAGCATTATAGTTTAATAATTTGTGTGAGACTAATAAACCAGTGAATTTGGAAAACAAATACTTGTACTTTCCAAAATGTTATAAAGGTTTGCAATTTTGAAATAACCTGATAAACTGTAAGACATAATGGATAGTTGCATAAGCAGTTAAGGGCTTATAAGAGTGAATTGATTTTGTTAAATTTAAGTATCCTATTCTGACTTCCTTGAATAAATAAAGTGTTTTTACATACTGCCCTTTTTCATTTATGCAAGGCTGCACACAGCCTGAAGGCAGTCATGCCAGTATGAGTAGGGAATTAAAGGGCTTTGCCATTCTGATTTGAATTACTTGTTTTACAAAGAATGATGTGGTAAACATTTGAATTACATGTAAAGTTTTGGTTAAAAGAGGTAACTTTTTCTACCTCTCTTCTGGAATAGCAGTTAGTTTTAGTCTAACTTGAGTAAATATTGCTTTCTTTCTTTTTGTGTACTATAATCCTGTTTATTAAAACATCGTAAAAGGAATTATCTTTTAAAATACTACTTTCAAGGGAAGCATCAGTGATTGTTTTGAGTTTGGTTTTGTCTTAAGTGGGCTTTTCAAACGCAGGGAGTTCTTTTGGGGCTTGGGTTGACTATAGGTATGTGGGTAAAAACTAGATTTATTATTTCCTATTGTAGACTATATTCTTAGTGAAACCACGTGTAATTATTTAAATTTCAAATTGTTAAAAAATTAAATACAATTATGAAATGAACATATCAGTACATGATTATGTAGTTCTTAAGATGTTTGCCAACTCAAGAGAAAACTTACAATTATATAATAAAAGGAGTCCTAGTGTTAGAATCCGCCTTTATAATGTCACCATAAATATTTTTTGGAGCTCTAGAGGTGAACAGTTTAAGAAATATACTTGTCAAGTGATGTTTTAAGGATAGTTAACAATAAAGGCAGGAAATCATTTTAAGCATCTTGTGTATTCCAGAGACTATGCAGGTATTAATCCTGTTGTCACGAGTAGCTTCTCGGGTATGGGAAAGATGCTTTTCTTTACATAGACCAATCCATTATTTGTTACCCTCATTCAGTAAATACTTATATTTTTACCTTCTACACGCCAACCACTGTTTAATGAATTTCTTCACTTAGTAAAACAGCTTGATGACATGAAAGTAGTACACAATTTCACCCTTCGCATAACACAACATACAGATATCAGTTTCTCTGCCTTCTTTTAGTTATTCTTTAGCTTGTTTGCACTCACTCATTTACTCCCTTATTTACTCACACAGTCAGTCAGTCGGTCAGTCAGTCGGTCAGTCAGTCAGTCACTCAGTCACAGTCACTCAGGCACTCGCTCAGTCAGTCAGTCAGTCAGTCACTCACTCACTCATCACTCATTTTTTCAGCAGTAAATGAATGGCGTTCTAGATGGCAGGCCCCCCATGTTAGACACCATTCAGGAAAAGCAGTGCTAATGTGTGAGGAGGGCAACTGCTAAGGAGCAGTACAAGCCCAGAGAAGGGCTCTGGCCGGACCTGAGGGCCCAGGAAGGGTGGCCAGCACCCTGTGGATCAAAGCCTGGAGGGTGAGCAGGAGCCAGTGAGGAAAGGAAGGTCAGGGAACCCTGTGTGCCAAAGCCCAAGGCAAGAGCATGGGATATTGCCCTCACATTGTTTTTATCTTGATTTGGAAATTTTATAGGTTAGAGTAAAAAAGGAAAAAAAAATGGAAACTTTAAAAAAATTTCCCTGCTCTTGTCTCAAGACAGACAGTTTTTATATAGTTATTTTACTTTCTAAATATCACTATGCTACAGAGTCTGTCATATTCATTAGACCCGTGAATTCTAACTCAAGAAATCATTTGGAAATTCAAAGATGGCGTCTCAAGGCCAGACTGTTGTCCTTGGCTTTCACTTGGCTTTCTGGGTCTTTCCTTATCTCCCTCCTCACAGGCCTGGCTGGCCAGGTGCTGGGCCCACTTGGGACTCCGGGGGCGGGGGTAGCGCTCGGCTCCCCAGCCTCCCGCCCCAGGCCAAGCACTCCATGGCTTCTGTCCTGTTCACCACTTCTCTTTTGTAGTTGGTCCCCAAATCTCCCTCCACCCCAAGTCTAAGACATGCCCCAGTATCTGCTAGTTCTTCCTTTGCAGGATACCAGAGATGAGCCTGAAAAGTGAAGTCCTGTTTTTGCCATGCGATTGTAGAACCAGTCTGTGTTTTAAGGTACCATAGTGGCTTGGAGGGGATCTTGCCTTTTGCAGCAGATGCATTCCTGTGGGAACATCCTAGAAAGGCATCCCATTGGAACAGTTGTGCTTAGGAAGTTTCCATGGGACTGTTGTCTATAGGAAGTCAGGTTCAAGGGCCCAGTTATTTTTCCAGTGCTGCACAGAGGAGCACATTAGTTTTATCTACGTAGGTAATTACTGCCTCAAGCTGTGGGGAGAGACAGACCACCCAGGCTCCTGCTTCTGCCCCTATGTGGGGAGGAGGCCTGGAGTCTCAGCCCGCCCCGCGTAAGTCCTCCTGGGCCCGCCTGCAAGCTGATGGCTTCACTGCTTCCTCTGAGAGTCTTTCATGGCTTCTTGGCGCCAGGCAGTAAATTACAAGGTCATTTTCTGATAAGATGCAAGGCCACCTCACTAGCAGTCAACGTAACAAAAGCAAACAGTCAGCCACTTTAGTGGTGGTGAGTGCAAACACTGGTGAACACACCACTCCCTGGGGACTGGTGGCCTTCCTGGCCTGGGAGTGCTCTTTCTCCGAGTGCGGTGCCCCTGGGGCTGGCTGGCGGAGCGCCAGAGACTCTAAAATCCCTAAGAAAGATGGGTACTCGATAAACACAAGTCCCAACCCTGGACCTGTTCCAAACACAAAATCAGGTCATAAACTGAATGACTGCAGTGATCTGTGTTTCTAGAGACATGCTGTCCTTTAGATAAAAAATTGCCCATGGATCACATATTGAATTTTGTCTGAAAAGTAAGAATAAGAGCCTATCTGTGAAATGCGCCACTGCTGTCTTCTGATCAAGTAAAGAAGCACATTTATTTTTCTTAGTGAAAACAGTTTTTATGGGCTCAGGTTGATGGCGATCTCATTTCTGGGAATTTTTTGGAACCTGTGGAGGAAGGTCCATCAGGTGAAATGTCATGAAGTGTGGACTTGGTAGGAGATGGGTGGTTAGTTTATTAGATAGATATGGATTGGGGTCAGTTATCTGCTAGGTTCTGCCCTATGAGGTCAGGACAGTGGCACTAGGCAAAGGTGGGGTTCCCAACCTTGGGGAGCTTTCATTTATCCAAACAAATGAGTAATGAGATAAACATCAAATAGTAAGCACTCTGCAGAGACTTAAAGTACAGAGATGCAATAGAAAGTGATTATAGGCTTATTAATATATCCTCCTAAGAAACACTAGGGAAGATGGAAATCAAAGTTGGCAAGTAGCCTTTGTTAGATTTCATCAAATATGGTGTTAGAGGAGCCTCATTCATCCATGAAAAGTATGGTGACAGAGGACGACTTTGAGTAAAATCGACCATCTACCCACTTTCTGTACCATTTATTATTGGAATGTTTCTGGCAGCCAAATTGGACTGTGTCGACGTATGAAGAGCTATGAGTGTGTGTTTCACTTTGCGTCTCCAGTGTGTCGCATAGTGCCTACTGTATACTTGGTAGTCAGCAAATGTGTTTTGTATGGATGAAACAAAGTTTATGAGAGTTTTTCCTATGATACCATGTATAAAAGAGGTCACTTTTCATTTACTTTTAAACTGCAGAATGTTATTTGGTTATGACTTGGGTATCTGATTTTCAAATTAAAGATCTGACTTTTTAAAAAAAATTTAAAAATGTATAGTTTACCCCTAGATAACTTTGTTGATGGAAACAAAGAGCAACCTGGAACCCCCCCCCCCATTATTTCTTTGATAGTAAATTGTATTGCTTTTGTTGGGCCTGATTTCTTAATCACTCTCCTAACCATCTGGCTTGGATACACTTGACACTTAAGCCTTCACTGTGCAGGCTCAGAGGTGGCGCTGTGGGCTATGGGAAACTGCTTTAAAATTGGAAATTTATCATAGAGAAGTAGAGGATGAGCAGTGGGGTGCATGGTCCTGGGTACCTAACTCTCAGATGTGTTGGGAGAATGATAGTTTGTGAATGGGATAGATCCACTGGGATTCCTGTGGAAGTGATGCCTTTCTAGAAAAACCAGTTAATGAATTTTATATTATAATCCAATTTGTAACAAGCTTCCAAAAGGAACTTTCCACTGATGCTCTCTATGCATAAAGGAAGCATGTGTAGTACTTTTTAACGAAGATACTTTCAGAATACTTATATTTTCTTTTTGAAAGATACTAACTATAAATCATGTCAAGAAAAATCCTTTCACATTTTGTTTTCCTTAGTCACCACCTGAGGGAATAGGGCACTTGTCTTTCGAAACCTGTGGTCTAGAGTTTTTCCTTCATCGCTTCTGAGGACACTTTTTCTTTTCTGCACACAGCAGATGCTCTCTTTAACGGGTTTTGTTTAATGAGTGATGCAAGAAAGAGGTGCTGGGAATATTGCTGTTCTTCCTTGCTTCACAGTGTGAGGAGAGAGAAAACTTTCAGTCTCTTTAGTCAGTGAGTGAGAACAATTTTATGCTCTTTGGCTCGGGGAGGCCAGACATCCCAGTCTGGGTTATTGCTGCGACATCTTCAAATTAGGATTGAAGCCTCCCAGCAGCTCAATGGGAGACGTTCCCGTTTCTGAGTGGTGTTTAAAAAAGTAAGATCAATATATCTGGAAAACATAATTCATTGCAGAAGGATCAGGTTCATCTTATCTATTGATAGTACAATGTACTCAAAGTTAGAGAACTTGAAACACAGGACAGTGAAGATTGAGCCAGTCTTTTAAGGCAAATTAAGTGAGGTCTACGTTCAGCTGGTCAGCACCCCCCCTGAAATGGAAACATTTTAAACGTTAATCTAGTTATATACTGACTTTCAGCATGTTTTAGATTTTAACTCAGGCGTTATGAAACTCCTTGCTTTAGAGCTTTTTTTATAAAGCTGTTTTTTAATGTAATTTAATTAATTCTTTGGCTGCGTTGGGTCTTTGTTGCTGCGTGCAGGCATCTCATTGCGGTGGCTTCTCTTGTTGCAGAGCACAGGCTCTAGGCGTGCGGGCTCCAGTAGTTGTGGCACATGGGTTTAGTGGCTCCGCAGCATGTGGGATCTTCCGAGACCAGGGATCCAACCTATGTCCCCTTGCATTGGCAGGTGGATTCTTAACCTCTGCGCCATCAGGGAAGTGCCTAGAGCTTTTTATTTGTTATTTTTCTCAGCAGTATAAGGAGGAGTTAGCTAGATAGAAGGAAGATTTCACTATTAAAAATGAAAAATAAAATTTAATGAGATAATCAGTTCAAATGGCAAGAAAATGTGTGGTTCTATTTGATGTCCTTGTGGTCCCCTTTTCTATTTTGAGAAGGCTGCATTTAAAATCCCATTTACATTGCTCACGTAGGTAATATGAAAAGCAGTGTTCAAATCACTCGCATTTGTTTTTGGAAAACAATGCAACTGTTTGGGGAGTAACTTCATATAGTGTTTCTCTTTCCTTCTTCTGGGGCCATTTCTCTCTCAGCCTTGAGTTAACAGTGCTCTGGGCCACAGCTGGGCGCAGCTAGGTCTCAGCTTGTCACTAAGTGGATAACAGGCTCCCATGGAAGCAGGCTTTGGCTGTTTTGCTATTGAATCACCCCATTATTCTGTCTGGTTAGCTGGTTGATACAGTCTGTTGAGAAACTGTATCAAAGCAACAGCTGAATCACAGAGTATTTAGAACAAGTAAATGGACTTCAGCGATGCCCTTTTCTCTATAGAAGGTGTCTTAAGTGTAGGGAGAGTGTGTATGGTGAGGCAGAGATGATGATTAGTACAGCTTTAGTCATGACTGTTTGTTCCCCCGTGTACACACATTTATCAATGACAAAATCACCTTTAATCTTATTACCCCTCACAACAAATATTCTTTTTTTTTGTTTGTTTATACACATTGGAAAATAGTGTACACAGAGCTTTTGTGTTCATCTTGAATTCTGTCAGGCATTTTTCTAGGTTATAAAATTCCATCTGGTTATTTTATGAGTCGTTTTTTCTATTGCAGACTTCTTTCCATTTTCAAAAAATTTTTAATTGTGGTAAAATATGCAAACATAAAGTTTACCATCTTAACCATTGTTAGGAGTACAGTTGAATGTGTTAAGTACATTCACCTTGGTGTGCATGCCATCTCCAGAACCCTTTTCAGCTTGCAAAACTGAAACTTGATATCCCTTAAACAACAACAGCTCATTCTCTCCTCCCCTCCCCCCCCCCCCCCCCCCCAGGCCCTGGTAACCACCCTTCTGCTTCCTGTCTCTAAACTTGACTGCTCCAGGTACCTCATGTGGAATCATACAGCACTTTTCTTTTTGTAACTTGGCTTATTTTGTTTAGCATAATGTTCTCAACTTTCATCCACGTTGCAGCATGTGTCAGAATTTCCTTCCTTTTTAAGGCCAAATAATAATTCACTGTATATACACACCACATTTTGTTTATCCGTTCATCCATCGATGGACGCTCGGGTTGCTTCTGCCTTTTGGTTATTGTGAATAATGCTACCAGAATATGGGTGTACAAAAATCTGAGTTCCTGGTTTCAGTTCTTTTGGGTATATACTCATAAGTGGAATTACTAGGTCATATGGTAATTCTATTTCTAATTTTTTTGTGGAGCCCTTATAACTGATTTCCATAGTGACTGCATCATTTTACATTCCCACTGACAGTGCACAATGGTTCTAATTTCCCCATATCCTGGCCAACACTTGTTATTTTCTGCTATTTTGATAGTATCCATTCTGATGGGTGTGATGTGGTATCTAATTGTGGCTTTGATTGGCATTTCCCTAATAATTAGTGATGTTGAGCATCTTTTCATGTGCTTACTGGCCATTTGTATATCATCTTCAGAGAAATATCTGTGTCCTTTACCCACTTTTTAATTGGGTTGTTTGTTTTTTGTTGTTGAGTTATAAGAGTTCTTTATACAGTTTGGACTTTAACTCTTTGTCAGGTGTGATTTGCAAATATTTTCTCCCATTCCATAGGTTCCCTTTTCACTTTGTTGCTTATGTCTCTTGCACAAAAATGTTTAATTTTGATGTCGTCCAGTGTATCTGTTTTCACTTTTGGTGCCTGTGCTTTGGTGTCTTAGCAAAGAAATCATTGCCACATCCAGCGTCATGAAACTTTTCCTCTATACAGTTTTTTTTTAAACCCAAGTTTTCCTTATTCTGGCTAATTGCAGTGAATGGCTTGATGGACTTGGCTTTTTTCTTCTGTTGGCATTATTTTACTTCGTGTTTAGAAAGAAAAATGAACTACTGAATCAGTTTCGTCTCCTTAAAGCCAATTTTTGGAAATACTAGGCAGAGCAGAGACTATCACTTGTCCTGTTAGCAAAAGTTGATTCTGAAGGAATGGTGTGAGGTATCTAGAGAAGCATTTAATGATGCCGTGATTGGTGATTGTATGAAGTTGACCCCTGTGGCCCCCTGGGACTGTGATTTTAAAAACAGTGTGGTTTGCACGAGCCACATGGTTCACAGAAAAGGCACAGGTTGTTTAAGAGCAGTCGGGTGGGGGGTGAATTCAGGTGACTGTTTCTTCAATCCTCAGGTTTGAAATCTCAGGGCTGCGGTAAGAAGAGGTGACTGCCATGGGCTGATTAGGTTTAGATAACCCCAGACTTCCTTGGTAATATACAAAGTCCAGTCTTCCCCCCCACTTTTGAAGGGGAGAAAAGTCATTTTGGAGAATTCCTCTAAGAACAGAACATCATATGAATATAGAACATTTTCAGAAAAATCACAGTCTTAAAAAACTCTAGCCATTTGCCACTATGTTTTGGGGGATGAAATTACATTTGAAGAAGCATTTTCAGTTAGGGACTGTCTTGTTGCAATTATGCCCGTTTATGTAATGGTAAAATATTCCTTTGAGGATCAAATGTGTACATTCTCTCCCACCGTATTTTAAGAAACAAAATCTTCATCAGTCCAATTTTTAATATGCTGGAGAAACTTTGTTTTTTAAATTTCCATGGCAGGGACTTCCCTGGTGGTCCAGGGGTTGAGACTTCACCTTCCAATGCAGGGGGTGCAGGTTTGATTCCCTGGTCTGGGAGCTAAGATCCCACATGCCTTGCAGCCAAGAAACAAACAAACAAAACGTCAAACAGAAGCAGTATCGTAACACATTCAATAAAGACTTAAAAAATAGTTCACATCAAAAAAAAAAATTTCCATGGCAATATTCATAAATTTAGAAATAGACCATCCACTGCTTCTTTGTATTTTCAACAGTTTTCCTACCTTTGAGAAAGTTTCCATACAAAGAAAAAATTTTAAGCCATTTTATTACTGAACATTCATATTCAAAAAGCAGACTATGGCAGTGACCATTAGCACTCTTCTCATCAGAGGATTTCAAAAGACATTATCTTTGGGGAGCATTTTCATGTTTGTTAACTTTTTATTTTGAAAAGTGTGTAAAATCTTCCAAAGTATGTAAAATAGTTTGGTTAATTCCCATGTTCCAGTCATTATCAAGTCATGGGAGATTGCATTTTATTTATACTTCTGGTCACTTGTAATTCCCCTATCTCAAATTATTTTTGAAACAGATCTCAGTCATCATTTCATCTGTAAATGCTTTCATATACACCTCTCAAAAATAATCTTTAAAATGTAGTATAACACCATTTCTATACCTAAAGAGTTAATACTAATTCACTAATATAATCAGATACCCATCAATGATCATTTATCTGATTTATTTTTAATTTTTTTTTTCATAAGGAAAAACTTTCCATATAATGTAAAGAATGTATACATATGTAAATATCACAGTGTGACTACTTAAATCCAGATAAAGGATATTCCAGTATTCCAGCATCCTTCCTTGGGCTCCCAGTATCCCCCCAAAGGTACCAATGTTCTGAACTCTGTCATCATTAGTGGTCAGAATAGTGGTTTTGAACTTCATATAGATGGAATCATTCAGTATATAGTCTTTTGTGTCTGGCGTCCTTCACTCAGCATTATGTCTATGAGATTAATTCATGTTTTTGCATTTAGCAGTAGTTCTTTTTCGTAGCTGTGAACTATTCCATTGAATGAATATACTGCAATTACTTGATCTGCTCTACTATTGATGGACAGTTGAATTGTTTGCAGTTTGAGGCTAGTAACAGTAATACTATTAAAAAAAACATACATGTGTTTTGGGGGCATGATAATTCAATTCTGTTGTACATACGTACATAGGAATGAAGTTTCTGAATCATAGATGGGCATGTGCTCAGTAGATCAGGCATGTGGATGAGTTTTAGCAGAGCAGATGTGTAGCTTTAGTAGATACTGCTAAGCAGCGTCTGAGAGTCCAGTTACTTCACATCCTTATTAACACTTGGTATCATCAGTTCTTGCAAGGATGGCCAGTCTAATGAGCGTTTAGTGGTATCTCATTTTGGTTTTAATTTGTATTTCCCTAATAATGAGTGCTTTTCAGCACTTTTTAACATGCTCATTAACTTTTGGATGTCCTCTCTTGTGAAGTGCATATTCAAGACGTTTGCCCATTTTTTTTTACTGGGTTGCCAGTCACTTTTTACTGACTCATGGATGTTCTTTATGTATTCTCAAGATGAGCTCTTTGGATGTGTGTATTTGCCTTTTTCAATCTCTTATGAGTGGCCAGAAATTCTTAATTTTAATTGTTTTGATGTTGGGTACTGTAGGTCTCCAGCTTTGTTGGTCTTCTTCAAATGTGATTTGGCCATTCTAAGTATTTTGCTTTTTCATGTAGGTTTTAGAATCAACCTTTCAACACCTCGCCATACCCCCACGCCCCCGGCCCAGGGATTTTGCTTGAGATTGCATTGGAGCTACAGTTTAGTTTAAGAACAGATAATATCTCAGCAATAATGTTATGTCTTCCAATCCATAAGAATTTTATATCCCTTTATTTAGGTTACTGGTTCACAACCAGGGTTGATTTTGCCCCAATAGGACATTTGTCAGTGTCTGCAGACATTTTGGTTGTCACACCTTGTGGGGGGGGGGTGGTGGAGACAGTGGCTTGTGGTCCTGTTATCTTGTAGGTAGAGGACAGAGATGCTACTCAGTATCCTACGATGCATAGTACAGCCCCACCAACAAAATTATCTGGCCCCAAATGTTAAGAATGCCACTGTGGCAAAATGATTTAGAGTTTTCATTTTCCTTAGTAGTGTTTTGAGTTTTCAGTGTAGCAGGGTTGCAAGTTTTTGTTAGTTACCCTTAGCTATTAATATTTTCATGCTATCGTGAATGATGATTTTTAAGTTTCATTTTCTCATTGTTGCTAGTGTATGTGCATATATGTATTTATGTATGTGTATGTGTATATTTATTGTTTTATGTGTTTCACGCCCCAGTTATTTTATATATATTTTATAAGCTCCCTTTCAGTGTCTTTTTTCACCCTTACACTTTTTTTGTTGTTGTTGTTGAAGAAACTAGCATTTGTCCTGTAAAATCTCCCACAGCTTGGATTTTACTGATTGTATCAGTTTAGTATTGTCCCCTGTTTTTATGATCTTTGTATCTATTAATTCATTAGGAGCTGCAAAACAAGATACTCTGATTCTATCATTTGCTTTTTGTTTATTAGCCCAGGACATTTTTGTAAAGAGACCACCCCACCCCGTCTGATTGGTTACTCTGAGTTTATCCAGAAAAGGCTATTCTTTCCTGTTTCTAACAGTTTTCAGAATAACAAATTGGTTCTCTAGGATCCTCCATAGTCAACCAGTGAGTTGCTGAGTTTTTTTAAACTAAAAAGTATCATTATGAATTTATGGTTTAATATTACTTGATATTTCAATCCATTGCTGTTTTTATCTCATTGGTGATCAAATTGTTATATCTTTGGCTTCAACCTCTTCAAGACCCTAATGTATTTGGTAGTAGATATGTGTCAATGCTACCCTCTCACTTTGTCTAGTGGGAAGCTACTACATAAAACAGGGAGAACAACTGGATGTTGGATGATGACTTAGAGGGGTGGGTTAGGGAAGGTGGAAGGGAGTCGTGGGAGGGAGGGGATATAGGGAATATGTATAAATACAGCTGATTCACTTTGTTGTACAGCAGAAACTGGCACAACAATGTAAAGCAATTATACTCCAATGAAGAGCTTAAAAAAAAAAGACCCTAATGTAGTTTTTAAACTTCCTTGCTTTCTGTTATAACAGGATATTCCAGGCTCTTGAACATTTCCTGCTCCTGAGCTTGTATCAGCCATCTCCTTGAGGATCCATGGTCTCTTTTACTTAATATGTTTAGAGAGGGTGCCAGACCATGCTCACTACTACTGGGTGGTCACTGTTCCTAGTCTTTTAACTTTATCCTTTTTCCTGTGCACAAAATCCTTGGTCTCAACAAACACCAACGTACTTAACGCATTGCTTTATTACAGACTACATACCCAGCAGCTGTAGAATAATGGTACCAACTTGACTGGTAGGAACATGCTTACTGAAAACAAAGTTTTTGCAATCTTTTGGGGTCTGTTTTTAAGGGTATTTCATAATAGGGATGTGCTGTCAGATTACTGTGTTTTAAAGTCATTTGGAATAGTTCTACTCTGTGTGATTATTTTACCAACTGGGTTTGCATTTAGGTGCATTTAAATCATTTTACGTTTGAATTTTTTAGGGATTGCATTATTAAAATTTGATGTTATGTATGATATTTACATGGCTCCAAAGTCAAATCTTCAAAACAAGTGGTATATACCAATAAGGTTCATTTCTGTCCTTGTTTATTCTTCCCTACGCCTCCCTCCCTGTGTAGGTGTCCATTAAAAACATGTTTGTGGGTTAACTTAGCATTTCTTTTTTCAGTATCAGTATCATGTATATGGATTTATAGCCTTGCTTCTCCTAAGCAAGTGAGGTTTTCCCTGTGGGGTCTGTTTTGCGCGCCCCCACCTCCTGCACGTAGCTTCTGGGGTTTAGAAAGGTTTGTCTCTCGGCTCTAATGCTTACCTTGATACGCACCCTTTACCTGGTACCTGGCTCCCCTCCTGTGCTGGTCATTATCTGTTGGTTCCCAGTGTGAGTCTCTTCCTTCTCTGCCCCCAGCATCTGTGTCGAAGTAATGATCCTTGTACTCTTTGGGAACATTTCCACATCTCCAAGTTGAATAAGGTTTATGTAGAAACACACGTGTGGGCCACAGTTGATTTAGAGGAGGTTAATTAATTTAGGATCACCTGGATTGTGTTGAGTTAAAAAATCAGGTGAAGAAAACAAGCGATTCTTGTTAGATGAAGCTCTTACAGCACCAGGTAACATGCAGCACGAGGATGGCTAATGCAGCCAGGTGCCCTGGGGTTTATGGAGACAGTACCTCAAGGAGGGAAAAATGTTTCTCTTGGGCTGATTTGTCACTTAAATGAGAAGATGGTATGTGAAGTACTAAGGGCTAGGCTAGGGCACCATGAATCATTAATAGCCTTGGCTCTCAGAAACCTAATTTTAGTCCAGAACAAGAAGCAAATGTAGCAACACTAGGCCCTCTATTCAGCTTCTTTTATTTCTCAAACGGACAGTGACTAATGTGTAAGCGCAGAGGGGGCAAAGACGGGGATAAGCCAGGCTGATTGAAATGTGTCTGTTGAAAGGCAGGCTCTGTCTTTCATTCCTTGGCTGATTGGTGTTTGTTGGATGCCTGCTGTGTGTAAGGCACGATGATGAGGGAGAAGAGCAGAAAAAAGCATCCTAGAGGGGACCCTGATACACAAACCAGATTATAACGTGGTGGGGTGGAGGCCGGTAATGGCCTGTCCGGGGAGGGCTGATGTCTGATTGATCTGGTGCAGAGTAGGGAGGATGGAGCCTGCCCCGTGTGCTCTGGGAGGCGCCGTTGGAGCTGGTTCATGGGTGTGAGTGCTGGTGTGGGATTCTTCACACGTCACTAGACCTTCCTGATTTTTGTAGGTTTAAGTACCCTATGAAGTGGGGGTAAACAAGCTATTCTTCACTGTAGAATTTGAGTAGGTACCTAGTAGATGGAAAAAAATTGTAGCGGAGGGTTAACATTCCAAATAATTTGAGTTCCTGATCCCCGCCCCTACCCCCAGCACATCCCCTGCCACAGTCCAGGAGGAAAGCAAAGTGTGCCTGCCATTTGAGACAGCAGTGCTGCCTCTAGGAGTTTATCCCAAGAATACATTTTGACTCCCTGCAAAGAAACATGCATAGAGATGTTCATCTAAGCATGGGGTATATGCGTATATGTACGCATATATTCATCTACATGTGCACTCTCTTCCTCCCATACGCATCCCCACCAGACACACACCCCTTGGCATAAACTAATTTTCCAATAGGGGATTGTTCTTGCTTTCTTTATAATGACCATATATTATTTACATAATAACAAAAGTAGTACAATTTTTTTTAAGACGGCAGTTACAGCTTGCTTTCCATTTTAGTGCCATTTACAGAGATTTGGATTTTTGCACTGGTTGTGAATCTGAAGCAGAATGTTTATATTCTTTAAGTTGAATTGTATTAGTTTGATTTGGCTTCATATTTTTGGTTTACATATAAAATTGGATAATGACTATTATAGTGGGGTAACAATTGATTCTAGGGAGGCATTCTTAAAGTTCTTTGCATGGGATAAGTGAGTTTGCCAGGTCTGGCTTAGTGGTAAAACCCATTGACCTACTTTGAAAATAATGCTTATTTTATGTGTTTAAAGTTTTGAACATGCTTTGCATTTTAAAATGAATATTAATATCATATAATATCACTTGTATGTGGAATCTAAAAAAATGATACAAATGAACTTATTTATAGCATAGAAATAGACTCACAGATGTAGAAAACAAACTTATAGCTACCAAAGGGGGAAGAGGGGGGAAGGGATAAATTAGGAATTTGGGATTAACATATACACACCACTATAAATATATATAAAATAAACAACAAGGACTTACTGTGTAGCACAGGGAACTATATTCAATATCTTGTAATAACCTATAGTGGAAAAGAATCTGAAAAAAGAATATATATATATTTGTGTGTGTAACTGAATCACTTTGCTGTACACCTGAAACGTTTTAGATTAATTATACTTCACTTTTTAAATTTATAAAAAAATTTTAAAAAAATGAATGTTCATCATCTTCTTTTGGCCACGTGTTTTCAGATGTCAGATTGGTTTACTTAAAGCCATGGTATAACAAAACATGACTTTCTTGTTCTCCTTGCTTTGAAGAATCACGTGGTGGGGAGGGGTGGATTTTATCCCAGTAGACAGACCTGTGAACTCTCTTGCCTCTTTTACTTTTTTCTTAGGGTAATTTAATCAGCGTGATGACCTTAACAGCTTCTATCTAATTATTAGGAATATATAGTGAGCCTGGTATATCAAATGTTTTTAAAATTTCACAGTAAAAGTAATTTTATTTTGTTTTCTTAACAGAAATCATAGCCCATTAATGAGTTTTGGAGCCAGCTTTGTCAGTTTTTTGGTAAGTTGATGTGGGAAGGAAACAAATACATAATGTATGTCTTTTAATGGTTTCTGGCTGTATAGATGTGCTGTTGTGGAAGACCTTTTACAGTTTAAAACTGGAATAAAGTTTTTGCCTATTAACCAATACTTATGAGATATCATTCCCTAATTTTAAAAATTAAATGCTTATATCTTCCAGAGTATTACATTTTTCCCAACCAAAATCCTTTTTAAAATAAAAATATAGGGACTTCCTTGGTGGTCCAGTGGGTAAGACTCCATGCTCCCAATGCATGGGGCCCAGGTTCAATCCCTGGTCAGGGAACTAGATTCCACATGCCACAACTAAAGATCCTGCATGCCACAACTAAAGATCCAGCACACCACACCAGAGATCCCATGTGCCACAACTAAGACCTGGCGCAGCCAGATAGATAGATAAATAGATAGATATTTTTAGGAAATAAAAATATAATTGAAAAACCTTTCTAAACATTAAAACTGCATTAGAGTTGAAAAGAAAAAAAAGTCAGACTTTGGATAATAAAGGTTTGCTTTAAAATTATTGAATAAACGTGGACTGGAAGACAAGTTAAATTAGCAGATTTAGAGTTTGTCAGTTACTATTGCATTTTTGAATATTAATATTTAGGAATTGAGGGAATAGGTTGCAGTTAGGTTTTAAAATAAATTGGGCAGTGTAGAAAATTGGATGCTTTTATTTTTCAGAAACACTTATCATACTACTTTCAAACATAATTAAAAAAAAAAACTATCATTGAATTGTGTAACTGCAAAAAAAAAGGAAAAGAAGTCCTGAGTAGAGACTGAGAGAAGTTAAGTGGAGAAAGCATTTAGATTCCAGACTTAGAAAGACCTCAGCAAATGGGCATGTTGTATGCAGCCTGGTGGCACCCAGTCACAGGCACTGGGCCAGCTTATGGTGACGTGGATTTTCATTCAGGCTCCTTTATTCTTATTGCCAGGTAATACAGCAGATCTTTTTAAACAATCTTTAAGACCTACTGTTTGCAAGAAAATATAGTCCCAGATCTTAAGGAAAGTGGAATTGGGTGAGGATCATAACTCATACCACGTAACTAGGAAGGATGCAGGGAGATACAACAGAAGGCTTGGCCAGGTGAGGGGAGGTGGGTGGGGAGGGAGGCTGTGGCAGGGCTGGGATTTGGCTGGAAAGTGTAGTGAGGAGGCTTGAGCAAAGGTTGGCTGTGAGCTGGTTTGACTAGAATGGAGAAGTCTGTAGAGTCATACTGGGGAGGCCTAGGATGCCAGGGTGGGCAGGTCGGGCATGATGGGGAGTAGAGAGCTAGTTACAGAGAGATTATTAGGTCCTTTTGAGAACCTGGTGTCCTGTCTCTGCCCCTGTAGCCCATTCATCTCAGAAACCTCAGTTCTTCTGGGAGAAAGCAGCAAGTTTTCAGCAGAGAAGGGATCATTTCTACTCAGTCAAATGTGGCCTGAAAAAATCTACCAGGATCAGGTGCTTGGAAACAAGCTGTCAGTGGAATTTTTCACTGAGGACAATAAGAGATGAGTTCCTTATAAGAGCCCGTTGGAATTGCTGTCCCTGAGAAGACTGATAATTTTCAGAGAGTACATACTAGCTGATGTTTCATTAGCGTTTTGTGCTGTGCTTGATGAACCCAGGGATCCATGCGTGGGTAGAGAGTGCTTTCAGTGAGGCTCTGTTCTAAAAACTGAACTGAGTGGACCAATCAGAAATTATATAATTTTTTTGTTACTGTGTTTAATAACAAAAAAATGTAGAACAGTAATTGCAAGGACATTTGTTACCATGTATGTTTTCATGCTGGTGTAATAGAGGTGTGTTCTTATTTCACATTGAGATTATAGTTTTTTTTAATGAATAGGGTATGCTGTAACATTCTGATTCTTTTACTAGCAAGAAATCATTTGGATGGTTTTTTCACCCCTAGTTTGGAGTTGTGTTGTAATAAATTGGCCTAAATTTTCAGACGCTTACTGATTCATTCATTCGTTCCTTATTTCTTTCTTGGAAGAATGCCATGATGACCTTTGAGGAAGAGAAAATGCAGTTGGCATGTGATGACTTGAAGACTACAGAAAAGCTGTGTGAAAGTGAAGAGGCTGGAGTAATTGAAACTATCAAGAATAAAATTAAGAAGAATGTAAGTACTGTGTCTTTAGCTTATGAACTGTGTGCCGCTTACTTCGAACATTGTTTATTCGCTTGTTTTTTGGTGTTTAGAACATGGCTAAAGCACTCAATGTTTCTCACAGCTTTTGACTATGTGACGCTTATTTCTCAAAGCAGTAGAACCCCCTTTAGTCATTAGAGCTTTTCAGTGCATGCTCTTTTGGTATCTTAAAAATACCTTCTTCCACAGTGGGCCATGTGGCAAAGACTTCTGTAATGAGGCGTTCATGTGTGTATTTCAGATGTGTTACATGGGCATAATTCAGGAATTTCGCTGTTACTCCTTTTTGCCGGGCTTCCCCAGCCTTTGATTATAAATGAAGTCACAGTGACCTCAGAAGCCACTTTTCCTGATATTTCTCTCACCTTTCAGTGCAGAAGTTCTAAGCTCTGGAGAGAAATCCTCCTACCTCGGATGTCTGTGGGGCGCCCCGCAGCCCCCACATGTGTCACAAGTTTAGCTGACAAACCAGCCCGTTGGTTACAGTCAGCAAAAGCCACCTGTCGTTTCTGCTTCTTTATGTCACTCCAGGTGGCTTCACCTCTGCTCTTGCTTATGGTGTGTGCCATGAGCAAGCCACTGACGGGCCCGGAGTACTGTCTTCTGATGCTCCAGAAGGGCCACAGTTCTCTTTGATTCCTTTCTCCAAACCCTACATCAGTCAGTAACCAAGTCCCGTTGACTCTTAAATATGTCCTAAATTCATCTACTTTCCCTGCCAGTGCCCTGGGCCAGCTGCCATCTCCACTTGCCTGAAAAAACCCTCACTGGCATTTCTGCCTCCATTCTCACTGTTCTCTAATTCTTCTCAAAAATACAGTCACTAAGATGCAGGTTATAGGGACTTCCCTGGCTGTCCAGTGGTTTAGACATCGCCTTCCAGTGCAGAGGGTGTGAGTTCAATCCCTGGTTGGGGAGCTAAGATCCCACATGCCTCGTGGCCAAAAAACCAGAAAGACATAAAACAGAAGCAGTATTGTAACAGAGTCAATAAAGACTTTAAAACGGGTCCACATTAAAAATAAATCTTTAAAAAAGATGGGAATTATATGTTGCCGATTTCATTTTCAGTGTCCCCGCCCCCTACCACTGCCATTGCACTAAAATCCAAACTCAGTGTGGCTGACTTGGCATTGACTTTTCCTCTGCCTAGAACATGCGTCTCCCTCTTGACCCGGTTCATATCCATTCTTCATTTCTTCCTAGATGTCATTTTCTCCAGAGAGACTTGTCCGAGCCCCCAGGCCTATTAATGTGTCTCATACAGGTTCGCATAGTTCCTTGTAGTTCATCCTTCAGAGCATTTACTGCATTACATGGTCGTCAGCATTCCCTCATTAGACTGTAAGCTTAATTACATGTCTGTCCTCAGTATCTAATACCATGGCCAGCACATCTGTTAATGATCAATATTTGTAATGGGTCCTTGCAATTTAAAAAGCATTTTTACGTACAGTATCTCATTAGCCCTTCCGACAGCCTTGCAGAGTAGATGTTACTACAAGCAAAGAAAACAGAAGCATCAATAGATTGACATTTGCTTAAGCAAACAGGATAATGGGTGCTGGAACTAGATCAGGAACTTCAGTGACCGTGAAGAGTTCTGCTAATCCAGAAAAAAGAGAAGCCGGCCATTCCATCGTGTATACTATGTATACTTTTGTCATATTTGCAAAAATCCTACCATTTCTTATATCATTTTGAAAGCATGTGGAAACTAACCTATTTTGTTCATGTTTACTTTGTGTTGAGTGCACTGTTCTATTTCAGAGCAAATTTTCTTCATTTAGCATTCTTTATGATAAAAACCAAAATCTTTTTAAAAAGTAGGGTTCTGTAAGGATGCAGATGCAGAGAATGGACTGGAGGACACGGGGTTGGGGGGAGCGGGGCGTGAAGGGGAAGCTGGGACAAAGTGAGAGAGTAGCATAGACATATATACACTACCAACTGTAAAATAGATAGCTAGTGGGAAGTTGCTGTATAACAAAGGGAGATCAACTCGATGATGGGTGATGCCTTGGAGGGCTGGGATGGGGGGGGAGTCACGGGAGGGAGGGGATATGAGATATATATATAAATACAGCTGATTCACATTGGTGTACCTCATAAGCTGGTACAAGAGTGTAAAGCAATTATATTCCAATAAAGAGCTTAAAAAAAAAAAAGTAGGGTTCTTTGGCTTTAGTTTTTCATATTTTATAGAGGTAGTCACCCTTAGAGGTTATGACTTAAATTTCAATTTGTGGTTCGTTCAAAGGTAATTTTTAATTCCAGGGTGTTTTCTCCTTAACTAACGTAATCAGTTTTCCAACCCTCACATCTCAGTTGCGTGCACCAAAGGAATGAACCCTAATACTGTTGGTCCTTCCTGAAGGCAGATGGCTGCACGGTGGCTTTTCAGGTTGTTTACCTGGGGCAATGTTTTAGACCTTCAGTGATTTTTTTTTTTTTTTAAGATAAGTGAGAACTTACATTGTTTTTAAGAAGGTAAAACTCTGGAGTTCTGTGTGGGCTTTCATGTTTCCCACGAACTGTTTCTGTTGTTTAGAATATTTCTCTTTGAGTTACAAGGCTCTTTACCGCTGTATTGTGAACAAAATAAAGCTGGACTTAATGGGGGAGGGTAGAACAACCAGGCTCATGGTGTACATTTGGTCTTGGATTTCAGCCACTGCTGTTTCACACTTCCTATGTGAAACGATTTTGCACACTAAAGTAATAGTTGTCTGGAAGGAGTATTATTCTTGCGTGTGATTTATCGGTGTGTACTTCCTCCCACCAAACAGGTTGATGTCCGAAAATCCACCCCGTCTATGGTTGATCGGCTTCAGAGGCAGATAATCATAGCTGACTGTCAAGTGTACTTGGCTGTGCTCTCGTTTGTAAAGCAAGAATTGTCAGGTATGCTGAAGCATTGGTTTTAACGGCTTTTGCTATTCAGTGGACACGTGGACACAATTGGTAATGCCCTTTTTTTTTTTCTCTTTAGAACGCCTTGTATTTCAGTCTTTGAAAACATGTGGCACCTCTTTGGGGCGTGATCCTGATATATTACTTGAGAAGTTGAAGCCACAAGTGCTTAATGTGGGTTTAGTGGAGTAGTTTTAGTTCCAAAATCTGTTTCATCCTCTTGTCTTCAGATAGTCTGCCATACTTAGAGATATTACCAGTGCCTTAGACAGATTGATGATAGGTTTTTTTTTTAATTTTGTGGGAATCAAGTTGTAATAATAACCCTTTAAAGAGAAATATAACCAGTTTAAGTTTCTCAGAAAATTTTTATTGAAGGCCTGAGCGCGTACTAAAGATTTCCTAACATACTTGGATGACCTACATTTTAACAGCCCTTAATGAGGAATATAAACTGATTTCTTTCTTAGTTTGCCCAAGACAAATGTTTTCCAGAATTGTGTGGCTTTAATATCTTGAGTGGCATGGACTGAAATTGAGGCTCTCAGAGCTTGCTGTAAGATTAACTTTGACACTGATTCTTCCTTTTATGTGGTTTTATGTTTCTGATCCTGATGGCAGAAACCTGCCTCTTTGGTAGATAGGATTTATTTGAAAAAAATGAAAATTAAAAGGAAATCAACTAAAATTCACAATGAGAAAAGCATTTTCTTCCAAACCTGCAATGAAAAAGGGTATGTTGCTGCAAAGTCTTAACAAACTTTTCTTTCTGGACTGCCTACAACCGATTTTCCTGTCCCTTTCTTTCTCCCTCACTCCCTCTTTCTCCCCCCCGCCCCCCCGTCTCTGTCTCATACCTGAGGATGCTTTGTTTCTATTTGGCTCAAGTCAAAAGTAGAATTTAACGTTTATTGTGACCTCCAAAATGTGGACCTCCTAGAAATGATCTTCTAAAGTGTTTTATGATTGTGCTGTGGCCTTTTTCTTTCGATCCAGTTTTTTTCCTCTTTAATCCTCATCTGAGGACTCTCTCAATAATGATCTTTCTTACATGCTTGAGGGCTCAAAGCTCATGTGAATTTTCTATAATGCGGTAGTGTAAAATTGCTTATTTGGAGCTCCACACTCTCGTATATGTAAAAGCAGTGGAAGGAGCTGGACCTCTTTGGTCAAGACGGGAGCTCTGGTGTTGCCTGTGATCTTGGACTACTTTTTCCTGAGACCCAAGACCTTTTCTGAAGACCTGATTTTAGCCATTAAGAAAATAACTGTTGAGAGAAAAGGACAAAATCAAATGTAGTAAAATATTTGGGGAATCAGGGTAAAGGATATCTGGAAAACCTGTGTATTAATGTGTTCATTCATGGGCCCACTGAACAAATAATGATTGAGCACGTACGATGCTAAGCACAGTGTTACCTGAGCGGATCCAGGCCATGGTCCCTGCCCTTGTGAAATTCAGAATCATCAGTTAGTACTATTCATTTTTAAAATTACTCTGATTGTACAGTTACTAAATACTGTTATAGAAAATTTGGAAAATATAAAATAGTAAAAAAAAGCAAGTCATTTCTCATCTCACCACTTGGAGAAAATCAGTCTGTATTGTAAATGTTCTGTTTTTATCTTTCACTGTATTTCTTTGAAAAATTGAATCTTTGGTGTTTTGTATCCTACTTTCCCCTCTTAGATTATAATTCACATATTTTTTCTATAACTCAGTTTCAAGATACAATTTTAAAAGCATTAGTTTATTATGTGAATGTACCACAATTTAACCACTTCCTCTTGGACATGCCCATGTTTTTGCTTTATTTTTTGGTGGTGTTTTTAGAGAAGCCAAACTTAATTTTATATTTTATCCATACACTGTATTTCCTTCACAGATTACCTTTGTGACCTTTTCCCATTCTCCTAAAAAGTTGATATTAATCAGTTATTCAATCTTGTGTATCATAGAGTTTTAGTAGCACTCTTGGTTCTTCCTGGTGCCATGTAATTTATTAACTGTAATATTGATATTGAAAGGAAATGGACAGACATGAAAACCTCAGTTTCCAGTAAATGCACGGAGTGGTCATTTGCTTTATGAATAGGTAGATTAGTATTTGTTTCAAACAAACATATCCAAAAATGTGCTTCCGTTGCCTTTCAGAAACCCTCTGGGTTATTAAACTGTAAAAAAGTTTGTTGAAATCCATTTGTTCAACTTTTGTGATGGATAATTTTCTTGGAAAAACCCCTCCTTGGAGATGTTTGTTATGGGTGTTCCTCCCCCACCGCTTGATCAGGTGGCACAGAAGTGGGTGGGCGTCACCCACTCACCTGAGCTCCAGGGAGGAGTGAGTCTGTGAATTTGTTAATGCTTCCTGTTTTCAAAAGAGCTCCTGTATTTTATCTCACTTGAATTTCTTTATAATGTTACCCCATCCTCTCTCTTCATTTTCCTATACTAGTTTTTAATTTACTCTGTTATATGAAGGCTTTTTTTTTTTTCCCAGCAGACACGTATTAAGTACTTTTTAACAAAAGGAGTTTATTTTTTAAAACCTACTTGACGGCTCTTGCCACCTTGTTTTATTGTATTTTCTTTATTTCTTTTTGGGCTTGAGGACCGGCCCCACACCTTACTCTTCTTGGCATAATATATACTCAATAAATTTTCCTCAAATGAGGAAATCAGGTGAGGCAGTTGAGGCTGGATGATTAGTTTGAGGTTGAACGGTTTACACGATGATGACAGAACCAGGACCTGAGCTGTGGGCGTCTCATCTCGTATCTGAATTCCTAGCATTCACACCGTTCTCCCATCACCTTCATTTGGTTACATGAGCCACCACCCTTGCAATGACCCAGAAACCCGAGGTTCTCGGGGCCGTCTCCCTCAGCCCGCATGCCCACGTGCTCCTTCCGTCCTCTGGACTGAGCCCCCGGGAGAGTAGAACAGCCTGCTGTTGGCTCAGATGCTCTTCCAGGCCACGTTCTCTACAGTGCCCCTGGAGCACTCTTTCTAAACCTTGCTACACCTGTGCTTCAGACACTCAGCTGCTCCGCAGCATCGCCTGCAAGGAATAGCGCAGGTTCCTTCCTCAGGTGGCGAGCAAGAACCTGCCGCCTCCCAGCCGCCCCGCCCCCACCTCTAGCTCGGCAGGGCTGCCTGCAGGCCTCTGAGGCCCTGCCGCCGCAGGCCTTTGTGCGCAGCCCTCGAGGTTTGGAGCCCGCATGCCGTCTGTCTTTCTCTGGTGCCTCCTGGGGTGCAGCCCAGGTCTACGCCCTTCGTGTTCTCCTTCCTGACTTCGTCATCTGGCTTCTGTGGCTGTGCTTGGACCCCGTCCATAGCCGGTTCCGGCACGCGTCCCATACACATCTGTGTTCACATGTCTGCGCACAGTAACAGATGGCAAACTTCTTGAGGGCAGGGACTGTGTCTACCTGCTGTCTTTTTTTCTCCACATTTATTGAGCACTTACACTGTGTCAGATTCTGCCAGGTGATAGATGCTATAATGGTCCAGAGGTGAATGATGAATGAGATGTGTAGCTCTTGCCCGGAGGGCACTAACAGTTTAGTCGGGGAGAAAGAGGACTAAATAAATTATAATTCAGGGTGATCCTTTAACCAGTAGACATATGAGTTCGTCGGAGAGGTTGTACAAGGAACGAGCGATTCCTAAACTCTGCTGGGAAGGTCGAGGACCACGGATCCTGAACCTGAGCAGGGTTGTAGAGAACGGACGTCCGTTTCCTCCTCTGTGTCCCTGGCGCCTGTTACGCTGCCTTTGCCTAACACGTGGTGGGTGTATGAGAGTGAATTGAAGGGAGGGATGGAGGAAGGGGGATGTCCTTCATGAAGAAGATGCGTGATATTGAGCCCCAAGGATAGGTGGGGTTGGAGAAGTGAGTCTGTTAGAAGGCTGTTGACTGGGGGTGAAGGTAGTGACGAGGAGGTAGGCTGACTCAATCATCTTTTTTTTTCCTTCCAAAGCCTATTATGTGGGTCACAAGGGAGGCAAGGCGGAGCTTCCCTTCCATTATAGGACTAACCAGCCTCATCCAGGACAAATGAACAGACAGAATGCTATGGTAGGATCTCTCACCAGATACGATCCCTGCTAAAAAAAAAAAAATTACAAAATTTATTCCAAGATCTGTTTAGTATAACTCGATATTTTCATCTTCCAGATAACTCTTGCCCTTTCTGGGGTAGGATGCCCACCCATGTTATGGGGACAGGGTTTCCCATCTCTCACGCATCTCCGGCTGGTTGAGGCTGGCCCGACAGGGGAGGGCACGCAGTCTGTGGTTTTCCGCCCTCTGTGCTGTGCTCCAAGGGCACAGTCACGGTGGCTGAGTGATTTATGTCTGACCTTTCAGAGGAGCCTGTGGAAGGCTGTGCGGATCGAGGGGCCCTGCATTCAACTGTTTTCTCTGTGTGTTGGGCAGATGCTGGCCGCGTTGCTGGGTGTCAGCTGACTAAGCTTCCCTCCCACAGGGGCCCGGGGTGCTGTGGGCCCGGAGTGCAGCTTCTCCACCCGGTCCTTGTGCAGCCTCTGCTCCTCCCGTGGGGATCCCGCTGTGTTCAGATGTTTTGGTCACAGTATTTGGGCCTGTTTCAGTGCAGAGTTGAACTTAAAACGTAAAAAAAAATCTCTTTCTCTCTAGGTCCTACCTTTGTTTGCACACATCTCAGTTTCTAATCTTCGATCAGTCAAAACTCTGAGTTCTGTTTACCCAACTCAAATTCAGGGCTTGAAACGTGTCACTATAGACTTGCACATGTGCTTTTAAAATAAACATTAGCCTCTAAGCTCCCATTAGGCAAGAAATTAAAGATGTTGAATTAATTTCATTTTTATTCTGTAGAATACCAGGTTTTTTTTAGGTCGGGTTTCTTTTCCTTTTGTTAACTGAGTTCAAAGCAGTAGGCGTTGATGGATTTTTGTTTGCTTCCGTTGCTACCATTCTTTTTTTTTTTTTTACCAGGTTGGGTTTCTTTTCCTTTTGTTAACTGAGTTCAAAGCAGTAGGCGTTGATGGATTTTTGTTTGCTTCCGTTGCTACCATTCTTACCTATAACTCTTCACCTGAAATCTGGATTACTACGACTCTTTCCCTGACACTAATCCCTTCAACCTCAACCTTAGGGAGCCCCTGCTTCTCCCGTGCAGGTGTCCTTCCCTTCGCTGGACACCAGGGGCCTCCATAAGCTGAGGTCGTCATGCCTGCACCCACCCTTGGTCCAGCGTGTCCCCTGATTCACTCTGCTTCCGAACAGCTTTCCATTGGTTGCTTCATACTTGCACTCCTGTTGCTGTACCCTGGGATGCTGCCTTTCCCTAAGTGCTTTCTCAGTAACGCGACAGTAGTCTGGAAAATACAAGATAAAATGGAGTTAATTTTTTCCCTCCAAGTTTCCCGTTAGGCTTGCGGTCAGGAGGGAGTAAAGTTTTCTACTGAAATCCTGCAATACTTCTTTTGCACTTTTCAGTTTATGTATTTGCTTATTACATAGAAAACAATTGACTGACAGAAAGGAAATGTAAAAGGGCAACTCACTCATAAATCTCCACATTGTTTTCGTTTTTCTATATGTTACCCATTGGACCATATAAATAAATGTATGCATATATAGTCTTATGTTACACACTTATTTTTTTCATTTTTATTTTCTAATTTTATCGGCCATTTGGAGGGCTGAGAGTTATGTCTTATAGTTCATTTGTGTCCCTCAGGTGCCAAGCACAGTCTTAGGCACATGACGGGAAGTTAACAGCTGATTGACATTTTTAGGGTTTTGCCATTTTTTTCTCCTTTTGTTTTATTTTTTAATCTGTAGCCAATTATTATTTCTTTTCAATGAAGTCCAGTTGCTTTTGTGTTCTCAGGAATATATATTTTAGTTTCCTTTTTTTTTTTATGGTCTTTTTCTGTTTTTGTATTCAGTCATAAGTGAGAGTCATTTTTCTTGTTTGTGGGCATATTGGATTAACCTAAACACTTTGCTAGCATCCAAAGAAGTTTCATTGTTTTCTCAAACCTTTCTTTTTTCCATAGTATATCCATTTAGGAGGGAAAAAGTCATTGCACCTCTTAAAGGCAGGATCTATGTCTTATTTCTCTTTGATTTTCCCAGAACAGTGCCTGAAATGTAATACTTGCTCAGTAAATATTTTTGTTAAATTGAAATAATTGAAAATAAATTGTTTCAAATGTGTATTACTTTTATAACAATAAGTTATTACAGATAGTTGCCCCCAAAAGCTCTTGTCGACTGATTTACTTTGCTTCTTCATCCTGTCATATAGCAGTCTTTTCACTGGACTTAGACTACAGAACATTCATCACCCAGAACTTGGGGGATGGTTGTGTTTTGAATTGTGATCCCACAGGAGACGTGGTCATCGTTTGCCAGAAAATTGATGTTTAATTAGTAGCTTGAGTTAATGAATTGGGGGTCGCCAGGACCATCGTTAGGTCCAGTGATTTGCAAGGAGGACTCAGCAGATAATCATACTCATGACTATGATTTGTTGCAGTGAAAGGATACAAAGCAAAATTGGAAAAGGGAAAAGGCACAGGGGTGAAGACTAGAAAAGGTCAGGCCCAAGCTTCCCAGAGTCCTCTCCCAGAGGAGCCACATAGGATGCGCGTAATTCTCCTGGTAGTGAATTGTAACACCTGTGAAATGTAACCAGCTGAAGAAGCTGGTTAGTGACTCAGCACCTGGAGTTTTTACTGAGGACTGACCATGTAGGCACCCCCCTGCCTGGCACATACCTGGGCTCCCAGAAGGAAAGCAGGTGTCCATCATAACACATTGTTCATGTAAACTGTAGGCACAGTGAACCACTCTTAACGGTTCTGGACCCCTCCCAGATCCAAGTTCCCAGACACCAGCCAAGGGCCAGCCCTGTAAACAGGCCTTTCAGAGGAGAGCAATAGGCCTGCTGCGTTCATTCTTTTCTGCACATGACATATAATCTTGGATCACTTTCAATTCAGGGATTAGACTTTCATAACTCAGATTTTATGTTATGTTATATATTTTGTCCTTAAAAAATAACTTTAAAAAACTTCTTTCCCTGCTGTTCTAAAGGGCCTGGAAGTCTGGGACAGATCATGTTGTCTTCTGTTGTGCTTTGAGGTCAGAGTATCGGTACCATGTTGGTAATTGTACCAAGTGAACAAGCTCTCTTCTATAGTTATGAGAGAACTATCTTACAGAAAACTCCCTGTGGAAGACCTTTTCCCCAGATATGTGGTGGTGATGCACTCAGATAAGCACAGACCTATTGATTCGCCCCTTCACTCCCTCATCAGAAAGGAAAGATGTTCACAGGAGAGGGTGAGGCAGGACCCAAGGACCTGAGAGGGGCCAGTGGGGCGCGGAGCAGGTAAATCCCAGGTTTATCTCTACCTTCGCCTTTGTGAGACACGTTCTCAAGGTGGCTGTGTTAAGAAAAATTGGCCAAATGGGAAATGATAGAAGTGGCTTTAAATGTAAGAGATTTTTTTTACCCAGTGGTGTGAATAGCTTCTGCTTTGCTACCCTCCTTCGCTGGAGCTCTCTAGGCTGGGCAGTGGGGGCGCTCCATTGTCTTAGACCAGATAAGACCCAGCCTAACTAGGTGTGATTAAGCCACTAATAGGCCTTGGGTAGAGGTGCAGAGATGGGGATTCTTTGCATTTTTGCATTTAACACCAATGACTTTTTTGTTAATAAACTGGCCGTGTGTTCACTTGATAAATACTAATTACTCCATTTTGTTTTGCTTGTTTTATTTTTTGGCAAGTCACCATGCTTGGTGCTTGGGTATAAATTTAGCAGCAAATTTAGATTTAGAAGTTGCTCTTGAGGAGGGATAAAACAAGGTAGGCAAATTTCAGAGGTTTATCCGGAAAGCTCCATGGTAGTTCAGGGATGTGGTAGAGGGTTTCACAGAACACGTGGGAAAAGTCGGATTCAGATGATGTTCATTCATTCAGGAGATGTTAGATACTGTGCCCTCACCACCACGTGAGGGACTCAATGCAGTGCACGAAATAATACATGGTTCTTGCCAGGTGGCCATCCAGACTTGTAAAGAGAAACACAACAAATAAAGAATTTAAGCTGTATGAAGGAAGCAAGGTTTCATGAGGGATAATGATTTTTATTGTTTTTTAAAATTTTGTTTTTTTCAGGTCATCTTCAATATTTTTATTATTGATGAAGCACTTTGAAAACTTTTTTTTTTTTCATGCTTTTCTCCCCTTCTCCTTATAGCATATATAAAAGGTGGGTGGATCCTTAGGAAAGCCTGGAAGATTTACAATAAATGCTATTTGGACATCAATGCCCTCCAGGAGCTGTATCAGAAGAAGCTAACGGAAGAGCCTTTGACTTCTGACGCTGCAAATGATAACCACATTGTGGCTGAAGGGGTGTCTGAGGAGTCTCTGAACAGACTGAAAGGTGCTGTGAGCTTTGGATATGGCCTTTTTCACCTTTGCATATCCATGGTGCCCCCAAACCTGCTCAAAATCATCAACCTGCTGGGTTTTCCTGGAGACCGCCTACAGGGGCTTTCTTCACTGATGTATGCAAGCGAAAGTAAGGACATGAAGGCCCCTTTAGCTACGTGAGTAGCTATATTGCAATGCTTTGGTAGATAATATAGTGTTGAAAGTAAGTGAACGACAGTCAAAACCTTTATAGGAAACTTCAGGTAAAATGCTTGATTGGTTGACATGCTGCCGTGCCTTTATGTCTTTGAATGCAGTGCCAAGGACCGTGTTTCTGGTGGTGTTTATAAGCTGACTTTAGAGAACAGAGCACTGTTCTTAAGTCTTATGAGTCCTGTGTTTTATTTATTCATTTTTTAATGTTTGTTTAAAGTCCCTCTTCTTCACCATTTTCTTTTTCTTTTTAAAATGTGTCTTTATTTTTCGATGAGTCCTGTATTTTAAACAGACAAAACGATCATGATTTGTAAGCAGTTTTTGTGACCCTGACCAGTCACTGAGATTGGTAATTGTAATTTTTGGACTTAAGGAGATATACATTTCATAAGACTGTTTTGTGATTCTGAAATTTCTATCCTTATATCCTCGTATTGCGTCATTTTCCTTGATGATTCTGATTGGTCCATTGATCTCTTATATGTGGTTTGGATAGTTTGTGCTGTTCAACTAAATTGAGTTTTGTTATTCAGGCTAAACTCAAATGATAATTACTTAAACAGAAAAGTGTGAAGAAGCTGAGATACTCATCCAGAGCAAGCATTCATCCATTTCCTCATCAATTAAAAATGATGTGATTTTTTTTCAATCTGGTCCATATCTACTACCATTTGCAATTTGAATAATTTTATCAAATACTGTTTGTCCTTTGGCATTACACCACTTACCAGGATTTTTTCCAAAAGAAGTTGCTATCACAGAGAACTTTAGTGAGCTGTATTTCTACTTACATCAGTATTGAGGAATTTGGATGTTAACTCTTAATTGGTTGGTGGCTATTAAAAAGGTCACTGATTTTTCATTGCAGAAATATTCATGCCTCCCCCAGACTCGTTATGTAACACAAACAGTGACCCTTTATCAATTTGACTTAACAGATTTGTAGCTTGTGATAATTTCTTTTTTAATAATAATTTCTGAGAAAGGAATGAATTGAATTAATAATAATGTAAATTAGCTTGATATCCAGAAGAGAATCAGTTGTGTGCACACGCTGAAAGCGCACATTTACATAAGTATATTTGTTGTGTTGGTTAAACGTTTTTGTCTGTTTGTTAAAGTTGATCCCAGTGAATCTATTTTGCTTACCTAGTTCATTGTGGCCTTTTTCTTGAAAGGGATGAGTTTGAAGTGAGAGAATTTTAAGTAACTTATTTGTTTGGTTTTCAAATTGAACAGCCTCAACGGCTAGAGAAAGGGCCCTTCGTCTGGTCCTCTCACTTATTTTAACCCTATTTAGTATAATTTTGCCTGTGGTTCCTATATTAAAATTCAGAGTCTGAGGCTTACGCTTAACTTTTGTGAACACAAGAGGAAGCGACATTTTTGTCTTGTAAAAAGTAATGCAAAAGTGATTATAAGGGGACAGTGAGTTCATGGTGACCGATTACTATTTCTAATTTACACATTGGTCAGTAAGGTGTAGAATTCAGAGATTTATGTAAATGACACCTTCAGCAATCCTTGTGGAAGCCTCAGAAGAGCTGCATGCTTCTGTCACCTGATTCTCTCACCGGTGGGAGTGTGCTGACTTATATGTTATGCTCTAAACTTGTTGTTTTCCAAATATGGATAAAATTAAGACGGGGAAAGGTACTGATCTTTACTACTTCAGAGACTGCGTCCTGAGCTTTTTGGAAGGAGTGTATGTTGGAAGAGCACATACTGAGTTTTTTAAAGACTGGAAACATTGTAAGAAAAGTCAACGTCACTCACGTTTCTCTCCCTCTGCCTTTAGACTAGCGCTGCTCTGGTATCACACTGTAGTCCGCCCGTTTTTTGCCTTGGATGGCAGTGATAACAAAGCCGGCCTGGATGAAGCCAAGGAAATTCTTCTCAAAAAAGAAGCTGCTTATCCAAATTCTTCCCTCTTTATGTTTTTCAAGGGACGCATACAACGATTAGAGGTACTGTGCCTTTCCCATCGTTTTTAAAAATAAAGCCTTTTGTTGGTCGAATCTCTAATTCTCACTTGGGAGGCTAGTATCACAAGGAGAGCCTGGATATCATAGGGCCGAGGAACATCTTGTTTTCGTGCCTTGCATTGCATCATTGCTGCAGGAGCCTCTTCCAGGAACCCGGGGTGTTCGTCAGTCACCGTCTGTTCCACAGCCGTGGGCGAAGCAGGGCCGGGGTCCCTCGGTGGTGATGAGACAGGATGCTGTGCCCTGAGCTGAAGGCATAGGAGCCCTTGGGAGTGTCTTAGTTAAAGAACACAAAATGCTATTTTCTTCCTTGTCTGGAGTTACTGATAATCTGTTTCCAAATGTTCATCCTGGCTGACAGCTGATTTATACAGAAGTTATTGTCTGAAATGTCAAGGACAGCAAAGGCTTTGAAATAGTAGTAGCTGGTGTCACTTTTTCATGTGCTTCATGTGGCTAGGTCCTGTGCCAGGGGCTTCACACATGCCATCCCATTTGATCCTCAGAACAAGCCCACAACAGAGATAGAAAATTATCCCTTGCATTTTACAGGAAAGATAAACAGGGACCCTAGCGGGCTTCACGTGTCCTCTGAGCTCACCCCCCAAGTAAGGCCAGGCTATCTCATTCCAGAAACACAACACGCCCTGGCCTTTGAGGGGGTTCTGCTTCCCTTTGTACCTTTTTTTTTGTCTGCTTGCTTGTGGGCCGGAGGATCTGAAGAAGAATGAAGATCTTAATAAGAAATTAATCATGCATATGAAAGAAGGTGGCTGTTACGAGGTGTGCTACCCATGTGCTCACCAGTAGCTAGCAGTGCAGCAGTGTGAAGTTTAATAACCTCTGCCCTTAGTTAACCAGGCGTCTGCAGCACAATCCAAGCTAGAAGCCAGCTTCCCCTGCTGCCACCCCCTGCAACCCTGAAAAACCCCACAAATGCTTTTGAAGATTTTTGCTTAGGAATGCTTTCATGAGCATAGGGGTTGATTCTTTCACTGAGTTATGGTTAGCAATGGAGTGTATATTACTTCCCCAATAATTTCTTTCCTTCATGAAGTGCCTTCTTAAATCCGAGGACTCCTTACCTTTCTTTATGGAAATTGTATTTTAAAGATTATACTAATAATTTACAACTGAAACACAGCACAGAAAGCTCACCAGGATCTGATTTATTTAAACCCACGCCCAAGTCATTTTTCTTCTCGTTACTTTGAGACTGTTTTTCTTTGCATTCATGTTCATGAGCCTTCAGTGACATTTCTCTTTTTTCCTCTTGCTCTCTTAAAAACGTAGCTCTTTTCAGTCTCCTGTGCTATCCAGTCTGCTTGTTAGTGTGCTTTTCTTTTAAGTTCAGGGTTACAGTCCTACATGTGGGGAAGGATGTGCAGGCTATTCAGGTTTCTCTACTCCCTTGGGTTTGTGCGGGAGGAAGTAACGCTGTAAAAGGAGATTTTTAATTGACTCAGCCTTCTTACTTCAGTGACCACTTCTGAAATGAAAGTTGGGTGCAGGGTAAGTGCTTTCTTAGATGTGAAATGCCTTTCCTTTAAGAAATTGGTGTTCCATATAACTGTGAACGTGACGATACTAGGTTTCGTCTTCAAAGGAGATTGGCCCAGTGGGGGTGATAGCCTGTCCTTTACAGCTGTGTGCAACACAGTCGTGAGGCGAGAGTGTGGGGCATGTACTGGAAGGCTCTCCCCTCACTCCCTTGATCAGTGCATGCTCTAAATTGGGTTTTGAAACTGTTAAATAGAAATGTGTAAGTCAGGATTTATATCTCGTTACGCTTTCCACTTTCATTAATTTTTCATTTTAAAACAAAAAATGCTTAACTTCTACCAAAACTAATAACTTCTTTTTTCCCCCAGAACTCAGTTTGGCATGAGTTTAGTTTGTCCACAGATCATCCCCGTTAGGGACTGAGCGATTGCCGACAGTGAGTGCTCTTTCGTTGTCATTGGGTGGCTCTAGAAATGAGGAAGCCACAGCACCATCAAAGGATTCTCATAAGTATGATTTGCGGAGGTCCATCGTCACCATGGTAGCTCCCAGCAGACATTCAGTCTCTTTCATGGTGGCTCATTGGGCTTTGAGTACCGGTGGCAGATGGTAGAACGCCTTCGTCATGAAGCAGCTTGCTTAGTACCCAACTGATATTTGGTTTTAAGAAAAAAGCCGGAAAGATCTATTACTGCTCTTGATTGGTGAGCTGTAGACTGAGGGTCAGGTGAAATGTGAGGATTGTTTCTGTTTGGCTCTTCCCGAAGGCTTGGAGAATAACAGAATTTTAGGGCTGTCTTGAGATATTATTGGCATTATCTTCACGGTGCCCAGACGTTGGCGTTTCATTAATCTTCCCGAGTAACCATGTAGGAAGGTGTCACCTGGTGGCTTCCTTCATTTGCTGTTGAGGAGCTCTGCTCAGAGAGGCTGTGATACGGCTTTTGTCAAAGGCTTGTTGTAAGGCCTCTAAGCTCCCAACTCAGTTTACGAAAACACACAGGACTCAGTCGATGAATTTGCTTGCTGAACATCTTTTTTCTTTTCAGTGAGCATCTAGGTTAGAGAGAGGGCCTCTTGGGTTCTTTTTATCCACAAGCTCTCAGGGAACATGGTCTGGGGGCTCTAATTTCAGCAGGTGCATCATGTGACACGGACGTAGCTTCTTCAGTGACTCAACCTGCAGAGCTATTTGAACAGCTGCTTTTTTTGCAAGCTTGCCTTCATACAGGGTGACCAGCTCAGCATGGGCTGATGAGTGTTCACTCTCCTTTACTTGTTGTTTTCAAATCATATGCAAGTGCCAGCTTTCTCTTTTAGTGTCATGAACAGCTTTTTATGTACTTTGCCCTTCATTGTTTGAGACAGTTTGGAATCCATGGGGGTGGAGTGGTCTTTAACACATCCACTCCTGTCCCACCACTTGCATAACCCTTGTGGCCATGTCTTCATTGTTCCCCGTTGTTGTGGCCTAACTTGACACAGCAGTGACGTTCTACATGTCGGTGGTACATGAGGTCCTTGTGCACCTCAGGGAGTCTTGGCCAGACCGCAGGAAGAGTTTTCTTTCTTTACCACTTTTCCTTCTCCCCATTGCGTGTCTACAGTACCCCCTCTTCCAGCCTCCTCCACCCTCTTGTCTTCTCCTCACCTGTTCTGTCTCTGTTGGCCTCTCCCACGTGACTTAGCGTGTTGCCCTGAGGAGTAAATGGGTTCCCGCAGTGCTTAGCATGTGATGAATGCTGTCCAGGTAGTGGTGTGATGATGGTTGTTATTCTTATTGAGTGCTTAAGGACTCAGTGTTACCAAGTAAGTAGTGTTGCCAAATCTGCTCTCTTTCTAGGAGAAAGAACTTGTTTTGGTGTTGAAAGCTGTCAGTAGAGCTAGGCCTGTGATGGGCAGAATGGTTGTAGCCATAGGAGCTATAGCTACTGTACAGTACCCATATTTACTTTTCCCTGAATTTCCATGATGCACACAGATGTTAGGAAGTTGGCCCAGGGCTTTTGTAAAAATCTCTATTTTAAAATATGAATCAATAGTTATAATTTTGAATTTTGTATTTATTTTCACCCCATTAAACCTGTGGTAGAGATAAGTCTGTTAACATACAAGAGATTAATGAGTATTTTTCTTGATTATTTAAAAGTATTAGGGACAAGTTTACTTTTTTTTCCCCCCGATGCTCGGCATGTGGGGTCTTAATTCCCGGACCAGGGATCGAACCTGTGCCCCCCTGCAGTGGAAGCACAGAGTCTTAACCACTGGATCACCAGGGAAGTCCCCAAGTCTATATTTTAATAAACTTTTTATTTCTCTCCAGTCCTCTTTTTTTCCCTCTAAACAGTACAGATTGGTACACCTCCCCTCTCCTCCTATTTTAACAATCTACTTAGTATGTAATATACAGATATATGTATTTGGTTTTATGTGTATATATACTTTCATCTATACACTTTATATGGTATGACTACTTAGTTATGAAACTAATTTTTCATATTAGTCTTTATCTGCCTGTAAATGCCCAGATATTTGAATGAATGACAGTTGATGGACATATTCTAATGCAGTTGCTTTATACGTTTTGGGAACTCTTTATTTTTTAAACTGTTTTCTGAGCTTGGACCCATACTTTCTGAATATCCTGCATGCTGGCATTGAAAAACCACAGGTTTGGTTTTTCAGGAGCAAAAGTGGACCTAGCACAAGACTGGCCCTCCGTGTGTATTTGTTGAATGAACAGATGCGTCTATTGGCAGGAAGTCCATTGATCCGTGTAAGTGATGGCGTTTCTTTAAGAGAGGAAGCTGGTTATCAAGGACTGCCTACTTTTCTTGGTGGCACCAAACTTGTTTCTGCAGCCGATGCAGAAGAAGATGCAAGACTGTCTCGACATCTGGCGTAAGAGAATGGCCTCCTAAGAAGGGTACCACGTCAGACATTGAAATGTTGATGGGCTGGCTGGAGAGGCATGACTCTAAAGAAGTGGATTAAATTTTACAGGAAGTAAAAAGCACCTGGGTACGAGTGAGGTCTGTGCTCACTGCTGGAGCGCCGAGGTGAGAAGGCTGAGCGCCTGTGCTCCCCGAGCTCAGCCTCGTGGGCCCTGGGCTGTAACACCCCTCATAGTTACTTACAATGGGGACAGCCCTGCTTCACGAGGACCAAGTGGGAGTGTGCACAAGGCCTCAAGGCTGCACCAAGGGAGCTATGGACTTTACCGTGTGTGGGTGTGGGTGTGTGGGTGTGTGGGGTAGCCTTTTCATACCATCTTTCTCGTAGTTGAAGCTGCCTTGTTGCTTCTCTGATAAACACTGCCTTCTTGCTGCACCGTCCGCTCTGGTTTGTACGTCTCCCCCGGCCCTTGCTTCTGAGAAGGGTGTGTGATGGGATGTGGTTTCTCTTCCCCATGAGCCATGTCTGCAGGGACAGCTCAGATGGTTGACCTTTCCTTTGCCACCGTGGTGTTCCATCGCCTTACTTTCTATCACCTTTGCGGTCCTGTGTGAAAGGCCTTTACGCTGCGAGCCCAGTGGGCGTGTGCTGTGGCTCTGGACCTTCCTCCCACTCATCGTTGCAGGCTGTGGTCCTCTCTCCCTGGACTTTTACTCACGGCGTCACACTTGTCATTGGTGCTGCCCGTAGTAAGTGAGAGGGCTGGGTTGCTCTCTAGCCCCTCAGTTCCCGGTGGTGGCAGGGACAGAAAAGCGAAGGTCGAGCCCCTTGGTGAGTCATTTATCAGACAGAGACAAAAGGCAGGAGGCCTGCAGGGGTCGTGGAGAGTGGGGGCCAGTGCAGAAATGCCAAACCCAGGGAGGCCTGTGCCCGTGCCCTCGTCTCAGGGGTGCATTGACTAATTGGAGCTGTTGGGCGGCAGCGTTGCTCTGCATCTGATCACAAGCAAGCCTGCCTCTTGTGTCAGAACAGCACGCTTTGGCAGCATGAGGTAATGTTGTTATTTATAGGAGCAGGAAAAAGGCTATGCAGGAAGAGAACTAATTCCCTGAAGTTCTGTTAATTGTAGTCTTCTCTTCTGACCTACGTGGTTCTCTTGATTACTTCAGGCACCGGGAAATGGGGTTGCTGTTTATTCTTAGGACACGAAATGAGAGATTGGTTTCATCTGGTGTAGAAGACGTGGAGGATCTATTTGTCTTCCCTTTCCAGCACGGTAAATCCATACCGTGTGGTTGAATGACTGTTCAGTGAAATGAGACGACGATAACCCAGATTGCTAATAAGTTGAAGACATTTGCTATTCTTTTAACCCTATAGGCTGTTGGGTTGAAAAGCAAGGAGTAGGTTAACATAGGTTTATAGCCCTAAGCTCACTAAATGTGCGTAAGAGGATGAGCTTTACCTTGCCTGCATTAGCCCTGGTCCTAAGGGTAGGAGTTAAACACATCATCTATTGTTAGGTGTCCTTGACAGCAATGCTACTAAACCGATTCTGCTACTCAGCAGCGTTAATGCTGAGTCACGTGAGCAAGTGGGTTGTCAACAACATGTCCTTCTGCGTGCTACAGGTGACAAGGGGGCCCTCTCTTTTTAAAACACATACGTAATAGTTTATTTTAAGATGTTAAGCAACTTCATGAAAATAACCTGGCAATACTAAGCTGTTTTGCTTCACGTTGTTTTGTGATCTTCAATATACACATATGAGACTTTAGGCAGCTTTGCTTACAAATCTAATGTTTACGTGTATTAACATGGTCTTCATAAATAACTGGTATGGAAACTATTGAGATTTCCATTGTGTTACTAATTTGATATTTGCCATTGTTGGGATATTGGGGTATTTAACAGTTGTTTCCCTATGATTTCCAAGTATTTCCCTGTGATAGAAAGTACTGAAATAAATATCTTAGCATATTTTCTCTTTTATTTTCTTGAATTATTTCCTTTGATTATAGCTCCAGTGGTGTCATTAATAGAACCAAAGAGTGTGAACAGCTCTGTAGCTTTTGCTCAGTGGTGAGAGATGATACTCAAGAAAGAGTGAGCTGGAGTCTCATCACTCATTATTTTGTGCATGGTATCAGCAGCAGTGTCTTACTGCATAGTTTTATTTGTTTTATTTCCTTGATGTTACAAATTAAAGCAGTTTAAAGATGGTTCTTAAATATTACTGATAAGACCTCCCATGTTTATGAATCAGAAGACAGTATTGTTAAGATGCAGTACTCCCTTGATTGTGTTACAGATTCAGCGCAGGTCCCTATCAGAATCACAGCTTGCTTTTTTGCAGAAATGTACAAACTGATTCTAAACTCAAGGAACCCAGACTCGCTGAAACAGTCTTGAAAAGGAAGAACAAAGATGGAAGATGTACTTCATAATCTCAAGACTTAGTACAAAGTAATCGAGACAGTGTGGTTCTGGCATAAGAATCGACAAAGAGACTAGTGAGATTCAAGAAACAAACCTTTACGTCCATGGTTCAGTTGACGTTTGACAAGGGCACCAAGACAAATCGATGGCAGAGAATAGTCTTTTCAACAAATGGTGCTGGGACGACTGAATACCCACATGCAAAAGAATGAAGTTGGCGCCTTACCTAATACCGTATGTAAGAATTAATGCAAAGTGTGTCATCGACCCTAAATGTAAGAGCTAAAACTATAAAACTCTTAGGTTAGGCAATGATTTCTTAGACATGAGGTCAGAACTGCAACAACAAAACAAAATATGGGTAGATTGAACTACTGTTGATTCTTGAGCAACGTGGGTTTGAACGGAGCAGGTCCACCTATACAGATTTTTAATAGTAAGTACTACAGTACTCCACCATCCACAGTTGATTAAATCATGGGCATGGAGGCACCACTATAAATGATATTCAGATTTTCAACTGTAGGGAGGGTGGGTGCCCCTAATTCCCACATTGTTCAAGGGTGAACGTCAACAGTACATCAAAACTAAACACTTTGTGCTATGAAGAATACCACTAAGAAAGTGAAAGGACAACCCACAGAATGGGAGAAAATATTTGCAAGTTATAGTTTGTATCCAGAATGTGTGAAGAACTCTAACAACTCAATTATTAAAAGACAAATCGCATAAACAAAAAGGTCTTACTGTATAGCACAGGGAACTATATTCAATGTCCTGTGATTAACCATAATGGAAAAAAATATGAAAATGACTATCTGTATAACTGAGTCATTTTGCTGTACAGCAGAAATTAACACAACACTGTAAATCAACTATATTTCAATAAAATTTTTTAAAGAAGACATAACCCAGTTAAAAAATAGGGAAAGGATTTGAAGAGACATTTCTCCAGAGAATGTGTGCAAATGACCAATAAGCACATGAAAAGACGCTCAACATCCTGTGTCATTATGAAGAAATGCAAATCAAAATCAAGTGAGATGCTGTTTCACACCTACCAGAGTAGCTAGAATAAAGACACCTAGTAACAAGTGTAGACAAGCACGTGGAGAAGTTGGGAGCCTCATTCATTGCTAGTGGGAATGTAAAATCGTGTAGCCACTTTGGAAAACGGTTTGGTGGCTCCTCAAAACGTTAAACATGGATTGATTCTGTGACCCGGAAGTTCTACTCAAGAGAGATGAAAACGTACGTCCATATTCATAATAGCAAAGAAGTAGAAACAACTTAAATGTCCGTCAGCCGAGGAAGGATAAATAGGAGTGTATCCATACAGTGGAATAATGTTGAGTGATGAAAAGGGATGACGTACTGATCCATGCTACAGCATGGATGAACCTTGAAAACATGTTACGTGGAAAAAGCCAGTCACAGAAGAGCATACATTGTATGATTTTATTTATATGAAGTCTCCAAACCTGGAAGGGCAGAGAATAGCTTTTGGCTTACTTGCTGATGGGGATGGGTGAGGGAGAGTATGGAGCAGCTATTAATAGGCACGGGGGGTGATGAAAATAGTCTGAGCTTAGATGGTGGTAGTGGCTGTGCTCCTCTGTGAATACACTAAAAGCCAGTGAATTATGTACTTTGTGCATTTTAAGGTTTTTGAATTATATCTCAGTAAAGATGTTTCCAATAAGTATTACTGAGGGTGTGTATTTTCTATATGAATATATATTCTCTTTTTCCTTGGATATAAACTGTTGATCCAATCAAGTTTGACTTTTGAGTGAGAAATGTTTTTCTTATGTATTTGCTCAAATTCTCATGTATAATATAATCATAAGTTATGTTTATCATATATTTCCCCTCTTCTATTAGTGTCATTTTGAGAACTGTCTTTACATTTTATTGTGAAAATTTGAACATTCAAACATATATGCATTTTTGTTATAGTAGATTTCATTTCTTCAGAAATAAAATTTATCTTCTCAAACTGGGGCATGTAGACTATTTTTCTTCTGGTTGTAAAATGGTGTTGTAAAAACTCTTATATTTCTGTACTTCTTTGCGTGTGGAGATGGGTATGGTTTAATTCTGATACCTATTATTAGATTCAGGGATATTAACATTTTTGATTTAAGGGTGTTATCCTGTTATTGAACTAAATCTTTAAGATAGAGTCTGTCTTTGAAATATCTTTATATTCTTCCTTTTATAGATGTTTTAAAATGAATTTTACATGGCTTTGACAATTGTGATTTTATGTCTTAAATATAATAATCACTATTGCCTTTAAAAATGTATATTATGTAGTATTTTTATCTACTTGTTTCTCACATGTAGTTAGCTATTAGTTTGTCAGGTTATATATATTATAAGGAAATTTTAATTGATATTTATAATATTTCTTACTCATTTCTGAGGATATCTCTTCATTTAGTCATGTCACCCTTTATCTTTCTCATTACTTTATAATTTTTTTTGCAAACATCTGTTCTGTCCTGTATATAGTAAACAGGGGTCCAGATAAAATAAGTGTGTGTATTTTTATAAATTTGTGTTTTCTTAATTTTATGTTTGGGCTTTAGATTATCATAATTGGTTTTTATAGAGAGATTTGTTTTTTTATGAATTCATTTTTTACTTCCATTTTATTTCTAGTTTTCCTTAATTTAGCTTGTTTTGTAGTTCATTTTCTTAATACTTTATCATAACATGTTTGTCTTATTAGAATAGTGAAGTATTAGTGTTCTTGTTTAGGGATTTGATTATATTCCTTGAAATTCAGCTTGCATTTTGCTGGTTAACTGAGTGTTTGGGGGCTGTGATAGTGTGATATAATAAGATATATAGCGTGACTAAGGGCTCAGCTCTGGAGGCCAATTGCCCAGATAGAGTCCTGGCTCCTCCAATCTGGCCGAGTGACCTTGGATGAGACCCTTAGTCTCTTTAAGCCTTACCTCCCTCCTTGTTGAGGTGGGGCCCCTGGTTGGGCCTTGGACGTAGTTTCGCTGTTGAGATTTAGGGAGGTGGTAATCTGGGAGGCATGTGCTGTCGTGGGCTCTGAGTGCGGGTCCTTGGTATAACGAGGGCTGCTGGGGCTGCTGCACTAATGGCCATAGCAGCAGAGCTCATGCCCCAGGGGAGATGAGGACCATGTGGCAGGCAGGCACGTGAGCAGATGCAGACGTGGCCGAGCTTTGAGAGACGTAAGAACAGGCCCATGGGAAGGGAAGCGCGGTGTGGTTCACCCATTGCGCAGCCCTCCCAGCTGGGAAAGACCCAGGAGTTGCGGGTATTTGGGTTGGCTCTTGAAGAGTCAGTAGGAGTTTGCAGGTAGAGGTGAGAGCATGGCGGATGAGCCTGCGTTCAAGCCCAGACCCAAGAAAAGGCCAGATAACGGGGAGGTCCGAGCTCAGTGGGGCTGGAACATTGGTGGAGAGAGTGAGTGGAGTAGGGGTGACCCTGGAAGCAACAGATGATTTGACTTTGTTTCTCAATCCCAATCTCCTTTGTCATAGAGGAATTTCTTGTTCATGTTTAATTGTGTATATGAAGCACCTGTGTTGTTTTCTTTTGCTCTCAGCATTGTGTTTATTGTTCTGTTTCTTTCTGTTTCTGCATATTTTGGGGTAGGTTTTTCCTTGATGGATTGAAAAGGTGATCATTTTGTTTTTCTGTCATTTTGAACATGGCTTCACGTATCCACGCAAGCAGTGTTCCACGTCACTTTTCTGAGGCCAGTAAGTGTATGGTGAACTCTCGTTGCCAGGCGGCACAGAGCTGATTTCAGGAAATAGCGTTCCCCACTTTTACCTACCCCTGTCCAGAGCTCTTCTGTGAAATTCTATATTTTCTCATAGTATTGTATTGAACTTTTTCTCTTTTTCTTTATGATCTTGGACTCTCAATGTGTGGGCACATTGGATTCCTAAATCTGTGTGTTTCTTTGTTTCGTGTGCTAGTCCTCATTTCTCTGTGGTCTCATAGAGGACTTAGCTCTGGGCATTTGTTGTAAATCAAGTGTAAAGTTTCAGGTTTTGGCATGTAGCATTGTAGAAAGAGCACTGGACTCAAAATCTGAAGATTTGTTTTTGGCTGTTTCTTAAAGAGTGAAAACCCTCTCTTCTTCCATGGTCGCTCACATGTCAGACAGTTTGGAAGAGCAGTGAGACTTCCATCAAGCCAGTTTGTCTTCTCTGGCTCTGGTTCTTTACCTGGAAAATCAGGGGGGTTGGAATAAATCAGTGTTTTGCTGAAGCATCTTCCCTGGAGCACTGATGTGATGGGCTGGTTAGTTAGTACATGTTCTGTGAAAAGAGGTGCCATGTCATTTAAATCAGGATGTCCTGGGGCTTCTCGGAGGCTTCAGTTTTGCATCATGAGGGAGATGGTGTCTGCAGGTACCGTGTTTACCCAAGTTACTTGACTGGGAAAGTTATTTTTCAGACTGTAGCCTGTGAGACTTAGAAGCATTCAGCAGAACACACTTGAGAAACACTACACTATGTGATTTTTAAGATTTCTTCCAGCTTTCAATTTGCATGATTCTGTGAATATATCAAAAGCCACTAAATTTTCCTTAAAAGGAAAGAAATTTCTCAAAGCTTTTATAAAAAATTTCTATTGTTTTTGAATCTTCAGAACTATAACTACTTGGTATTATTTCTACTTCTTAAAACTTGTCTCTAATTCCTCTTTGGAAGAAACCCACATACCAGCTTGCCAATTTGACATCCTTTACAGGGTATGTCATTCAGTTCTAGGAAAACTTTTCAAAATCACTTTCCAGATCGTGGCCTCTATTTGTTTCTCTCATAAAAGTGTCTATGGACATTAATCTTCTCTACCTATTTTCCAAGTTTTTCTGTTTATCTTGAATTGCTGTCTTATTTTGAGTAGTGTGACTCTTTGTAAACTCATTTTTCTGCATTTCTGTAGTCTTTGTTTTTCTGAGTTAATTCTTTGATTATCTTCACTATTTATAATTGTTTGATAGCACCTTTAACATATATTTCTTTTAAATTTACTGCTATCTTTCATATAAATTCCTTCTCTGCAGTTATAAAAGGCAGCATAGTGTAGCTCAGCTCAAAAATAGGTTCTTCCACTTCCTGGCTGGCTGAGCTTTCCGAGCCTGTGTCCTTGTCTGTAAAAAGAGGACAGTACCTCCCCTGTCAGCCTTAAATAATATAACATGGATACAGCTAAGTGCTAAGCACACAGTGCTTGGTCAGGGCTTTTCCTATTTAGACAGAATCTTGTCTTGGTTGTAAATCCAGTATAAAGCACTTTCCATAACAAATTTTGTCAAAATCATGTGCCTAACTGTTGAGAGACCAAGGAAGTTCTGCAGCTGGTGCATTATTCAGTTCTTCTACCGTTAGTGGTGTTTGGTTACTGCAACTCATTTTTCAAGGAGGTTGCTGTCCATTTGTTTGGCGGTGCTGAAAACATTACTACTGTATCTCATTATTTGTGTAATCAGAGATTTGTAGCCTGTAACAGAAAAGGCCTTCTGGGGGGATGCCAAGAGAACTAGAAAAAGCCCTTGTCCCGAAAAAATAAACTTCTAATCTAATTATGAAGATAGCAGTGTGAATGCATGAAAAGATATTGTGCCAGACAGTAACAAGGGCCACATGAATGGCTGGTGGTTGTGGGTAGCACTGACGGGGAAGAGGAGCGGAGGAGGTGACTGGGAGGGGAGACGGTCTGTAGAATGAGAGGTGTGGAGGTGAGGAGTGTTGGCTCTGGAGTTGGAGTGAACAGGTTCACATTTCAACAGCTCTCCTTCTAACAGTTGTTCGTGTGGCCTTCAGCAAAGCGCAGGGATTGTGTGATTGATCCACCTTACCGGGCACATGGTAAGGGTGCTACACATTGGCTTTTCTGATGGCAATGATGAGACCAAAATAAGCTTGTTGGAGCAGCAGTCTTTAAAGCCCGTGTGTCCTCAGGACCCCACGTGTGTTCTCTAGCTCAGAACCCCTGTTGAATTTCAGTCTCCTACTCAACATCACCAAAAGGCAGTTCACCCAGGTTCCTTGTCTTGTCCCCAGAGCTGCCTTCCCTACAGTCCCCTGTATCTTGCTTGCTGGTAACTCTGTCGTCCTACCCCAAAAACCTTGGAGTCATCCTTTTCTCTTCCTCTCCCGCCTCACATCCAGAGTGTTGATAAACCTTGTCAGCTCCGAAATACATCCAGCGTTAGACCTGGACCCCTCTTTCCCGATCCCAGCCACTGTCATTTTCCTCCTGACTGGGCTCGGTGATCTGCCTGGCTCCCTGCTTCTGCTCTTCCTGCCCTAAAGTCTGTTCTTAACACAGCCAAAGTGAGTGTGGTAAAATGGAAGTCATGTCGTGTCATGCCTCTGTGCAGAACCCTTACGTGACATCCCCTCTCATTCGGTGCAGAAACCCCAGTCCTTACAATGGCCTCCAAGGCCCTATCTGCACGATAACCTCTGTGACCTCATCGACCTCATCATCTACCTCCTGGTGCCACCCTCACTCCATGCACTCCTCGCTGGCCTCCCCCCTTCCTTGGCCACCCAGGAAACTTGCTGCCTCAGGGCCTTCGCACTGTCTGGGCCCTGGCCTAAAATGCTTTCACCCCTGATATCTGCTTTACCCACTCCCTCACCTCTTCAACGTGGTCCCTTCTCAGGGAGACCCTCCCTGACTGTGGTATTGAACGTGTCAGCCTTGCTCCCACCACGCCCACCCTGTCCCCTTTACTACCGCCCACCTGGTGTCTGCCCAGAGGCTCATCCTCATTGGACACACGGCATAAGGTATCTTCCAGACTTGCTCACTGTCTCTCTCTCCCTATGAGAAGGAAAACAGAGGCTCCACAAGACAGGGACTTTGTCTGGGTCACTGTTTATCGCAAATGCCTCAACCAGTGCCCAGCTCCTAGACAGGACTCTGTGTGTGTGTGTGTGTGTGTGTGTGTGTGTGTGTGTGTGTGTGTGTGTGTGTGTGTGTGTGTGTGTGTGTGTGTGTGTGTGTGTGTGTGTGTGTGTGTGTGTGTGTGTGTGTGTGTGTGTGTGTGTGTGTGTGTGTGTGTCTGTGTAGTGAATGAACCCTCTAGTCTCTTGCTCTTTCCTCTCAGTTGTGCTGTGATGCTTGTTCTACTTCTCTAGCTCCTGGGTTTTTGTCAGAAAGGAAGCAGCCAATATGTTTATGGCATTTTGAAAAGGTTCCCTAATTGTGCAGAAGTCCACGCTCATAGTAGTAGTAAAAGTTCCATCCTCCCACATCAGGAATATGCGGGCATAACTCTGAAACAGAAACGTTAAGGGGCAGGTTGATGGGATTGATCATATACTGATCAAAAGATTAGTAGAACTGACCCCTAAATAACATATTATTAAAAAATAATAAAGTTAAAAAATGAAAAAGCTAGGAAACAAATGATTTAAGTGTTGGCATCCTTAATTTAGAATGAGCTGTTGCAAAATTAGAACATATTAAAAGAGTAAATATAAACCTACAAAAAGAAAATAGTCAAGGCACCTAAGTAGACAGGCCATAAAATAGGATATACAGATGGCCAGTGTCATATGAACCTCATGATACAGTCAAGGGGATGCAAATTAAAACAACATGGAAAAATGGTTGGCTAGTATGAATAACATTCTGTGTTGGAAAAGGTATAGGGGAGTGGGCCTCTTATAAACCGCTGGCACATGTGTACCTTGGTAAAGTCTTTGGGGCAGGTCGTCTAGCATCTGTACAGATTACTATACAGTTTAACTTAGGAAATTACTGGTGCACCATATACAGACCTGCCTACCTTCATCACTGGTAAGAACAACTCTGGGGGCAGCTGTCGAGCTGGCGGGGATCCTGTGATTTACCTGGCTTAGGTGGGATGCTCATACTGTCTTTGAGACCAGAAAAGTTTTCCAAGAAGCAGCACACTTCCCTTTCTCGCCACATATGTGAGGGTGGGGAGGGGCAACTGGCTCCCTGAAGAGAGGATGCCTCGGACAGTTAGTTGGTGTATTTGCTTCTGGGCTGCCATGACAAAGGACAGGAATTGATTTTCTCACACTCCTGAGGTTGGAAGCCCAAGCTCAAGGTGGGCAGGGTTGATTTCTTCTGAGGCCTCTCTCCATGGCTTGTGGGCGGCCGCCTTCTCCCTCTGTCTTCGCCTGGTCTTTCCTCGTATGCACGTCTGTCCTCATCTCCTTTTCTTGTAATTGGATTTGGGCCTGCCCTGAAGACTTCATTTTAATTTGATTACCTTGTTAAAGACCTTATCTCCAAATACAGTTACATTCTGAGATCCTGGGGGTTTGGAATTCAGTGTACGAATTTTGGGGAGGTAATGCAGTTCAGCCCATAACAGTTAGCAGTGCCGATGAGTGTCTCCTCCCAGGCACCTGGGGTTTTCCTCTTTCTTTTCACACAGATGCTGCTGGTACCCTGGTAGCCTCCAAATATACGACCTGGCAGGTTCTCCCAGAGGTCCCAGAGTAGAAAGACTCACAGGCCAAATTAAAACGAGTTTGAATGCCATGGCTTGCTAAATCAATGTAAAATACAGCCAGGAGTAGGAGGGAAAAGGTAGCATGGGTTAACACTCTTAGGCTAGGGTGCAAGTGGGGTGGAAGGGCCATGCTACCTGGGTCCTGGGTACATGATGTGCTGTGTCCTGCTTCTCTCTGCACATCAGCCTTCCTCTTATGGGAAGGGGGTACAAGGAGAGAAGGGCCCACAGGTGCGAGATGCGCTGGGCCAGTGACACACTTGATTAGAAACCCACAGGGTTGAATACACTTGGCCACAGCTAATTAAACGGATGGAGAGTCACGGGTTTTATTGGTGTTTCTTGGGCAGAGGACACATGGTGCTAGGACGGGCATTACCAGTGGATGGTCAGATTTAAGGCCTCAAGGATATTCAGTTCTCATGTATGGTTACTATTCTGACTATTCAGTGCATTTTGTTTATTTGGTCTCTTGAATATGAGATGTCTCTTGGCCCTTTCTTCTAACAGATGTACATATACACGCTTCACTAGCTAAGTACTTATTTTATTAACACATCTCAGGAATTCTGTCTGCATCAAACAGACTCTTTGCTGATTAGTTACTTAAAGCATCTTGAGAGAATGTGCCTGTGTTTCACACTTACTTGTTCAACAGAACTGAAAACTCTCAAAAGCAAATGCACGTTAGCGCCATCCACACAGGCAGGGCCCTTCCCCAGCAGCCGGGTCCACGGGCACGACTGTGTCCTTTGGTTTGCCACTGCCCGGTGCTCTCGGCTCTGGGGTTTAACCCACAGAATTAGGTGATACCAGCATCATTTGAATACCAACAGACTGGCTTTGAGCTGAGACCTTTTTGTTTGTGAGTCAGTGCTGTCATTTAATGTGAAATGTAACTTGGAGGTGGTACAGAAGGAAACTGCTTGCTTGGGAAGTGGAGTCTGGGCATTTCAGATTCAGGCAAGTCTGAAACTTGGTGTCCCTTTGGCACTAGAGTCTGGGCCAGGCCCCCGAGAGAACTTGGCCTTGTTTCCATGTTCACTTTTTTTGCAGCTCTAGAAATGGAATCTTTTGCTAGGTGGCTGAATTGAGAGAATCTTCTTGACTTGGTATTGCTAAGTCAAAATCTTTGAGTAAAATGCAGTATGACATTAGTAACCCCAAGCTACAGTGCTGACTCTGAAAATTATTCATACTTACTGTGTCTTCATATTTGTACTTTGAGATCTTTACTTTCTGAAGGGCTTAAAATATATTAATGTGGAATTATCTTTAGAATAACTTAAATTTTTTTTCATTGGGTGGAAAATGTTGCCCATGGTCGGTCCATCCTTTTGTATCACCTGTTTCATTTTCCTTTGTTCCATCTTTCCAGCAAGAGCACACACTTTGTGTATTTGTGGTAGAATCTTAACTCAAACAGCTCTTAATTATTCCTGCTAGATAAAATATGAAATGTGTCTAGTTTTTTTTTTTAACCTCTACATGACCACAAGCAGAATTATAAAGACAATTTACACTTTCTAACGGACTGTAGGGAATTCCCTGGTGTCCAGTGGTTAGGACTCCGTGCTTTCACTGCTTGTGGGCCTGGGTTCAATCCCTGGTTGGGGAACTAAGATCCTACAAGCCGTGCAGCCAAAAAAATAAAATAAAGGACTGTAGAGGACAAAGCAAACAAAATATAGTCCATATAATAAGGAAAAGGTAACTGTCAAGGGAACAAAAACAGTCAGAAATTAAATTAATATAAAAAAATATTAGTCATCTAAATCCATGTGTTTACCATATCTCTATATAAACGATTATAACTCTCAGATTGGGATAAAAAAACAAATCCAACAAACCAAATAAATACACAAGCTAACTAAAAAAATTTAAATGGTGATACAGAAGTAAAAACTAAAAGTAGACAAAATATATCAGGCATACGTAAATTTAAAAAAGGACAGCAATGATAAGTTCAGGATTGAGGGCAAAGTGCATTAAATGGAACAAAGCTGGTTTAAAAATTTATGGGACTTGACAAACTGTAGCATTCATAAAATTGTATGTTCCTAAGAAATAGCATTTTTTTCCCCTTAAGTATAAGAAGAAACTGGCAGGAACACAATTATGAGAAAGTGGCAACTCTTTCATTCTTAAAAAATCTATTTTATAATAAAATATTCTAAGCTTTCTGCTCAGTTTCGCTATACTCCTAATACTGCTCTAGAAAATAAACTTTACTAATGAAAAACAAATCTGGAATTTTACCCAGTGTTCTGAAATAATTTGTGAGAAGCCGAATTGCTACTTATTACGAGTCTTAGTTCTAAAAGTTAGAAAACAATGTTGTGATTTGTTTCCCAGTGCTATTAACAGGAGACATATACCTATTTATTTTAAAGACAATGTTCCTTTCCTAAGAGCATTTTATTTACATGAATTCATTTCAGCATCCTTGAGAGTATAAACAAAAGTTACTTCCTAAGGTCCAAAATTGTGTCAGTTATGAAGGTGGCACTGAAATCTGTTACTATTGACCAGTACTTAATGTTCTTTGTTATACTGTGTGCCCATTAAAAGAAAAAAATTTAAATTACAATAATTTAAACAATTTAAATGAATTATACAGTTGGAAGGTATGGCTTTAGAGTAAACTATTTATTTACATAATTCCATAATTTATTTACGTAGAGAATATGAAAATAATTTCTCCCAATCTGCAAGTTCTGGCATTATTCTGACACCAAAACTTACAGAGGAGAGCACTAAACAAACTGCACTTCATTTTGAACATAGAAATTCTAAATAAATATCAGCAAATCAAATCTAGCAATGTGTTTTTTTAATTTATTTTTTCATCTTTATTGGAGTGTAATTGTTTTATAATGTGTTAGTTTCATCTGTACAGCAAAGTGAATCAGCTATATGTACACATATATCCCCATATCCTCCCTCTTGAGCCTCCCCTCTAGGTTGTCATAAAGCAACAAGTTGATCTCCCTGTGCTATGCAGCAGCTTCCCACTGGCCATCTATTTTACATTTCGTAGTGTATATGTGTCATTGCTACTCTCTCACTTCGTTCCAGCTTCCCCTTCCCCCCCATATCCTCAAGTCCTCTACATCTGTGTCTCTATTCCTGCCCTGTTACTGAGTTCAACAGTACCATTTTTCTGGATTCCATATATATGAGTTAGCATATGGTGTTTTTTTCTTTCTGACTTACTTCACTCTGTATGACAGACTCTAGGTCCATCCACCTCACCACGAATAACTCAATTTCATTCCTTTTTATGGCTGAGTAATATTCCATTGTATATATGTACCACTTCTTCTTTATCCATTCATCTGTTGTTGGGCATTTAGGTTGCTTCTGTGTCCTTGCTATTGTAAATAATGCTGCAGTGAACATTGTGGTACATGTATCTTTTTGAATTATGGTTTTCTCAGGGTATATGTCCAGTAATAACATTGCTAGGTAGTTCTATTTTTAGTTTTTTAAGGAACCTCCATACTGTTCTCCATAGTGGCTGTGTCAATGTACATTCCCACCAACAGTGCAGGAGGGTTCCCTTTTCTCCACACCCTCTCCAGCGTTTATTGTTTCTAGAATTTTTGATGATGGCCATTCTGACTGGTGTGAGGTGATACCTTCTTGTGGCTTTGACTTGCATTTCTCTAATGATTAGTGATGTTGACCATCTTTTCATATGTTTGTTGGCAATCTGTATGTCTTCCCTGGAGAAATGTCTATTTAGGTCTTCCACCCATTTTTGGATTTGGTTGTTTGTTTTTTCGATATTGAGCTGCATGGTCTGCTTGTATATTTTGGAGATTAATCCTTTGTCAGTTGCTTCATTTACAAATATTTTCTCCCATTCTGAGGGTTGTCTTTTTGTCATGTTTATGGTTTCCCTTGCTGTGCAAAAGCTTTTACGTTTTATTAGGTCCCTGAATGCCGTATTATAACCTAGTAGAGCATATTCCAAAAAGGCAGTCGTGCTTCAGCCTCAGGAACTGTATCCTTGTTATCCCATGTGTTAAGGACGCCATTGATAAAACCACTCAGTCCTATCAATAGAGGCCCAAATAGCATTTAATGAAATGTACTACCCAACCCAGACTTAAAAAAAATCAAACTATTAGTAAATCAGAAACAGAAAGGAAATCTCTCTATTTGGTATAAATGGCCATCTACTAAAAACATGCAGCAAACTGCATTTAATGGTGCAACTGTAGAACATCCTCTTTGTCATATACATGTAGTTTTATACGCTATATAATACATATAAGCATCCTTTATATTAGAATAAAGCAAAAATGTGTGCTGTGCTTGCTAATATTCAGTATTTTAACTGGCGGTCCTACCCAGTTACAGTTGTCTATTGTATATGAAGAGACAGCACTATCATTATTCATAACTGGTTTGACTATATCCTTGGAAAATCCAAGAGAAAAAAGTATATGAATTATAAGAATTCCTGAGTATAATAATGTGACATGTACAAAATCAACTTGCAAAAATCCAAAGATTTCCTGCTTAACAGCGACCTTCACGTGGAGAATAAAATGGAGAAACAAATCCCTTCTACAGTTTCCACAAGTGTCATAAAGTGCCTAAGCATACACCTGTCAGGAAGTCCCAGGTAACAGAAAAAACACACGGTCTCCCTGTAGTGACAGGGCCATAGCTGTAAATCCTGCTGATTTTAATTTGGCAATAAATATACTGCATTTAATGTGGCAAAGATTCATGCTTTTGTTCTTCGTGGCTTCCTCTGGAAGCAGATAAAGCTTGCCAACATTTTTTTCTCCTTGTACCAGCAAGGAAACTGAGGCTTTCAGTAGTTTTTGTGACACAGCGTATCAGCGCACAATTCACGAGACAAAAGCCTGCCTGGTACTAATTTTTGGTTTCCTAGATTTTTCATAGTAATCTGTTTTCTATATTTTCTTCAGGCCAGGGTATGTGTATTTCATTAAAGATTAAGCTGAGAATCGAGTATCAAATGGAGGATAATTCTCCTTTCTCTGCTGGGTTGTGGATATTTTAATTTGTAGCCACAAAGACTGCCACAGATCATTTTTTTCTAAATTGTTTTGGTGAAAAGGGGGAACTATATTTCCACTATTTTAATGGCTGTTCATTGTAATTCCTTAACGAGTGATCAGACTAGAATTAATTTTGTAGTTATGCTTGCTCCTGGGATAATACCATTAAGCTCCATAAATGGTCTTAGTACTTTCCAGTTCTGTTCAAGTGCTAGTAACACAAAGAGCCTGGGACTTTCTTCACAGTTTAATCTTTAAAGAAGTATGCTGTTCTAGTTTCCCAAGGCTGTTGTAACAAATTACCACAAACTTCATGGCTTAAAACCACAGAAATTTATTCACCCATAATTCTGGAGGCCAGAAGTCCAAAATCAGTTTCTCTGGGCCCAAATCAAGGTGGTGGGCAGGGCAGTGCTCCCTCTGGAGGCTTTAGGAAAGTCCATTCCTTGCCTCCGGCCGTTGCCTGCCTTCCTGGGCTGGTGGCCACATCACTCCAATCTCTGCCTGCCTGGTCACATTGCCACCTCCTCTACTTGTGTCAGCTCTCTGCTTGCCTCTTGTAGGGATACTTGATTCCATTTATTGCCCCCTGGGGAATCCAGGAACAAACACACACACACACACACTCTCTCTCTCTCTCTCATCGCCAGCTCCTGAATTTAATCACACCTGCATCGTTCTCCCTGAAGAAAGCATGCTCTGGAGGCAGCTGGAGCAGGATTTGAATACTAGTTGATTGCTAGCTCCCTGACCTTGACCTCTTTGAATTTCAGTTTCTTCATCTGAAGATAGAACTAAAACATACCTATCTCAAAGTTTCTGAAAGGGTTAAGAGAAATGTTGATTTAAACATTACTTGGCTTTTTTTTCTTTTCTTGCATTCAGAGCATAGTTTTAAATCATCTTTGTGGCTTCAGTATCCATTTCCATCCTGGGCACATAATAGTTGCCAGATAAATATTCACTGACTAGTTTCCTACCCCCTGAAGGGTGGCGTGGCATTGCTCTGCCATGTACTGGACCCCAGGTGGGGTCAGCTTGGTAGCGATGGCCCATCCAGAAATATCCTGGGTGTGATGGTTGATTGCCATTAACTTGGGAAACTGGGGAGATGCATGCAAAGCAGAGTCCCTAACGCTGTGGTTTCTGTGTAAGCAGGCTAAATTGAGTGTGTGTGTGTTGCAGGGGAAGAACTGTTGATCCAGAAAAGGGGAAGTTAGAAATGGGCGGAATGTGTCCAGATCTCTCTACACACATGCTTTTCGTAAGAGATCGATTGACTTTTTCCTTTTGGAATCTCGGCCGTGTGCTCACGTCAGGGTAAATGCCTGACTTCGGAGTTGGGGGCCTGTTTCATTCCTGTGAGGCTCCCCTCAATTAGGTGTCGAGCTACTTGAGAACAGGAATTAGCGATACCAGGACACGTATCTTCCGTGGCTACCTGCGGAGCCCTCGTGGGTGGTGATAGGGGGTTGCGTGCCACAGCCTGCACCTTGCTGACAGCAGAGTGAAGTGTTACTATAGGGCACGGACAGTTACGGGTCTAGCCATGGCCTTGGTTACTGAGTCATCTGGCTCCCCAGGTTCCCGAGTCACAGACCGTCCTGCTGCTCTCCTCACTGACTCACCTGTGCCCTGTGTGGAGCCCCAGGGCCTCCTGCAGCGACCGCCCATCATTCCAAGGAGCTGAGGGATGTGGTGGGCGCTGGTCTCAGAGAAGCCAGCAGCCCCTCTTCATTCCCCAGCCTGGCTGCCTGCGGGGAGAAGAGGCAGCAGGGCCATTGGAAACGGAGTCGCCTGGGAGCAGCAGAGGGAGGAAGGCTGAGTGTGGGGCGAGGAGCCCTGCGCTGGCGCCTGCAGGAGGGAGAAAGGAGTGCCCCCGGGCGTGCGTCAGCGAGGGCCGGCTGTGTCACATCTTTGGAACATTTAGGATTTATAGTATTGATGTGTGATGCTCAACACCTATTGTTGCCATATTTAGGGTTTGATCTACCTCCTTTTTATCCTGATGATGCCTTTTAGGTGCTCTCTCCAGGTGCTGGTGGCATCAGATCGGCAGACTTTGAAAGAGATCTTTCATGGAAGGAAAAACTAAATGTATTTAACCAGGAAAAGGTGGGACCGGCATTTGAGAGTCTGTTGGGTTCTAGACAGTGCTGGGCGAATGCAAAAGATGGAAGTGTGATCTGGATCCTCAGAATTTCCGAAGTGTTGGGAGGAGAGAGGTGATGACCAGAAGCATCTGGAGAACAGCGCTGAGCCGTGTGGTAGAGTTTGAGGGGGTCCCAGAAAGGGGGAAAGGCTGAGGCTGGGCTAATGGACTGGGTCCAGGCAGCGTGGACTGCAAGGCTCTCTGGGCCCGATGGGTGTACACAAGAGGATGAGGTGCAGCCCCTCTCCTGTCGAACTTACCTGTACCAGGGAGCCAGATCAGCAAGTCATTATGTTGATAATAGACCGAGTTCTAGTGCACACGTGCACAGAGAAGGCTGTGGCAGAAGGGGGTGTGAGCTGAGCCCTCACGGGTGGGTCCTTTTGGCTGCGCAGAAGGTGAAGTGCTCTGTTCAGCTCACAGCCATGTGAGGGGAAAAGGGGTGTTTTCCCAGAAATCTTTAAATCGCTCTCTTCTGTGCTGCTTGGTCTGTTTAACTGCAAAGGGAAAAGATGCTTTTGAATTAGGTTGCTCGTAATGTTAATAGTAGATTTTAGCCAGTAACTCTCTGTTTTCATTTTGTCTTTAGTGTCAGATCAACAGTGCCTTGACTTCCTTCCATACTGCTCTGGAGCTTGCAGTAGACCAGAGAGAAATCCAACATGTGTGTCTGTATGAAATTGGTAAGTATCGAGTGTCTGTCCCGTCTCTGGTCATGAAATCATATTCATGCAGCAGCTCATGTCCAGCTGAATGTCCAGCTGCTGGTCCTGCAGTGTTAATGCATTCCTGTGTGCTTTTTCATTGCCAGTGCTGTTCAGTTTGTGTCTTTGTGAAATGCCAGCTGCCTTTTGTAATAATAGAACTTCGTTACCGTAGCGCAAGTAGTGATACTTAACTCAATGAATTCTCATCACTTCTTTCTAATATTTTGTTCCTTATGACATTTTGATTCTAGGATGATAGGTAAAGTTAAATTAATTGAGTGAAAACTATTTGTGAATAGTTTATTGGACTGGGTGCTAGAATTCAGAACTGTTTTCCCTCCCACCAACGTTCACCTGAGAAGAAAAATACGGCTTAGGAGAGAATTAGGCACATGGATTCCAATCCCAGCTCTTCCACCAGCTGACTCGGAGACCTCACCCTCGTAGTAGCCTCTGGAGCTGCGGTGCCTGCCCTCGGAGCAGCGGTGTAATTTAGATGAAATCACCCGCATAAGCGTGAGGCAGGGTAGCTGGCCCACATGTTAGCTGCTTCCTCCTGGAGATGAATTTACAGACAGACTTGGAGGCATTTGTTTGCCACTTGCTTGCCTGCTGTAGACATAATTGTCTTCCTGAATCTTTTTTTAAAGAAGAGAGCAAACTAAACTGCCCAATAAAGTGTTACGTTTTAAATGCCTGTTACATTTAAACAGGAGTGGAGATGAGGTGTGAACCAGTGGGAAATGTATTTTTCTGTAATCTAAACTCTGCAGGAGCTCTGGTTAGTAGCCATAATGTGGAATGGAGTGTGAAAGACATTGACAGTGTGATGTTTTGAGTAAGACGAGGCATCTCTGATTTCACAACCGATGAAGCCGTGTAGAACTCGAATCGAAAGAACTAGCTTCAGTGGCCTTTTATTTTTCTTGTTTAGAATGCTGTTGTCTTTTTCCTTCCAGTTGTAGTGAGATACAGTTGACGTGTAACATTGTATTTAAGGTGTACAACATAAAGATTTGATACCTGTATATACTGCGAAACGATTGTGGGGGCCTTTTTTTGTGAGTGCACCATTTCCAGGTCTGTGGCAGGGTAGGATGTCAGAGCCGAAGGAAGCTTAGAAATCATCGAAACCCAGAATTAAGGACCTAAGAAGGTTAACTTGGGGGTGGGGAGTGGGGAGTGGGAATAGCAAAGTCAGAACTCAGCCTCTTTATTCAGGTTTGGTGCTACCTCCCACCTCTATCTTTGCATTTAATTCGAATCTTACCCTGATGTCTATTTTAGGATGGAAATAATTAGCGCCAATTTTTACTCTAAAATATGTCCGCTTCATATCACATCCCACAGAATTTGACACTGAATTTTCTGGAGCTGTGGCTCCCCCTCATCCCTGTCGTTCCCATGGTCAGTCTAGGGTGACACAGCTACCTCGTGGTGCAGCGGGTCACAGAATTTTCTATGGAGGCAAATCGTGGACAGGAGAAAGCAATGGCCTTTGATCCTCAGTTCTTCCCCCTTATTAGCTGTGTGACCTTGCGCAAGTCACAAAGCTTCTTCATGCCTTAGGCTTTCTCCGTGGTCAGGCGAGGACACCGTCAGCCACTTTTTCACGGCTGAACTAGGATAGCAAGAACTACATCAGGTGCCTGCCTGGCGCACAGAGGGATGGGTCTGTGGGTGGGAGATACTGTTGCTAACAACGGGGGACAAAACTCCTTGCATCCTTGTCGCTGCTGCCTCTCCAGGATGCCAGCCTAGCAGTGTTTTGCTCCGGGAGAGGTGGGGTCCTTTCTCCGCTGCTGCAGAGGGCGAGTGGCAAGTACTTAATTTCTGAGTGGCTTCCTCTCTACTTCTCAGAACAGTTTGCTAAGTACCTGTGATCATAAATGCACAGGTGAATGTCTGAGACGTTTTGAGGTGGTCACTGTGTATATAATCTACTGGCATCGCTCCTTTTTCTGTGCCTGTGCCTGCTCTTGGGAGAGAAGAACCTCTATGCTTGGGTTGATCTCCAGCCAGGAGAGGCAAATTGGACTGTTTTCCTAGAAATCTTTACTTTCTTCCCTTCTGTGCTGCTTCACTGGTTGTGAAATCAGAGATGCCTTGTCTCGCTCAAAGCATCATGTTGAAACTATTTAAGAGGAGAAAGATCATTTGAAATTTTCAGGTGGTTTACACAGAACACTGAGAGAAAGTCGGCAAAATAAGAGGTTTGTAACCTACAGATGGGCTATGAAGCGTATTGCGTTTGGGTCCCATACTAAAAGTATCTCTTTCACAGGTTGGTGCAGCATGATAGAGCTGAATTTCAAGGATGCGTTTGATTCCTTTCAGAGGCTAAAAAATGAGTCCAGGTGGTCCCAGTGCTATTACGCCTATTTAACTGCGGGTGAGTCGACGGTGGTCTGCATGGCCACAGCGTGCCCTTCCCTGTCTCAGGTTAGCGCATGTGCGTTGGCGGGTGGGAGAGTGATGGCAGAAGATGCGGATGTTGTGTTCTTCACAGTTCCCCACAGCACGTATTGTGTGGGGCTCGGACCCAGCTGGACCGCGGGCGGTTCGGCGCTGCACACCCTGCCCCTCCCCACGTCCCCTGGGGCTCGTCCCACGCGGGGTCCCGGAAATGCTTTTTGTGAGCTTCTTGTTTTCGTACGTTTTTTCCTAAACAGCCTCAACTTACCCTTATCCCTCGCTCTTATTTTCTCAAGTCTATTTCTGATTTATTAGGAATTTAAAGGCTTTTCAAGAATTTAGCGTGTCTTTTAAATTGCACTCATATCTTTGGAGTGTTAATGCCCTGGTTACAGAGTTGCACAGGTTTTGAGTAGTCTGTTCCAACCTTGTTTTACCTCTTAACCCTGTTATAATTACAGTGTGATTTTGCAGAACACAAGGTATTTCAACACCGCATGTAATTATAGCAGAAACACCTCTAATTTCTGATAGGCATGTAAGTGTGCATTGCCTTTATGCCCTTAAATGAAGAGGTAGAGACATGCTGCCACCTGGTGGACAAAACAGCTGTCTGTGCCCTGAGCTACATGAAGTGCTGTTGTGATGCTGAATGGTCCAGGTGGAAATTGAAGAGACCCAGGTAGTTGGACATTTTCTGCCTCTAACAATGAGCTCTCTTTACATACCCATATAAGTGATTCTTTTACTTAAAATTTAAGACTTATACAAACCTTGTTTTAAATATCTTCTCATTTCTCTGAATATTTGGATTTAACAAAAAATCTCGTCATTCCATCCCCTTAACTGCTCTCTTTATTTTATTTTTTTAAGCTCTTTATTGGAATATAATTGCTTTATACTGTTGTGCCAATTTCTGCTGTACAACAAAGTGAATCAGCTGTATTTATACATATATCCCCATATCCTCTCCCTCCCTATCTCAGCCCTCTAAGTCATCACCCATACATCGAGTTGATCTCCCTGTATTATGCAGAAGCTTTAAAATAAGTTAGAATTAGAGGATAGTGACCAGTGTGTATATCCCGGATGTTCTGAAATTACAGTCCATGAGCAATCAGGATGGAAGGCCCTTCCACCCACAAGCCTTCCTGCAAGCCCCGCAGGTATTATCTGTTTTCATATTGCTCTTGTAGCTGATGTTTGAATACAGTTGTTTTCAGTATGCTGCTTAGGATACGTCAAGTGTTGGTTTACAGAACGCACAGGCATCTCCGCTGAAAGCAGCAGCTAGTTACTGATGAGCCTTGGTGTGCCCAGCACATTGACGAACCAGAGCAGAGAGGCTGCTTCACCACCTAGCGGTGGTTAACATGCAATGAGGTCATGTAGTCAGTGTGGGCACCTATTTCTTTTTTAATCTTTGTCGCACATAGGACATGAGGAAATAACTGTATGGTGTGGCTATAGAAGAGCATTTATTGTCCATTTATTGGAAATCCCAGGATCACACCAGTTATAGGAAATGATAAAACCGGGAAGACTAATCTGCCCTGCTCCGTGGGGGGTGTCGTGCAGATGAGGTGTGAAGAGCTCCACCTAAAGAGTACTGGGCGGGGGAGGGTTGGTGGGAAGGCTCGCTCTGTCAAGCTGTCAGAGAAGGCTTCTTCCCTTCAGGAGCTGTCATTTGAGTTGGCCTGAAGGACAGGTAGGTGTTACAGGCAGCGTCGGAGAAGATGGGCATTCAGGGACCAGAAACACTGCCACCAGAGGCTGTTCCTTGTGCTGTTTTTTTTTTTTTTTTTTTTGTCTTTATTTATTTATTTGGTAAGAATGTTTAAGTTCTACTCTCTTGGCAAATTTCAGTTATACAATACAGTATTATCACATGTAGTCACCATATTATATGTTAGATCTTCAGACCTTATTCATCTTATAGCTGAGAGTTGTTTTTTTTTTAATTACGGTAAACTGTACATAACATAAAATCTATTTTAACCATTTAGAGAAAAAAATTTTTTTGGCTGCACTGCACAACTTACAGGATCTTAATTCCCTGACCAGAGATCGAACCCAGGCCCCCAGCAGTGAAAGCCCAGAATCTTAATCACTGGACCTTCAGGGGAGTCCCTATTTTAACCATTTTTAAGTGTGTGGTTCAGTGACATTAAGTTCCTTCACAGTCATTACCACTGTCCAACTTTATTATCCCAAACTGAAACTCTATGCTCATTAAACAGTAACTACACTCCCCCCCCAGCCACTAACAACCACTGCTCTACTTTCTATCTGTATGAATTTGACTATTCTAGGTACCTCATATAAGTGGACTCTGCTATTTCTTGATTGAATCTGGTTCATTTCTCTTAGCATAGTGTCCTCAACCTTCATCCATATTGTAGCGTGTGTCAGACTTTCATTCCTTTTTAAGGCTGAATAATATTCCATTGTATGCATAGACCATATTTTGTTTCTCTCTTCATTGTCAATGGCTGCTTGGGTTGTTTCCACCCTTTGGCCATTGTGAGGGATGCTGCTGTGAACATGGTTCTTTTTGAGACCCCGCCTTCAATTCTGCTGGGTATGTTACCCAGAAGTGGGATGGCTAGATTGTATCCTTGTATTATTGTTGCAACTTTTCTGTGAGTTTGAAATTATATAAAAATTAAGTTACCCAAAAAGATTAGAATATCTTTTATAGGGTCATGTAAGCCTAGTCTTAATGGACGAGCCAAGCGTCCTAAGTTCTGTGTCAGTCCCAGACTTGGAAGAAATCAGAGATGCTCATGCTTTCAGACGTCTGCATCTTTTAAAGTCCCTGTCTGTAGCTTACTGAGAGGAGGTGGCGTAGGTTCTGCCAGATCTGAGGTGTTGGTGTTGTAGAACTGCAAAGGCAGTTCACATCCTGCTGCTGCTGCTGTTTATGAGTCTTGTGTGCCCACACTTGCTCGTTTTTTTTTTTCTGAAATCATGTGACTATATAATAATATTAGTTATCTGAGGAGACCTCAAGCTAGGGGCATCAGAAATTCCTGTGTGACCTCAGGCAAGTCTTTTAACTTTCCTGGGCCTCTACATCCTCAGATCTATAATATGATGGAATTGTTTTACAAAACAATCACTGAGCTTCTTTCTGGTTTTGAAATGTTCTAACACAACAGATGAGATCATTTTGGATGGATTCAGACCCCCACATCTGGACCAGTGCTGCTGTTGTAATTGGGGGTTTTCCCTCCTTTCGAATATTCAGCCTAATCCCATTTACTCCCAGTAGAAATCTTCTGCCTTTCCCATCACCTTGATGTCCTCAGCTTTCTCTAAACCTTGCTGCTTGTGATTCTTTGATCCTTCCGTTGCTACCCATCATCTGACATGCCATAGCCCTGTGCTGTCTTGACCAAGCCCCCAAATGCGAGTATGGGACCACCCAGTTTTAGGACTACTCAAATAAAGAAGGAAGAACTAGCAAATCAATGGACATTCCAACTGGGGATTGAAAAACAATATGTGGCAAAGACGAAAACAACAAAAAATTAACAAATGAACTCAGTGCCACGGGAGTTGAAAAGAGGATGAGGGAGAGTAGTCAGTAAGGTTTCAGTGAGGAGATGGAACCGCAGCCAGGTGTGAAGTTTGGAGAAGGGAGAGAGCAGGTGAAGCAAAGGAAGTATGACCAAGACTTTGTCTGGAGCTCTGGGTGGGGTGAAGATAGCATGTGGACCCTCAAAGTCTTACCCTCCTCCAGGGCTCAGCTAGACTCCTAGTTCCTCAAAGCTGCCCTGATCACTTCAAAGAGAAACAGTCCCTTCCCTTGTTGAGCTTTTCCAGAAGTACTTTGGTGCCAGGACTCCAGAGGCTGTCATCACTGTATACATTGTAGCACTGGGACTGTGTCTTATCTCTCCTGCTGAAATTTAAGTTTCTCCCAGGTGTAAATGTGTGGGTTTCTTCTTCACATTCTTGCTGGCGGCTGTAGATCATGGGTGCCCAGTGAACACGTGTAGGACTAATTCATGACTTTCCAGGCTCAGGGGTATCCTTCCACCACCGTGAGGCTTTCACAGTCCTCCCGGCTCCTAAGTGTTCTTGCCTGGATTCCTTTTTCTTCCACTTTCTGAGTATGTGAGCGCTAACTGGACTGTTCTCCTTGATGGAATCTGAGGGTTTTGTTATGTGCAAGACTGTCTCCCCCAAAGAGGACTGGGACCGTAGTTTTCCCACCTGCCCCCACCCACCAAAGCTCAGGGAACCTAGCACCAGGGAAGCAGTTGTTGAATCAGGGGAGCCCCTATCAGCAGGATGGGGTAGTCCCATGTGTAACAGTCTTTAAAAATAGTTGATCCCATTTTTTCCTTTGGTAACATTTTCCAAGTATCATCACCCTAGGTGTCCCTTAGTGGCATTTTCCCCCTAATACTTCAAGATTATGACAACGGTTTCTTACAGTTTGTCAGGGAGCCACCGGTGATGTGGAAGGGGCACAGATTGTCTTTAAAGAAGTTCAGAAACTCTTCAAAAGGAAAAACAATCAGATTGAACAGTTCTCAGTGAAAAAGGTATGTTGGAACCTATCGATCTGGTGTGTCATTTATGTTGGATGTTTGCACTTGTCGCCACCTTGGACAGGTTTTAGGAAATCGTATGCAAAGCTGGCAACCTACTTGCTGTGCAAAATGCATTTCACGACTGTGGAGAGAATTTACTCCCATGTCAGTCTTCTGCTCTGAATGCAAAGTACTGTTTGGTTGCAGATAATTGAAGCAGTTGTTTCTTTGAACGAATAGAGACATTACAGAGCCTGAGGAGCTCGTGAGCCTCTGGAAAGGAAGAGCATGTGTCTGAAGAGCTAGGTAGTCTCAGAAGAATGCAAAGCAGCAGAAGCTGGGCAAGAGATACAGACTTGGTTCTCATATAGTGAAATCGTCACATTTTGCCCTAATAAAAAACAAGAGTGTGCATCAAATTCACCAGTAGAAAGGCCCAGGACTGTATGGACAAAGCTCCTAATTTATTTCTGTACTTTTAAGAATACAGTTTAGCTGAATGACTGTGGGTTATGTGACAACTTGTCACATCCTGAATTTTCCATGTTTTTAGTTGTAAGTTTTTTTTGAATGAACATTTAATGACGTAGTGTGAGTATGAACTAGATTGTAATGTGGAATGCCCCTGAGAGGACTAGAACTAATTAGGAAACTAAAAAGCCAATAAAACTGTAACTAAAAGGCATCTAGTATTACATCCTCCATATAAATCCACTGAGTTATCATTTGTCACCCAGCTTTTATAAATTCCTTTGACTTAACCTGAAATGAGTCTAGTTTCATCCTGAAATTTTCAAAATGTACCGTGGATCTTGATAGTAGATTGAATTGAATAAGAGAAAGGCATATCTACCAATATATTAAAAATCAGAAAGCAAAACGAAATTTTCATTTTTAGCTTTGCGGGAGGAGATGGTTCACATCAAATATGAACCATGAATTTTTTAATGTCTCTGAAATAGTTGTTTTATTTGAATTTGTTGTTTTGTTGTTTTTTTTAAATGTCACATAATCAGTCTAACTGCTTGCAGGCAGAGAGATTTCGGAAACAAACCCCAACCAAAGTGCTGTGTGTGCTGGCGTCCATCGAAGTGTTGTACTTATGGAAAGCCCTCCCCAACTGCTCTTTCCCCAACCTACAGAGGATGAGTCAAGGTAAAAAAACAACACTGTGCACAGCAGCTTGTTCCTTCAGTGTCTCACTAATCTTCTCTGATTCAGAGAGTACAGATCTCTCATTCTTGGACAAATGGTGTAGTGGTTAAGGAAATTCCATTGCTTAGGTGATGGGAGTAGGAGGCACTGGAAGGGACAGATGTACTTGCCTTGTCTGCGGTGTGTGGCAATGCACACTGGTCGTCAGGGTTATTGATCCTAGAGCCATGCGGGTGGCTGAAAGCATATTTTGGGGGGCTTTTTTGTTTGTTTTTCCCCAGTGAAACCTCTTTTTTCATATGGACATTCATTAAAAAGCACAGATGTTAAGGATACGTGCAGTTCGGTGAGTTTTGACAAATATGCACACTGTGACATCCACACGATGATTGACACGTAGCACATTTCCACCACCCCTGAGATTTCCCTCCTGGCCCTTCTTGGTCAGGCCCCACCCACAGCAACCCCTGTTCTGACTTTTCTCTCTAAAGATTGCTTTTTAACTTCGTGCAAGTGGAATCAGACAGTGTGTGCTTTTCCGTGTGGCTTCATTTGTCCAGCCTGGTGTCTGTGACGCTGGCCCACGTTGTGCATGTGTCAGTAGTTTGTTCCTCTCACTTGCTGAGTGGGATTCCCTCGTGTGGCTGTACCCGTCCCATGATGTGTTTATTCCTCCTCTTACTGGACATTTGGTTTGTTTCTGGGTTTTTAGTGATCATGGGTAAAGCTGCTACAAACATAAGGGTGCAACATAAGCGTACAGGCCTTTTGTGTGGATTACATGCTGATTTCTCTTGAGTAGACGCCAAGGAGTATAACTGGGAACCTACCTTTTTGACTCATATGTTTAAAAAATCGTAAGACTATAAGTTATGGTAATAAAACCTTCATAAAGTCATTTTTATTATAGTTGTAGGAAAAGTTCATGGAGAGAATAAATCTTTAAGAAAATAAAGCTTTACTGGTTATTAAAGAAATATTGTAACATTTCTTCTAAAGGTGTAACGGCAGACATTTGAATGACATCTTATAGTCTGGCAGATTATTTAGTTTGCTCTTCCCTGCAACCCGGGGAAGTAGCAAAGGCGGACGGCATTGTCGTGCCCATTTTATAATGAGGAAGGCAAGACACGGAACAGTCAGGTGACTGGCCCAGCTCCTGTAGGAGCGAGTGTCACTGCTGCTGGTCTGAGGATGGCAGGTTGACTAGCAAAGCTTTCATCTCTCTACACACAGCTTCATCTTCCTGGGAGCATGAAGATATTTAAGTCATAGAGCTGGAAAAATGATTACATGGTGAGGGCGTTGTGTTAAAACAAAACACACATACAGTTGTGCTTGTGTATCCATGGGGGACTGGTTCCAGGACCTCCTGCAGACAAATCTGTGGATGCTGAAGTCCCTTATATAAAATGGTGTGATATTTGCATGTAACCTACATGCGCTTTTCCATGTTTATGTTAAATCATCTCCAGATTACTTGTAATACCTGATATGATGTAAATGCTATGTATATAGTTGCAAATACAATGTAAATAGTATGTAAATAGTTGCTGGGTGTGCAGCAAATTCAAGTTTTGCTTTTTGGAACTTTCTGGAATTTTTTTTTTTCTGGAATATTTTTGATCCACAGTTGGTTGCAGCCGTGAATGCAGAACCTATGGGTATGAAATGCCACTGACTGTTCATCCAAAAAGATGACTTTATAGAAAGTAATTACCTTTGGAAATGTAGTCTTATTCACATATATGCTGCTCTTTTCCAAAAGTGATTTAGTATTAATATTTTGGACTTTCTCAAAAATAGTGACTGTACAAAATTTGTCAGATTTCTCTGTAGTCACACTTGTTTTTGATCAAATATAGTGTTTTCCATCGAATCACATACTTTCATTATCAGACTTCCCTGCAGATGCCTTTTGCTTATTTTTTTTTAAAAAAGGTTCCCTCTCAAAGGTCAAAAAGTTTGTTAGTGGTGATATTCCAGACCAAGGTAATGCAACTCCAGAAGAAGTTGTGCACAGAGACCCTATAATTAGAGTGGGTGTGTAACCCTCCTATGGGGATTACTTGAAAAGAAACAAAATTTTCTTGGATGTGCAAATTCTGCTCTGTTGTTTAAAAAGATTCATAAATCAAAACCCATCCCTGGTTGTTGATGCCAGTCTGGAATATCTACCAATGTCTAACTCAAAGGACCAGTAGGGAATTTTAGATATTCTTTTTAATGCACAAGTGCAGGATCATGTATTTAGAGATGGTTAACACACACATGCAAATATGAAATGGTAATTGGCAGGCACAAGAAAGATTATCACTTAATGTGACTGAATATTCTCTGAACTCCTTTCCAGCTGTCAAAATAAACGATAACAATGTGGTCTTGGAGAGGGAGGCAGACCCTGGCGTGAACTAATGTTTTTGCTAGCAGTCCAGTTAAGAGAGCTACTAATTAGATTATCTCAGTCTCCAGTGCTAAGCAGTAATGACCCAAATCAACTGAATCGTATAGAAAACAGGTGAAGATCTTTGTAGGGAAATAATTAAGTTCCAGAAAAAAACAGCAACAAAAAACTGGAAGTGGGTGATAGAGGTCTTATGTATTGATTACACTCTTCCCATCAGGCCCACACAGCTCTGTGCACTCAGCTTATCAGAGTCCCCGTCTGTGACGCCCTGCATTAGTAGAGCTAGTTGGATTCTTATATCCTTGTCATTTCATTCATTCCCTGCCTCACCCACCCGCCCCACTCCACTACATTCTTCCTCTGCGTTTTAAGGATGTTACTGTGTATTCTCAGCACAGCAGACCTAAGTCCTGTGGTGGTGTTTCACTTCTGAGACCTTCTGTGGCCTCATCTTATTCAAAGTAAAAGCCTGGATCCATTGAGTGGCCTACGGTCTGTACACACGCCCCCGCTTCATTGCCTCTCACTGCTCTTTCCCCTGCTCACCAGGTTCCAGCCACACTCCTCCTTACTGATCTTGAACACACCAGGCCTGTGCTGGCCTCGGTGCCTTTGCACTTGCCCTTCTTGGCCTTCAAAAGCTCTTCCTGCAAACATCCACATTGCTCTTTCACTCACATTCCTCAGGTCTTTACCCACCTGTGGCTTTTTCAGTGGGTCTTAACCTGTACCTTTCAGACACACACATGCATGCCACTATCCCCTTCCCTGGCTTTATTTGTTACCTTATTGTGTACGCTCTTTAATACACTTCTTTTACCTATCTGTGTTTTGTGTCCTCTGTCTCCTCCACAAAATGTTCGTTTCCTAAGGCCAGGAATTTTTTTCTGTTTGGTCATATAGTAGGTGCTCAATAAATATTGAATGAGTGAGTAGAGTTAATGAATGAATGTGGGGATGAATGAACTGCATTCCCCTTAATACTGCCACTGCCTTAAGATCTTTTGAGTACTTTTTCTGTGGAGGTGTTTTCGGCCTAGGTTTTTGAGGCACCTCCTGCTTCTATAGGTTTGGATTTTGCTCCTCATCTACCTCTTTGCCACTCTACCCAGCTTTTCCAGCTACTTCCAAAACTTCTTCTGGAACCTTGAACTATATATACCTACATATACACATACATACACATATGTACATACCTATATACATGTACATGCATGTGTGTGATATGACGTGTGTATATGTATGTACCTGTGCATTTTATGTAGTGTATGCTTTTATAAAATCTTATCAAATCTCAAGATCTTTATTGGTTCATTTTCCTCCTTTATTAGCTCCACTATGTTTCCAATTTCCACCCTTTTCATTTCCTTGGAGAACTTCCATGTTATCCTCCAACACGTGTGTCCATCCTCTGCAGTGGAGGGCCAGCTTCTTCAAGTGGAGGGATCAGGTCTGATCACCTGTCGGAGACGGGCAGTACCTTCTACAAACGTGTGAAGGTGCTCTTTGAGTGGTTTTTTTAATTAATATGATGTAATTAAAAGATATCAATAGACTTTATTTTTTAGAGCAGTTTTAGATTGAAGCAAAATTGAGCAGAAAGTACGGAGAGTTCCTGCATACCCGTACCCCCGCCCCCAACCCTCATGTGTGAACACACAGCCTCCCCAACCATTAACACCCCCCACCATTGTGGTGCGTTTGTTAACAACTGCTGAACCCACACCGGCACAGCATCATCACCCAGAGTCCACAGTTTACATTAGAGTGTGTGCTTTGTTTTGTATGTTCTGTGGGATTTGACAAATGTGTCATGCCATGTGTCCACTCTTGTAGATAGTATCATACAGAATAGTTTCACTGGCCTGAAAACCCCCTGTGCTCTACCTTCCAGACCTCTGGCAACTCAGCATAGTTTTGCCTTTTCCAGAATCTCATGCAGTTGGAATCGTACGAAGCCTTTTCAGATTGGCTTCTTTGACTTAGTAATAATATGATGCAATTTTGAGTCTTCTTGGCACCATGAAGTTTGATATCTTTGCCTTTCTTTGACTAAGGATACTCACTAATGGATGAGGAAAGGGAAGCTTCTCAGTTTGAACTGAAGAAGTTGCTAAACAATGCAATTCTTAACTCTTGATGATATTTAAGGAATTAAGTGAATGTATTTCCTTCCTGCTGTTTTCACTTCTCTTTAAGCTTGCCATGAAGTGGATGATTCATCTGTCGTTGGATTAAAGTATTTGCTTCTTGGTGCCATACACAAATGTCTAGGGAACTCAGAAGATGCTGTTCAGGTAAACTGTTCATGTGGTGTCATGGCTAAGGAAACTGAACTCTGAAAACCTACATATGCACTTGTGAATAAAAAAAAAAAAGGAAAAAGTGTTACACAAAGCCAATCTCCCACTGCAATTTGAGTTTCATCCACTTTATTTGATTAAGGTCATCTTCTCAGAAGCCAGAAGTTCATGATGGTTCATACTTGTTTTTAATGTGACTTCAGAGCCTTAGCATACTTCTTCACCTATGGGCTTCTTTTCTGGCACTAGCTGTTTATCAAAGATGACAGTCTCAATTGGAGATGAGGAAATGAGGAGGCAGACAGTTTTGAAGGAGCAGAATGAAGCCTCCTAGCTAGGTAAATACAAATATGATCAGGCATGTCAGCCTGTGTTCACTTTTCCTCCCTCTGTAACTGCAGATTATTGATGCATTACTGAGATGAGGTCTACAAAGTTATTGGCTTGGGATATTCTGTGTGCATATAATGTGAAAAAGAACTATTCATTATCTTCAAATGTAGTTGGAGGGATTTTTCAGAGTTTTTTGTTTGTTTGTTTGTTTTTTACATACATCCCAGTGTTATTTTGATTATTCTTTGAAAGAGTTCATGCACTGTAGTAGGAGACTTTGGCTTTTAAATCCTAGGGTGTTGAGGCACTTGTATTATAATTTTAAATTAATTTTCAGTGTGGGGTATAATAGTTATTACACAGCTATAAATAGCTTATTATTTATTATTTTATTTATTATTTTTGGCTGTGTTGGGTCTTTGTTGCTGTGCGTGGGCTACTCCTTGTGGTGCGCGGGCTTTTCATTGTGATGGCTTCTCCTGTTGCAGAGCACGGGCTCTAGGCGTGCGGGCTTCATTAGTTGCAGCAGGTGGGCTCAGTAGTTGTGGCTTGGGGGCCCTAGAGTATTCAGGCTTCAGTAGTTGCTGCATGTGGACTCAGTAGTTGCGGCATGCAGGCTCAGTAGTTGTGTCTCATGGGCTCTAGGGTGCAGGCTCTAGTTGTGGAGCATGGGCTTAGTTGTTTCGCAGCATGTGGGATCTTCCCTGACCAGGGATGGAACCTATGTCCCCTGCATTGGCAGGTGGATTCTTAACCACTGTGCCACCAGAGAAGTCCCTAAATAGATTATTTTAGATCATATGGTTAAATATCAGTAAGATACAGTCAAGATACCTGTCAGCAGATGGTTCTTGGCTTGTGTAGTTTCTGTCTTAAATATTAAAATGGAATGTTCAGCTTTGGAGATGCAGATAAAGATGTTCTCTGCAATAAAATCAGTAGAGGTTGGTGTGTCAACTAGGAAAATGAGTAGCACAAATTGGGCTGACTGATGAGTAACCTATACTGGAGGAAGTTCACCAGACAAGTATATAAAGGACTTATAAGATATGGATGACAATAAATGGGAAGGAACAAAGAAGCAGAAAAGGAGAAAATCTGATATAGAATACAGAAATAAGATGAGTCCCCTTTCCTGCCTCCTAAAGATGTGATGAGACTTAAGCAGGAAAATGAACCTAAGTAGAGAAATGAATTAATTCCAACAGCATTTGTATTATTTCAGTTCTTTCAGCGAGCTGTTAAAGATGAGTTGTGTCGTCAAAATAACTTATATGTTCAGCCATATGCTTGCTACGAACTTGGTTGTCTTCTGTTAGACAAACCAGAGGTAAGAGCTTATCTATTTTCTTAATGTTCATCAGCAAAACTGTGCAAGTGAACAGGCACAAAACATCCTTCATTTAAAATAAATTGATGGAACATAGTGTTTTTTTGTTTTGTTTTCCTTGATTTCACATAGGATGACTCCAAGAAGCTATTAATCCTGTCTTACTGTGTTTAAGGAGGTAATCTGTTCCCTGGAATTAGAATGATAGATGTAACTTTGGGGACAGAAGTTCATTTGAGACAAAATCATTGCTGTTTTTAGAGTGGTATGGCATGATGTAATGATGTATGGTGGTTATTCAGAATACAGAATTGCATTTTGAGTCTAGCTCTGCCATTTATTTTTAGTATATGATACTGGTTAAGTTACTTAACCACATACCTTCTTCCTAATCTATAAAACAGTATAAAAATACCTGTCTTGCCAATTTAATAAAGAGTATAGTGAATAAATGAGGATGGTGTGTAGGATTACTTAAAAATTTTTAGAATACCTTATAAATTTGATGGCATCATTAAGATTTATATTTAAGCACAGTGGGGCAGTTTTTTAAAAATAGAATTTTAACAGTGCTGGGTTTGCTTGGTGCTTTCTTTTAGAAGTTTAATTACATAGTATTGACTATAAAATTCTAATTTTTAGAAAAGTCAGCTTTCAAATATATGAACTTTTTAAAAGTTGAGCTAAATCAACAGCAATATTCTAGCCTAATCCTTAAATATGTAGCTTACCTTGTCAAAGATAGTTTTTAATTGGTAACTCTTTTCATTTGAAATTCTAATTTTACCAAAATAGAAAATGCAATTTTTATGAATTTTGGTAGAATTCCTAAAACCATATGCTGTAAGGAAAGTTTTACTCTTAATGCAGCCTTAAAATACATACATAAACTAAGCAAGACTGGTCTGTCTCTTGAAAAATGAAGTTGATGTTCTCAATCAATAATGCCTTCAAAAAAAGATATAACTTGCTGACTTCAAAAAACTTAAATGATCAGTTTTAGGTTTTTTAGAAAGATCTTAAACTGTTATACTCTTCTGAGTTGTCATCCTTTATAAAATAATAATGAAGATTATGAAAAATTATTTGTCAAGTAATGCCTTGATATAAACATGTAAACATCATTCTATTCAAGAAAAGTTGAGTCATTATGCTTGAATGAGCAGTTGATTCCCCTCTATGTCACTACAAAGTTTTTGAATTAATGTATCTTCCTATTATAACATTTTCTGCTTGAGTATATATAAACATAGATGTTAAGAGATAATGTGTTTTTCTTACATTCATAGGCTATAGGAAGAGGCAGAAGTCTTCTTCTTCAAGCAAAGGTAAAAATGCCCAATCTCTTTCTTTCCAGTGACCCTTCTTATCCTCTGTAGTGTACTCTGGAGTCTGAATTCAAGGAATTTTGTGAGATGATTGTCCTAGTTGATATTATTTCTGGAGGGGAAATTAATAACTGAATCAGTGAGCAGTAGATTTTAAAGTGAAATTACACAAGAAGCTCCTATGAAGTTGCTCATCCTGCTTTATAAAAACTCTTCTTAAGTGGGAAATTAACTCTTTGATTTCATAACTGTGTTCTTGACTTAAGAAGTTTTAACAGCAACTTTTGTTGAGCCCAACTTAAGACTACTGTCTCAGGAATAACATGAGGGAAATTTTCCAAAGACAGCATTAATAATGCCCAGCTGACGTTTTAAAAACAGATACAAAGTTTGAGGTTTGGGCTATAAGAAAAATCAAGTGAATGTGAATGAAGCCTTTATTAGGAGTGTAAGGAATTTTACTTTGGGAGATGCAAAGCTTGGTGTGATTAATACTGTAGTATTACAGACAATTTAGCTAATAATCTCTTTCACTGGTCTTGCAGGAGGATTTCTCTGGCTACGACTTTGAAAACAGATTGCATGTCCGCATCCATGCTGCTCTGGCCTCGATGAGGGAATTGGTTCCTCAGTGACAGACCTGAAGTTCCTGCTCTGTCCCTCCCCACACAGGTTCTGCACTTTAAAAGCAGAGGACACAGCCCTTATGAAGATCAGCTTTTCTTCTGAAAACTACCTGGGCCCGGGACACATTTTCTCATTTAGGCTGACGTATTAAAAGATCTCCTCTTTTAAACACATGGCTAAAAAGTAATATTAATGATAATAATAGAGATGGTAACTAACCACCTGGGGAGAGGGGTAAGTGCCCTTGTTCAGACATTTTAGTTTTGTGATTTATTATTTTTAAAATAAAATTAAATATTCAACCTGCAATCTTGTAGGAATGGCTACCTGAAGCACACATCTGACTGGGTGACACTAAGAGGTACCTGTAAAATTATTAACAGTATCACGACAGAGCACTTATATTGTGTTTTGAAAAAAATGAAAGTGCTTTCTAGTGTTTTACTTTATCCTCAAACTATTTCTGTGAATAACGTAGCACAGATACTCCAGTCTCCATTGTCCAGACAAGGAAACTCAGGCACAAAAAGGCTACTTATCACAATTAATTATTCCTATTATTATGGAGTAACGAAGAGAATGCGAGTCTCCTGACCGAGTATTCTTTTATTGTTAAAAAAAAAAGTTAATAACCCAGAATTCCATGTTTTATTAAAAAACAAATACTCTTCAGCTGAAGTTGTGTCATCAAAATATTTATCTCCAGGTTGTCTACAAAAATGTGTTTCAAAGGATAGACACTTTTTCTCCTTTGAAAGCCAATAAAGTGAAAGCAAACAGAAGATAGTATTAAAACCAAAAGTATGACTGTTTTGCTAATTTATTAGAAGACCTAGTCTATAGACTGGATAAATAATACCTGCAATTTAGGTGTTTCCCTTTCTTTATGATAAATTGTCCTATTACCAACTTTTGGAAATCTTTCAACCAATTACTTGAAAAGGTTATTTTTGAATGAACATAGATTTTTTTGCCTCAGAATATTTGCTGATGAAGGCTGCACTGGGCTATCTGTTTGCAGGAATTTAATCATTTTCCCCTTAGCTCAGGTTATGGGTATTGTAAACAGAGTTCAAGTTATTTTTTAATTCTTCATTGCTAATTTTTATTGCCATCTGATTTACCTCTTTGTTTAGTACTGCACACCTGTGGTTTCTAAGAATCTAAATACCTCAGTCACTTAAGAATTTCTGTCATAATTGTGTGACTAACCTGGCTCAAATCTTAAGGTCAGATATTTTTAAAATTTACATTGCATTAAAGAATATCATCTTGGGGTGTCATTTATTTATATATCCTTTTAGCTGAAGTATGATCTCATGCGACATCAGTACTTTAATATTTCTCTTCAAAACAAAACATGGGAGGAACAGCTAGAATGTTGGCAGCTTTAATCTACTTAATTTGGTTTTGAGGGAATAATAATTTCTTCGAAAGAAATGATTGTTCCTCACTGACTCTGGCTAAACTGTGGTCATGTTTTCTCACTTCCAAAATGCTTAACATTGACTTTCTTTCTAGTGTGACTGCTGCATGGATTTTAGATGCTAGCCAGAGAGAAAAGATTTCTATCCTACTTTCACGAACGGGAAGATCCAGAAGCCAGGTATCAGTAGAGGCCTTCTGAAGGGAGAAATTGGTGTCTACAAATTTTAGGTACCTGGTTTCATCAAAGCTGAAGGGAAGAACATTATGAGTCTCTAAAATGTGGCTCTTGCCATTTTGTTGTTTTTTTTGGCTATAGTGTATGTGACAAACTTCTCAGTTATGATTGTGAAACATTCAGAATCATGACATTCTTGCTCCAGAGTTCATACTTACTTGAATCTTCAGTTCAGTTTTGTTTGAACTATTTATTATTCAGTTTTGAGAGATTACATAAGGCCTCATAGTTTAGAATTTTTTAAAAACTTCCTGTATTAACTGCTATAACAATTTTTACTTCTCCAGAGAGATTTCAGGATTTCATTTAACTGAACACATACCATTACAACACCATCCAGTAATTCTTCCTTAATAGTCTGTTTATAGGATAGATGCATTTATAAACTGTCTCTCCTAGGTTTGATGTAGCATAGTCCCTGTGGTTTATCTGGGAACCTCGTGGTAGAGCACGGAGAAGAGGTAGACAGTGGTTCTGAAGACTCTAAAATAACGAAACCGTGCTGTGAGTACATGGTACTGTTAGATTCACTGAAATCTGAGTAATTCATAAGAGTTCTGGCCTGCGTGCCATGACGGCTCCACCCTGTAAGTGCTGTGATCTGCCTGCAAACCTAGTTTGGTGTAAGTTGCTCTTTCCCCCTCGCTGATGGAGAAAATAATCACATAAGCAGAACCACTTGCATCTACGTGTGCTTTTTTATGTTGCCTCCCTCCTTCCCCTTTTCCTATTTTGGAGGCTGTAAAATGGATCTTCTAATTGATGTATCAGATATATTTTTGTATTAGATTGTGCCTACGATGAGAGAAATCTCTAATGTACATTTTATGTACTCAGAACACATTTATACTTTGACACATTTTGAGGCATGGTCTAGTAATAATGTAATATGCACCTTTGTGATTAATGTATTTAAGATTTTACTTTTATTGGGTTACGTATCTTTTTGATTTTAGCACATAATACCTAAGTATTTGAGTAAAGAATTATTACTTTCAGATGTCACAGAAAATTAGAATATTTATTGTCCCATATTGTATAAGTCCATTATTTAGAGGATTTGCACTTTCATCTTTCTGCCAGCTAAAATTGAAGGGCAACGCATACATGATTTTTAAAATACACACGTGTGTGTGCACATATATTCCTTTGCTGTGTAAACTTTCCTAGTCGATTGCTTCCTTAAGCAGATTGTGGTGGTAAGTATTCAAATACGGCTCCTTTACCTATGCAGGTATATGGTCACACAGTCATGACGTACTGATTGGTATTTCTTTATTGTTTTGGATGCTGTTGGTATATTTTGTGGAAAAAAATCTTGTTAAGCTCAGATCCTTCCAAGAAGATACATAGTAGAGGGAGGGGACTTGAACCTAGGAAGAGGAAATACAGAAAGAGAAAAGTACAGGGGAGGGGGAGCAAGAGATGGAAAGTTGGCCCATAAAAAATGTGTCCCTTCAGTTAAAGTGAGCAGAAATCACCCACCTGGCTAACTTGTGAAAACTAGTAAGGGTGCTGAGCACTAGCTCCAGTTCACTGGGGTGTTCAGTAGAAGTAGCACACTTGTAACTTAGCTGAGCTCTGGATTACACTTACTTTCTGCTCCCATAGGCTAGTGGTTCTCAAGTTCTAGTTCTACAGATTATCTGTACTCTGAGATTCTGATTCAGTAGGTTTTAGGTAGGGCTTGGGAAGATACTTTTAACAGGCTCCTTGGCTAATTCTCACGCAGGTGTTCTGCATTAGAGAGACATTGCCCTAGGTTATCATGTTTTGGTGAGTATTTAGTAAATCTAAGAGTCAAACATATGGTAAGGATATGCATATTATGCGGCTGCTGAGAAAATGCTTCTAACCCGTTGGTTTTCTAAAGTGGGAGATTCCTGAGCTGAGTTTTAAAGGCGGAGAAAGATGCAGTCAGGTGAAAATGATGGCTTGAAGGATGTCTCAGGCCTTGGACCTGATGAGCAGAGGCACAGATGTGACAAATAGCATGTGTATTCAGGCCCAGTCTCTAGAGAGTTGAGTGGAAACCAAATGGTAAGATGAAAGAGTGAGACTGAGGTCACAGCAAGAACCTTGGACTTCTATAGTGTAAGGATTTGAAGGGAGGAGGGGCAGGGAGCAATGGAGAGCAAAGTAGATTTGCAATTTAGTTAGATTCCTAGTGACTGAAAGAGATGAACACAAGGACAGTAAGATGGTAAAGCCACATCAAATCACTAGGAGTTCTAGAAATCAAAGCAGCACATAGTGGTTTGAAAATTTTTTGTTAGCTGTTTTCACTGTAACAGTTTGCATTTCAGAGGAACTTGGACAGAACAGTCATTGCAGAAATGTGGAAAGAGTATAGGCTTGCCTTCTGAGTAACAGATGCTCCACGCAGTACATAATTGGTGTTCAAAACGACCCACTGAGGTTCGTTAGGTGACACAAGTGTACGTCTCTCATCCCAAAAGTCACCATAAAGGGGATCTCTAATGTTTGTGTTTGGGGTTGATGAGAACCAGAAAAATGTACCATCTGCAGGTCTATCGTCATACTCAAAGTCTAAAAGAGGGCATGTCTTCTTTTAAAACGTAATCTTCATGAGAAGAGGGGGCTTGTCTGTCACAAAATGGGCACTGGGTAATAATTAATGGACAGATTAATATCCCCAGAAAATGCCATGTGTGCAGCATAGATATAGGCCGGGACTTCAACATTGCCTGTTTCTGCAAAGTGCTCTGGAAGTCTTAGTTTTTTCTAACGTAAAAAAGTTTTGTCAGATATATGCCCTAATGATGGTATTTAACGGTTGATTTACAGTGATTCTTGTTGCTTTTTAAACATGTGGAAATGGGTCACAGCGAAGACTGCTTGGAATCTGATCATCGTGACTGTGGTGGTATTTAATGGCCAGCACAAATAAGAGCCTGAATGGGTAAAAAAGCAGAGAGGGTATTTTAAGGAAGTCAGCGTTCCTTTACTAGGGTAAAACGGAGTTGAAGTTACACACAGCCCTCGTCGACTTGCACCCTGCCGCTGACGGTGTGGTCTGCGGAGGAAACATGGTGCCTGAGGTATTGCAAGAACCGGAATTACGAAGAAACAGGCTCAGGATCAATGCCAAACTCTCTTTCGGCAGGCGAGTTTCTCAAGAGAAGTACTGTGCTGCGTGATATTATTGTACCAGTGTGTGTTGTGTACGCCGTGGCAGAAATTATTCTTCAAAAAGGCGACTAGAGAGCAACAGATTTGGGGGCGGGGGGAGAGTAGTGTGATGCCGTGACAGCAAGATAGAACTGCCGTAAATCTATTTTTCTTTCCTTCTAAGCCAGCTGCTCTTTGAGATCGAGGGATCCAGAGTGGAGAGGCCGTTGACTCGACTGACTCCCGTTTGGGAATGTCCGTTTCCTACGCGGGTTTGTATTCGCCCGGGAAACGCAAACCACGCCTCCCTACTCTGCTCAGAGTGCAGGCCTTTGTCTCTTTCGGCTCCCCATTGGCTGGGACGGCCGAGGCCCCGCCTCCTCCCGCGGCCGTCGGGAGCCTACAGCGAGAGGGCGGGGCTTTGTGACGCAGGCCTGACGTCCCCCACCCCAGGGGTATAAAGGACCTGCCGGAGCTCGAGCTCCTGCAGGAGCCGCCGGCAAGGGGGCGGAGAGGACGCTGTTTAGAGCGTAGCCGGAAAGGAGAAGGTGGGGCGAGTCTGGAGAAAAGGCTCCCTCCCAGCCCCTTGCGGCCCGGTGGCAGTTAGGCCCTCGAGGCGCCTCGCGCGGTGGGGTTGGGGGACAGTTCCTCAAGTGTCGGAGGGCCTCTGGACGGGGAGGCCTGCGGGGAGGGGCGGGCCCACAGCGGCCAGTGAGGCACCAGCCGGCCAGCGCCCGTGCGGTGGCCTCCGCGGGCCGGGGTCCGGGTCGGCTGGTGCGCCGCCGCTGAACTAGTCGGCGTGGACTCGGGACGCCCACCCTCTTCTCTGCCCTCTCCACCAAGCCAACCAAACAGCGAAACAACTTCAGGCCCTTAGGTCTTTAGGGAGTGAGTGGTGGGTACCGTTGACGTCTTCTGTGGCTCCGAAGCCCCCCACTCTCGCATCTTCAGCCAGAGGCACCGTTTTCCTGCTCTAGGTGTTACCCCTGTGTTAGTGGGTTTGGCGCGGCGGTCGGGGGTTGTAAAATCAGTGTTTGGCAAATATTCTTTTGTCAAATAGACAAGGAGAAGTTTGGGCGGAGTAAGTAAGCTGTCATTTTAAAGAACGCTCAACGTCTGTATGTGTGACTTTACCCCTTGATGTAGTTATTGACAGGTGTCACAGTATTTCTCATCTTGTTCAGGACAGTTCTTTGTAAGGAGCTACGTGGTAGGACGCTCCGCATCCCTGGTCCTGGGGCGGTAAACGGCCCCGCACATTCACAAGGTCTGGGGTGGGGTGGGAGCGCAGCAAATTTAGAATCACTGTGTGGGCGCTCTCCCCACAGTTGGTAGCACCACCTGCTGACTGCAGAAAGGGTGTTTTGTGAGCTCCGTCGTGGCTTATTGGTAAGCCACTTTCAAAACATAACCTATCTACTCAACCTGCCGGGAGCAGGGGTGCAAAGCATGTACCTAAAAAGAAAAAAAAAAAAAAAAAAAAGGAAAAATACACATATGTATGTATTTATACACACATATAAAATATATAAATGAATATGTATCCATATAATTGCAGCCTATGTGCCTTACCATTTAGCATGTGGGCCAGCCACAGGTGTACTACTGGTTTTTTAAAGATGGTTTAATTCAGTAAAGCTCCTGTTGAATGATACTCTAATAGTTTTCATTAGGGGATTGAATACAATACCCTTAAATATATTCTCAAAGGTTTTGCTCTGGCTGATACAGATTCATTTTTTCCTGACATTTAGGAAGATGAAATGTGCTTTTAAATACTCAGAACTTTGCTGTGACACATTAGTTGCTTTTTATTAGAGGTTGGCCCCTTGTATAATTGCTGTAGCTAAACTGTGCCATTTAGCCCCATGAAACTCATTACTCTGTTTACTATAGAGATATTGTTGAGGACATGGTTCATTATATCCCACTATTCTCCTCTTTATGAGGACCCATAGGAGAAATTTCTCCTGGGTCTCAGTGCCCAGAATAGCTGTGATTCTCCCATGCAACTGATTTGTTTTTTTATCTCAGGAAACCTGAATCATTTAAGTGTTTCTTACTATGTGATGGCTAGTTGGTAACTCAGGGCTTATTTGACACGCCGGTCACTAGTGTGGGACCTACAGCTTGTATTGGGATACTAACTTTTCCTGAGGCTTCGTGCTATTTTTTCTACCATAATTTTCCTCTTAACCACTGAACTAAGTTTCTTAAATATTTTTTTTCTTTATGTATATTTATAAGCCTTCTTAAATAATTTTTTAGAAGGAAACAACACACACACACTGACACAGTTTAGGGTGGCAACCTCTGCAGCTCAGAGTTACAGGTAAGACTATGCAATACCCTTGGTACCACTTAAAGTCCAGAAAGCCAAGAGAAGGGAGAGAGGAAAACGAGGGTAGAGGTTATGGAAAGATAAGAGAAAAGAAGTACGGGTGGTGGTGGGTGGCATAATACCACAAGTAACTATTCTGATTAAAGTTAAAAACAAAATTAAAGCTAAAACATGTAACTTAAGGATGATCAATGTGTCTGAGAATACATTTAGAAAAGTGAGAAAAAAATACATTTCCTTGTAGAAATTCTGCTTTGTAACTCTATTTGATGAAGGTACAGAAAAGCCAGTACCCATGTGGTTTGGAAGGATGTTTCTTGGACACAGAAATGAGTTTATCTTTCTTGAAATTTTATTGCACAAAATATTTACTGACTTTTATAGAAAAAGGTTTGTTTGGTTTTTGTTCTTTGTTTTTAATATCATACTAGAGCTCCTGGTAGGGCTTTTCCCATGGATTTCTTTAATCATACCAGATTGCTCATCTGCACAGAAGTTGTTGGTAGTATTGTTCCTTTTTTTTTTTAACTACCATTAAACATTCGCCCATTTTATTAGAATAAATACCTAGAGATTAGAACTAAAGCTAGTAATTTTAATAGGAGATAGATTTGTTCTTAGAAGCTATAGTTAACTTGTAAATTTTTAATATAAAAGTATGTACTATTTATAAGACTTTTTCTTCATTATAGTTGAGATTACAGACATCCTGCCAGAATGATTTCTTCAAAGCCCAGACTTGTCATACCTTATGGCCTCAAGACTCTGCTTGAGGGAGTTAGCAGAGCCATACTGAAAACCAGTCCACCAAACATCACCCAGTTTGCAGCAATCTATTTCAAAGAGCTTATTGTGTTTAGAGAAGGTTTGTTATTGCTCTAGATTATATATTTGTTGCTTTGAAAAAGAAAGCATTTTAAATTGGGAATTTTATGTATCTGATTTCCTGTATTTCTTTCTTTAGGAAATAGTTGTCTGGATATAAAAGATCTGGTTAAACAATTTCATCAGATTAAAGGTAAGTACAATAAGTAGTAATAGTTAAATAGTTTAATAAAAACCTAGTTATAAATTATTGCATCATTCCTAGCATACATTCAAACGTAAGTGATACAAATATCGTCTGTTCAAATAATTACACTGTAAGTAATCACACTGATCCTTTATTTTTTAATTTATTTTTATTTATTTTTTAGAACTTTTATTGAGATACAGTTAACATACAATAAACTGCATATATTTAGAGTGTACAATTTGGTATCCTAATCTCCCAATTCATTCCCCCTTAACCCTCCCTGCTTTCCCCACTTGGTGTCCATGTATTTGTTCTCTACATCTGTGTCTCTATTTCTGCCTAGCAAACCGGTTGATTTGTACCATTTTTCTATAGTCCGTATATATGTGTTAATATACGATATTTGTTTTTCTCTTTCTGACTCACTTCACTCTGTATGACAGTCTCTAGGTCCATCCATGTCTCTACAAATGTCCCAGTTTCCTTGCTTTTTACAGCTGAGTAATATTCCATTGTATATATGTACCACATCTTTTTTATCCATTCATCTGTTGATGGACATTTAAGTTCCTAGAGACTGTCATACAGAGTGAAGTGAGTCAGAAAGAGAAACACACTGATCCTTTATTTTTATTATTGAATAAGTTTTTTTAAAAATCTGAGAAATGACATTTTGGAGGATTCTAAATCTTAAAAAGACAAAAATAGGAAACACTCATCTTTTGCAAAGCCATTTGGTACAATGATTTTGCAAAGCCATTTGGTACAATGAGACCTAGAAGAGTGTGCGTAAACTATGACTCAAGGCCTTTCCAATATTCCCTGTCTTTGAATTGAATTTTGTGGTAATACTCAAATTATAATGAGATACATCACTTAAGAACATTGTATAAACACTCTTCTTGGAAGATTATTTTAGTAGAAAAGGTTAATCACCCCCTTTTTTTCCTCCCCATTATGGTTTAACTGCAGTCCAGCTAGCAGGACAGGACATCAATTAGGTGTCACTAACCATCTTTTCTGTTCCAAGAGTCTCTTTATGTAGTGAAGAGATAAGTTTTTCATAGAAAGTGGTCTCTGCTCTGTCTCTGTGATGTAAGGCTGTATATCTGCTTAGAAAAACTTGTTTTATGTATATATGTGGAAATGTCTATCTTATGTGAACATAACAGCATGAAACAGTTGATTGAAGGAGCAGTGAAGAAGTCAGAGGGAGAAATGAAAAAGGCAAAGTTTACATGATGAACATTTGGGAAGATTAATATAAACAAGAGAGGATATATTGGTTAAATCCCAAGAACAGGCACACATGTCTAAAAGAATGGTAAGAAAAAGCTTTTGGAAGAATTTTGTGGAGAAATGGTGACTTACAGTGAACATGAGAAATAACTAAATAATGTTACACTGGCTGACCAACATCTTGAAATTACCATAGAGAAAGAAAAGGTAGGATCAGTGAGTTTCAGCCACTTTTATTCTCTGCCACTGATGTTAATAGATAACATAGCCAAGATGGGGAGAAATTAGGGGTGAGATGTAGAAAAGTGTAAAAAATCACAAGGGCTTGGATCTACAGTGAAAGAGACACCCGAAACAGACAACAAGATTAAGAACAGCAAGAGGCAGCATTTCAAGCTGTAGGAGAGTGAATCGCTGTGGTTTAGGAATATCTTCTTGTCTAGTCTGGGTGCCTCCCTGCAGCATCTTGATGGCATTCTCAGCTTACCAAGGGAAGTAGGTCTGGGATTTGCTTACTACCAGGAGGATATACAGACAAGCGCTAGAACACTGACCACCCTCCCCCTTCCCATGAGCCTGGTTTCCTAGGCAGTCAAAGTGATTATGGCCTTTGTACTCATGTCCTTTATACCAGGAGCTATGTTTGAGGGGATTGGCTGTGCAGGCTTGCTGTATATGAGAATGGTGACAAAGTCAGTGACTCTTGATGGTGGTAGGTAACTAAGTGGTAGCCTTTGAGGCTAATTTGTTTACTGAGGAGTTTACCCACCATTCAACTTAGTAAGTGAAGTAAACTGCTGTGGATTTTGGTCCAGCTAGGGTTAACATCTTTGAATCTCAGGGTTCAGAATTAACAGACTGAACTAATGGAGCAGCCATACTTTTGATGGAGGTAAGGGGTAGGAGATACCCCTGTCTTTCTCCTCCAGTAACTGTAGACATCAAGGAAATTGATATTGCGTACAGATAATCCTAAAAGTAAGCTCATAGTATGGCTGTAGAAACAGATTGCTCTTTAGACAGTAGAGTAGAAATGAACGTTGCTTGTTCTATTTCACCAGAGAGTTGGGGAAGGTAACACGAAGGTATGACCAGAAAATACAGAGTTCAATGTTATGGTCTAATATCAGTTGGGCTCATTTTGTCTGCGTTTATTGTCATGCCAAATGGCTTCTTAATGGACTTATTCATTAGTAAATAAAGAATAGATAAACAACAAGGTCCTACTGTATAGCACAGGGAACTATATTCAATATCCTATGATAAACCGTAATGGAAAATAATATAAAAATTATATATATATATATATATATATAAAACTGAATCCCTTTGCTGTACAGCAGGGGAAAAAAAAAGATAGTACTGGTTATTAAAACTTGGGGATGTGGGCAAGAGCTGAACTACCATCCCTAATGTATTGGTCCCCACTCATCTCCCAGATATGAGATGTATCCCCCAAAGTTATTTCCAACTGCTGAGTTCGCTGCCTAGCAGCATTACTACCAGACTGCCCCTATGCATGGAACGTGTGGAGGTAAGTATATCCTGCACATATCATTTGTTTTATTCAAACACTTCATTCTGGGATTTTTCCTAGAAGGAGCCCCATTTTTGGTAGGCCTCATCATAGGACCAACAGTGTTTACCCCTCTCCCCATTGCCTTCAAAATTTCATGCAGGGAAGAGGAAAAGAACTAGACATTGGAGCGAATTTTTCTCATTTCTCTGTCATCTCTCACCTTTTCTCCCATTTTCCAGAGCCTGGTTCTATCCAGACCTCCATTGTGGCATTTCATCCACATGTGCTCATTTCCAAAGCAGCTCATGTAAAACACTTTCTTGGATCCTCCCTTTTTTTTTCTTCTGCAATTTGATTAAATAGGTCTTACTACTGTATGAATCAATGAAAGCTTTTATATTTCTCAGTCTTCTCAGCAGTTTCTTCACTAACCCACATGAATCATTAAGGGAATTTTAGAAACTCAGGCAATATTTTAAGGCAGAACTGTTGTCTCAAGTTCTACCACTTAGTATATCTAGGAAAAGAAGGAAGAAAGAGAATGGAATTTTTTGAGTACCTGTTTTGTCCTAGGCATTTACAATATATTTTGTCAAGATAACTTTATAAGGTAGGTGACATCACTGCAGTTTTACTCAAGAGAAATCTGATGCTTGGAAGTGATTATACAACTTGTAAGTTTCTAAAATATTGATTGATAGGGTTGGGATCTAAATTTAGATCTTCCTAGTAGCATGAAGATCTTCCCAGTAGTATGACTCATTCTCTTTCCACAACAGACAGAGTGACATACTAGGATCCCTCTAGAAAACCTTTAGTTTTTGAACTCAGATGAAATCTCAGTTCTCTTTCCCCACATTATCTTCCACTTTTCACTGCTTCCTCCTGTCAGCTTCCTATACGGAGCCTGCAGCCCAGATTGTACTAATTCTGACCTTTTCACCACTCTGTGAAGAGGGCAGTGGTTTTTCCATCAGAGTGGTAAATGAGACCTCAACACCATTATTACCTTCTGTCCTCCTAAGCCTGAGTCTAGTTTCTTGTGTTATTCCTGTCTTGGCTTCCGACAGAGGCAGGAAGTAGCCACCTCTTCTGAAGAATCAAGAAGGCCTAGCCCACATAAGATCCCCAACTGAGTTACCCTGTTAACTTTTCTAACTGATCCTGGACGTTCTTGGCGTGGCCATGTAGCAGTAATTATGGTTGTGACTGCTGCTGATCACTGGGCCCAGTCACAGTTCTTATGTGCCACCATAACAGTTATGCACAGCACTGAATACTGTCTTGAGTTATATATTCATATTAGATATTCATAATGTTTTCAGTTTCTTATGCCACATTCTATTTTTATGCCTTATAGAATTCAGTACACATACTTGTAGCTATCCACTCTTAGTAGAAAAACAAGGAATCTATCTGTTTCAGGACTATCATACTAAATTTTATGAGGCTCTGGTGTACTTTGTACTTTCCTGGGCATTTTTTTTTTTTTTTTCAAGTAAGGCTATACTGATTCCCTAAACAGGGATGAGTATTGTGTCAGAAGGACCCTCTTATTTCTGGAAGTCTTGTGTTTGCCTAGGCAGGGTGGTAATTTGCACCAAGATAACAATTTTACTAGGTCAAAAAAAAGTTGGAATGATTATCTGGTGATGATGTTGGGAGTGGGGCTTAGGTCCTTCATGCTTTAACGCTGTGGTAAGATTAATCATTTGGGGAGTACTTTATACTAACGACGGCAAAGAAATCACTGAGCAAACGGTATAGTCAAGAACTGGGGTCAGATGGTCAGACTAGGGACAGAAACACAGGGTCAGGATTAAGAGAGGAGGAGGCTGGGGTGAGAGGCAGATAAGGAAAACGAGGAAGGCTAGGGCAGTAAACCAGGCTGCCAAGATGAGGTCAGGAGCCACAGGAGATGTCAGTACATGAAGGAAGGACACCTCGGGCCTGAGAAGGTAAGTGTATAACTCCGCTATCCAGAAACTTTGATAGCTCCGTATTGTTCCAGACTCTTCAGTGTTGTAGAGATACTTATAAAAAATATTCCATTAGTATACTCTAATTTCAGATGACCTTTATTTTTTCCTGTTTGCTCTGTTGATTTCTACCCACTGAAGCATTAGTTTACTGTGGGGAAAAGGCAAATATAGTCTAGAGCAAGGAAATCATTACTCAGTGTTGAGTTTCCAAAATTCACAATAAAAAATCTAACACTTTGGAGTTTTGCAGGAGCCTGTTTTAGTTGAGAGAAGATTTTCTTGGAATTTCCAAAGCTGAGTTTTGATTTAAGACCTAACATTACCAGATTCAAGTTTTTACTTTATATTAGCCATAGAGGAGAGAAGAAAAATGATAGGATATAAGGCCATTTCCTGCTACATTGGAAAGGGAAATGGGAAGTCCTTCTTGACAGTGGGGTTGTGGTGCTGGGGTGTGGGTAGTGCATGAAAAGTGCTAGCTGAGATTGAAACTGGTGATAAGAAAGGTAGGTGGAGTTTCTGATCAGAATTCCCTAAGACCCAAGCAGGTGACTTGTTCTCTGCATTCCTGGGTGCTGCCTAGAAGAATGCATGCTTCTCAGAAGCTGAGTGGTTGGCATCGTACTGCATTGAGCACATCACATGCTGCATTGAACTCCTACACTGTAACTGTCATGAGCAGACATTCAGTAAATATTGGTTGAATGAAATAATGGATCAGAATAATGAAGCAATGGATTAGAAATAATGGAGAGTTTTTCTCAGAGGAGACAGATAATATTTATTTCCTATGGCCTGTGTGTGGCCTTTAGTGGATCCAGATATGTTTAGATTGTCCCAGAGTGCTGACTAGCAAGTAACCCAGATGGGGAAAAATGAAGTGACTCAACCCACTAGCAGAGAGCTAAATGTCCAAGCCGAGAATAAAATAAAAACTGTCAGCTAGGCCTTAATTGCTAAAGGACCAAATTAGGAAGGGTCACAGTCCTTCAGTGAAATAAGCACACGGGCCACACTCTCCACAAAGTAGAAACCTGAGTAGTAAACAGTGATGTCAGAGACCAGCACCCAGAACCCAGGCAGTATGAGTTATGCCTCTACCAGAGGTAACTGAGAGCCAGCAGAAAAGGACAACATGGGGATCAGAGCTAGAGCTCACCACAGCACTCAGATTCCCTCTTCAGAAGTGGGGAGAACCTTTGATAAAAAAGCAGTTCTCAAAAAGACTGAATGATAAACACAAAGAGACTTTTAAATTAGAAGGGACAAATATCCTTAACTATGATCAAATAAATTTTGCCTTTGGGAAGTAAGCATTTTAATGCAATTTGAGATCATCTAGAGAAAGTAAAGTAATGCTTTCTGGCATGTTTGAGTTATAGTAGGTAAATTTTGATCCCTTTATAAGAGCATGGCATGCAGAGCTTTCTGTGATCTGAATCCATCCTGCATTTGCAATCATCTCTCATTTTGTAACTTCACAGACCTTATGCACCAGGCAGACAACTTGTCATCTTCTGAAAATGTGATTTTGATTTTGATCATTGATTTTGGCTTATGTTGCTTCTCCCTCCAGGAGTTCCTTTCCCTCCCCTTTCTATCTTTCAAATCCTGCATATCCTTAAAGTCTGATTCATTATTTCATTTAACAGATACTTAAATTCCTATCCATTGCCAGATACTGTGCTAGGTGAAACTGAGAGGTTTCAGTTTCAGCTATGATGCAGTAGCTAATATTGGACTTACCTTCCTATCACAAGTACCCATAAAAACTGAAGAAATTATATAAAACAAAGCCCAGTGCCTGGATTCTTGGGAAATGAGGGCACAGAAATTGAGCCCCATGTTTACCCTGGTGTCATTTTTCAAATTCATGGGCAGGAAAATAGAGGCCAAGGATCACCTTCTTGATAAGTCTTAAGATAACATATCTAAATACCCAATGAGAAAATGGATATTACATAATTCATAGAATAAAAACAGACATGGTATCTAAAGAGCAACATATACCACAACCCCCTCATTCATGTTGCTCCTCATTCATGTTGCTTTACAACTTCTAATTTATGCCCCGTATTAGTTAGGAAAGCACTCAGCTGCAAGTAACAGAAAACCAATTAGCAGTGAAAAACAAGATATCTGGACGTGGTGTTCATTCTGCTGCTGATATTATCATAATAAAGCATCAGTTATCTAGGTTCTCTGCTTTATCATTCTTAGCATATTTTGCTTGTGGCCTCATGCCACTGCTCTAGGCATTATGTCCATGTGTAAGTCAGGAAGGAGGAGGAAGTGGTAGCATTATTAAAAAAGTAAAATCTAAGAAGTCTAGTAGACTTCCACTTCTGTCCAGTTGGTCAAGGGAGACTGATAAATTTTCTGATAAGGGACATCAGAATGGACAGGGCTGGTTTACAGCCGTATTACTCTACAGGGATTCTTTGGCATCTTGGATGGGGTAATTGTGTGGGGCCCCTTTCACACCTGCCCCTTCTCATTTAAGCTTAACAAAAATTACCTAAAAGCCATTGTATCCCATACGTATTTCAGTCACTGCACCAATCACACTGTCATCTGTTTATGTGCCTCTAACCCTAACCAGACTGTCCTATTTAGGAAATCTTATTCATTCTTGATGCCCCAGTGTCTGTCACACAATAGGAATTAGGGATTGGTAACTGAAGAATGAATATAAGGAAGAGAAGAGAGGAAGGAGAGAAAAAGAAACTGACAACCTACTTTATAGTCTCTGGTGTTACCATTCCAATCAGTTCAACACGCAATAGTTGGAGTCCTCTTCTCTTTTAAACCTTTAAAACTATATGTACTATACATCAAATTCGCGAGTTCCCCTCTTCCAGGCCTCTCCTCTCCCCTCTCCTCTCCTATTAATGACTCTTCTCATCTCCTATTATGTCCTGCTTCATACTCTCCTCTTGTCTGGGACATCTTTCAGATTTCCCTTCAGTGCCAGAACATGCCTTTTTCCTTATTCTTCCCTGATCATGCCCCAAGCACCCCAAGTCTCCATGTGAGTTCTGCCTATTCCAAGAAATACTACATGCTTGGAATGTATCTATCTTATTGGTTCCATGGAAAATCAGGGTTCTACAGTGAGTTTTAATCAGTTAGTCACTTTATTAACTTTAAAAAGAAATGTTTTAGAGGAAGAAGTGCCTTCAGCGATGTATGTAATTCTGAGAGTTCATGCAGTGGATTTGATGTTGTTGTTGTTTTGTAGTTTAAGTAAAACCAGATTACTGCAGTCATACTGGGTTAATTATCTTCATAAGGTTGATATGTGAGATCAACTTATAGCAAACCTAGTTTACAACTTTAAGAAATAGTTTTCTACACAAACATAATCTGAAGGTTACAAGTCAGCAATCTTTGGAATTGTTAAACAGATCTTAAAACATTAGAGAAAAGCTCTTCACCTTAGTGATAATAGGTATCAACAGAAACTATATAAAGTTATGTGTGTATGATAACTTGTGTATATTTGCTAACATCCTCTCAAGTATTTTTTTTTTTTGGGGGGGTACACCAGGTTCAATCATCTGTTTTTATACACATATCCCCGTATTCCCTCCCTTCCTTGACTCCCCCCCGCCTCGAGTCCCCCCCACCCTCCCTGCCCCAGTCCTCTAAGGCATCTTCCATCCTCGAGTTGGACTCCCTTTGTTATATAACAACTTCCCACTGACTATTTTACAGTTGGTAGTATATATATGTCTGTGCTACTCTCTCGCTTCGTCTCAGCTTCCCCTTCACCCCCCGCCCCCTCCCATACCTCGAGTTCTCCAGTCCATTCTCTGTATCTGCATCCTTGTTCTTGTCACTGAGCTCATCAGTACCATTTTTAGATTCCGTATATGTGAGTTAGCATACAATATTTGTCCCTCTCTTTATGACTTACTTCACTCTGTATGACAGATTGTAGTTCTATCCACCTCATTACATATAGCTCCATCTCATCCCTTTTTATAGCTGAGTAATATTCCATTGTATATATATGCCACATCTTCTGTATCCATTCATTTGTTGATGGGCATTTAGGTTGCTTCCATGTCCTGGCTATTGTAAAGAGTGCTGCAATAAACATTATGGTACACGTTTCTTTTGGGATTATGGTTTTCTTTGGGTATATGCCCAGGAGTGGGATGACTGGATCATATGGTAGTTCTATTTGTAGTTTTTTAAGGAACCTCCAAATTGTTTTCCATAGTGGCTGTACCAACTTATAGTCCCACCAACAGTACAGGAGAGTTCCCTTTTCTCCACACCCTCTCCAACATTTGTTGTTTCCAGATTTTGTGATGATGGCCATTCTGACTGGTGTGAGGTGATACCTCATTGTGGCTTTGACTTGCATTTCTCTGATGATGAGTGATGTTGAGCATCTTTTCATGTGTTTGTTGGCCATCTGTATGTCTTCTTTGGAGAAATGTCTATTTAGGTCTTCTGCCCATTTGTGGATTGGGTTATTTGCTTTTTTGGTATTAAGCTTCATGAGCTGCTTGTATATTTTGGAGGTTAATCCTTTGTCCGTTGTTTCATAGGCAATTATTTTTTCCCATTCTGAGGGTGGCCTTTTAGTCTTGTTTATGGTTTCTTTCACTGTGCAAAAGCTTTTAAGTTTCATGAGGTCCCATTTGTTTATTCTTGATTTTATTTCCATGATTCTAGGAGGTGGGTCAAAAAGGATGTTGCTTTGATGGATGTCATAGAGTGTTCTGCCTATGTTTTCCTCTAGGAGTTTTATAGTGTCTGGCCTTACATGTAGGTCTTTAATCCATTTGGAGTTTATTTTTGTGTATGGTGTTAGGAAGTGTTCTAATTTCATTCTTTTACATGTTGCTGTCCAATTTTCCCAGCACCACTTATTGAAGAGGCTGTCTTTTTTCCATTGTATACTCGTGCCTCCTTTGTCAAAGATAAGGTGCCCATATGTGTTTGGGCTTACTTCTGAGTTCTCTATTCTATTCCATTGATCTTCCTTTCTATTTTTGTGCCAGTACCATACTGTCTTGATCACTATGGCCTTGTAGTATAGTTTGAAGTCAGGAAGCCTGATTCCACCAACTCCATTTTTCCTTCTCAAGATTGCTTTGGCTATTCGGGGTCTTTTGCGTTTCCATACAAATCGTAAGATTTCTTGCTCTAGTTCTGTGAAAATTGCCATTGGTAATTTGATCGGGATTGCATTGAATCTGTAAATTGCTTTGGGTAGTACAGTCATTTTCACGATGTTGATTCTTCCAATCCAGGAACATGGTATGTCCCTCCATCTGTTTGTGTCGTCTTTGATTTCTTTCATCAATGTCTTAAAGTTTTCTGCATACAGATCTTTTGCCTCCTTAGGCAGGTTTATTCCTAGGTATTTTATTCTTTTTGTTGCAATGGTGAATGGGAGAGTTTCCTTCATTTCTCTTTCTGCTCTTCCGTTGTTAGTGTATAGGAATGCGAGAGATTTCTGTGCATTCATTTTGTATCCTGCTACTTTACTAAACTCATCAATTAGTGCTAGCAGTTTTCTGGTAGAGTGTTTAGGGTTTTCTATATATAATATCATGTCATCTGCAAAGAGTGACAATTTTACTTCTTCTTTTCCAATTTGGATTCCTTTGATTTCTTTTTCTTCTCTGATTGCTGTGGCTAAAACTTCCAAAACTATGTTGAATAATAGTGGTGCGAGTGGACACCCTTGTCTTGTTCCTGTTCTTAGGGGGAATTCTTCCAGTTTTTCCCCATTGAGAACAATGTTGGCTTTTGGTTTTTCATATATGGCTTTTATTATGTTGAGATAATTTCCTTCTATGCCCATTTTCTGGAGAGCTTTTATCATAAATGGATGTTGAACTTTGTCAAAAGCTTTTTCTGCATCTATTGAAATGATCATATGGTTTTTATCCTTCAATTTGTTGATATGATGTATCACGTTGATTGATTTGCGTATATTGAAGAATCCTTGCATCCCAGGGATAAACCCCACTTGATCATGGTGGATGATTTTTTTAATGTGCTGTTGGAGTCTGTTAGCTAGTATTCTGTTGAGGATTTTTGCATCTATATTCATCAGTGATATTGGTCTGTAGTTTTCTTTTTTTGTGACATCTTTGCCTGGTTTTGGTATCAGGGTGATGGTAGCCTCGTAGAATGAGTTTGGGAGTGTTCCGCCTTCTGCAATATTTTGGAAGAGTTTGAGAAGGATAGGTGTTAACTCTTCTCGAAATGTTTGATAGAATTCGCCCATGAACCCATCTGGTCCTGGGCTTTTGTGTGTTGGGAGATTTTTAATCATTGCCTCAATTTCCGTACTTGTGATTGGTCTGTTCATGGTTTCTATTTCTTCCTGGTTCAGTCTTGGAAGATTGTATTTTTCTAAGAATGTATCCATTTCTTCCAGGTTATCCAATTGATTGGCATAAGTTGCTTGTAGTAGTCTCTCATGATGTTTTGTATTTCTGAGGTGTCTGTTGTTACTTCTTTTTCATTTCTAATCCTGTTGATTTGCATCTTCTCCCTTTTTTTCTTGATGAGTCTGGCTAATGGTTTATCAATTTTGTTAATCTTCTCAAAGAACCAGCTTTTAGTTTTATTTATTTTTCTTATGGTTTCTTTCCTTTCTTTTTCATTTATTTCTGCTCTGATCTTTATGATTTCTTTCCTTCTGCTCACTTTGGGGTTTCTTTGTTCTTCTTTCTCTAGTTGTTTTAGGTGTAAGGTTAGGTTGTTTATTCAATAATTTTCTTGTTTCTTAAGGTAGGACTGTATTGCTATAAACTTCCCTCTTAGAACTGCTTTTGCTGCATCCCATAGGTTTTGGGTTGTTGTGTTTTCGTTGTCATTTGTTTCTAGATATTTTTTGATTTCCTCTTTGATTTCTTTAGTGATTCCTTGGTTGTTTAGGAGTGAATTGTTTAGCCTCCATGTGTTTGTATTTTTTGCAGTTTTTTCCCTGTAATTGATATCTAGTCTCATGGCGTTGTGGTCTGAGAAGATGCTTGATATGATTTCAATTTTCTTGAATTTGCCGAGGTTTGATTTGTGACCCAAGATGTGATCTATCCTGGAAAATGTTCCGTGTGCACTTGAGAAGAAGGTGTATTCTGTCGTTTTTGGATGGAATGTCCTATAAATATCAATTAAGTTGAGATGGTCTAATGTGTCATTTAAAGCTTGTGTGTCTTTATTTTCTGTTTGGATGATCTGTCCATTGATGTAAGTGGGGTGTTCAAGTCTCCCACTATTACTGTGTTCCTGTCGATGTCCCCTTTTATAGCTGTTAGCATTTGCCTTATGTATTGAGGTGCTCCTATATTGGGGGCATAGATATTTACCATTGTGATATGTTCTTCAGTGGATCCCTTGATCATTATGTAGTGTCCTTCCTTGTCTCTTTTAATAGTCTTTACTTTCAAGTCTAATTTGTCTGATATGAGTATTGCTACTCCAGCTTTCTTTTGACTTCCATTTGCATGGAATATCTTTTTCCATCCCTTCACTTTCAGTCTATATGTATCCCTTGGTCTGAAGTGGGTTTCTTGTAGGCAGCATATAGAAGGGTCTTGTTTTTGTATCCATTCAGCCAGTCTGTGTCTTTTGGTTGGAGCATTTAATCCATTTACATTTAAAGTGATTATTGACATGTGTGTTCCGATTACCATTTTCTTAATTGTTTTGGGTTTGTATTTGTAGGTGTTTTCCTTTTCTTGTGTGTCCTACTTAGAGAAGTCCCTTTAGCACTTGTTGTAAGGCTGGTTTGGTGGTGCTGAATTCTCTTAACTTTTGCTTGTCTGGAAAGCTTTTGATTTCCCCCTCAAATCTGAATGAGATTCTTGCTGGGTAGAGTATTCTTGGCTGTAGGTTTCTCTCTTTCAAGACTTTCAGTATATCCTGCCATTCCCTTCTGGCCTGCAGAGTTTCTGTAGAAAGGTCAGCTGTTATCCTTATGGGTTTTCCCTTATATGTTGTTTGTTGCTTTTCTCTTGCTGCTTTTAATATTTTTTCTTTGTGTTTAATTGTCATTAGTTTGATTAATATGTGTCTTGGTGTATTTCTCCTTGGGTTTATTCTGTATGGGACTCTCTGTGCTTCTTGGACTTGGTGAATTATTTCTTTTCCCATGTTGGGGAAGTTTTCCACTATAACCTCTTCAAATATTTTCTCAGACCCTTTCTTGTTTTCTTCTTCTTCTGGGATGCCTATGATTCGAATGTTGGTACGCTTAATGTTATCACTGAGGACTCTGAGACTGTCTTCTAATCTTTTTATTCTTTTTTCTTTTTCCTGCTCTGTGGTGTTTATTTCCCCCATTCTATCTTCCAACTCACTTATTTGTTCTTCTGCCTCAGTCATTCTGCTGGTTAGAGCATCTAGAGTATTTTTAATTTCAGTTATTTTGTTATCCATTGCTGTTTGTTTTTCTGAGTTCTTATGAACTGTTTCTTGTACTTTCTCTATTTTGTTATCGAGATTTTGTATCATTTTTACTATCATGACTCTAAATTCTTTTTCAGGCATTTTTCCTATTTCCTCCTCATTTATTTGGTCTTGTGGGTTTTTTTCCTGCTCCTTTGCCTGCATGGTGTTTCTTTGTTTCCTCATGGTTGTCCAAACTTTTGGGGTTGCTTGTCCTGGCGATAGAGGTGTTTATAGAAGACTGTCCAAGCCTCAGACTAATGGCCAAGTATTGGATTAAACGAATATTAAGTCTAGGAAACACATACATGTATAAGACACACAATTACTGAATCCATTAGGACAAAGGCTCTAGAAAGACCTGACAGAACCCCAGTGTGCTATCACATATTCAAAGATAAACCCAACAGAAATTGACAACTGAAACAGAACAAATCAGAGACAAAAGCAAAAGCAAACAAACAAACAAATAACACCTTACACATACAAACATTAATCCAGGGAGATTTTGTAAGCTAGGATCAAATATAGAAAAGAGCCAGAGTACCACCAGAGAGAATGGAGATTCTCAGAATGTAATTAGACAACTGTACTAAGAACTAAGATAAAGACAAAAGCCTAATATTAAATACCAAGGCAGTGCATCATCTGGAGAACAGAGCAAGGAGTCTGAGCAGACCGACAGTGTTGCTTATAAGTATGTTAAGATAAAATAAACTTAAAATGGCTGGAAGAAAGGGGAACAGAAGAGCATAATGTGGTTGGAAATATGCAAAGAAAAAGAAAGGAATAGAAATGTATAAAAAATAGGGATGAAAGGAAAGTATGAGAGATATATTGTCCGTACTACCAAAAACTTAGCTAGATATAGAAATATATAAAAAGGCAAAAAAAAAAAAAAAAACAAACCTCCAGAACTGATCCCAGAATGGACCAGTTCACTAGGTATTGATACTACTATTTCTGTTTCCTTAGCGTCTCAGCTGTAAGTGTCCTTCTCCTCGCCTTGGGTTTTTTTGCATTATTCTGTGACCAGCAGAGGTTCCTTTATTGTTCGTCTGTAAGCGTTGGTGTGTGGGGAGGGAGAGGGTACAATAGTGGCTCCTTCTCCTGGGAGTGAGTGAGCAGTGGCGCACTGTTGTTTCAGTCAGGCTTGGAGGTGCCTGTTGCAGAGGGCACTGGTGGCTCAGGCGTAGACAGAAAGTCTTAGAGTTGGGCCTCTCTCGGGGTTTTTTTCTTTTTGATGCTGTTGTTGTTTTTTTTTTTTTTCTCTTGGCAGCCTCCCTGCTGCTGGCATTGCAAGGGGTTTTACTCTAGCCCCGCCCGAGCGCCTGAGGGTGCTTGTTATCCCTGAGCACCTTAGGTGGCCCGCAGGGCGTCTCTCCACTGCCTGTTGCAGAGGCGCCGAAAGAGAGAGAGAGGCTACCCGCACGGCTCCTCCCCCCCGCCCGTGAGCCTGCAGCCTCCAGCCGCCATCATGGCCGGGCAGCTCTCAGGGACGGGCACTCCTCTCCGCGGGCCTCCTCCCTCCTGTCCTCTCGGTCCGTCACCCCACCGGCAACAATGTTTCTCACCCTCAACCGGCTCTCCGGTTCCCACACTCCCGCTCCTGGACCCTCCGTTCAGCCGTGGATCGATGTCTCGGTCCGGGAACGCTGAGCTGCGCTGCGGACCCTCCGTATGTTTCTCACTCCCTCCCGTCTGCCACAGCTCTGCCACTTCACCCTCTTTGAGCCGTCGTAGATGCCTCCCTACCGGCTATGTTGGGCTCCCCGCAGCCCTTTTTGGTGTCCGAGGCCGTCTGCTGGTGTTCAGCTGGTTCTCTGTGGGAATGACTGCGTCCTTCCGTGCATTCCCAATGCATCTGTGGAGAGGGATGCACTCCACGTCTGTCTACTTCGCTGCTATCTTTTCATATTTCTCCCCAGCCATTCTTTTTTTCCAAGCTTCATCTTCAAGCCTCATTTTCCCTTCTGCTCAGGAACTCGGTCGGCGCCGCCCGTGCCTGGGCGGTGGGCCTCCTCCTTCCCTTTCGCAGCCGGAGCCGGAGGCGAGGCCACGCAGGGACGTGCAGGCTGCGCAGGGACGTGCAGGCCGCGCGGGACTTACGGGCCGAGAGCGCGGGAAACGCGGCGGCGCTCGAGGGCCGGCGGGCTGCCCGGGACGCCGCGGCTCCGGGGCCGGGGAAGCGCAGCCCGGGCCGGCTGAGCCCCTGCCCTGCAACGCGAGCGCAGTCGGGTCAGGCGGACCGGTCCCGCAGGGCCCCGCCAACCTGGAAGGCCGGCCCAACCACACGAGGCTCGTTCCCCCTCGGGCAGCCCCAGCTGCCCTCAGGTTTCCGCCGACCGAGGAAAGGCTGCAGGAGGAGAGGAGGGCCGAGGCTCAGCGAGAAGTTTATTCTAGAGGCTCTGGAAACTGAGGTTCCCGGTCTCTTCACCCCTCTCAAGTATTCTAAGCAAAACCAGATGGTTCACCTAGGGCTTTACGTTTTCAAAAACACCGTTAAAGCTTAAGGTATCTGATCTCAATTTAATGTTACAGTGATGAAATATACCTGTTAAAAATAGTACATATGACATACATATGTGTGTATATATGTATGCATACAAATACATATATTATAAATGGGAAAATACACCCTGCATCTTATCACCAAGATGAAGACATAGCCTATTTAATTTTAATCAAAGCTGATTTAAAGATGGTTTATAATTTTTAATTTATCACATTTCAAAACTTCTTTTTAACTAGGTGTTGATTTATTCTTTCCTCATTTATATGTGATTTACAGTTTATAGAAAGAACACTTTTAGGTGAATGATTCCATTTAATCTCTACAAAAACTCAGTGAGGTCAGGATTAAACCCCCCATTTTGTAGACCAGGAGGCTGCAGCTCAGAACCGTCGACTTGGCCATGCATCTATTAAATCACAGTCAGGACTGAAACCCAGATCTTCTCATACACCTTTTTACTAGGAAAAAGTGCCATGAGTTGTTATGACTCATAGCTCTATAATGCCTTACCTTTCCAGAATGGCTGTTATTTAATAGGGGACTTCTAGAGGCAAAAATATTAAGCCTAAAGATGAAGCTTCTAGATATGATTTCAGGTATTACAAGCCTGTGAGACAGATACTTCTAAAATGGCAGGTGGCCCTTTCCACAGAAGCAGAATTCCTAGTGTGTAAATGATGTATCAGATTGGTCCCATGAAGGCCGTCTAGGGATTGCAGTGATGTAACCCCTAAATTGGTTGGGTTCTTGAAAACTCTCACGGTAAGTAAACCATCACTTGGGGAATTTAATCCTTGTGGGGGAAGAGAGTGTTGTTGAGGCCTGGCAGTGGTGTGGAGAGGTGGGTAGGTCAGTTTAGTGAGCAGCTGGGTAGAAGCTGGCGGCTCTCCTACTTCCACTGTTCCTCGGGCCTCCACGTCCTGCAGCGGTGGGCTGCCTGACCTTGTGCTGAGGGCGTTTCTCCTTCAGCCTTCCCTGCCAGCAGGCCCCACTGAGGGTGTCTCTCCCCACACACCTGTCCTCTCCCCGGGGGCAGCTGTTATTTCTTGTCGCGGGTGCTGGGCTTTCCATTGGGGCTGGGGTTCTCTGACCTAGATGGTCCTTGCACCGGACACTAGGGGTGGGCCTTTTTCAGTGTTCCTGTCTTGTCCGTGGCAGCCAGTCTCTGCCTTGTATCTGTGGTCAGTCTTGAGCTAGTGTTTCCTGCCTCTGCCCCAGTGGTAGGAAGAAGCCCCTGTCTGGTGTTGGTACAGGAATCCCCTCTGACTTTCTGCCCTGCTTCCATCTTTCACGAAAGTGCCTGTGAGTGTGGCTGTTCCAGACAGACGTCCTAGCCCTCATTTGGCTTTTATCAGCTCGTTGAGATTTTAGCTGATACCTTACCAGCTTGTATGGTGCTGACCTCTCCAGGCCTTGCCACAGATGAGAGAGTTCTGTGGCCCTTCTCTCCTTGGAGGGGCTGCTTCCTCTTTGGGACTCAGGTTACTTGACTGCCTCGTGACTCTGCTCCCTGGCGGGCTCGTGGTTGTCATTCGGAGATTTATCTGGCTTTTCCTCACTGTGCTGGGCAGGAGAGTTTTGTGCAGCTTTAGCTTAAGCATAAGGCAAGACTTATATTCCTCCATCCAGAGGATATCTTTCCCTCCTTTGAACTTCCACAGGTCTTAACTGGGACCCTTAAGTATTTACACTTTTAACCTGTAATATCTGTGTATCTTACCGCCCCTGAGCTTTATGAAGTCATCTTAATAACTTTTCCATCCTCAACAGCGCCTAGTATACAGTATTTCACACACAGCACAAGCACTCAGTCGGGCATATTGGTGGGTAAAGGGCTTTGTTTGGAAGTGGGTGGGGAAGTCCTGAGGAGGTGATTGGTTAGAAAATGAGGTCATTGTTCTAAGCAGAGGGCAGTAGAGTAGATGTGGCTTTTCTGTCTTTCTGAAACTTTTCTTAGCATGTGCGCATTTGTGTGGTATCCATGTCCGGAATTAGACACCTGATTTGAGTTTACAAGAAATCAGCCGCTACTGTGGAAGGAGACCCTGCAGGACACTGTTCTTTGGAAAAGCAGCTGGACCCATGAAGACATGTTTCCAAAGTTTTGACTTGAAGCAAATGTTCTTGTACAGCAGATTCTACTTTTCCTGCAGATTTTATGATATTAGGGAAATGCTTCCCCAAAGAGATAATCCTCAGTAAACTGATGTGAAAACGTTTGATGAGTAACGACTCAGGTGGTTTAGACAGATGTGTGAGTGACACACAGAACGCTAAGTCCATAAAATGGTACTGCAGTTTTCCAGCTCTAGGGGTTTCTTTATGTCATCCGTTGTCTTGACCTTCTAAGCCATGGTTATTTTCCTCCCGCCTGAGGATTCACTGAGCCCCACTTCTGGGTCCAGAGCGCACGCTCTGCTGCTCTTAGTCTGTCAGTACTTAGGCTGCATTACCACACCTCGCCAGCAGGTGCCACCATTTTTAGGTTAGAATACATGCCGTTTCCTAATGTAAACATATTCTATAGTCCCCTAGTTTTCCAATTCATTAAGTTGAACTTTATATACCCATTTTCTTAAATTGAAGAACGCATTTATTAACATGATGGCATTTGTTTCTTCACTAAGTCATGAAGTGGTTTTCTTTCCCCAGTTTTGTGTGGAAGTTTGGGTGAGAAACCTTTTCCATGGCTGCTTTCAGCTTATTTTTAGGCAGACTCATGGTCTTTCCCCTGACGCTGACCAGCCGAAGGTGGCATCTGATTATTAGTTCTGTTGCTGTGCTACTTAGAGTCACTTATTTCTAAGGAAATGAACTGAGTTGTCTTTCGAGTGGTTAAGGACAGGAACGTTTCATTAACCACACTTCAGTTACAGATGTTGGAAAATAAAGCAAAACTCTTTTGTACTTGCATATATATTGACATCTGAATACTCAACCTAATGCTTTCTTTAAAATTCCTTTCCTTGGGAACATGTATTTATTAACCCATCTGACTCTTATTTTTAGTGGAGAAGTGGTCAGAAGGAACGTCACAAGAGAAGAAACCAGAATGTGTGAAAGAGTTAGGAAGAACATCTGCAGTTTCCCAAGAACCTAGACGGATGGAAAAATCTACGGACACAGAGGAGGACAACATAACTGCACTGCTGTTTAGCAACAAAACCACTCAGTTCCCATCAGTTCATGCTAAGCTGCTGTCAGAGCCTGAGGATGCAACTGAAGTGGTTTGTGGTCCTTCGAAACCGACCACCCCTAAGAATGCTACCCCACCCTCATCACCATTGCCAGCAGCTGTCTCAGCCGAGTTTGCCTATGTCCCTGCTGACCCAGCTCAGTTTGCTGCCCAGATGTTAGGTAATGTTTCACCTGTTCATTCTGATCAATCCGAAATTTTAATGGTGGATGTGGCAACAAGTATGCCTGCTTTATCCGAGGAGATGTTGAGCTCAGAGGCTGCTGAAGATAATGCGGTGGCCACTCCTACTGTTTCTGGAGAGATGGCAGCAGTGCAGGTTCTGAGTGAAAGATCTGTCCATGTAGATTTGGGTTCTAAACCTAAAGATGATAAGGCTGAACCACCAACGGCTTCCTCACTCCCCTTGCAGGATGAACAAGAACCTCCTGCTTATGATCCAGCTCCTGAGGTCCCTTTGCAGGCTGCTATTGAGGTGACATCCGCCGTGCACATAGCATCTATCTATAACGAGGAGCCTGTGATCGAAGGAATTACTTACGTTGAGCAAATACCAGAACAAATAGTTATCCCCTTTTCTGATCACGTTGCTTGTCTTAAAGGAAATGAGCAGTCACCACCACTTAGTCCCATACTTGTACTAGGCAAGACAGCCTCAGGCGTGTCTGAAAAATCTGTGGGTTCTGCAAAATTTGTGCAGTTGCAGAGCGCAAAATATGATTCCTCAGTACATGTGGAGGCAGACGGCTCTACCAAAACAGTGAGCTCTGAGAAATCTATGCACCTTGAAGTGGAGATCTTAGCGCTGGTCCCTGGCAGTGCTGGGCAGGAGGAGTCATGGGAAAACCCTGTGTCCCAGGAGACGGAGGTCAAACCCGCGCTCTCAGGGGACGCTGCAAAAGTAGTGTGCTCAGGTGCGTCTGTAAGATCATCCAGTGGCCCCCAACCTCCTGTTCCAGAAGGTCTTAATGAACCAGAAATGGAACCAGAATGGGAAGCAGCACCTAAACAAGGTTTGATGCAGCCAGGTAAGAAAATTACTTACAAAATTAAAAACTACACTTCCGGTGACATCTATATTTCAGGTAACCATCTAGGTAGGCTTCCTGCAGATTGGCCAAAAGTCTTTATTTTAAATAGCATTTAAAATGCCAAGCCTATTTAAAGGCTTTGTTGTATTTGTGATTTTACTCTTATGAGATGAGTGATTTTAAAGTGACATCACCACTGCCTGGCCTCAAAGTTTGGTCATCTAGCACTTTTGTGTCTTGGACATATGTCGTGAAAAATGTTACAGCCTGTTGTCAGGTACAAAACACATTTACGTGACCTCGATACTCCTGTTGCAAAACCATACTTAGGGGGTGTTGGTTTGAAATTTCTCACTTGTGAAAGTAAAATCAAATAACAACGAAGTATTTACATAGGTGGTGGCATTAAAAACGTGGAAGAAATGGTGGTGTGTTCGACTGCTTTCGCGCTGAGGGAGGAGAGCTCTGCAACCTGGTCTGGGGGCTGGTCAAGCCCTGCCGTGCTGCCTGGGAGCGTCCTGCAGCTGAGGGAGAGGGTGAGAAGTCAGGCTGAAGTTCTGTCACACAGGGGAGCGGGAAGGTAGCAGCAACAGAAAGGATGGATGTGGCGAAGCTGGCCGCTTCTTTCTCTTGGTTCCCCACCAGGCGCCCAAATCAAGCCGCTTTCTAGGCTGTGGAACTATCACTACCGATTTCCTGTGACACAGACACGGGTTGACTTGCTACCTTGATCTAATTCTGGCATTTGGTCTGCTCACCCTCCTGCTCGATCTACACACGTTCAGGGGCTCTTCTCCCTTTAGGGAGGTGGGATGTGCAGGAACCAACCCCCATTCCTTTTGCAGAAACTCTCTCAACCTTGACTTTTACCAGATCCAGAGTGGTAACCGCAGCAGGTGTTTAGAGATCAAATTCTGTCTGGCAGTGTGACAGGGATTCTGCACGGCTGAAAAGGCAGAGGGCAGTGCTGGAGCGTAGCCTGTGGGGCTGGCATTACACTTGTGGCCTAAGCAGCACTTCCATCCCAAGTTACTGTTCTCAAGCGCTTAACTATCTCCAAAGCACTAAGGGTATTTCACAAAAACCTGAAGACTTGGCTTGTGCATATTTTTAATTACCTTCCAGAATGATCAGTTGAAAGCATCTGAAGCTACTGAAAACATAGCTTAATCATGTGCACGGGGTTATTTTCTTTCCTTGGGAAGGAAAAAAAGCTGCACTAGGGATGCATGCCCCGTGTTCAGAGGGTGACTCAGCACAGTTGGGCCAAGTGCAGCTCCTCCATCAGGAACCTCTGCTCTTCCGACCCATCTTCTGGGACTCGTTCTCTGAGATGGCACCGTCCTCAATTAGGCAGGTCTAACTTGACATGGTAGATTCCTTGGTGTAGGTAGATGGATGGAACCTGAGACCTCTTTTTTCTTAAAGATTTACTGTGCGACCACTCAGCCTTCTGCTGCCACCCGTGACCTATGATTTCAAGCTTCGCCTGAGAGGGAGCACGTGCTCTCGGGTCCTAAGTCCTAGATTATCTGATGTTTTGTGTGTGGTGACAAACTGATGGGAGATGATGGTGCCTGCAAAGGGCCAGAGATCCTTGATTATGTGATCAAAAGATGACACCTAGTGCTGACATGTTCCATAAAGAGAACAATCGCTATGCAGATACAGTAACGCTTTTTCAATGACTGCTTCTCAGCCACAGCCCTCGTGTCTGTGCCACTGGCTATCACACCACTGTTCTCGTTTTTCAGCTGCGGAGAAGCTTTTCTTTCACACGACCAAACACAATTTAGCCCTCTCTATAGCATGCTTTATGACACATTACTACAGCTGTTGGTTTACATGTAAAAAAAATAAAAATTACAAAGACATTTCTGTGCATAGCGCCTGATACAGAGACCAAACCTTTAATGCCTGCAAATTTTTTTTTTCTTATAGCAATAGCAGCAAGCGAAGCAGGACAACCACCACCATATTCTAACATGTGGACCCTTTATTGTCTAACCGATATGAATCAACAAAGTCGCCCATCACCGCCACCTGCACCTGGGCCTTTCCCCCAAGCAACCCTCTATTTATCTAATTCTAAGGATCCACAGTTTCTGCAGCACCCACCGAAAGTTACTTCTCCAACTTATGTGATGATGGATGACAGCAAGACGACCCGTGCCCCGCCTTTTATTTTAGTGGGCTCAAATGTTCAGGAGGCACAGGATTGGAAGCCTGTTCCTGGACATGCTGTTGTTTCCCAGTCAGATGCCTTGAAGAGATATGCTGCAGTGCAAGTACCCATTGCTGTTCCTGCAGATCAGAAATTCCAGAAACACACCCCCAACCCACAGAATGCTAGTCCTCCTACAAGTGGACAAGATGTCCCCAGACCACAAAGCCCAGTTTTTCTTTCTGTTGCTTTCCCGGTAGAAGATGTAGCCAAAAAAGGTTCAGGATCTGGTGACAAACGTACTCCCTTTGGAAGTTACGGTATTGCTGGAGAAATAACCGTGACTACTGCCAATGTTCGCAGAGCAGAAACTTAAAAGTGGCAGGTAAATTCTCCCATAATACGTGGGCCTTAACACACTTGAGTTTTCAGCAATTTGACTTGCTGGCCTAGAGAATGAGATACTTTGACAGTGGATAGAGACATGCAGTGTGTGGGGGTGCTCGCTAATCTGACGTGGCTACTGCCCCCGCCTCCCTTACCACCAGTTACTGCTAAACACTTGGCAGGGGCCCTGCACCACAGTGATTCACACCAAGGATCTGGTACGTGAAACATGCACCCATCAACTGACGCAGTTACCTTTAAAAACTTGGTTCTGTGTCTAGCTCCACAGAAGATGCCAAAGGGATGGATTAGCAAAAAGAAAAGACATAGTCTTAGGGGGGATTTTATAACCCAGTTCGCAGGTTTCAGGGGTGGGGAGGAGCCAAGTGAGAGATCACATATGGAGCACCCGGCCAGTGCGGTGAGAGAGCTGCCTCAGAGTGAATACTTACAGCAGGAGGGATAGGTTGGAAACACATTCAAGAGCTAAAGGGATAAGTAGCATTAACCATAGATAAGATAGTTTATCACTCACAAATCATTAAAAACTTTTTATTCAATCAGTACTTAATACCACGTACACTGCTAGCCTCTCCTCCCCCACGTGTGTACAGCAGAGCGAGCAAAACATGGAGCCACACCTTAGCGGGAGAGGAGGACAAAAACGTAAATTACATGTGAAGTATTAGGAAGAAAACAAGTAGGTATTGATACAGGTCCTCCTCTATTAGATGGGGTGTTCGGGCCCAGATATAAATTGACGCTGGCGTAGGAGAAGGAGCCCACAGACAGAGGCCAAGGGTTGGAAAGAGCTGGGGAGAACACATGAGGTGAAATCAGATGTGAAGAGGGGACCATGTAACTCAGGGCCCTGCCTCCCAAAGACTTGGACTGACAGTTCAGTGGGGAGCCAGGGTGACAGCAGCTGAACTTCTGATGGACAAAAGCTAGATTTCAGTTATAGGCAGCTTCAAGTAACTGTTACAGACAGCTCTGTTTTCAAAATATCTTAGGACTGTGCATTACTTACTCATACCCTCTATAGACTTTTAGTGGAGTTGTCAAAATGGCCGTTTTCGGCATGAGATGCTAGGATATCTTAGTGCAAATGCGCAGGTAACATAGTTAAGAGCTTAGTAGAAGAGCAGGAGGACAGAACTTGCATTTCTGATCATCCACTCATTTTACATGTTCAGTTTTATGATTAAACAATTCACATTATTCCTAACAGATGCCGAAAATGACATTGTTTGAGTCGACGTTCAAGGTGGAGTCTGCCACCAAGCGTAATATATCAATAAACTTCATGCAAGCATAAAACCTTGTCATCTTTCTTATTTTGTAATTTAGGGAGTATACAAACATACAAACGCAACAGGTCTTAGAACTTTTCAGACTTGTGATATGACACAATAGCATTTTCCAACTCTTATGTATACACTGTAAAAAAAAAAAAAAAATTTAACATTTCCACTCTAGCAATTTTCTAGCAAGGTTATTTCCGTATTTGGCATTCACACCAAATGAATGCAGGGGCACCTTGCTCTAACTCTGTATTTACCCAGAGAACACTGAATAGCAGGTGAGCTCTCTGGCCCTAGGGACCCTGGCAGCACAAGGACCTTTTTGTAAAGACACTCTCAATAACTTGGGACCCTATTAAGTGCAACATTAGTATATTTGAAAGTTTAAAAGAAACCACACTATTTTGAACATTCTAAAGCATTTATTTAGCATCGAGTAGATTATTTCATTATAACACTTAACTTCAAGACAGCCATTAAAATAACTTACTGGCAGCTACCTAAGGCCCCTTGGAGCAGTATCTGTCTGGGGTTGGGTGGATAAATACATAAGATTAATGCACCCCAATTAAAGGGGCGAAGCTACTGTACAGTAGGTCTCCGTACATATCGTAAGTACATAGGTGCCTTGCAAACCTGAAATGCACAAGACCTCCTTTTATATAGTTTGATACTTATAATACATGAGTACAACTGAATTTCTCTGGTGGCATCTGCCACTGGAAGTTGAAGCATTTAAAAAGGTTTGTCATTATGTAATGGTGACTAAAATCTATATTTCTAGGGTATTGTGGTGAATTGCTGGGTTTTATACATATTTTCAATCAAATGTACAATTCAAACACCTTTTAATTCTAATGACATTAATTATAGAAGACTGTAAAAGTAAATTTACAGCAGTAAAATGAGCAAATGAAATACCTTTTCCGGTTTATAATTTTCAAATCAGGAATCTCTCTTCTGAACAGTCAGACATTTTTTTTCTTTTTAAAGGTGGGAAGGGGTAAAATTTAGAGGATTAGTATGAAGAAAAGCCACCTTTACAAAATGACATAACCTTCTCTGTGAGCATATAAATATTATATAGGAGAATTCTAAACATTTCAAAGTTAAAACATTTAAGCATGGCAGCATAAAAATATTCAAAATAACTTGATTTGGGTTACTATATAATTCCATAAAGCTAAAGTTACATTTAGTTATAAACTTCAGTAACTATGGCAAACAACATCCATCAAAAGCATGTTCTCCAGCAGTTTCCCATACCTCTATATAAAACAGTATTCCAAATAAGCATGTTTGGATAGCAAAATTACCCATTTTTCCTAAGACTTTCATCACCAGTATCACCTTACGCCCTACTTTTGTTGGATGAAATGCAAGTTATTGTGAGAGGGTTTTTTCTTATTTTTAAAAGATGAGTAGAAACCAAGGAAGAAAATTTTAAAACATAGGTTTAAGACTTATCTGTAGATGAGCCAAACACCCCAACTTGTCTACATTTTAATAAATGTCAGGCAAATTGAAGTAGTTTCTGTCCCAGTAGCTGCCCGAGTAAAGCCAGTCCTGCGCTCCGCTGTAGGGATTAGGGCCTTGATGGAACCACCTGTTTAAAGAGAAGAGACAAGATTTATGGGGGAAACTGTTTCGGACCAGAGGGTCCCCCTGCTCCTTCACTAGCCTGCAGACTCCCTGACTGCAGAGATTCACTTCATTCTGTGAGTTAGGGATCTCCAAAGAGACTTTTAAGAAGTGTTTTTAGAGAGCATGTATATAGAATAATAGTCCAAAATAGGTAATGAGACCACCCACAAGGTTTAAGGATTTTCCACAGCATTTAGCGACAGTACTTGTCTAATTGTTCCCCTAAGCCCGTTCCTTACTTTGCACTAGAAAGCATTCTTTTATGCAATGGGGAATAAGGAATTAGGATAAGGAAATCAACTTTTACAACATACCTACAGTAATATGAAGATGCCTGATTCAGAGTAAATGCCCCCCCGCCCAACTCTCAGTTTCATTTTACAAATGAGGAGCGCAATGTCAGAGAAGTGAAATAACCTGCCCAAGCTAGTCACTGATATCAAAGTTATTTTAAAGACCATGATTTTTCAAATATACGATGCTACACACAATCCACTGAAATAAATCTGATCCAAATCTTCCTGGGTCTCCATACTAATATAGAGTCATAGGCCTGCATCTAGCTTTTAACATCTTAACCTGTCTGATCAAATTCTAGAAAGAGCTGCCCAAATTTTCTTGCCCTTTAAAAAACAAGTTACCAACTTCCCACATTCCCAGCTTTCTTTGGTAATGGAAATGCAAAATTACTTGTTCAAAAGGTTCAAATTTCAATTTTTGTAACATTTTCTAATATGATTTAGTTTCCAGAGTAATATTTATGAAAATAGTTTCATATGTCTGTCACTCTTTCCAAATACAAATTGCCTCTAAAAATATTTAACAATTAGAGTGAGGTTAGATTTGTTTGATAAATCCCAAGTGGTCCTATTAATTACTGCAGCACCACCTAAGACAGAAAAAAAAGCTTCAGATTAGGCTAATTCCTTAAAGGCTGATACAGTAAATGCCCACTAGGCCAGATTGTCTAGATTATTACAAAATTATTTTGCTTCTGGGACTCTTCCCTAATTAGAAAATTTAGAAGTCTACTTTAAATGATCAAGATATGTGTTTTCAGACTTTGATAACCAAGCTGGGAATACTTTAAGGAACGACTGTTTGATCAAACCCAAAGAATTTTTGTCTAATATGAAGTATGTAATTTTACTCCTTTTGGTTTCAAAAGTCCAAACAGTAAAAGCACTTTTCTAGTCAGGCTTAGCAAAATCAAGCACTTCAGAAATTCAAGCAAATCAAAATCAAGGTAATCAAAAATAATTCTAAAAATTAACCAAGCCTCAGGCCTGTGCCACAGGATTTCTTCCATACAAAGTGGACAACAGGAAAGTCAACTGCAAAGGGACTTTGCAGAAAGGCAGATTCAATAGCAAAGGACTTTTTTGTTGTTGTTGTTACATGGAAGCCAAGTTCTCTAAAGGCCATGTCTGCAAGGCCTCCCTCTGGGGAGCACTTGTTCTTGGGGAGAGTTGGAACACGGCACTGCAGGTGAGCACCTCAGATCTGAAGGTCTGAGACAAGGGACTAGAGTTTCTCTCAACGTCTGGTCTCCTAATTTCCAGCACTCGTGTCTGGAAACCTCTGCTGCCATCAACGTACCCCCTCCACATACAGAAAAGTCCACGTTGTCTTTCCAAAGTCTTATTAAACATTTTAGGCAAGCATGGACAAAGGAAAAGGGGGGCAGCAGGAGGAGGTGTCTTTGTTCTTCGTTAACCTTTAGTCAATGTTTCTGAGTCTACAGAGTCCATGGGTCTATATCAGTAAAATAACATTCGATACGATACTAGTCCTGCATGATGCTCGTACTGGGGGAGGAGGTGACTTCAATTATTTTGGCCTCATCACCCACCTTCTCTCCAAATCCTGTGTCTCTCACTAGTCCCCTCACATCCTCCCTGCATAGCCCCGCTTGTTAAGGTCTCGGGTCTCCTCTAGGAAAACAGCGCAGGGTCACCAGCAGCCACTTCCACATGCGGGAGCCAGAGTTTATGCCTGAAAAACCCCAGAGCCTGAACTCTCTGCCAATGCAACTGCATCAACAGGAAAGCCAGCTTTTCGTGTGGAAGAATTCGGGACAGGTTACAGTAAGCTTCTGGGTTTGCTTTCTGAGGGGCTGGTTTCAGCTCTACCCAGCAGAACATGTTCCTTTACAAACTGCCCCACCCCAACCCCGACACACTAAACCAAGCTGTTCAAAAAGCACAGTACTGGTCAGGAGAAGACCCAGTCAGTGAACGCCACCTCTCACCACCACTGGGAAAGGGCTCCAAGCACACATTCTTTCAACAAAGGCTCAGAGGTCCATCTTTAATTTCTGTATATTCATATAAGATCTACTGATGCTGAGACAGCGGGAGAAGCAAGCATGCGTAAGGCTCCAAACCGGAGCTCATAAATGTAGTTTCTAGGTTTATTTTCAGGCTACCACACAACTGTCTAAAGCTCCTTGCTTTCTGCATGTAAAACGTTACCTGACAGTAAATATCGTTAGTGGACTTTTCGCTTACTTTACACACTTGAAAACGTGGCCAGAAAAATAAAGGAGTTATTAATTAGAAATTGGGAATTCCTTGATGGTCCAGTGGTTAGGACTTGGTGCTCTCACCGCCCTGGGCCTGGGTTCAAACTCTGGTCATGGAACTAAAATTCCACAAACCATGCGGCATGACCAAAAAAAAAAAATACAAAAAAATTTAGAAATACAATACAAAGTGGGTTTTCTGCAAAAGAGACTAGAAATAACGATTAAAATCTATCAAATCTTTTCAGAAAGGACCGCAGTAAAACAATGTACTTTTGGTTTTTGCGGTTCTTTCTAATCATGGTCTGCGGCATACTTCTCCGTGAGCAAATCTCTTACATGCAACACACCAGCATCTGGTTTCTTCACATACAACGAAGGGGCTCGCAGACTAACGGCTTTCCAGCGCTTGCCTGGGCCCGGCACGTGTGCGGGTGGGAGAAGGTGCACCCGGCCGCTCAGGCCTCGTCCTGCCCGAGCGGCTCTGTGGCCACGTGTTCTGTACATGCAGATTCTTTATGCATTCATTGGCAAAAAAGATTTTGATGCTAACAAAAAAGTCCAAAATCCACTGGACTAGATAATATCTAAGGTCATTCCTAGTTCTAATAAATGTGTAAGACACAGCAGGGCTACCAATACCTACTAAACTGCTTGCGAAATTATGCCCACATTGGCTCTGAAATTTATTGAATAACTTTGAATAATGGGACAATGGTTTTCTATTATGTAATAAAAACGAAGAAAATGTTTTTCTTCTATTCCTGTTTACAAGGGATGCTATTACTCAATATAAGTGACTAAGTAACTCCTGATTCTTAAAAAAAAAAAACTTTCAATACTTGCACATTTTATTGCCCAGTTTCTGTTTCTGAATGGAATCCAAGATGTCACTTTAACAAACTGTATTTCCGTGATATGTCAAATCCCTTGTGTCTGGAAGCGTAAAGGCATTGTCTAAATATCCTTGATACATGATATATGTATAAGCAAACAGCCCTACGATTTACTCATATAAAAGCAAATGGCTCCAAACCTACTTTGTGCCGAAATCTGTAACTCTACCTTTCTTCTTAAAAATAGAAGGGACAGTGTTTTGGTGGATAAGGAGGAAAGATAGGTTGGTTAATTGACACTTACCTGTGATAACTGTGCAGGAATATTTTAACCTTAATTTCCAAATAATCCCTCTTCTATGCACACATGCAGCCCTTTCAGCTTGAACTTGGGCAGTGGAAATTACTTTTCTCTCAGGCCGGGGGACAACGCGCAGGCTGTAGCGAGCCCCACTCTGCAGTCCCACATCTGCCAGCCCCTCCTCGACCCCAGCCCCTCAGCGCACCTCGTCTTCCAGTCCTCCTCCGACTTGGACCGGTTCTTGCGGGCCGCTCTTTGTTTCTCCTCAAGTCGCTTTTTTTCTTCACTAGCTTGATCTAGAATCAGCACATCAGTGAAAAACAGTTATTCTGCAAGTAAAGACCACACGGCACAGCACTAGGCACAATCACGTTATGGAGTCAGGCATTAGCACACCTCCATTTTATCAGAACACAAACACCAGACATCACGTTAAAATTTTAAAACATCCCTAAGCCAGCACTCAAGAACTGGTCCTCTCCTTCTACCGCCTTTGCCCGTAACAACCTCTGCATTTACCCAAAATGTCTGCTTATTCTTAAGGCCAAAAAAGTCATGTTAAAATGCTTCAGTGAAAAACTGGGTGGAAAAATTGAATACATGTGAAAATTTTCTTAATTCTTAGACCTCACAGAGCTCCTTTAGATTCCATTTATAAGAAATTTAAACAATTTTCCAAAGTGCTGTTGCACTGTCTCGCTGATAGTTCAAAGGGAGGGTCAGTGTTTAGTTAGAGCAGGGTTTCTCAGCCTCGGCCCTGATGACCCACTGCACCCCCGATCCTTCGTGGGGGGCCGTCCTGGGCACAGCAGGACATCAGCAGCACCCAGAGCCTCCATCCACTAGATGCCAGCAGCAGTTCCCCAGCTGTTTCAGCCGAAGTCTCTAGGTGTGGCCACATGTCCCCTGGGGGAAAAACTGTCCCCCTTTGGAGAACCACTGAATTAGGAGAAATTTAATAGCACAAGATAAAGATGTTAGAATTAACTAAGACCAAGCACTTCTTTGAGGCTCACAAGGTGCTATTCTGAAATATATGGTAAAATAACTAGTCAGAATATGGTTAAAGTTGACAAAGATGCTATTATTTTCGCAAATTCCCCTCTAACATGTAAGATATGCCTCTCGCCACATGTACTACATTAGATTATCAGGGAGTATCACTGAGACAATGAAACACGAGCTCCTAAGGTCCACCTCAGATTTCCAAATTTAAAACAAAATTTACTGAATTTAAATTGAATTTTAATTTTAAAAAATCTCTAAGACTAAAGATGCCTGTGCTAACATACAAAATGCTGACAGTGACCAGGAAGAAAACAAACCATCCTCCTCAAAGAAATCAAGCTTCACTGGTGCCACCATCGGGTGCTAGTTACCTATTTCCCCGTTTTCCATGGCTCTGATGTCAGGCCGTAGCCTGCAGTCTGTCTTAGGAATCACACTCTCCATTTCCTTGTCAACTTCATTCAAAACCATTGCAAAGCTAGTAAAATTATACATCTGAAAAGAAGAAAATGTTCAATTAACATATACCAGGACATAAAAGCAGAATGAAACCCTGAAGGTAGAAAGATTTGACAATGATCCCCCATCTGCTCTGTGGTGACGGCGGCTGGCCTTTCTCAGACCACACAGCTCAGTGTTTTCACCCCAGTCAATGCCACCTGTGGGCATCTGTCTCAAAGAGACCCCCTGAGCAGGCCTCCCAGCATGAATGTCCTCCACCCCCACCTCCTCAAAGGAGATTCTTCATTAAAATCCTTACCTGCTCTATCTGGCTGCATCACCTTGTATTTAACGACAGCCAGTCTTGCTCCTCAGTAACTGTTAGGAAGCCCCCCAAAGCCCCACCCCACAGCATCCTAGCCAGCCAGACACCAGGAGGCCCAGGCGGCAGGAATGCCAGGTGAGAAGCCGCAGAGGGATGACTGAGGAGCTTCGATGGCCACCCGCCTCTGCCTGGTCCCGCCTGGGCCGGGGAAAGAGCACCGTCAGAGCCAAGTGACAGGCAGCTGCTGTGGGCACGCAGCCTCACCTGGGCCGAATTGGGAGGCCGCGGGGCTATCCGCCACAGGAGGACGCTCCCAGGGATGACTAACACACTCTCGGAATCTGGCACGGGCATCTCATCCGACTCCTCAGAAGCGCTCACCTGGAAGAACCAACATGAACAGAACTGAAATGTTTTAAAAAGAATATACTTACAAATTGTAAAATAAGCACCACTGATTGCACAGCATTAGACTGTGACCGTATGAGGGCCGGGGCACCGTGACTTTCTCGTTTTCACATCCTCACCTTTCAACCCAGGCCAGGGAGCCAATAAATGCTGGGCGAGTAAGTGCCGTGAGCCTCATGTGTTCCCTTGTTTAGAGTTACATGCATTCAAGGCCTGATCACCACCGTCATCACCAGTGTGCCTTCACTATTGTTTTAATATTTTTAAAGCTTTTTTGAAGCCAAAATGACTCATTTAAGTATTTATTAGAACATTATGAGGGCAAGAAAAGGTTAAATTTTTGGAGCATTTAACTAAATTTATCAGTGACACAAACCAGTAGGGATCCTGAAAGCACTCAATAAAAAGATTTAAAAAGATGTTAGGCTAAAAAAGAAACTAACACTTCCTCTAGCTGCCCCCCTCCAATCCTCCCTCCACGCCCCGGGCAGAGCCATGCTAGCAGCTCTCTGTATATTTAGTCCTTAAGTAATAAACCCATGAAGTTTTATATATAAAGGATTTAAACCTTTGGAAGACTAATATTCCCAATGTCACAGTTATCAAATCTAGAACTACTGGCTGAGATATGCACTTTTAAAAACAGCAGCAGGGGACTTCCTAGGTGGCGCAGTGGTAAAGAATCCGCCTGCCACTGCAGGGGACAAGGGTTCGAGCCCTGCTCTGGGAAGATTCCACATGCCGCGGAGCAACTAAGCCCGTGCGCCACAACTATTGAGCCTGTGCTCTAGAGCCCGTGAGCCACAACTATTGAGCCCACGTGCCGCAACTACTGAAGCCCACGCACCTAGAGCCCATGCTCCACAAGAGAAGCCATGGCAATGAGGAGCCTGCACACCACAATGAAGAGTAGCCCCTGCTTGCAGCAACTAGAGAAAGCCCCATGTGTAGCAACGAAGACCCAATGCAGCCAATAAATAAATAAAATTAATTAATTAAAAAAAAAAAAACAAAAAACAGCAGCAGGGAGGGGACAACACTGGTGAGAAGCTTCCCAAGGCATCTGAATACACTTGGGAGCACCAGAAATCCGCGGTGGCCTCTGCCCAGGGGAGGCGAGACTAGACGGGGTGGAGCGTGAGGATGGCGTCTCTCTCCACGGGGCAGGGCTGTTTTTCCACAAAGACTGACTGGGGGTTTCTGGGACACCAGGGGAATTTCCTGGAGTTTCGCCAACATCCTCCTCTGCCCTCCGCCACCCCACCTGTGTTAAAGGGAGGGCGAGGCCATGTCTTGGCCAAGCTGCCTTGTGTTGGCTGAGCCGCCACCCAGGAGTCGGGGTCGGGGCCCGGGACCCTGCAGAACTTCCTTCTCCAGCCCCGTCAGTCTCGGTGTCACTGCAGACGTGTTCGTGCACCTCCCGGAAGGAAGGGGAAGCAGCGGAGACCCGGGTGGAGGAGGAAAGCGGACTGTGCGCAGAGACAAGGCAAGGAGGGGAGGAGAAGGCTGGGCCAGGGAAGCGGTGCTGCAGTCAACTGACCAGCTGCTCTGCCCTGGGACCCTTTGTAACCGGTTTACAAAGAAGGTCACTTAGATGTACACCTTCTGTTTTTGAGGAACGTTAGGGCTTCCTAATTCTGCACATGTAAGAGTCACCCAAAAGGGTCCCAGAGAGCACGACGCGGGGGGGTGAGGGAAGCCAGGAGCCGCGAGCTCTGAGACGGTGTTCGGGCACCAGTGTGATGCTCAGAGCAGACGGGACCTGAGCTGTCTTCACCAGGAGCCCTTGACCTCTGTCAACTCATGGGACGTGTGGGTGCTATTACTGCCCCATTTTACGAGGTGCTGCGGGAGAGAGAGGGTGGGCATCTGCCCAAGACGAACCACTGAGACGTGGGGGAGGTGGGCTTCTAAGCAGAGCTCGTGCTCAGAACTGTGATGCCCGTTACCGGTAAGTAATCAGTCCTCCGATGCTTCCTGTCCAAACAGGTACAACCTCTCTTTAGCTCAGAGTCTGACAAGAAGCTGTGGCCTCACACTGGAAGAATCTAATGTTAAACTGTCCCTCAGTTAAGAGGAAGCCTAGTAAAAGGAAGACAGCCATCCAGGAATGACTCCCTTAACTGTGATGCTCTCAGCGTCAGGGATCTCAGATACGGAAGAGGGCAACACAACTGCTCTAAGCATGAAAACGTATGTGATCAGTCTGGGTGAAATTTCAAGTATTCAAATGATCTCAACTGCTAATGCACATAAACAGAAAGGAGACAAGGACATGTGTCTCACTAAGATGCCTCCAACTTTGCAAAGCGATGTGAATTCTATGCCGCAGGTGTAACTGCACGGCACACGCACATATTCCACAGGAGTTACATCAACATCCGCTACCCAGGCAGACCATCTGTTCATTAAGAAGGTTCAGGAGAAAAATTACATGCATTAGCACCAGATATAAAAGGTCACACTGTGACCCACTAACACGCCACCTCCAAAAGGATTAGTACAAATTCAGAGAGTCCAGGGATTCCTTCGATACCACCTTCCAGGATGTTCACCTGTTTGCTGTTCTTCTTCTCTTCAGTATTTTTCTTATCATTTTTTTTGTAAGCATCAAATGTGGCGGGGTCAACACTGTATAAACATTCTGTCCACTTCCCATAGAGAGCACAGAGCTTCTTTTTGCTGACAAGAGAAACTGACGTTTAGTCAACAATTAAACCAGTGTTTTGCTATAATTAAATATTATTATAAAGATGCTTACAAATCAGATTCTTTTAAAGAAATAGATATTTCTTTGCAGAAGAAAGAGTTTTTCAATTTACTGAAATGCTTGTTTCCCAGGCAATGGCAGATTTTAATAACAACATTTTAGTGAACGATACCCATACCATTCAACATTTAAAGTGGAAACTTTACCTTTTATCTTGAATGTAGCCTTCAACTTTGTGTAATTCCTTACCAAAAAGGCCACATGGCTTAAAATTCAACACACATTTGTCCCCAGTCCTGTAAAGGACATAGTGAGTTCACGTTACCATTCAATATGGAAGCAGCAGGAAAGAACAGTGACTGTGATAACCTTTCTAGCAGCACCTGCTCTTTACTTTCTAACGCATGCCAGGCTCCCCACAGAGAGTATCATAATTAATCCACAATCAGCACTGGACCCACCATGAAGAAAAAGTAAGCAGGGTTCATAAAAAATAAGTGACTTGCTGTTACGGAATGAATAACTGCCCCCCAAATTCATGTGGTGAAGCCCCAGTTACTCACGCGAGGATATTTGGGGGTAATCAGGTCGTAAGGGGGGAACCCTCACGAATGGGATCAGTGCTCTTCTGAGAAGAGATGCGGAGAGATGACCCCTCCCTCTGCCATGCGACAACACAGGAAGACGGCCAACTTCAAACAGGAAGAGGGCCTTCACCCAGCATCAAATCTACCAGTGCCCTGACCTGGGACTTCCCAAGCCTCCAGACCCATGAGAAATAAACGTCTGCTGTTGAAGCCACCCAGTCCATGGTGCTCTGTTACAGCAGCCCAAGCCGACTAGGACACTGGCCTAAGGTCACAGAGTAGCATCTGAACCCAACTCTTTTCAACGTTCCTATTCCTCCTGCCATCCACCCCCATGTGCACCACGCAAACAGTGTGAGCTGAGGGAAGCGGGAATGGAGAGTCCCCGAGACTGTGGAAGCTCTGAGTTCACCAGTCTCCCCTAATCAGGAACTTTAATAAAGGCTCCGCTCTTTAAACAGATGGGCTTCTATTTACTGCAGAGCTATACTGCCTGGTTCTTAGATTATCATCAGGCTCTACTAGAGCTTTGAAAGGAGGACTGCCGGCACCCCCTGATGACAACTGCAGGGACGGGGGGGCGGGGGCGGGTGCTGAAGCGCCTCACTTGTGGTTTGTGATCTCCACATTGCCGTACTGCTCAATCCAGAGCTTCCCCACAATGATGTTGTGCACACAGCAGGTAGGGTTTGTCCATGTGTATGCTTCACTGTGTCTAGAAAACAGAAAGAAAACCAAGCCCAGAAAAATAAGTGAGAAGTGTTACTCGGTTTAAAAAGTGCATTTGCCTCAAACGTCATTACTCAGGATAACACATCAGGCTGCTGAACAGGACTAAACATCGAAGACCGTAAAAACTCTGCCGGTATTAATCACAGTAAAATGGGTACCATCTGACTACTCATCGTTTCCTAAAAGGATGCAAAAGCTTAAGGAAAAAACTCTATACTTCTACCAAACTCCAAACAAACTACGTACATAATCATCTTAAGCATGAAAAGTTTGGTGAAAAGATAATAAATAAAATTAAATTAGAGGCATAAAATAAAAATGGTCTATTTAGTACTTTCCAGCTCACCAAAGGGAAAATTTGTATATATGAATAAGCTCCAATTTTACACATCCTTAGCTTTTGAAAACATTCATTTTACATCTTCGTACATTTATGTTTAAATTTATTTTTAATTTACAAACAGTAAAATTCACTCTTCTTGGTGTATCTAGCTCTGTGAGCTTTATTAGCGCATGTGTAGATATTCGTAACTACTACAATCACAATACAGAACAGTTCCGTCACACCCTCCACAAATTCCCTTATGCTGCCCCTCCCCCATCCCTAATCCCTGAACAACTCATCTGTGCTCCACTGCAATAGGTTTGCCTTTTCCAGAATGTCATATAAATGGGATAATACACCATGTCACCTTTTGAGATTAGTTTCCTCATTTGTATAATGCATTTTAAATTCTATGTATCAATAATTTGCTATCTCTTATTTCTGAGTAGTATTCTACTATATGGATGTATCATAGTTTAACCATTTACTCACTGTAGGATACTGGATTGCTTTCAGTTCTCGGTGATTATGAATACTACTACTATAAACATCTGGGCACAGGTCTTTGTGAAAACATGTCTTTATTTCTCCAGAGTAACGCCTAGGAGTGGGTACCTGAGTCACCTGGTTAACACAGGGTTAACTCTGTAAGAAACTGCCACACTGTTCTGCAGTGGCTCTACCATTTCAGATGCCCCCCAGCAATATATGAGATTTCTAGTTGCTCTACATCCTTGCCAGCACATGGTACTGCCAGTTCTAAAAATTATTTTTGTTTTAGACATTCTAATAGGTGCATAATGCGATCTCACTATGATTTAATTTTGTATTTCTCTAATGACTAACGCTGTTGAGCATGTTTCTGTGTCCTCATTTGTCATCCACATGTCTTTCTGGTGAAGTATCTGTTCACACCTGTTGCCCAGTTTCTTACTGGATTCTTTGCTTCCTTATTGTCTTGAGAATTCTTTACATATTCTAGATACAAGTCCTTTGTTGATAAATGATCTGCAAATCATGTTTATCCATCTATAGCTTGTCTCTTCATTCTCTGAAGAGTTTTTCACTGAGCAAAGAGTTTTTCATTTTGATAAAATCTAATTTATCAATTTTGTCTTTTCTAGACTATGCTTTGGTATTATATCTATAAGATGTCATTGCCTAATCCAAGGACATAAAGATTTTCTCCTGTCTCTTTCCAAAAGCTTACAGTTGTACATTAGATTTTAGTCTATGATCTATTTTTGTTTAAGGTATGAAACATAAGTATGTAAGTTGAGGTTTGTTTTTTAACATACGCACATCCAACTGTTCCCACACCATTTGTGGAAAGGACTGTCCTTCTTCACTGAATTGTGTTTTCACCTTTGTCAAAAATCAGTTGACCACATTTCTGTGGGTCAGTTTTTGGACTCTATTCTCTGTTCCACTGATGTATGTGTCTACCCTTTTGTCAATACATCACTGTCTTGATCACAATACTTTAGTTTTAAGTCTTAAAATTATAAAGTGGGAGTTCATCAGTTCTGCTCTTCCTTTTCAAGATTGTTTGGCTGTAATGTCTCCTTTGTCTTTCCATATAAATTTTAGGATCAACTTCTTTTTATCAAAAATCATCCTGGGGCTTTTTAATTTCGATTGTGTTAATATAAATCGCTTATAGATCAATTAGGGGAGAAATGACATCTGAGTTACATTCAGGCTTCCAAGTATAGTGAGACACAGTATGACTCTCCATTACTCAGTCTTTGATCACTGTACTCAGTGTTTTACAGTTTTCAGCATGTGGATCCTGCAAGTACTGTATTATCTTCATTCTGCTATTGAGCCTATCCTAGTTATTATATTTGTTACCATATTTTTTCAGTACTAAAATTTCTAGAAATACTTTTTTTTTCTTTGCGCGAATGTCCTTCTATTCATTTTAAGAGTGTTCACCTTTATGTCATGGAGCATAGTTATAACAGCTGCTTTAAAGTCTTTGATACAAGTTTAATAACTGAGTCACCTTGAGATTAGAGTCTGTTTATTGTTTTTTCTCCTTTCTTTCTCTCTCATACAAGGAGATTATAGAGTATTTGTTTTTCTCTGACTTACTTCACTTAGCATAATGTCCTTGAGGTCCATCCATGTTGTTGCAAATGGCAAGATTTCATTCTTTTTTACATCTGAATACTCCTCTGTGTGTGTGTGTGTGTGTATGTACACCACAATTTCTTTATCCATTCATCCAATGACGGACACCTGAGTTGTTTCTATATCTCGGCTGTTGTATGGAATATGTATAATATGTATAATAATGCTACAGTGACATGGGGTGCAGATATGTTTCTGAGTTAGTGTTTTTTTCTTTGGGTAAATAATCAGAAGTGGAATTGCTGGATCATGGTAGTTCCACTTTAATTTTCTGAGGAACCTCCAAACTGTTCCCTTTCCTCCACATCCTCACCAATACTTATTTCTAGTCTTTTTGGTAACAGTCATTCTAAGAGGTGGGAGGTGATACCTCATTGTGGTTTGATTTGCATTTCCTTGACGGTTAACAATGTAGAGCATCTTTTCATTTACCTGTTGAGTATCTGTATGTCTTCTTTGGAAAAATGTCTAGTCAGTTCTTCTGCCCATCTTTTAATCGAATCTTCTCTCTCTTTTTTTTTTTTTTTTTGCTATTAAGTGGTATCAGTTCACATATTTTGGATGTCAGCCTATTATCAGATATATGATTTGCAAACACTTTCTCCTATTCAGTAGGCTGCCTTTTCATTTTGTTGCTGGTTTCCTTTACTGTGCAGAAGCTTTTTAGTTTGATATAGTCCCCCTTGTTTATTTTTGCTTCTGTTCTTTCTGGTGTCAGATTCAAAAAAATCATTGCCAAGACGTATGTCAAGGAGCCTGCTGCCTATGTTTTCTTCTAGGAGTTTTATGGTTTTCAGTCTTACATTTAAGTTTGTAATCCATTTTGAGTTAATTTTTGTGTATGATATAAGATAGTGGTCAGGTTTCATTCTTTTGCATGTGTCTATCCAATTTTCCCAACACTATTTATCAAAGAGACTGTCCTTCTTCCATTGCATATTCTTGCCTCCTTTGTCATAAATTAGTTGACCCTATCTGCATGGACTTATTTCTGAGCTCTCTAATTTGTTCCATTGATCTATGTGTCTGTTTTTATGCCAATACCACATATTTTAATTACTATAGCTTTGTAATATAGTCTGAAAGCAGGGACCATGATGCCTCCAGCTTTGTCCTTCTTTCTCAAGACTGCTTTCGCTATTTGAGGTCTTTTGTGATTCCATAAAAACTGCGGGACTGTCTGCTCTGTTTGTGTGAAAAATGTCATTGGAATTTTGATAGAGATTGCACTGAATCTGTACATTGCTTTGGATAGTGTGGACATTTTAACAATATTAATTTTTTCAGTCCATGAGCATAGAATTCATTCCATTTACAACTGCATCAAAAAGAACAGAATACCTAGAAATGAATTTAACCAAGGAGGTGAAAGGCCTGTATATTGAAAATGACAAGACAGTAATGAAACAAATTGAAGATGACACAAATAAATGGAGATATTTCATGGCAATCTTTTTCTATTGCAAAAGAAGAGAACTTTCGACTTACCTAATGTCTAAGATGTGCCAATGTGATTATTTCAATATTTCTTAAAGTAAATTCATTTTAAAAGATGGTTAGACAAAATATTATTACTATGATATACAGAAAGCTTGTCTCATAAGAACAGTCATGAAGTGATTAACTCCATTTTATCTTAAAATAGATCCAAAGAAACATCACAGTCAAATATCAAGTTAAACTTTTTACACCTAGGCTGATTAACAATGGCTATTGCCATGTTTGTCAAATTTTTTTACATGACGGTAGAAAATTTACACTTTATAAAAGCAGTTTCTTTTTCTTCATCTTTTGAACAACAAGGTCAGGTCTGTGTGCAAGTGTATATACTAATGAGTAGGTACACATGAAAAGAGTTAAAGGTGTGATTCCAACTCACTCAAGGAGCTCCAGGGTGATGGTTCCTTTGGGTTCTGCTTCTACGCTCTTCCCCCAGAACTTCAGTTTGGGATAGATTGAGCCATGAAAGATGAAATCATTGTTTAATCCTTCAGCATGAAACGCACTAATGGGTGGGTGATGGCTGACCTGCTCAGAGATGAGTCTGAAACCGAGGTCATCTCTTAGGATTAAAAAAAAAAAAAAAAAAAGGTAGCATTATAATACACTCTCATCACAGAATGTATATGTTATTGTCATTTCAGTCAAAAAGCAACATTAAAGTATTAAAGAAATGGATTTGACAAAGTAAATAATTCTTTGTTATCATCCTGATGAAAAGACAACACATGAGAAATTGCACAAATGCAACCCAAACAATGAAAACCAATGTTATTATAAACCTACCTACTTAAATATAAAGTACACCCATATGAATTTGGGTGATTTTCATGGATTGATGATATTAGCCATGTAAATTTAAAACTTATCATTCCATCTATGTTAAAATAGAAGAATCTAATATGTCTCCTTTTCAAACATCTAGGGAATTAATGAGATCAAAACTTGTGGAGGGAAGAGAAAGATTCAGAAAAAGTAAAGCAAAATGAATTCCATAATTGTATGTAAAGAAGCAAGCTATAGCAGCCAGAAAGAACTGCACCTCTAGGTACATTCACTGTTTCTATGCTAACAGTATAAGTTTATGCTAACATATTTTATACAGCTATTAAAATAACCCAATCATGCCTTATGGTCTACATAAGGAGAAAGGATAACAATCACACAAAATTAGGAATACTGAAATCCTCTTGTAATTACTTTTAATAATGGTTCATTTTATGTATGTTTTCATATTTTTGACATAATCTCTAAAATAAAAACTATCATAGAAACAAACACCAAAATAATTAACTTTTTCCAGTCATACAAAATGTTTGTAAATGCTCAGAAAATATAATTTTCATTTGAAGAGCTATATAAATCATGCAAATTCAATGATCCACCTGGAACAGCGTGAAAGATCTTACCGAACTAATTCGTAAGTCTCTCCCAGAAGTGGGTTGAAAGGCTTTCCAGTGCGTTCCCACTGAGAAGCGACAGCAGATACAGCAAATGCAGCTACACACTGTGAGACAGAGCATTAAGAGAAGTTAAAAATAGCCTTGTTGGCTCCTCATGCTTTCAGGAACTGAAATTTTGCTGAAGACAGTAATTCACAAAATGATTTTGAGGAGTTTAATTACTCTGTATTTTTAACATGGCTTAATAAGCAAACTAATAAGTAAATGTGGATGTTCAGAATAAAAATTACTCTGAGTCTCTATAAGTCATTCCCAACTGTGGTTTTTATAACACCCTGCCAGAGCTATAAACTCTCTCAAGGACTTAAAAAACAAAAACTCTGAAATCCTAAATTACTTTTAATTCCTTTAAAATTTCTAAAAAGCACATCACTTTCAGGACAGGGAGAAGAGCTATAACTAAACAAATTGGTATCAAGGCCAATGAGGTTGGCAAAAGCTGCATTACATATATGAAAGGACAGAAAGACTCCCTTTAGAATGCTACTGCTTTGTTGGAAGGAGAACAATGTATCTACTCCACTCTCCCTGTGTCTAGTCCACCCATATACATCACACAAATGCCTTCTCTTCAGAAATAAATTAAAAACATGCAACTCCTTGTTGTCTTTTGTTTTAACCTATATAGTATGTGTATATTTATATACACAGGTAAGCATAAATATACTTATTTATGTGTGTGTATGTATATATTCATTTCTTCTTGGAAACACTGAGGAAGTCTGAAAGAAAGGTTGAAGTGTTTTTCCCTTAACACGTGCCACTTTCTAAAACGAAGACTCAGAAACAGCTCATCCACATCCAGGTTTGGTTTTGGACCACCTTCTGCTTCTCTTGCAATCCTCACTGGTCTTTCCACTAAGACGGCACTCTGACTAGAGAGTGTTGGGGAAGGAACACATACTACACTCCAAACACGCTGACTATGTATCAATAACATTTCCTAACCTCACATTGGATTTAACATGAACTCTGTATATATGTGTTGGGGGCAAGGGGTTGGGGGTGGGGGGGGGGGTGGTGAGCAGTGGCAGAGAAGACTTTCTAAGACTTAAACCTTTACCAGTGCTTGCTTGACACATACCTGCATTCTTTCCACAGGATCAGCAAATGAACTGGCCTTGTGGATGAGGTATGTATGCTCCATATATTCAGTGAGTCGCTGAAGGAAGCTCAAAGGCTCATTAAATATAACTGGCATGGTGATCTTGGAGAGCTCCTATTTAACAAGAAAAGGGAAACTGTGATGTCCAACATACACAGCAAATTTACATGCTGCTGTCTCTACATAATATGTTCCTGGAAAGAAAGTCACAGAAAACAGCAACCCATGAAATTTAATTAGTATCAGTTCAATTTCATAAATCTTCCCAGAGCATCTAATGATGTGGAGTATATTGTTTTAGGCCTCAAAGGAAATACAAAGACTACCCAAACATTCTCCTTGGCTTCGAGGAACTTGCAATCTACTGGTGAGCAGTGAGATGATGACTATTAATAAGTCTGCCTCAGGTCAGAATTAGGAAATGGCATATAAAGGTACCGGAGACACAAAGACCAAAAATCTTCACAGTGGACTGAGGAGCATTTACCATTTTTGTGGATAATTTTTCAAAGGAATTTCAGACTGTTTCTGACTGACAACTGACAGGTTTTCTGAGAAGGCTATTGTGTATTTCACAGAGTAGGTTTTAAATTCTTTCTGCTAGAATGACACAATCACAGTAGACTTCCAAAAATAACTCAATGACTGGGCAGGCGTCCTCTGACCTGAATTGCAACCTTTCAACTCCACTTACCATATGTTGCCAGCAAACAGCAGCACCATGAAATCTTTAAAAAATTCATCAGATAAAAAAAAAAAAAAAAAAAAAAAAAATTCATTAGATAACAAACTTATCTTAGTTTTCTCTGGAATATTCTGCGGATCTTACCAACCTTCCACCTACTATTATTTACCTTTCCCGTGGGAATCGCATCTTTCATGAAGCCTGCTGACTAAAGTCATGATTACGTGCACAATCCCAAGGCACCATCCATGTTGAATGTCACCTGTTTTGGCTCTGACTTTTCCCCCTCTAAACATCCACATTCTTATGGATGTGCAGAATTAAAAATAAAGTAACCTTCATAAAACTACTATCGTAATGCATAAAAAAAGCTCATTCATGATCATAAAATACTGCAGAATGCAGACAGACATGTAGTATCTCAACGTAATGAAAAGAAATGGTAGGTTTATTGCTGCCTCACTAAGAAGACAAAGGAGAACAGGAACACATAAGGAGATAAAGAAAAGAGGGCTTTACTATATATACCCTGAGATCTCAGTAAATGCAGAAATTCACTGCTGGGGCCAAGTCAAGAAAGCTGGGACTGCCAAGGCTTGTCTTAACTGAGGCATCTCAGACTCTCTTTCTCCTACTTAAAAATATCTTCATGGACTTTTTCTTTAAAAAAAAAAAAAAAAGAAAGAAAAGAAAAAGAAAAAAAACTAATAAAGGAATATGTAATTCTCAGTAATGGAAGTAAAAGCATGAAAATGCTCCTCTTCTCAGAGGCAAAGCACCACCAACAGTTTGAGAGACACTGCTGTGTATTTACAGACACATATGTACACATGTGGGTATACAAATATATCTTACTGGATTTTTTTTTAATGCATGGGATCTGCTCTATGTATTGGCTCATTACTTGACTTTTTTTTTTTTTTTTTTGCTGTTCCTGTGTTTGGAGATCTTACACACACATACAGTACATCACTGAGCCCATTAAGTTCTTTGTAATCGCTGTACTGTGCAGTGGTAAGACATCAGAACCAGACTGAGTTCCACTGTGTGCTTTCTCATTTACTAGCTGTGTGACTCTGGCCAAGTTAAACTCTGCCAGCTTCCTTATCAATAACATGGCACTAATACAACAGTGTATATAACATAATCTACTACAAAGCATCGCTGTAGGACTAATATTTGCAAAACTCTTAGACCAGTTCTGGGCACATTAGTAAATGCTATAGGTATTTCTTAAATTTTTGGAAAAAGTCTATATATAGATGTACCATGAACTATTTAATCTTAACTTTTAGAACATGAATAAATATGGCTTTAAAGTAAATTTCTGTAAGTGGGATTTCTGGGTCAAAGTTGTATGGTCATTTAAAATTTTTCAGTTACTACCAAGCTGAAAGCCTTTCCAAAATCCCTTTATCAATTCGTACGCCTACGAATGCTGCTTGGAAGTCAGATTTTCTCTTAAAATCAAAAGGGGGGGGACCACTTCCAATCTGTTCATTCAGTCATGTTCTCTTTCTTTATGCAAACATTTAATTGAAGAATAGTCAAAGGTTGTAATGGTGCTTGGTAGTTCACATATAACTCTAAAATGAAGACTAAAAGACAGAAGTATTAAAAGTAACTATAAACATAACAATCTGTTAATGGATACACAATGTTAAAAGATGTAAATTGTGACACCAAAAACATAAAAGAGCTGGGAGTGTAAAAATGTAGAGGTTTTGTATGTGTTTGAAGTTAATTTGCTATCAGCTTAAAACAGACTGTTATAATTATGTTTCATGTAAGCCTCATGGTATCTACAAGGCAAAAAAACCTATAGTAGATACACAAAATATAAAGAAAAAGGAATTTAAGGATACCAACTACTGAAAATCATCAAAATCACAAAGGAACAGAGCAAGAGGAAAGGAACAAAGGAATTACAAAACAGCTAGAAAACAGTGAACAAAAGAGCAACAGTGAACCCACACCTATCAGTAATTACTTTGAAAGTAAATGGACTAAATTATCCAACCAAAAGACAGAGCAGCTGAATGGATTAAAAACAAAAACACCAAGACCCAACTATGCTGACTACAAGAGATTCACTTCAACTTTAAGGACACACACAGAAAGAAAGTGAGGGGATGTAAAAAGATATTCTATGCAAATGGAAACAAAAAGAAAGCAGGGGTAGTTATACTTATATTAGACAAAACAGATTTTAAGCCAAAGAATGTAACAAGACACAAAGAAGGTCATTTTATAATGTAAAGGGGTCAATTCATCAAGAGGATATAACAATTATAAATATTTACGCACTCAAAACAGGAACACCTAAAAGCAAATATTAACAGATCTTAAAGGAGAAACAGAAAGCAATACAAGAAAAGTAGAGGATTTCAATACTCCACTTGCAACAAACGATAGATCATCCAGACAGAAAATCTTAGTAAGGAAACAACGGGTTTAAACAACACGTTAGACCAAGAGACCTAAGAGATATATACAGAACATTGCATCCAACAGCACTTCTGAAGTGTATATGGAACATTCTCCAGGACAGACTATGTATTAGGCCACAAAACAAGTCAATAAATTTTAAAATACTGAAATTATATCAAGCATCTTTTCTAACCACAATTGTATAAAATTAGAAATAAATTACAAAAAGAAAACTGGGAAATTCACAAATACGTAAAAGCAAACATGCTACTAAATAATCAATACATCAAAGAAGAAATTTAAAAAAATTTTGAGACAAATGCAAATGGAAATACAACATACAAAACTTACGGGATGCAGCAAAAGCAGCTCTAAGAAAGAAGTTCATAGTAATAAAAACTTACACTAAGAAATAAGATCTCAAACAGCCTAACTTTACAGCTCAGGAAACTAGATGTCCAAAGTTATTAAAAGAAGGGTAACAAAGATCAGAGTGGAAAGAAATGAAACAGATTAAAAAGATAAATGAAAGTAAGAGTTTTTTTTTTTAATTGACAAATCTTTAGCTATACTTACCAAGAAAAAAAGAGGACTCAAATAAGTAAAACTATAAATTCAAGAGGAGATACTGTAACTGATACACAAAGGATGGTGAGACTACTATGAACAATTATATGCTAACAAATTGGACAATCCAGAAGAAATGGATACATTCCTAGAAACATACAACCTACCAAAACTGAATCATGAAGAAACAGAAAATCTGAACAGATCAATTACTAGTAAGGAGACTGAAACAGTAATCAAACACCTGCCAAAAAACAGAAGTCCAAGACCAGATGTCTTCACTGGTAAATTCTGCCAGACATTTAAAGAAGAATTAATACGGATTCTTCTTAAACTATTAAAACAAAAACAGAAACAGAAGAGGAGGGAACACTTCCAAACTCTTTTTACAAGGTCAGCGTTATCCTGACACCAAAACCAGACAAAGAAAAGAAAATTATAGGCCAATATCCCTGATAAACATTGATACAAAAGTCAAGAAAATATCAGCAAACTGAACTCAACAATACATTTAAAGGGTCATACACCATGATCAAGTGAGATTTATTTCAGGAAAGCAAGATGGTTCAACACAAGCCAATCAATAAATGTGATATATGACACTAATAAAATGATGATAATCTGAAGAGATGCAGAAAAAGCCTTTAACAAAATTCAACATCTTTTCATGATAAAAATTCTCAACAAAGTAGGTATAGAGGAAACATAATAAAGGCCATATATGACAAGCCCACAGCTAACGCCATACTCAGTAGTGAAAAGCTGAGTATGGTGTTAGCTCTTCCTATAAGATCAGAAATAAAATAAGGATGCCCACTCTCAACACTTTTATTCAACATAGTACTGAAGTTCTAGCCAGAGTAATCATGCAAGAAAAAGAAATAAAACGCATCCAAATCAGGAAGGAAGAAGTAAAATTATCTCTATTTGCAGATGCCATGATATTATATACAGAAAACCCTAAAGACCACCAAAACACCATTAGAACTAATTCATGAATTCAGTAAAGTTGCAGGGTACAAAATCAACATACAAAAATCAGTTGTGTTTCAATTCACCAAAAACAAACTATCAGAAAATTTATGAAAATAATCCCATTTCCAATATCATCAAAAAGAATAAAATACTTAAGAATAAAATTAACCAAGGAGGTGAAAGATCTATACACTGAAAACTGTAAGACGTTAATGAAAGAAACTGCAGAAGACACAAATAGGAAGATATTCTGTACTCATGGATTATAAAAGTTGTTAAAATGTCCACACTACCCAAAGTGATCTAACAATTCAATGCAATCCTTAACAAAATTCCAATGGCATTTTTCACAGATATATAAAAAACAACCCTGAAAACTTGTAGGGAACCACAAATGACCATTAACAGCCAAAGTAACCTTGAGAAAGAAAAACAAAGCTGGAGGCATCCTGCTCCCCGATTTCCAGCTGTAATACAAAGATACAGTAATTGAAACAGTGCAGAATTCGCATAAAAATAGACAAGCAGATGAACGGAACAGAATAGGGAGCCCAGAAATAAATCCATGTATTTATGGTCAGTTTTTGACAAAGGAGCCAAGAATATACAATGGAAACAATCTAGTGTCCATCAATGGATGAATGGATCAGGAAAATGTGTGTGTATGTACACACACACACACACACACACACACACACACACGACTATTACTTGGCCTTACAAAAGAAGAAAATCCTGTCATCTGGGGCAACATGGATGAACCTGGAGGGCCTTATACTAAGTGAAATAAGCCAGACAGACAAAGACAAGCAGTGCGCAGTATCACACATATGTGAACCTTAAAAAAAAAAATGTTGCACTAATAACAACACAGTAGAAAGTCATTGCCAGGGGCTGCAGGGTGGGGAAAAAAGGGAGAAGTTGGTCAAAGGGTATAAATTTTCAGTTATAATATGAATAAGGTCTGAGGAACTACTTGGTGACATGACTGCAATTGATAACACTGTTTTATATAAATGAAATTTGCTAGGAGAGAAGAACTTAAACGTTCTCACCAAACGAAGATACATATATGAGTGGCTGGATATGATAATTAACTCGATGGGGGGGAATCCTTTCACAATGTATACATATATCCAATCATCTTGATGTAGACTTTTAATATTTGTCAATTATACCTCAAAAAACAAAAACAAAAACCCCACAAAGTTCATCTCTTCTAAAGCAACTTGGCTGTATAGAATATGCATACAAAAAGAAAACTGTTCCAAAATATCTTTTAAAAAAATTTTAACTTAGCACCTACTAGGTGCCAGACACTGTTTTAGACACTGGATTAAAAGTCTCATTATAGCCAATGCTGACCTGGAATTCCCAATTCTCTTTCCTTAACTCTTATATCTCCTTCCCAGTAGGATTTCAAAGTCCAATTCAAGTTTCTCCTCAACTATTCCAGTACTCACTGATTTCTTGCCTATTCCAGCTCCTCGAGCACCAGAATCTGTATTGCACAATTTACTATGTGATCACAGATTATACCACCTGCTGCTATGTCAGAGGTACTAATCAGCTTATCTTGCTAACTACACAGTAATTCCTCAGGGAAGGGATAATATACTCCGCCTGCATCCTCATCACCTCAGGGAAAGCAGAGCACATTGCAGGCGCCCCTCCCCCACATGCTCCTGTGTGTTCCCACTGCCCCCTGAGGTTACTCTTATTTGGGCGTTTATCACAATGCACTACACTCTCTTGACTCTTTCACTAGAATACAAACTCCCAGAAGTCAACCCTCTTGTTTAATGATGCACAGTAGTATACATGGCAAAATGTGTACAAAAGTAGGTTACAAAGCAACACAACCAAAAATATTTTAATTTTGTAAAATATATGTTTTATAGACAAATATTAGAAGGTCACAGCACCAAGAAGTCAACAGTGGTTGTCTCTAGGAGTTGGTCGTCCAGGTGATCCTGATGACCCTCTTCACACTTCCCTGCATTCTCTACATGTCCTAAAATGGGCATGTGTTGCTCTTCCACTTAGGGGTAAGACTGACACTATTTAAAAATCGAATACTTTCAGTCTGGCAAAAGGAAAGGACGGGGTTGCTGACAACCCTGCACCACACAAAGTGGACCACCTTACGACATCCACGCTGACGTTACACTAATCACAAAACAGACGAGAGAAGCACGATGGAAAAGGGGGACAACACAACATACTCAGGTTAGTCCAGTCCTGGGTTCCAGGGACAGCAGAGTGAGGTTAAAGGAATGCCTTCTGGACAGGAGGCAGAAAGGTGGCTGCCAGGGCTCAGGGGGTAGGGAGGTGGGCAGTTGTTTCAGGGGTGCAGAGTGTCAGTTCCATGAGTTCTGTGGGTGGATGGTGGTGACGGCAGCATGGTGTGAATGTACAAACGCCACTGAACTGCATGCTTAAAAATGGTTAAAATGGTAAATATTATGTTAAGTGTATTTTACCACAATTGAAAAAAAGAAAAAAGAACAGGCTCTGAGAGCACACGCCCCTTGCTACCTAAGGCTTCTATCACCGTGAGTCCCTCACCTCTCTGCCAAGTAGAGGCTTCATTATGAACCTCACAGGGCCTGTCAGGATTAGATTAAGTAGTTCATACCAAACACTCAGAACAGTGCCAGGCATATGTTCAGTGAGCAATAAACGTTAGCTGTGATCATTATTATTAATAGTGCATTCAAGATTGCCAAGTCCTCCAAGGCTGCGTAGCGGCAAGGCTGCTTCGAAGGCTGGGATACCTCGTCCTGTCACCTGGCAGCCGACCTGCAGAGAAGCCACTCGCTCGGATGGCAGTGTGGCTTGAGTTCCGACCTTAAAATGTGAGGGTGAGGGAACGACATCTGCTCCCCAAGGAGCCCCAGCCAGAAGGCATCGCGCTGTCCCCACCACTGAGGCTGGTTATCCCATCCAATCACCAAGATGACAGGATTCGCCCTGGCCCTTGACGGTATGTGACATTAAGCGATGCTGTTTCTAGCTCCGCTCTCTTGTTTTCCACATTTTGCTGTGTTGTGCACAACAGCAGGGTGAGAGTTATTTTAAAGGAATTTAAAGGATTTATTCACTAAAGGAATGAAGAACTTTACAAATTTACCTGTAAGTTTGATTCTGAACTTTTTTCCCTAAAAAATACTAGAATGGCTATTAAACACTCACTGAAAGAATAAGAGACATGCTGGTGGGGCGGGCGGGTGACAAGGTGTCTGGCGCTTCTGTCATTACGGCAGCTCAGATGGGAATCCAGGCCTAGGGACTTAATCTTTCATCTCGATGGCAATGCTGTATACTTGGCTGTACCCTCACATCATCTCCCTGAGAAAATACGCGAGCAAGAACGGGGCAGTCAGGGGTCTACTAGCCACTGGCTGCTCACCACCAGTTGGCTAGACTTCATATGAGTCAGCAAGTCAGTGAAAGAGTATGGTGTCAACTCTGGAGACTAAGGTACAAAGGACATGGTTTTATCATCCATTCAATAGTAAAAATTATTTTCTAATCATTTGAAAAGCTCTCAAAATTCTAAAAGAGTCTTTAAGTCCAACTTTGTAACCTAGGATAATGTAAACACCTTCCTGCTTCTTTTAGTAACTTGGAACATAAGCATTCAAGGAAATGAAAAGGCATGCTTGTGGCCCAGTTAACAGACAAGGAGTGGAAGGGACAGAAACACAGTACACAGGGAACAGTACACAGATCCAGACGGCCACAAAAACCACCTTGACTGTGCAGAAGAGTCTAACGTGCTATTTGAAACAAAGCAATGGACTTTTAATGTCACTGCCCGTTTTAGTCTGATTATTTTAAAAATAATCATTTAATTATTTTAATTGTTAAAATCTACAGTTCCCTGGATATGTCATGAAAAACTCTGTGATACAAACTATATTTTGTTCCTTTTTGGAAATTCACAGAGACACCATTTTTACTTACACAATACAATGAAGTTTGTTTGGTATTGGATTCTCTACATATTATATACAACTAATTAGTACTGCATATATTTCAATAACAGGAAGAGCAACAATGCATATTATGAAGGTCAGGTTTCAGGAAGAAACATGAGCTAGAACACTGTTATCACTGAGAGTTTCAGTCAGCTGGAAAAATTAAATATTTATGCCAGGCAATTGTACCTTGTGACCCAGCTAAAAGCAAAGTTTAAATTTATCCATGCAAATTAATAGCAACCAATGATGAAGCTGAAGAAACTCTTAACTGCAGTTGCTCATCAGCTGACAAACTAAGAAGAAGAAAAGAGAAGGCTGCTTTGTCACTTAGGCACTACATAAACAAACAAGGCCAAGTTTGATGCCAACTGAAATGGAAAGTATTTTATACGTAACGCCGAGCACTGCAATACCCAACCGTGCAAATATTTGTGACCTGTGTTAGAGAGAGAAGCTCAGCTTAGGTCTTAAGCTAAGTCTGCCGGCGGGCACAGTCCTCACCCAGGTGTGTGATCCAAGTACTAAGTGGGCTTCTAGGCTCTTCACTGATGGGCAGGTACTGGCAGCAGCCTTGGCTCTGTCCCTCGGATGTGCCTTCTGCAACCCAAGGTTGGCACCAGATCCTCCCTCCACAACAGCCCTACCTCCCACAGCCACAGAAGATGTAAAAATGTATCCTTCTTACAGGTAAGGGCCTCAAAAAGGTCAAAGGTCTCCTCCTCATCTTGTGCTACTAGGTCCCCTCCCTCTCCACGAGATGTCTAGCAGCTGTTAGTTTACCATCACATGAGAGGTTCTTGCCATCTGAATACACGGATTATGCCCAAAGCAGTCACATTAAGACCTCGCAAAGACAGCCCTCGGGGACCACTCTGGATAAGCAGTCTAAACAAGCCTGCTGGTCTCACGCCTTTTGCTGCTGGTTACATACCACTGTGCCTCAGCTCTCACAGACCAGCCCCAGAGAACACAACACCCAGAAACAAAGGAACTACGCACAGGAAAGGGGTGTCTGCATGTGAACTAAATGAACCACACTGTGGGCAGCTGGGTGCAACCAGTGGTAAAGACAGGGAGAAAAAGACAAGAAAAGCTTTGAGGGAAGAGATAAACAGACATCCCTTTCCTATTTTTCCTATCCTGTAGTTGAATATTTTCAGAGTTAGGAGGCTGTATGAGTCCTCTTGATGGCCAACCACTAGGTGGGAATGCGGAAGGATAGCTAAAACACTGGCTGGAAGCCTGGACCAGGTCCATGGTCTCCACACTGTATTCACTCAAGGTACCCTGTGACTGTGGGCAGGGATGCTTTAGGGGAACTGAACTGTGCTCACCGTCCACACACAGTCCTACCTGAGAACTGACAGGCCAAGAACACACCTGCATCAGAGGTCACGCTGCAGCTCTTTTCCTACTTCTCCTTTTACTTGGTTGTGGGTAGGGGAAGACACCCCTTACGCCATCCTGAATCTTAGTATAGTAGTCTTGCTCTGACGTGTAAAACCCTTCAGGGCATCAAGCGAAGGAGTTTGGAAATACAGCTATTGTACCAAGGAAGCCTCCTTAAATCAAGGCACTGTTGCTCTGCAGGGGGCCTCCCCAACTTTCCTGTTTCTGTTAAGGCAAAGACCTGACGTGAGAAGCAGGGTCACCTCTCCCATGTTTGGATATTCTGATTTCAGATCATTGTAGAGTGAGGTGGTAGAGATGACAAATCTTGTTTAACTACTTTGCTTCTTCTGCCTCCTATCTCTTAAGTCAGTATTTATAATGTACCAGTTTGGGCAAAGCTCCAAATCTTATCTAGAGCCGTATCTGTCTTATATTTAGAATTCAAGAATGGGGCAGTTGTACCAATGTGTTTATCTGAACCCAAAAATAATATCAGAGTCCTGACAGCGAGCTCACCCAGGATGCGTCTGGTTCTGAAGTCATGTGGCAGGCATTCTGCATCAAGGGATAACTGAATCTGAGGTTTTGAGGGAAAACATTTAAAGCTCACTGTAAGATAAAAGCATTTCATGAAAAAAGATTGTATTGCCAAGATGTGTTTCAGGGAAAATATTCCCATTTTCTCAACTTCTTATCAATATTGCAAGGTATATGTGAATGAAGGACACAGTTACAGGAATTGAAGTTGAGAGTCCTGGGTAAAGCTTCTTGACTCCATTTCCCAGAAACCCAAATGCCCTTGACTCCAAGGGAAGGTAACAAGACCTCCTGCAAGTTAGAATTTTCCAATGTTGTTGCCAATAACGTTGAATGAAGTCCTAGTTGAGTTGTCAACTTATGGATTGTAAAAAATTATCTTTGATGGATAATATATTACCACCTGATTTTTGACATATACTCAGGAAAAGGTCATAGAACCGAACGATATTGTTAGATATTAAAAATACACAGAACTCCTACTCCCATCTGTCTATTAATATAGCAAGGCTTCTTAATCCTTGAATCTATTAAAAAATAAGAACATAATTGTTACTGAAAATCCTGTTTTATTCTAGCCATACGTGATATTCGCTCTCAGATATCTCAACCCAAGTGAAAAAAATCCTTTTTATGCATAACATTTTATCTTTCGTATCTTCATAAATTTTGTAATGTTTGTTATTTTGATCACTCATGTAAGAATAACTTGAAGCTTTGAGTATGAAATTCTTATGGCCATAAAATATAAATTAAATTTTAATTTCAATATGTATTTTTGTGATAGCAAAGTATGACAGGGTAATCAATAAAAGACCTTTGAAGATGAAAAAAATTAGGGTAATATTCTATAGTAAATATAGAATGGAAATAGGAGTTAAAGAAGCAAACAGAACTATAAAGTTTTCAACTCCTGTATTCAAATCTCTATGGAATTTGGGTGCACTGGATACCTTTAAGAACAATACAACATTGTCACTTTAATAACTTGGTATTTATAACATAACAGACCTTCTTTACCCTCTTATAACAATCCAACACTAATATTCCATGACTCCAAGACATTTAGCAGACATGGCCACCTGGGTGCAGGCGCCTACTGAAATTTTGTGCCTGGATGCCTCACTTGCCTCACCCGCCTCACCCTGGTGCCGGCCCTGGTTTCCAAAGTCATTAAGTATGGACACCCATGACCTAACCTCTGGGGGAGTCCTGCTGACAAATCCTAAAGGGAAGGGAGAGAAGAGAAGAAAGAAAACAGGATAAACAGAAGACAATGGGATTATAAGACTAGAGTCCTTTAAAAAAAGGACAATGGGTGTGAGGAAATAAGAACAAAGAATTCAAGCTACTAACCAACATCAGTATTAATTCTGCACTGGGAATCTGTTTGGTAAGTGCTTCAATCACAGAGAGATTTAGGATTGAATTCCAGTTATGTAAAGTATTCATTTCACATAGTATAACCCAACATTTGGTAACATCATCCTCTCCAAAACAGAACTGGAGAAAAAAGGGTGTCATTAGATTTGGAAATTCAAGTCTCTATATTCTTTTTAGAAAAAAGCAAAGCAAAATGTACGTGGCAGTGGAGGATGGAGCGAGGTGAGCCCGGCTGCAGAAGGTGCTGCAGGGCACCGAGGCCCAGGATGGCAGATGCCTGAGACACTGACATTCCTTCCTGATGAAGACGAAGTTATACCTAGACCATACCTGGCAGATAAGTGCCTATCATGAGTTCTTAAAAGCCATGCCTTCATGGATCAATGATACTCTGCTATAAAACTGTGTCATCATAAATGAGGGGCACTGATTTCTGAAAAAGTGGGGACCAGACCCCGGTTGAGTGTAAAACTGGGAGGTTTCCAGCAGGATGCCCACACTCCCCACTCTGATCTCATATGCTCCCCAAGTCAAGAGAGACATCCTAAAAAGCTACAGGTCAATATCAGATTTCCTCTTTTTTTAAGTTTTTAAACTGGATGTGTTCCATTTTATTATTTTTTTTAATTAATTTTATTGAAGTATAGTTGCTTTACAATGTTGTGTGAGTTTCAGGTGTACAGCAAAGTGAATCAGTTATAGATATACATATAGTCACTTTTTTTTTTCAGATTCCTTTCACGTTCTCGGCTACTTTTAAGACTTATTATTATGAAATGAAGAAACTGGGACTGTGAAGGTACGGGAAGAGCCAGTATGGTAAGTCCATGGTTTCTGTAACTGAGATTTACCCACACAGAAAGGATCTGGAGTGAAGCGTTTGGGTTAAGTGTAACAGAATCACAAAAGTGCAATGGGGTGTTTTAAAAAATGCCTTTGCTTTGAAGTTAAGTGTAATAAAATCGATGGCTATTAACATATTTTTTGACCTATTTTCCTTGGTGGGGGGGCGGGGGTGGTAGAAGGAGGCAGATATGAAAGGGGTTGTTACCAAAAATTACTTTAAAAGATTTATTCTGGTGACGCTATTTGCATTTCTCTCTCAAGATTCAATATACTTTAAATTTCAATTATTGCTCACCACTCACCCCTTTGGACTGATTCCACAAGAGGGGAGGCACCACAGCAGTACCCAAAGAACAGTATTTTCAAATGCCAGATAACTGCCTTTCAGTCACATTAATAAATATTCATCTAGAATGTTAGTCTCTCATAAAGCCTCAGCAGAGAACACATTCCCCAAATATCACCTCCCCTGCAGCTCTTTATAATTTTATGCAGAAAGTTCTATAGAGAGAATTTTCAAAACATTCCATGGTGCTCTCTCAACCCAAATAGTACTGCTTTTATTTGCTTTATTTCATTTATGATTCAGCCTATTTGCACGAACAGTTCTGCACCTAAAAATAAAGGTAAAACCATTCTTCTAGAGAAATAGAGTATCTTCCAAAGTACAACAGGTACAAGCCAACGTAACATTATTTCCCGTCTTTTAAAACAATGGTTAGTTTCCATTTAGACAGAATGCTTCCTTTAGACATAAACTAGATGATTATTGGTCACTAGTCTGAACAAATTCATGACACTACCACTAAACCCGACAGCCAGTGAGACACAAGATGGCAGATGACAGACTCAAGTAAGAGAAATACAGAAAACTGTACTTTTCATGATTGCCAAAAAGACCAAACCATATCTGCAGTTTTCATACCGATTCTGTTGACCCAACAGCCTAAGACAAATGTGGCGCCAATTCTACAGTACCTGTGGGTTTCATTCACTAGCAGGTTACGAAATCAATTTAATAAGTTGGAATCAGCATTAATCTAACATAGTAGAAAATATCATTTGTTGAAATGAGTATTCTTTTGTGAAACTGGTTTTAATTTTAAACACACACACATCTACCTCCTAGATCTCACTGACAAGTATGTTTACTAAGAGCTTGACAAATATTAACTCTGTAGGATGAAATTTTTTTTGTCCTGAAAATTTCACTTAAGAGACTAATATGTATAATTGACATTTAAGAATATATACTTTTGTCTAGACACATCTGGTTTGTCCTGATGAGTATTAATGTAATCAAAATGGAATTAGGGTCCAGGTGTTCTGATTCTTAAGTGTGATTAACTGTTGATAATAACGTGGAGCATCAAGTTAAACCACGCTCTGTCCTGGACAGTTTACATAAATTACCCTATTTCTCTCTCAATCCAGCTATAAGGTACAAATCATTCTCTGAACTTTACTCAGGGAAGCAAGGCAACGTGCCCAGGGTCTCACAGACAGGAAGTGGCAAGGCTGGGATAAATCCTGTTATCCGGCTACAGAGGGGTTAGCTGAATTACTCTCCACGCAGTAGGATCAGAAAATACTTGTTTAAAAAGAAAATGTTTCTGTGATTGGCTCCTTGGAAATTACATTTAGGAAGTCTCAGATGACATGCCCATGTAGAGAACACGAGCATTCAAAAAATGCCAACGTGGGCACACCAGTAGCTGAAAGGATGTCAGGCATCAGAATGAAACTGTTTAGAAAGTGACTATGCTTTCCAGCACAGGGAAAGTTCTTGGAGTACTCAGGCTGCATGTTAATTTGCAAAATTAACAAACAATGTCCAGGCAGATTTTTTAGCAGCTCAGGACTCGCACGGTTTTAAAATTTTCCTCATTCTAGTTGGTCAGTGGTCATGCTAGAAGAATTGAGAGAACTTTACCCAGAATCCTAGCGTGACGGACGTCAGAGTGGCGACATGGACTACTATTTTAAAGGGGATCTAAGGATTTATATAATAGAAAGTTTTGCCATCTGTCACCCCCCTCGCCAAAATCAGATCCACCTGCACAGATAACTAAGTAAGGACACATTCCAAATACCTAACATACACCACACTTACAAATTCAAAGTACAAAGACCTGCTCTGTGCACAGAAGTGTAAGTGAGATTACATTCTATACTGTGGGGAGTCTGGTTTTTCTGAGAGTATTTTTGAATAATTCTATGGATAAACACAAATGTGGTACGGCAACAGGGAAAGAGTTTCCTTTTCCTGTTTCCTTACAGTGAAAAGTCACAGTAAAGTCATTAAATGGCATAAAGAATGGTTCAAATTCTGACAGAAAAACCTAATATAAGACTTTTCCTAATTTCTGATTCTCAAAAGTTTCTATAAACGTTGCTGTACATCACTTTTATGCCAACATCAAGATCCCCTTCCAAAGGATATTCATGAAACACCTCTCAGCTTAATATTATAGAATTGATAGTTAATTTACCATTCCAATACATTTTCTGAGGATGCTCCAGATACTGAAGTCATTTCTGGAAAACATAGGGGAGGGCAAGCTTGTTCTGAAATAAGAAAAGAAAAATAAAGACTTAATTTTAATACCATTGGCATTAGGAAGAAAGCTATTGTCAATTATCTGAGAGCCACAGGCATACATGTATAGACACACCATAAAAATGTGCATCGTGTACAAATGGCCAACAGGTACATGAAAAGATGCTCAATATCACCAGTCATTAGGGAAATGCAAATTAAAACTACAACGAGATATCACCTCACACTTGTTACAACAGCCATCACCAAAAAGACAACGGATTACAAATGCTGGTGTGGATGTGGAGAAAAGGCAAGGCTGTGCATTGTTGGTGGGATTGTAAACTGGCACAGAATGGTATACATTGTAAACTACAGAAAACAGTGTGGCGGGTCCTCAAAAAATTTAAATTGAACTCCTGTATGATCCAGCAATTCCACTTCTGGGAATACATTAAGAGGAAATGAAAATACTAACTTAAAAAGATGTCTGTACCCTCATGTTCACAGCAATGTTACTTATAATAGCCAAGACATGGTGGTGTGAAATCGATCATTCAAGAAAATGTGGTATATCTGTCTGTCTGTTTCTCTCTCTCTCTCTCTCTCTCTCACCCACACACACATACACACAGAGGAATATTATTCAGCCATAAAAAAATGAGGAAAACCTACCATTTGCAACAAAACTGATGGACCTTGGAGGCACTATGTTAAGTGAAACAAGTCAAAGACCAATACTGCATGATCTCACTTACATGTGGAATCTAACATCATCATCAACAAAAACCAATGTCAAACTCACAAAGAGAAAAGATCAGACTCGTGGTTGCCAGACGTGGGGGGGTTGGAGAGAAAGGGAGTTGGATGAAGGTGGTCAGAAGGTGCAAACTTCCAATTATAAGATAAATAAGTACTAGGGACGTAATGTACAACATGACTATAGTCAACACTGTAAGATATAAGTAAGATAGACAGCAAAGTCGTTAAGGAAGTAGATCCTAAAAGTTCTCAACACCAGGAGAAAAAAGTTTTTGCTTTTTATTTCATATGAGCTGATGGATATTAACTAAACCTACTGTGGTGATCATGTCACAATATTGTGAAATGTAATACACATGTAACTCAAACCATCGTGCTGTGCACCTTAAGCTTAGTGACATATTTATATCAATTATTTCTCAACAAACCTGGGAAAAAATGTGCAACATCACAGACAGGATAAAATTGGGTCAATCTGGGCTTGTACCCTATTCACTGCTATTCTGAGCCCTGAAAAGTTTCACAGCAGATCAACTGGCCCCACGTCTTCAGAATTGTTCTGATCCGAATTCTCCTAATTTTCCTGTGTTGGTGTCCAGCTGTTTAAACCACCTCAGAGGTACACTGTCCTTCCATGTGTTGACATATCTGACCTGCTGTTTGGTCCAAGACAGATCTATCATATTCTGATACTCAATAAATTACTCTACTCTAGCTATTAAAAAATGGAAACAAAAAATGCCATTAGAGAACCTAGCTTCAGGTTTTTAAGAAATTAAATGTATCATATCAGTACTTTCCCAAAGACACTGATGTTGGACCAAACTCAACAACTCTGGATATACTGGAAAACCCTTTACAAGTTAACCTCTACAGAAGGAACATTTCCAAAGCCTCTGCAGGGGTAAGGAAATAGCCAAGAGGAGGGTGGCTGTCGGTGGCAAAGGGTCTGAAGCTCGGGTGAGCAGCACACCTGAGCTCAGGCATGCTGAGCCCCAGCACCACCGGGGGAGGAACAGGAGGTGCCCAGAACAACTTCCTGAAACATTGTTATCATCATGCCTTCTCTTCCATTTTCTCAGGTTATAGCCACGGATGCTGGTTTTCCAGGTGCTGTCTGAAATATACCCATGTCACTAAAACATTAAAGAAAATATTAAATTAAAATTTTTATCTTCTAAAGAATCTCTATTCTATAATTAATTTGAATTACAGAAGTTAATAAAATTTTAAGTTTTTAAATACATAATATTTTAAGATTTTCTGTGGTAAAATCCTTCTGATTTTTCTCTTTCAGGAACAAACACTGCTCATTTGGTGGACTTGTCATCTACCCAATCTGCTGGGTAAGTGGCCGCAGATGGTATTTAAATCACACTCTCTACAATCCAAGATTATCCATCTCGAGGACATGAACAACTGAATCCAGGAACAGAATCCCTGCCATTACCTACCATTTGCATGTGTAAGACAGTTTTAGAGATGCATATCAACTGCATTTTTCATCTCTTGTTTATTAAAAAGTCAGTCAGAAATGTAACATGTACCTAGGAAGTTATGAGCCCAAAATAAGTTTTGAGAAGACTGAATAAGGGCCTGTAATCCCCCGCAACAAATGCTTCCATTAAACGTGTATGTACAGTATGGAGGTTCCTTGAAAAACTAAAAACAGAATTCCCACATGACCCAGCAATCCCACTCCTGGGCATATACCCAGAGAACACCATAATTCAAAAGACACATGCACCCCAATGCTAACAGCAGCTCTATTTACAATAGCTAGGTCACGGAAACAACCTAAATGTCCACCAACAGATAAATAGATAAAGAAGATGTGGCACATATATACAATGGAATATTACTCAGTCATAGAAAGGAATGAAATTGGGACATTTGCAGAGACATGGATGGACCTAGAGACTGTCTAGAGAGTGAAGTAACTCACAAAGAGAAAAACACATATCGTATATTAACACATACATGTGGAATCTAGATCAACCGGTTCGCAAGGCAGAGACAGACACACAGATGTAGAGAACAAACATATGGCCGCCAAGTGGGGAAAGCGGTGGGGGCGAGGGTTGGGGTGGGATGAACTGGGAGATTGGGATTGCCATATACACATTACTAATAAGAAAAAAAAAATCAAATTGTACACTTTAAATATATGTGGTTTATTGTATGTCAAATTATATCTCAAAAAAAGTTCTAAAAAAATGTATATGTACATGTTACTATTCTGATTAAAGGCTAGAATAGTAGAAAAACAAGAAATAGTCTAAAGCAAGAAAGAAGAGACATCCAAGCTTTATTTTTATTCTCAATTTAGAAAGCATCACAGGGTTGCCAGCCAAGAATCCCACCCAGAAATACCCTGTACTCATTTTTATGCATATAATTCTTTGAGGTGTTTTATGAAAATATAGTAATTACTCATTAATGAGGCCAGATTATCAGCGACATGAGTTATCTATTCTGGAACACAACCAGAAAGCAGAGGTGAAGGGGACTGAAGGGAAAGGGCCACCACGAAGCCTGTGCCTTTTTCTTGGGCAGGACACGCAGAGCCAAATGCAGACCCTCCTTCAGACCCTGCGGTGTGGAATACACTGACGAGATGCAGCAGGAAGAACACTGGCCCACACGGCCGCACAGGAAATGGGGCCCGGTAAACAACCTCAGGGCTGCTGACCGCATCTAAATCGACAGCACGATGAGGCTATCAAGAAAACAGAGCCAGAACATTCCCAAGGGCAGCTCTGCAACGGTCAGACCAGAACTGGGATTCAGACCCATGTGCCACTTGAAAAGGACGAGTTATCAGAGGCCAGGAAAAGGTGTTTGGAGAACAGCTGTTATTAGCAATGGCTGAAGGAAACGTGTGGTCTAGAAGAAATAGAAGAACCTGGAGGTCTGGGAACAGGGGGTGTGACAGAGGTGTTGGGCATTTAGAGGACAGGCCAGGAGTGCAGGAGTAACGGCCTCCCCCACACCCAGCCCCACTGCAGACCCTGCACACCTCTGCCTGCTTCATCTCTCTGCACAGCACTGATCAACACTGACACTGCAGGGTCCTCTGAGTATCAGCTGACCACGTCCCCCATATATAGTACGTTAGCTTCTGGAAGACTCACGTTTCATCTACTGCTGTATCTCGTTGCCCAGGACATGGCCTAACACAGAGGAGGAGTTTAAGTATTTGTTGAATGAGCTTCAGGATTTATAAGGCCTTTTGGTACACATTATCCCTTTCATAAAGAATTTGGTTTATCTCTGCTACTTAAGAGATCAGGACTAGGACCCTTGATGAAAGTTACTAGAACAGGTGACGTGAAGCTAATATAAACATAATACAAATATAACATAAAGCTAACATAACAGCTACCATAAAATATAACCCCTTCTTATAATTAATTCCAAATAGAGGAAACAAGAAATTCTCAACAAGGAAGGGTTTCAAACAGATGCTGGAGGATCCCTTTCAGTCACAGCCCAGAAAGGCATTCTTGCACTGGGTGGAAAGTTGGTCTCCATCATCTAGGCCAGGGATGTTACAAAACACCCTACCGGGAACAAGACAGGTCCCCACAACAAAAAGTTATCCAGCGTCTAATGTCAGTAGTGCCAAAGTTGAGAAACCTGTCACAGAAGTACGAGAGCTTCAGAGATAATTTTAAATTCTGTAGTGGCTTTATTAAAAAAAAAAAAAAGTAAAAAGGAACAAGATAAATTAATTTTAACAATATATTTGATTTAACCCAATGTCCAAAATATTAGCACTTCAACCTGTAATCAATATAAAAATATTGAGATATTTTATATTTTTTCCCACACCACCCCTTCAAAATTGATTTTAAATTGAGCACATCTCCATTTAGCTACCAAATTTTTAACAAAGTGAAATGTAGTTTTACCAAAGCAATAATGTTTAATAGCAAAATATTTTATACGGCTTCATTTTTACAAACTATATTACAAAAATAACAAAATAAACCTATATTAACTAGAATTAAATAAGACTAAAAATTCAGTTTTGTGGTCACACTAGCCACATTTCAAGTGCTCAAAAATTACCTGTGGCTCCTATTGGACATAACAGATTTCTGTGATTACTTCTGAAAACAAAAGGATAGGACTGCTCTCAGATTATGGAGGAAGAGCAAAAATTTACTCAATTATAAGAGTCTAAAGTCAATGAGAAGAAAAACAGTCCACAGCCCAATCATCAAGAAAATGCTAAATCTGCATATTATTTAAAGAAGTAGAGGGAAGAAATTTTTAAAAATTAGGTAGATTAAAATTTTTTAAAATGATTTATACTTAAAAGGATATGTTTCTACATTTTAAATTTTCACTCCTTCCATGGGGGTCTGGGGAGAGAATAAGGAACTTGGATGAGGAGGTGTTACGCCAGGCAGAAATAAGAAGAGAGGCAAGCAGGCCTCAGAATTTCCAGGCTGAGAGCACAGATCAATTATTCTCTTCCCTTAGCGTTTATCTGAGAGTCATTATCCTGAATTCTATGCTTCCTTTTTCCCTTCACACAGAGAGAAAACACCCTGTACCAGGGACTGAGAGTGATGCATTCCGGTTCTATTTCCAATCATACAGATGCCACTCTGACTATGGACATGACACAATGACTGGTCTTTGAGGGGAAGGTCCTGTCCCAGTTGCTTCGTCTCCATGATGCACACAGCTCAGCCGGCTGCCCCACCTCCGTGCCCGCAGCACAGGGTGTACACAGACCCTGAGCTGAACCAAGTTAACTTGTGAAGCGTGACCCACAAATGCTGTGCTGGGATCCCCTTGCTCTGAACACACTGCTCAAGCTGAGGAGATCACTGGGCTCTGGATCTCTGGGAGATGCTTTCTTTTTTTGGTTTTGTTTCTTGGTCGCAAGGCATATGGGATCTTAGCTCTCTGACCAGGGATCGAACCCCCACCCCCTGTATTGCAAGGCAAGGTCTTAACCACTGGACCGACAGGGAAGTCCCTGGGAAATCCTTTTTAGACAACAGACACCACATGGAAGGCTCAGCCTGACGGAGCCCCACCCATTTACACAACTCACACAGACCCTCTCAACCCCCCTGCCCACACTGCCTTCTGCTCCCGCTCGTGGACTAGATTTGCTCACGGAGACCCTTTGAAAAAGAGTAGAGAAGGATTATCACAAAGGCAGGTGAGATGCAGCTTTGGCTGCAATTGGCCGCCATGTGGTTCAGGTTTGCTTCTGTCTTCACGAGGCCAGTTAGTCCTTCCGGGTCTTGGGAATGGGCATGGATGTGCCCCATGGAAACACCAGCACACGTGGGTGGGGGCTCTCACAGGAGGACAGGAAAGACCCACAGGAAGGGACCCAGGGCCGTGGCCTGCGCTCTTGCCCCGGCCTCGCTGTATAACCCATCACCGACCTCCAGCCCGGGCGACACAGCTGGACGACTGGCCGCAGGTGGCAGCTACATGTGCACTAAGAAAAGGGACAAGCTGAGATGGACCTAGGGGCTGTCACACTGAGTGAAGTCAGACAGGGAAAGACAAATACAAATGATATCACTTACATGTGGACTCCAAAAAAAGGTACAAATGAACTTACTTACAAAACAAATAAAGTCACAGATGCAGAAAACAATCTTATGGTTACTGGGGGGAAGAAAGGCGAGGGTTAAACTGGGAGATTGGAATTGACATATACACACTACTATGTATAAAGTATATAGTAAGGACCTACTGTATAGCCAGGGAACTCTACTCAATACTTGTAATGACCCATGTGGGAAAAGAATCTAAAATAGATATATATATAACTGATTCACTTTGCTGTATACCTGAAACTAACACAACATTGTAAATCAACTCTACTCCAATAAAAAAAAAAAAAGGCCTCCTGGAAATGAAGATTCAGTTTCTTACCTGCACATTGGTTTTAAAGAATTTTTAAAATTCTTTGTTATTTTCATAAAGCACAAACATATTAAGGCAAAAACACTCATAGTCATTGGTGATATCTGCCCACTGAATTAGCTTCTCAATTTGTAAGAGCTCCTGGTATATTACAAATATTCTATTCACCACCTATACTGCAGATAACTTTTTCCAAGTCTAACAATGGTCTTCTGATTCTGTTTATGGTATAATTTACCAAAACCAAATCTACCTACCTAGGGAGACTATACTGTTATGATCACAGTATATGTGTGAAACTTTAAATAAACAGCTATTTTCCAATATTTTCCATATGGACAAGATAAAAACACTCCACAATTCCATTAATAGTCACTCCAGAAAAAAAGGGACATTCCTTAATTCAGGGATCGCCAACCCCCAGGCCACGGACTGGTAGGGTGTTAGGAACAGGCTGCACAGCAGGAGGTGAGCGGTGGGCAAGCAAGCGAAGCTTCATCCATATTTACAGCTGCTCCCCATCGCCCAAGTTACCACCGGAGCTCCGCCTCCTGTCAGATTAGAGGCGGCATTAGATTCTCACAGGAGTATGAGCCCTACTGTGAACTGCGCATGCGAGGGATCTGGGCCGCGTGCTTCTTATGAGAATCTAATGCCTGTTGATCTGAGGTGGAACTGAGACAGTTGATGCTAGCACTGGGGAGCGGCTGCAACTACAGATTATCATGAGCAGAGAGGTCTGACTGCACAGAGACCGTAACAAATCAACTGCTTGCAGACTCATATCACTCGCCCTATCAGTGAGTGGCAAGTGACAACAAGCTCAGGCTCTCACCGATTCTGCATTATGGTGAGTTGTATAATTACTTCTTTATATACTACAATGTAATAACAGAAATAAAGCGCACAATTAATGTAATGTGCTTGAATCATCTCAATGCCCCCCCCACCACCTGCGGAAAAATTGTCTTCCACGAAACCAGTCCCTAGGCCAGAAAGGTTGGGGACCACTGCCTTAATTCATAAAGTTTTATAATCTCATTCTTACATTTTTTAGAAATTTAAGTTCTAAATCAAAACCAAGTCAAGACACAACAGAAATAATCTTCTCAAGTATTTACCACATGGAAGTAAACAATTAAAAGGGGAAACAAGCACATGGTGAATTTCTCAAATTACAAAATAATACATTGTTATATTCCAGGTGCAAGAATCCACAGAGAACGAGCTAGTCATCTATTCCCAACCTCCAATACCAACCTAACAGCCCGAAGTGCTCCCTTCCACACTGCTCTCCCTGCACAAGCACATATGAGCACACAGATTTTTACTGACGTATTACCCTACAGGTCACAGCTTGTTCACTAAATAATAATACAAGAGGATACCCCTTCAAGTTGATAGATGTAAGTGTATTTATTTTCTAATATCTTTATGTACAGGAGCACAGGCACATACGTGTAACTGTATCCTGAACGCTGGATTTACCTTTAACAGTCTTTCTCCTTGCCTTTTGTTCTTCTTGCTGGTCACCCCACTTCCTCATCTCTGCCACCACTGTACTACACTGTAACCTATGGTAAAAACCTGACATGTATTTTTCTATCCTTTTTTACGTTTTCTCAAACAGTCTTAAGCAGAGCATGCATGTGCTCACACAAAAAGCGGCTTTCTGACTTTAAAATTCCCAAGTAGAATACCAGTAACATATACTTCTTTATGGTTTGCTTTTCCTATTCAGTACTTCACGGAAATTTTTTTGTCAAGTGGTAAACTGATTCTTTTAGTGAATAATATTCCATGACAAGAATACTATATATCAAAACATATTTTGCTATCCTCCATGAAAGGCATTTACTGTTTTCACTCTTTTTTTTTTTTAATTATTTTTTTGGGGGTACACCAAGTTCAATGTTTTCACTCTTTTGCCAAAACAACAATGCAGCAAAACCGCTTTAACACATTACATTCCTAATTAAACCTGATGCTTTCATTTCTATGGGGTGGAAAACCAGGGATAAGATTGCTGGGTCAGAAAGTATCCGTATTTTACATTTCCAGGGACGTTGCCAGATTGCTTTCTGAAAAGGCTTTTAACAATTTCATATTTCACCAATAATCCATGACAGCACTTCTTCCACCTCCCCACCAGCAGCAATTGGTATCAATAGATGTTCTCACCCAAGTTATGTCAGTCTGACTAGAAAATGATATTGCATTGCAATTTTCTTTTTCTTTGACTACTAGTGAGTCAGAACATCTTTTCATATATTTAATAACCATTTGTATTTATACATCTATAAATTGTCTCTTCATATCATTTGTAACCATTGGCTTTTTTTGTGCATCAGTGTGTAAGAATTTGTTGAAAGAGACTACTAATCTTCTGTCTTTTTATCCATCTTTCATTTAGATTGCAAACAGAATCAATTGCAGGTTTAAAAAAACTTTTACAGTCAAATATGTATTTTTTTCTTTTTTTAATAGCTTTTAGGTTTTGTGTCTTGGTTAGGAAGGCTCCCCCTAACCCAGACTTTTTTTTTCACCTGATGTTCTAATTCTTTATATGACCAAAATACGCATGTATGTCTCAAGACCTTATTTCTACATAGAAATTGTTCCGTGGCTTTAAGGCATTTGTCCCTGCCTGGTCTCTGTGCCCTCTCATCTCTATGCCTTTCACAATGGGGCCTGTGAATTCCCCCAGTCTGCTTTCTTACAAGACAGAGGAGCTCTCTCTCCAACATTTCTCTTACCCACGCTTTCAGGCATCTTAATAGTCTACATTTTTACTTAGTTTTAGTCCAGCTTCTACCTCCTTTCCAAAGACCCTTGATCATTGATCTGTATGCTTCATGGAAAACAGGAAAAGCTCAGGTTTTTTTAAAGCAACATTTTCACAAATGCTGTGACATCACACTATCCCTGAGCTAACTTTAAGTGAGTTCTACCAGGATGAAGTGTTTGAATACTAACAGCTAACATTTAGTGAGTGTTTACTACATTTTAGAACCTGTGTTAACCACGTAACATGCATCACCTCATTTACTCCTCAAAATAATTATATAAATTAAGAGCTCATTAAATACCTTGTGCACGGTCACAAATTTAATGAGTGGTAGAACTGGAATTCTTTAACTCCAGATCCTCAGCACCTGGGTTTCAGAGCGCTGACTGCCACTTTGCATAAACTTGAACAAGTAACTACCTAACTACTCCAAGCCTCAGTGTTTCTACGTAGAGAATGACAATACCACTTCATACCACCATGGTGAAGTTCCAATGAAACAATGCATATAAAGCAGTGCTTTTTAAACTTTGGGTTCTATTCATTGGTGGTCTGTAAACTCAATTTAATGCTTCATATAAGCAGCATTTAAGAAAAATGAAATAGAATATAATATCTAGCAAGTGTAAGTACTACAAATGAGAATTCTGTTCCAATAATACACACACACCTGTATATGTATATACTATGTAGTCAAATATTTAAAAAAATTTTTTTTTCCACTATGGGCTTTGTCAGTGATATACAACATTCAGCTCAGTGCCTGGAAGACAGAAGCCCTCAACATAAAGTAGATATTGATGTTATTATTAACTACTTCAAGGAAAAAACATCTCATCCTTCTGTCTGAGTTGTTAAAGATTTAAAACTGCTACTATGCTCTGGAAGGATAATTTACTGTTACTAATTACAGTTTCAAAAGATGACATAGGAAAACGGATGTTTATTGGACAATTATTCATAACAATATAAAGACTTACATAGAGAAACAGGTAAGAAGTACTTCTATTATCCTAGAGGAAAGCAGAAATGTTCTGACATGTGTGCCACTCCCCCAGCAAGACTTTACACAGGATGATGGAGGCTTAGCTGCTTGTGATCAGATACCTGTAGAGCCCCAGGATCAAACTCCAGACCCTTGCCCCAGAAGCTCTGATTCTGGGCCAGGGGCATCTTAAAGTTCTTTAAAAAAGACTGTGGTTAGGGCACAATGAAGCAACCTGGGAGGGACTCTTGGTAAAGTCCCTTTCTTTCTTGTCATTTAGTAGCTCTTGGTATTCTATGTTTTAATGTCATACTACCTGGGTGAAAGTGCTAGAACAATTACGTCCAAATAACTTGAAATGACAAAAAGGAATATACTAATAAATCCCAAATATAACTGTATTGTGCTTTAAACATTCCACTGACATTACTAACTGGTATTAGAACTGCCTCAGGTCTTCAGACTTGAGGATACTTCCCTTGACCAAACAGCCTTGGAGACACCGCAGGCATGGCGCCTCCATTCAGGCTTCTCTTTGGCACCTACTTGGGGAAGGATCTCGAGCTCAAAGATGCTGTCTATCAGCAATGCGATTTTTACAAGCAACTCCAAGTGCTAATTTAAGGCACTGAGGTTGGCTGGTGCTCCACGCTCTGCTTAAATTTCACAATTCTTACTCTTCCCTATCTTCATTCATCCCCTCTGCTATTTCTGTACACATCTGCCACTCACTAGACTGTGACTCCCTCTGAGGTCAGGGACTATGTCTTATTCTCCTCTGCATGCCCCACAGTGCAGAGCATTTTGCATGTAACAGGTGCTGAAAGTTTTATCTAATGTCTCAAATTAAAATGGGCCACAGAAAGAAAAACAGCAAAAAAAAAAAAAAAGAGAGAGAGAGAGAGAGATGTGGATAAGCAGCAAGTGAGGCATGAAGAACACAATCAAATTTTCTGCCTCCAAGTCACTTCTCAAGAAAACATTTTCAAAACCAAATTCCTTAACATACATTTTCAGTTACATTTAATAACTGAACATTTGCTCATGTTATTAAATATTCTTAATGAATCATCATTTTTAGCAGAATATTCACTTGGATATCTAGAAAAGCATAAAACAACTTAATTCTAACCTTTGACTCAAGATGAAAAGAATGAACTAAAAACCTAAGAAAATAATTTCACAGAGAAGCAGACTTTAATACATCTATAACTGTAACACTTAAGACTTGTAAGTGGGCACTTGTATGCATATCATGTGTTTTGTGCTTATGTGTGTATATCTACTTGTAATTATTAGGTGCTTATCACCTATGCTTTTCAACTATCAAAATTCTTCTTCCCTTCTCCCCCAAATCCTTCCTTCCACAAGTCCCAATTTAAATATAACCCTAATAAACACAGCTTGTATTTAAATCTAACCATCTTTAATTTCAACTGCCCTACTGATGTTTACTAAATACCCAAAATGAAACAGTCTTCCAAACTAGGAAGCCATTAGAAATAAACTATAAAACTATATTCACAAAATTGAAGATTAGATTTTAAAATGATGTTACATGAGTAAATTATCACAGTAATAAAAAGCCTCATTTTCACAAGTTAAGTATAATCTTACATAGTTCACCTGGAGTATAGTTTGCAAATCTATTCTTTCAAAAAGGTTGAAAAGAAAATAATGGGCAGAGAAGGCTAGTAATCTCAACACTGATGGATAAACATATTCTTACAAGTTATGTGAAAAGTATCAAGTTCCATTTTTGGAAACATATCAGTCCTCTCTACCCTTTCTTCCTCCTGGCTAGCACAAAGAAACATAGAGAATGCAACACTCTTATTCACCCTCCACTCATCACTTAAGAATACGCAAGGTGGGACTTCCTAGGTGGCGCAGTGGGTAAGAATCTGCCTGCCAAAGAAGGGGACACGGGTTCGATCCCTGCCCAAGGAAGATACCACATGCTGCGGAGCAACTAAGCCTGTGTGCCGCAACTATTGAGCTCGCGCTCTAGAGCCTGTGAGCCACAACTATTGAGCCCATGTGCCGCAACTACTGAAGCCCGTGCGCCTAGAGCCCATGCTCTGCAACGAGAGAGCCCACTGCAATGAGAAGGCCGTGCACCACAACGAAGAGTAGCCCCCGCTCGCTGCAACTAGAGAAAGCCCATGTGCAGCAACAAAGACCCAACACAGCCAATTAAATAAATAAATAAATAATAAATAAATTTATAAAGAAACAAAAAAAAGAACACGCAAGGCTGCTGCTGAGCATTTACTTGAATTCTTATTACATTAGATTCTAAACTGGATTGAACCTGTAGTTGGAACACAGCAGGTACTCAGTAAATGTTGCTGAGATAAACTTTATGCCAGTTGGTTTTCTATTAACTAGGGCTATAGGTTGAGTAAACTGTCCCACAATGCATTTATCCTATAATTTTTCTACAACAGCAATCAAAAAGGGCTCTTTGTTTACTCTCAAACTAAAATGTTATGCCATTCTCAATAAAAGATACTGATGAAGAACACACATCATCAGTGATACTAGAGAGAAACAAGGACATTGGTTAAAGTTTGGGGGATGCAAAGATTTCTTAAAGAGGACACAACAAAGCCCTAACATAAAAGAGAAAAATTATGAAGTGGATTTCACCAAAATTAAAAACTTCTGTTCAAAGAAGGTATTAAGATGTCTGTTCATTATTAAGGAAATAGAAAGGCAAGCTATAAACTCAGAGAAAATACACATGATACATATATTTGATAAAGGACTATATCCAGAATATATAAAGAGTTCCTATAAATCAATCATACAAAGACATACAAGCCAATTTAAAATGGGCATAACTCTCAGACACTTCACAAAGAAAGATATAACAATGGCTCATAAATACATGAGTACGTACTCAAAATCATTTAGGAAATGTAAATTAAAACCATGGTGCAATACCATGTTACACCCATACAGCATCAAATTCTGGTGAGGGATGTGGAGTAACCAAAATTCTCACATACTGCTGAGAAATGATACACTGACTTTGGGAAACATTATAGTAACTTCACATAAAGCTAAACACACACCCTCTCTAGGACTTCAAAATGCTACTCCTACATAACAAAGTGAAAAACTGCCCATAAAAAAGATGTGTATAAGAATGCTTAAAGCAGCTTTGTTCATAAAAACTCCAAACTGGGAAAACCCCAAATGTCCATCAACAGGGGTACAGGGAAACAAACTGCTGTATATTCAAATGATGGCACACCACTCAGCAACAAAAAAGCTGAACACTGATACACATGACAGGGTTGACTCTCAAAAACATTATGTTGCATGATTAAAGCCACACTCAAAAAGAATACCTGCAGTAAGATTCCATCCATAATGCAGTTCAATAATAGACAAGATTAACCCATCGTGACAGAAATGAGAACAGTGGCTGCCTATAGAGGGTGGGGAGTGACTAGAAGGCAATTAGAGGGAACTTTCTGGAGTGATGGAAAGGTTCTCCATCTTGATGGTGTGTGTGTGTGTGGGGGGGGGTTAGTTAACATGGGTATATGCATTTGCCAAAACTCATCAAATTGCATATTTAAGATCTTGAATTACACTGTATGTTAATTTTACTTCCATAGAGAAACAAAAAGAAACTGTAATGTAATTTGTTGGTATAGATCAGCATTTCTCAAACTTTTTGGTCTTAAGATCAATGTAACTCCTAAAAGTTATTTAGGACCCCAAAGAGTTTTTCTTTTACTGGTTATATCTATCACTACTTACTGTATTGGAAGAAAAAAACCCCAAACTATTTATTAATGTAATAACAGTAAAATGAATATGCTAACTTAAATGATATTTTTTATGAAAAACAAACAAACAAACTATTGTCCAAAACAAAAACAGCTTAGTAAGAAGACTGGAATTATTATACACTTTTGCAGTCTCTTTAATGTCTGGTTTTACAGAAGATAGCTGGGCTGCTCATAACTGCTTCTGCATTGAATCTGTCACACATCATGCAGTCTCTAGAAAACTCCACTGTACACTTATTAGTGAATGATAATAAAAAAGGCTAATGTGTTAGTAATATTATGAAAACTATTTTAACCTTGTGGTTCCCCAGAAAGGATCCTGGGGGACCCCCCTCCCCCCAGCAATGGTCAAAAGACTCTACTTTACTTAAGCACTGGCACAGACAGTCAGCAAAAGGGCCCTCCCCTTTTTCTTCAGCATGTCTTTAGGAAACTTTAACAAGTCAAAAAAAAAAAAACTCATTCAACAAATATGGACTGAATTTCAACTATTATGATTGGTTTTGTGACTAATAGAAAACTATATCACAAAATATTCAAGAATGTTTACAGTTGAGATAATTCAGTTTCAAAATGTCATTTCATTTCTGGATTCTGCTTCAATACTTTAACATTTAAATCTGGGTATAAGTTTCTTTGACCTTGCAACTCAAAGAATTTCAGCTTAAGCTGATGCAATCTGATTTTACCATTACAAAGATGATGCTCCCATTCAACCAAGCAAAATAATGTTTGCCCTCCAAAGTTGATATATGTCCATAGTCTTAAAAATACTATTACTCCTCAGTCATGGAATAGTAATTAAAATTGTAGTTGTAATATATGTGGACATTTAATATCTTCAGACATCTTATTTACATGAAATATTTCATAACTATAATATATTAACATCAACACAAAATTACTAAAATATACCTATATAATGCAATTAAATTCCTAAAATCTCTCTATCCCCATTTCAATAAGCGAGCTTGGACGGGTCTTAAAAAGAGAACACATATGGGCACCTTATCTTTGACAAAGGAGGCAAGAATACACAATGGAAAAAAGACAGCCTCTTCAATAGGTGGTGCTGGGAAAATTGGACAGCAACATGTAAAAGAATGAAATTAGAACACTTCCTAACATCATACACAAAAACTCAAAATGGATTAAAGACCTAAATGTAAGGCAAGGCACTATAAAATTCCTAGAGGAAAATGTAGGCAGAACACCCTATGACATCCATCAAAGCAAGATTCTTTTTGACCCACCTCCTAGAATAATGGAAATAAAACCAAAAATAAACAAATGGGACCTAATGAAACTTAAAAGCTTTTGCACAGTGAAAGAAAGCATAAACAAGACAAGAAGACAACCCTCAGAATGGGAGAAAATACTTGCCAATGAAGCAACAGACAAAGGATTAATCTCCAAAATATACAAGCAGCTCATGAAGCTTAATACCAAAAAAAGCAAATAACCCAATCCACAAATGGGCAGAAGACCTAAATAGACATTTCTCCAAAGACATGCAGATGGCCAACAAACACATGAAAAGATGCTCAACATCACTCATCATTAAAGAAATGCAAGTCAAAGCCACAATGAAGCATCACCTCACACCGATCAGAATAACCATCATCAAAAAATCTAGAAACAATAAATGCTGGAGAGGGTGTGAAGAAAAGGGAACTCTCCTGCACTGCTGGTGGGAATTTAAGTTGGTACAAAAACTATGGAAAACAGTTTGGAGGTTCCTTCAAAAACTAAAAATAGAACTACCATATGACCCAGCAATCCCACTACTGGGCATATACCCAGAGAAAACCATAATCCAAAAAGAAACATGTACCACAGTGTTCACTGAAGCACAATTTACAATAGCCAGGACATGGAAGCAACCTAAATGCCCATCAACAGATGAATGGATAAAGAAGATGTGGCACATATATACAATAGAATATTACTCAGACATAAAAAGGAATGAAATGGAGCTATATGTAATGAGGTGGATAGACCTAGAGACTGTCATACAGAGTGAAGTAAGCCAGAAAGAGAAAAACAAATACTGTATGGTATCTCATATACACGGAATCTAAAAAAAAAAATTGGTACTGATGAACCCAGTGAAAGAGCAAGAATAAGAATGAAGATGCAAGGAATGGACTGGAGGACACAGGGTTGGAGGGGGCGGGGGGCGAAGGGGAAGCTGGGACGAAGTGAGAGAGTAGCATGGACATATTTACACTACCAACTGTAAAATAGATAGCTAGTGGGAAGCTGCTGTATAACAAAGGAAGATCAACCCGATGATGGGTGATGCCTTAGAGGGCCAGGACAGGGAGGGTGGGAGGGAGTCACGGGAGAGAGGGGATATGGGGATATATGTATAAACACAGCTGAATCACTTTGGTGTACCTCAAAAGCTGGTACAAGAGTGTAAAGCAATTATATTCCAATAAAGAGTTTAAAAAAAAAAAAGAACAGATCACTTACAACTTTTCTTGCATGACTGACGTTGTAACGTACCGTCTACCAACTTTCAGGCTCGAATTTGGACAAACAGAGGAATCGCAAGTTCTCTCTGTATACCCAGAATGCCATCTGAAGCCTGGGAGAACCAGCACCTAACTTAGGGCTGAGACAGACAATGTAGGTGATGGGATTAGCTGGACAGCTGGGTATTTAACCTGCTCCAGATATCTTCAACTAAAATTAGCCCAGAGTCTTGGAAGCAGGTCAGTACAAGTTTAAGATGAGAACTCTCATACTAGTCAGATGCCTTTTTAGGTACTATGCATCTTTTAAGACTCCAACAACTTGGTTTCTTAGTTTAAGCTTACTGTGATAACTTTATGTAAGTATCTGATATTGCTACCTGATTTTACTGTATATTTTAAAGATTACTTTTCATTTTGATCTCTTAAATTATAAAAAACCTTTGATTATTGCTTCATAAATCTGGCTCTACACAACAAAGAGATTAAGGTGATTATACGTCCTTGCATTATAAGAGGTTTTACTTGTTTTGGTTTTAATAAATTAAAAATGCATATGCAAAATTTCAAACTGCTTTTCATACTGACTTTCTAAAATTTAGAATTCAGTGTCCAACCTCAGTAACGCAGTAAATTTACTTCCTATTCTGGTTAATTCATTACCATTACTGGATTAAGAGGAAAGCCTACGGGATCATCACGTTTCCAAGCCAATATGGACTGAGGAAAACATACCCAGAGCCAGTTCCTGGGTTTAAAGAGAACCTGTCCCTTCGGGCAGCAGAATCTCCACGCGCCAGGCCTACTTCATGGTGTTCAGCACAGCTGGGAAGAACGCAGGACACAGAAAGGCAGGCTTCACTGAACTGCGGGGCAGGTGTGTATTCTTCACTCACCCTGGCCTCAGAGAATAACGAAGACGTCACGCAACGGGGAGGGGGGCGCTGGTACAGATGTAAACTGACTGAAATGAGGAGAGCAGCTCACGGTGAGGTCATCTCGACCTAAAGGAAATGGTCTTAACGGCGGAGAACACTGCCGAAATGCAGGCTGTGCGCAGTACAGGCCAGAGCCAGTTTCTGCATCCCCGCCTCACCTGAAAACTGGCCTAAGCCTCCTGCCGTGTGGACGGCCAAGGAGCAGAGAGGCACAGAGGTGATGAGCGCAAATCTTCCACTAACACCTCCCACGTTCCAGAAAGGATCCGAGGCTGTTTCACCGCTCGTAATTTTGTTGGCAGGAAAGGGGAAAGACTTTCCTGACTACACAGAAATTTCTTGGACTCTAAACTAAGAAATGTCCTGTCCTGGAGCCTGGATGTGCTCCAGCTGGATCGGGAGTCTGGCGGTAGGTGGTGCTAGGTATGGCGAGACCCTGGAGTCGATCTGAGGGCTGGGTGGCAACAGCGGATTCCTGAACACGACTCTGGAGCAAGGCTGCGTCTAAAAGGCTGCATGTCGCCTGTAACACGGCAGTCGAGGACTTCTGATTCCCTGAAACAAGAGTCTGGGGACTATGCAAAACAGAGTTAACAATAAGGGAAGACACAAAGAGAAGCAGAGATGTACTGACAGACGTGTTCCTCTGCAAATACCACTCGTCCTCTTCCTATGGCTCTAAACTTTTTAGAGTATTTCCCTTTAAATCACATCCATTTTTCTAGAATGAATATAACAGTTTGTTTGTGATCTGCTTTAGCCAGTTCAATAGCCTGATTTAACGTCCTTTTAAAATGATCTGAGATCTTTTTGACTGCTTACTTTCAGAGGGTTAGAATTTCTAGGGAGAGTTGAATTTCTGGTTCCTTCCTGCTCTGTGACACATAGTACCTCCATGGGTGTTATTTGACATATGTCAGTTTCCCTTCTTTTTCCTTTCTAATTGCTCTGAGCATAGTGAAACATCTGTACCACGAAGAAGAGCATTCTTCCCCTTTCCTAAGAAGGTTTCTTCTGCTAACAAAGAGTACAGTGTCCTAAAACACAACAATCAGATTGAAACAGTGTACCTCACCTTCTAAGATTTTCTTATTCTTTCCAATAAGATAATGTCAATCATAGTCCTGAAGGAAAACAGCCAGAAATCTTGGTCTTCATGAATAATAAGACAGTTACTGAGGAGAAACAAATAATTTCCATAAAAACATTACACCTTTAATCATTCCTGCATTCTCTGGAGTGTTTCACTTTGGTAGGAAGTTGGTAGACAATGGAGATTATAGGAAGTGAAAATTTTACCCCATATCTGCTTGAAATTGGCAGAATTTTCAATGTGTTCATGTGTTCTTTTTATGCTCATGTTAATACAAGTGGAAATGCATAAAGGCCCAGACAAGTTCCATGTCCACTTTAATTAGTTAATAGTGCCTAGCTCTGAGCCAACAGCAGATGGGTGCTTAATAAATGCTTTGGGACTATGATGTTAATTCTCTGTAAATTATTACAGAAAAGAAGCAAACAGAACTACATTAATTAAACGCTGGGACAAACTGTTTTTACATTTCAGAAAATAAACCTAGGAATTTTTCTAGGAATATAAATCTCTGTTATTCTAAACATCTATGAAGATTCTAAATTCTAAGAAAAGAATGAAGGCTCTGAAGTCAGAATACCTGGCTTGCATGCAGGTCCTATCACTTATTTGCTAAGTGATCTTGTGCAACTCAATTAAAACTTTCTGTGCTTCAATTTCTTCATCTGTAAAATTGAGGATATAATAATACCTGCCCTACCTATAACTCAGAGATATTTTGAGAATCAAAAGCTATGGAGTTTGTGAAAGTATGTTATACACATCAGTTTATAATCCAAATGTACAGTATAGCCATTAATATCATGCACAATAATGTAAAGAGCCCTGCATCTAAAGTTAACATGGTATGGTCAGAAGACAGTGGCTTTAGCGACCAGTCAGACCGAGGTTCTAGCCTCTTGCTCCTGGACTGTGCTTTTGGTGTCAGAGACGAAGCGTGGATAGGCTAAATGCTGACCAAAACCAACACAGAGCCAGAACCAGGAACAGAAGGAAAGCACATTACTCTGATGGTTCTCTATTGTCTTATGATCAATGGCACACCTTCGCCTACGACAATTTTTCACAATATACTTAAGGTACTCAAAGGCCCAAAACACCAAAGTCAAACGATACTGTCAAGAATCTATGGTTATAAACTATCTACTTGGTTCACCCACAGAAGTCTGTTTTGCTGTAAACTGTTAACTGCCCCAACTGTGCTCTGCTACAGGCCGGGAAGCACACTATGTTACTTTAGCGCTGTAGGACACGAGGCTCCATCTCTTGCCTCTTCCTAAAACCTGGCTGCACGCTGCCCTAGCTAGCACAAGTCACATTACGTTCCCCCATATAACAGTGCACAGACCTGGTGACAGTCATCTACGTTTTCCACATTTGTCAGATGCAGAGGCAACGCTTCCTGCTTGAGAACCAGGATGTGTAATTAACATGAGTCACTTTCAGAATAACAAGGAAGTGGCTCTGAGCATATGCACTATGGCAGAATGAAAGTTCATGCTTAGATTTCAAATCCTGGCTGAGCGTGGTGCTACATCAGCACAACTCAACAGCAGGCTATATTCCACGATTAGGAGCTATCACGTTCTACAAGTAACGGATGTGTTTTGGAAAGAGTTGTGTATAAACCAAATTTTCTGAAGATTTTAAAGGCACAAGGGAAACAGATAAAGGATCTTTATGTTTTAAAAACCATCACTTTCCTAATTTATATCTTATAAATCCTTATTATTATATATGGCGTTTTCTGACAGCGGAAAATCCTCTTGTGTGAACAAACACAGCAAACAATATCGAAGAACTCAATATCCCCTAAGGCAGTTTCCCCTGCAGGCAAAATTCGGGCTGGCACAGCTCCAATGGGAGACACTTCAGTGTATTTGTAAAGACAAATTCCACATGTCCTCAGAAGTCAAGATGCCCAACCTAGTAATTATTGTAATTAAGTAATGGGTAGAGTAAACAGAATAAGGCAGACCATTAAAAGGCTAAGCTATACCAGTAGATATTTCCCAGGCACTCGAAGCCTTCTGTTCATCTGCGTGGAAGGCAAGGAAGGTGCATCTTCAAATAGAGCAAGACACTGAGCAAGGATATACATTTTATTACACATTTAACTTCTTCCTTATTTTGACATTCTGAGGACTATAAGTGCATATAAAGTAAACTTTGAAATAGAAATTGGGTATTCACCTAAGAGATTCAAAAAGCCTAGGGACTGAAAGGAGAAGTAACGAGACCTCTGCATGGGGAAAGTAATGTCAAGGGACTAAGGAATGAATAACAGAGCTCCAAGCCTCTAGTCACCTCTTGTTTACACTTCTGACAATATAAGCTTACAACCAGCTTTGTGGAGGCCAGCCACACCTTCGTAATCTTAATGAAAGGAAAAAACTATGCTTCAATGTAACCATTACTATGAAATGTCCTTATAAAATATCATAGAAATCAACCATGGGAGACAGTTTTCCTTATTTTGCATTCAGAAGAAAATAATTATATTCCAAAATGAACACTTCCATTTCAGCTACCTGTTACCCAAATTTCTGTTTCAAAGGCCAAAGTAAACTTCTGAAACCCATTCAAAGCCCTTTTCTTATGACTTGAAAACAATTCTATTTACTCACTTTTGCTTAAGGTTTATCAATTTTCTACCTACAACAGCACCTGAGATTTAATGAATTAACGTCACCATGACTCCTTTGCACAGAAAACTCATTTAATTATCACAACAAGCTGACATGGTAGGTCCCATTATTATACCCATTTTACAGAAGAATAAGTTGGGTTTCAAAGAGAATATAACTTGCTTAAGATCAGAAACATGGTAGATATGGGATTCAAACCCAAGTAGCTCTTATTAACTACACTTTTCTAGTTCACTTTTTTTCAAAGAGCATATACTGGTAAGAATTACGTGATAATTATCTGCTATGTGATAGGAATTAGAGATTTTTCTAAGAATTACCTTCTCTTTTGACAAACCTGGAAAAAATATTCTCAACTCATATCACATACAAAAAACTAATAATGATATTATTATTTTAATAAACATATAAAAAAAGAACCTACTGTATAGCACAGGTAACTCTATTCAGTACTGTGTAATGACCTATATGGGAACAGAACCTGAAAAAGAGTGAATATATGTGTATGTATAATTGATTTACTTTGCTGTACAGCAGAAACTAACAAACATTGTAAATCAACTATATGCCAATAAAAAATTAACTTAAAAAACAACCCCCCCAGTATTTGTGTGTGTGTGTGTGTGTGCGCACATGTGTGTGCAACAAAAATATTAGAATAAACTAAATAGGTAATTACATTAACATCATTAGGAACCATGAGATACAAATAAAAAGCAAAGAAATTAAGGGAAAAGCCTCATGGTCCAAAATTTAAACTGGAAATATATGGGTACGCATTCACAAAGCATTTTTCCTTAAAAAAAAGGATGTGGGACTTTTTTACCTCTCTCCAATGAAAAGGACTGAAAACCACAGCTAACCCGGTTATCAGTGAAAATTCTTACTATCCAGAGACTATTACATCTAAATATTATTTCCCACTAAAATGAAAAACATCTAATTGTTTCCCACTAAAAGGAAATGTGGCTTCTTAGAGAAGTAGCTGATTCTAGGTCTGGGGCAGGAAATACACCAGATAAACCTGAAACATCATTCCGTATCAGAAAGCAAGGTAGTCAGCAAAGGCAACTGGATTACTGAATGCAAATTATACCTGAAATAACAAAAAAAACCAGGTGGGGTCCTGTCAAAAGGAAACAGAAGTCAACACAGAGGGGCTTCCTCTGATCAAAGATAGGAAAAAATAACTACAATACATTTAAACAATTCAATCCCTGTGTTCCTATACCATCTTGGAAGGATGTTAAGAAACCAACATATTCTGAAAACAAGTAATGGGAACTTTTTTCTTTACAGAAGAATTCTAGCTAATAAAAGTAGAAGGAATGACAGAAATGTAGTATGACCATTTTGTAGCCCATATTAACATGAGGATGTAGACACTGATCATCAATGGCTGCTAAAATCATTAGGTTCAAGGCTGTTGGGCAACTTTATCATGGATGTGTCAGACTGACACTGCCTAAAGCCAAGAATCAATCTCAACATTACAAAAAGAAGGAAAACCAGATAATATATGTCCCCAATGGATGTATAACAGGAGGTACACCTATAGTAAGTCTATCTATGAAATACTTTGTGCCAAACAATTCAAACCTAAATCTGGTTGAGTCTCCCTATATAACTATCAGTTTATAGGACATTTACAAGTAAAAGATTATGTTAAATGACACCATGCGCATGCAACCAGCAATATCTAGACTGTGGTTTTCTACAGGACAAATGACAAAGTTTCTTGCACAAATAAATGGCAAGGAAAAAATGAGGATGAGGAGAGGAAATCCAGAGATTTTTTAATCTCTTAAGAGTTAAGAGACACATAAACCAAATGTAGTATGTGGACCTTCTGGATTTTTATTATTAAATGACATTTTTTTTTTGGCCATGCCGTGCAGCTTGCGAGATCTTAGTTGCCTGATCAGGGATTGAACCTACAACCTCGGCAATGAAAGCACGGAGCCCTGCCACTGGAATGCCTGGGAGTTCCCTTAAATGACATTTTAGACCCAATTAACTAAGTGACATTTATGAGACAATCAGGGAAAATGTGAATACTGACTAAATATTTGATGACAATTAACACACTTTTTTAGGTGTGATGATGGGACTACAGTTTTAGAAAATAAAAGTGCCAGTGTTTTAAAATGGATTAAAGACCTAAATGTAAGGCTAGATACTATAAAACTCTTAGAGAAAAACATAGGCAGAACACTCTTTGACATAAATCTCAGCAGGATCTTTTTTGATCCACCTCCTAGAGTAATGAAAATAAAAACAAAAAATAAACAAATGGGATCTAATTAAACTTAAAAGCTTTTCCACAGCGAAGGAAACCATAAACAAAACAAAAAGACAACCCTCAGAATGGGAGAAAAATTTGAGAAGAAAACAAAGGTACATTTTATTCATTTCTCAAATCCCTTAGATTTTACGCCATACACTGCGGGTGGGAAAACTACAGGATGGAGGGGAGGAAGTAGATTTACATGTCCAGCCATGAGTTCACCGCAGAAGGAAGCACCAACCTCTGGACTCTTGGTGGCCAGTGAGCCTCGAAGAGCCATGAAGAGCAGCCCATCAATCCAGGCATCACAATCAATTAGGGGTCTAGTTTGAGGAAAGCCTGTTAAAGATATACCTTCATGGAAACCATGCTAAACTCAATTTATACTTTGTAGCTGAGTCTTTTGGACACCTGCTTATAACGACTGTTCATAACTGCTTTATTATGATGATTGCATTACCCAACCATGGGACTAGATAATATCCTTCAGAACAGTGTAATGAAAAGAGCTGTGACTGTATGTCAATTATATCTCAATAAAAGTTTTTTTTTTTTTTTTAAGAGCTGTGAACTTGGCCCAAAACACCTTGAGCAAATCTCTTCTTTTTCAAGTTGTTCATCTTTATTGTCACATTTTTATGTCTCTTTCTTTGAAAGTGTCTGTGCTTTTGCATATTTTAATGGCCTATATATCTTTTATTGTTGAATTGCAGGAGTTATTTATATATTCTGGATACAAGTCTTTTGACAGATACATTAATTGTAAATATATTTTCTCAGTCAAGGAAAAAAAAAAAGAATGGGAGAAAATACTTGCAAACGAAGCAACTGACAAGGGATTGATCTCCAAAATATACAAATAGCTTGTGCAGCTCAATATCAAAAAAAACAAACAAAAACAACTCAATCAAAAAATGGGTGGAAGAGCTACATAGACATTTCTCCAAAGAAGATATACAGAAAAAAGCACATGAAAAGATGCTCAACACTAATTATTAGAGAAATGCAAATCAAAACTACAATGAGGTTATCACCTCACACCAGTCAGAATGGCCATCAACAAAAAATCTACAAATAATACATGCTGGACAGGGTGTGGAGGAAAGGGAACCCTCCTACGCTGTAGGTAGGAATGTAAATTGGTGCAGCCGCTATGGAGAACAGTATAGAGATTCCTCAAAAAACTAAAAATAGAGCTACCATATGATGCAGCAGCCCCAATCCCAGGCATATACCCGAAGAACACCATTATTTGAAAAGATACATGCACCCCAGTGTTCACTGCAGCACTATCTACAATAGTCAGGACATGGAAGCAACCTAAATGTCCATCAAGGAGAAATGGATAAAGAAGATATGGTACATATAAACAATGGAACACTACTCAGCCATAGGGAAAAAACAATACAAAACGAAATAATGCCTTTTGCAGCAACATGGATGCACCCACAGATTGTCATAATGAGTGAAGTCAGACACAGAAAGACAAATATATGACACCGCTTATATGTGGAATCTAAAAAAATGGTACAAATGAACTTATCTATATAATAAATAGTTACAGATGTAGAAAACAAAGTTATGGTTAGCAGGGGGTTGGTGGGGGAGAGAGAAACTGGGAGACTGGAATTGATATTTACACGCTACTATATATAAAATAGGTAACTAGTAAGAACCTACTGTACAGCACAAGCAGTTCTATTCTGTAATGGCCTAAATGGGAAAAGTATCTAAAAAAGAGTGGATATGTCTAATGTGTACAACTGATCCACTTTGCTGTACAGCAGAAATTAACACAACATTGTAAATCAACTATACTCCAATAAAAACTTAAAAAAAATAGTCACAGTGTTCTAGAGATATATACAAATGAAACAATATATCTTGGATTTGATATATAATTTTAAAAATAAGTTTTTAAATTATGGGGAGATGGGAGATGGGGGAGGTCTGCAGATGAAACAAAGTTGAGCACATGTTGCAGATAAATGATGGGCATGAAGGGTTCATTATATTTACCTCTTTGTAAGTATGTTTGAAAATTGCCATGAAAGTTTTAAAAATGGGATTATATGCCTGAAAACGTATTCTTTGTTTTCTTCGAACCCTAGGCAAACAACAAATTCATTAGCTGTTCGCTATTTTGTTCATTCAAGCATATCTTCACAGATTATAGCTGCCCTAGAAATCTGCTCTGGTTTGCCCCTGAAAACCAGTGATCTAAAATAGAATGTGCCCTCGGAGTCAGGTGAAAGTGCATCTCACCATCATCTGTTTACAGAATGCTAAACTGGAAAGATTCTGTGTTTTTCCAACCATGTTTTAAAGAGCCCCAAGCCCCAAAGAGGTGTTTTAGGAGTCAGAGGCAAGATCAGGCAAGATCTGAGCCTCAGCGCCTGCTTCCAAAAGAGCAACTCCCCTTCCACTGGCTTTTTAAACTTGGGCGGAAAGAGGTGAATTCTAGAGAAAGATGCCTCCGTTTTCCTAGTCATTCCTGGCAGTAAGTTCACCCAGTCCACTTGGTTTTGTGAAGATAGTGATTATGAATTCAGACTCATACCACCTTATTCCCCCCTTCCTAACATACCCAAAGTGACCCGCAGCCTACCAGCTTCCTGGTCCTAGATAAGGTTTCTGCTTATCATTTCGGGTTATCCTTTGAACTCATTTTGCTGGCTGACTAGCCTCCACCTGCCGAGCTGGCACTCCCTCTTACTGACCAAGGAATCTGTAAATGTGTTTTTGTGGGAGAGACAGGTGTCACATGGAATCAGAGTGGCCTGCTGGCTTTTATTCCTCTGCTTTAGTTATTGTTCTCCAACTCGCCAATCTGTTCCAGGCATCCAGTCTCCATGCCCTCTGATGACAGACACCTGCAGTTCCAGGACTGCCGGCAGTCTGCCCACGCCGCAGGGTCCCCAGCGGGACCCTGGCCCAGCTTCGATGTCTCTTGGAGGACCCAACATCTTCTCTCTGCTGCTGCTCCTCGAGCATCTCCCTGATTCCTGGTGCCTCTTCTCGCTCGGGCTGCTGAGACAGGCTGGGGTCCAGCTTGTTAAAGAGTGAGGCCCCACAGGAAAGCTGCGTGAGCTTCTAGTGACCCCCCCCCCTTTTTTTTTTATTTTAATTAAAGCCCTCTGCTTTCCAGAGCAAAGAAGTACTCTGAGTCAGGGAGTAAGGTAATAGCACAGAACATGATGCCTCTGGAACCACTACTCTCTCCAGCTCTCAGGCCCTACCAGAAATTTGGCTAAATCTCGGCAAGGCCCTTACTCTTAGGTCTTTAGATGTATCTAGACCCCCTGGTCACTACAAGACAAGAAGGAGACACTCCAAATATTTCCTGACAGACAAGGCTGTTTTACTGTCCAGGACATCAGAGAACCTCTGAGCGAGTGACCTTTAAGTAACTTGATGCCCTGACCTAAATCAAGTCTGAAACCAGATGATCTGTCTAATATCTGCAGGGAGATTTCAAAACCAAGGTAGATTTGTACTAGTGATTAAATATATTGGGGGTTGAATAATTTTTATTTATAATTAATAACATTTCCTCAATATAATCCTACTTCGCGGAAGATACTGTATTAGCTTATACTCTCAACTTTTCTGTTTCACTTTAACTTTTCAGTATTTTTTTCACACACAGAACACAGCTGTTATTTGGTCACCTAATAATTCAATTCTAAAGCAGTCATGAAGGATAAACAAAGGGTAAACTAAGCAGTCGTCTGGAGTCTTAATCTACCATTTCAGCAAACTAAACCTTCAAGATTCTTAGCCACATTTATGAACGAGTAGAAGGCTTTTATTCAGGTAAACACATCAAGAACAAGTACATTAATTGGAGTCAGATAAAACTTAATTCCTATCACATTTCTGTTGTAAGAAACCCTTCCCTAATTTAAAACTGTAAAGACATTTTTATATTTCCTTGTGAAAGTTTTAAGTTTTGCACTTTCACATTTGTGTTTGGTTCATCTAGAATGTGACTTATACTTATGAAATAGAGGTCCATTTCCTTTTTTATTTTTTTCTGTATTAAACGATTCTCCCAGCACCACTGACCTAACAGTCCATTCTTTCCCTCCCTGATCTGCTATGTTGCCTCTGTTACATATACCAGGTTTCCTTACATGTCTGGGTCTTGTGACCTTTTACTTCCATTCTTCAGATCAGTCTCGCCTGCAGGACAATTCTGCACTAAAGATTTGTAATCAGTCTTGACGTTTGGTTAGGCAAATGCCTTTCTCCCTCAAGCCAGGTTCTTGAGCCGTATCTTGGCTCTTCAAAGCCCTCTGTGCTTAAAGATATATTTCAGAATCCATTTTTCAACTTTCAAGGAAAAGGACGTTGCAACTTTAATTAAAAGTACATTGAGTCTACAGATCAATTTGGCAAATTATATTTATAACAATGACTTTTCCTTCTTGATAAGTTTTATATCTTTAAGTCATTATTACACTTTTCTTTTTTGGCTAAGATTTATTCCTAGGTAAGTGACTTTTTAATAGCTACTCTAAAATCTTTTTTCTCCCCAGTTTTAACTGCAGTTTCTATCTGTTGATGGTGCACAGAAATTTAGTTAGCTGCTTTTGTATAAAAGCAACCTTGCCAAACTTTCTTACTAACTATAATGTTTTGTCTGTAGACGTCTACAGTTATGTTTATTTCTAAATTTTGGAGGTATGTTATGACTGTGATTATGGTCTCCAAACAATGCTGAACAGAAAAGACGATGGCAGGCATCTTTGCCTTACTCCTGATATGAGAAGAACTATTTTTAATATCTCATTATCAAGTATTTATTTGTTGCAACTTTTAATCAGATTAAAGGGGTTCTCTTCCATTTGTGATTTGCTAAGATATTTATTAATCATGAATGACTTTAATTTCATTGAATGTTTTTTCTTTATTCGGATGATCATATGCTTTTCTCTTTTCATCTACTAATACTGGGAATACCACTTATAGAATCATAACATGAATCTCACATTTCAGATTCAGACTAATCTGCTCTACACTAGTATCTTCTACATTACATATTCAGATGAGATAAATATCAAAATGTTCACCAATTATAACAACTCAGGTCAAACTGCTAAAAAGTTAAAAGATGAGAGCTCAGAATAAATGTAATGAGTTGGGTCCAAGAGTAGAGAACTGATCCCATGGGACACAGACCTCCGAGATGACAAGAAGCCCTGTGAACATAAACCTGACCAGTATGGTGAAGGCTAAATAACCTTCCACAAAGCAACTCAATGTATTTTCTGGGAAAAAAAAAGAAAAAAATGCCATCAAAACGGAGCATTTATTTTGTATATTCTCTATCTCAGTAGTTTTGGTTCTAGGTCTTAAATAAAGCCCTAATTCTTTCTGCTGATACTTCTCTGCAACTAGCCTAAAAGCCTAAAGACACATACAGCACCATGGTAGAGATCACTGGCCAACAGAATACACAGCATATCAGCACTTCAGAGTGAATGAGAAACATAAAATACTTTTTTCCCAGGCCTGTTCATAATAAGAGACATTGCAGAAGTTTTCTAAACTTCAGTATGGTAGAAAAATCATTTTTTCCACATTTCAGTTAGCAATCACAAGATTTTCAGAGTGAGAACTCAGTTCATTTTGCCTGAATTTTCATTTAAGACACAACTTAAGTTACCTAGTATGTTAACAGAATAGTCATTTTGTTGGTAATTATCATATAGGATGGATTAAAGATCCATTATATCTGTATTTTATTATCAGAGAAATAAACTCAATTAGTCTGGCACACCTTGTTTTACATGAAATGAACATGACACAGGCCTTACAGCGCACGCTTCTCCGGGTCAGGGATTTCTCAAATTGCACCCCATGATGTCACCCTATGATAATGGGGCGGAAAAGGAAACGAGGACAGAGCTTCTTCTGAGCAAAGCAACTCGTTTTGGAGGAGAAAGAGAGTAAACAGAGTTAAAACAGGTCATTTACACTGAGTGCTTCCCACGTGGCAGGCACTCTCGTAGGTACTCTGTGTGCTGATACGTTAAAGAGGAACAGAAACAGAGTCTGGAATGGTTTCTTATGTTGTCTTTGGGGGGGAACCTGTTGTTTCCATAACACATACTACAGAAAGTTAAGCTTAAATACTTTTGTTGGCTAAGGACATGAAGTAGATATGGTGATTCCAACTGCAGTGGGAGACTGGGGAGAAGGGGAGAGACTTCCACAGCTGTGCCGTTCTGGGTTTGACTAATAAGAGAGAACACAGAACATATGCAGATAGTATAATAACTTCCTGTCAGATGCAAAATAACTCCTCTTATGATGCATTACAGCACACACACAAAAAGGGCTCGTGGGCCTTGAAAAGTCAAGAAATCACCCTCAGCCATACCCCGTGACAACATCGAATAAGCACAGTGTTTCCTCTGATACCTTAACAATGCTATTGAATATTTGTATGCTTCTTTGAACATTCCAAATATTTCACCTGTGTTCTCACTGAACTGTTGTGATGTATGTGTTAAAGGCTGTCTTCTCTTTAGAGACTGGGAGACCGAGACCTGCGAGGTTTCCCGTTAGGTAACTTCACAGCCTGCACAGAACTCAGCCCTGGACTGCAAAGGAGCTGACAGTAACTGCAGGAGAGTCAGGAAGGACCCTCACGGCTCGCCACATAATCTGCAGTGGTAAACTCCACCAAAAGATAACCATCAACGAGCACATTTAGAGGATACCCTCCAAGCCAACAGAAGAAAACTCTGGTTTCAGCCAGTTACTAAAACTTACCGATCTTTTCAAGATAAGTACAAAGTGAAACATTTTTTGTTAACAAGGGGCAGACACATATACATCAGAAGTGATATGTACAGTTTTTCAGTAGAACAATAGTTAAGACCAGTTGTGGCCAGGATTATGGCACAGAAATGGGGTTAGAGCTATACAAATCTGCAAATAATAAGCAACAACAAAACTATCTTGTAGAACTTAATGGTTAATAACTACTTATCCCCAAAGTGCTTTTTACCATGACAATAGGATATATTCTTCACTGACAATTTGATAAAATATCGTACCCTGAGTCTACAAGACAGAAGGAAGGGGACAGGATCAAGATGGCGGAGTAGGAGGACGAGCGCTCTCTCTCTTGCAGAAGCACTGGCGTTACAACTGACTGCTGTACAATTACTGACAGAGGGACACTGGAACTCACCAAAAAGGACACCTCACATCCAGAGACAAGGGAGAAGCCACAATGAGATGGTAGGAGGGGCACAATCGCGGTAATCAAATCCTATAAATGCTGGCTGGGTGACTCACAAGCTGGAGAACAGTTATACCGCAAAAGTCCACCCACTGAAGTGTGGATTCTGAGCCCCACGTCAGGCTTCCCAACCTGGGAGTCCAGCAATGGGAGGAGGAATCCCCAGAGAATCAGACTTTGAAAGCCAGCAGGATTTGATTGCAGGACCTCCACAGGACTGGGGGAAACAGGGACTCCACTCTTGGAGGGCACACAAAAAAGTGTGCTCACCAGGACCCAGGGGGAAGGAGCAGTGACCCCACAGGAGACTGAACCAGACCTACCTGCTGGTGTTGGAGGGTTGCCTGCAGAGGTGGGGGGCAGCTGTGGCTCACTGAGGAGACAGGGGCACTGGCAGCAGGGGTTCTGAGAAGTGCTCACTGGCGTGAGCCCTCCCAGAGTCCACCATTAGCCCCACCAAAGAGCCTGTAAGCTCCAGTGCTAGGTGGCCTCAGGCCAAACGATCAACAGGGTGGGAACACAGCCCCACCCACTGGCAGACAAGCAGATTAAAGTTTTACTGAGCTCTGCCCACCAAATCAAAGTCTTAGTGAGCTCCGCCCACCAAGCCCTACCCACCATCAGTCCCTCCCATCAGGAAACATCCATGAGCCTCCTAGAGAGCTTCCTCCACAAGAGGACAGACAGCAGTATCAAGCAGTATCAGCAGTATTTTGTCCTGTGGAACTGAAAACCACAGCCACAGAAAGAGAGAAAATGAAAAAGCAGAGGACTTTGTACCAGATGAAGGGACAGGATAAAGCCCCAGAAAAACAACTAAATGAAGAGGAGATAGGCACCCTTACAGAAAAAGAATTCAGAATAATGATGGTGAAGATGATCCAGGACTTTGGTAAACTTTTCGATCTTTGCATCCAGTCTTTTTTCAAAGACCTAGAAGAATTAAAGAGCAAACAAACAGAGATATGCAACACAATAACTGAAATGAAAAATACACTAGAAGGAACCAACAGCAGATTAACTGAGGCAGAAGGGCAAATAAGTGACCTGGAAGACAGAATGGTGATAATCACTGATGTGGAAAAGAATAAAGAAAAAAGAATGAAAAGAACTGAAGACAGCCTAAGAGACCTCTGGGACAAGGTTAAACGCACCAACATTCCCATTATAGGGGTCCCAGAAAGAGAAGAGAGAGAGAAAGGACCCGAGAAAATACTGGAAGAGATTCTAGTTGAAAACTTCCCTAACATGGGAAAGGAAATAGCTACCCAAGTCCAGGAAGCACAGAGAGTCCCAGGCAGGAGAAACCCAAGGAGAAACATGCCAAGACATATAGTAGTCAAACTGACAAAAATGAAAGACAGAGAAAAGTTGTTAAAAGCAACAAGGGAAAAAAGACAACATACAAGGAAACTCCTATAAGGTTAACAGCTGATTTCTCAGCAGAAACTCTGCAAGCCAGAAGGGAGTGGCATGATATATTTCAAGTGATGAAAGGGAATAACCTACAACCAAGAATACTCTACCCAGAAAGGATCTCATTCAGATTTGATGGAGAAATCAAAAGCTTTACAGACAAGCAGCAGCTAAGAGAATTCAGCACCACCAAACCAGCCCTACAACAAATGCTAAAGGAACTTCTCTAAGCAGGAAACATAAGAGAAGAAAAGGACCTACAAAAACAAAGACCTTGAATGTAAATGGACTAAATGCACCAACCAAAAGACACAGACTGGCTGAATGGATACAAAAATAAGACCCATATATATGCTGTCTACAAGAGACCCACTTCAGACCTAGGGACACATACAGACGGAAAGTGAGGGGATGGAAAAAGATATTCCATGCAAATGGAAATCAAAAGAAAGCTGGAGTAGCAATACTCATATCAGATAAAATAGACTTTAAAATAAAAAATGTTACAAGAGACAAGAAAGGACATTACATAAAGATCAAGGGATCAATCCAAGAAGAAGAGATAACAATTATAAATATATATGCACGCAATATAGGAGCACCTCCCTACATAAGGCAAATACTAAGAACTACGAAAGAGGAAATGCAAGGCAGAAATAGAGACACAGATGTAGAGAACAAACATATGGACATCAAGTGGGGAAAGCGGGGAGGGTTGGAGGGTAATGAATTGGGAGATTGGGATACCAAATTGTACACTCTAAATATATGGTGTTTACTGTCTGTTAACTGTATCTCAATAAAAGTTCTTTTAAAAAAAAAGAAAAAAAATATCGTACCCTATGAACACCAGCATGCACACATGGCACTGTGTCTATAAACCTGTGTGAAACCAGAGAACTCTGGTGTCTGTGACCTCTCATTAAACTGGAACAATCTCTAGGACTAAATGATCAAGGGAATAGAAAATACTAATGTTATTAGACAGTACAAAATGGCTATGTTCAACAAACGCTGGGTCTTAAGAAAAGTCTTTGTTTAAATGTAACTAAACTGTATCAACAAGCAGGCAATATTACCATCTATTCTTAATAAAAACCAACAAGAAGATCAAATGACTAGAAACTAAAATAGCACTGGGAGGCAGAGTCATAAAAGATGTATGCTGAAAAAAGGATCCCAGCATCACTTTCAATAGGTGGTTCTGAAGAGCCCTTCTAAATCGCCAGCTAAAGGATTTATGTTCTGCTAAAACCATGGTAGCTAAAACCAAGTTCTGTGCTTAGTTACAGATGATGTTCTTCTTAGTTACAGATGATGTTCTTCTCGTAAATGGACAACGTACTTAAGCCAAATCTTTTCCTTGAGGTGACAAAGCAATATAAATATTCAACAGAGAGAAAAAGCAAAAACGAAGAAAAGGCATACTTTTCTTTAGAAACCCAAATGCATTTGGTAATAAAAAGGCAGCAAGATCACCATTAAAGGCCATCCTACCTGTGCTTCTTGATGCCATTGGAGAGAGCATCTCCACCACCACAGTCTTTTCCTTCGGACATTCTGTGCTTTCTACCGTTCAGGTGCTCTCCTTCCTCTTCAAAGGAGTGAGCGGTCACTGCTTCCAATCTACTCAGGGATCGTTCGGACTCCGAATCTGTGGCAGAACAGGTTCACAGTCAATGAACTGAACTTTGGTGCGAGGCTTCTGTAACAATGGATCTTTCCCTTAATGCATCAGGCTTTGAAACTTAAGCAGCCTACTTTGTCCTTCAACAATCCATCCGTTAACTCCTCCTCAGGGATTTCAGAGAACCGGCACCCAATAGGGCTAAAGTGGATTTGGGAAACAGATATAGGATTACATAAACTTCCAACTGTTACATTTTATACATTAAAAGAGACTTCTAAAGATTACCTAATTCTTTAAGAAATTATATTCAGTGGTTCCCCCCTAAAAAAATTTCTACTTTTATCTTCCTTCTCAAAGCACCTTAAGCATAACTTCAAAAAAGCATTCAATTTTTTAAACTCATGTATAAAGATAAAGCTACAGTGGCTGTCCTTGGGGGAAGCATAAATTACATGTGATCTACAGACAGAAAAGCAAAGAAATTTTTAAATACTGCAAAAAACACTTATTCTGGTATTATATTATTTAAATTCTCAAGAGCTAAAGTCTGAAGTGGCCATATAGAATCTAATTATCAGGCAGGCGTTTTCAGCATGTGGGTGCCGCGTTCCCAATTGCCTATATATTCAGCATGGAGCCCTCTGCCTATTTGGGAATAACACAGCAACTTATTTGCGCACAACACATTACAGTTCTCAGGCACGCCCACAACCTTCATCCCCTTTCAGCATCTCCAGGGTGCTTTGGTGATGGTGAGGAAGGACTGTGGGTTAACAAGTATGTCGATGGTCTCACAGTTTGTGAGCTGGGCTTTCTGACTCCTTGTTTAACGCTCTACATATTTCAGCTCAATGTAGCAGCCATTCCATCTCCAAAAAACTTTAAATGATGCCTATGTTTTTATTAAAATATAAATTCTAGGTAACACCTAACTTTCCTTAAGCAGATAGACCATACACGCAGCTGTCCTCTGCTCTAGGGAAGCACTCACACACATTCAAGCAAACTCCCTTAAATAAAAGTTTCAACCATCTTATAGCTAAGATGTTCAGGAAATAAAACTATTTAGTACTTTCTTTTCCTCCTACTGCATTCTATAATTCAGCCAAAATCACGGCCCTTGATTTTATCACATTAGGTTGATTAGTAACAACTGCTGGACAAGCATCACTGCAGGTTGGAAAACACACCTTGAACTCTGGACCCTCTGAATGGTGTAAGTTACCTGTAGAAAAGCCTCAATACTAGGGAAGTTATTTTTATTTTCTGTAAATATAACTTTACCAGAATTGATAATATAGCTTCGTTCTGTCATATAATTTATGGCAAAGAAACAGATATTTTAATAATAAATGTAAAGTGATATTTATTTTTCATTGTCAATTTTGGCAGGCAGTGACAATATTTTATTGAAAAAAAAACTGAAGACAACATGCATAGCCAGTAACAGGGGACAGTCATCCATTAGATGAAATAAGCAGGTGCTAAAATTACAATTACAAAAACAATTTAATAAAACAGAAAAATACTTTTAACATAATGCTAAGATGAAAAAATCAGGATACCATTTTACAACTCTCAAATACAAGCACATACCCAAAACTTTTACTCTACCTTGAAAGATCAATCTGGTTCAGGTAAAAAGACATCTGTCTACATGAGAGCAGTGAAATGACAGAAGTTTGTCTAGGGCACAGTGAGGCAAAGAGGGGAACAGTCCATTTGCTGGGGTAGGCAAAGGGGTATCAGGAAAGGATACAGGAAAGGTGGTGTTACCCGAAACCTGGGTTCATCTCTTGGAAGTTGATAAAAAGACAACCAAGCCAAACAGCAGGAAAAGGAAGGATTTATCACTTTCGGGAAACAAAGAGAACACCAGGGATCTTTCCCAAGGCAGTGTCTCCCCAACAGCAAAACTGGGGAAGTTTTAAGCCAAGTGTGTATGCATATTCATGAAGGGGTCTGGGCAGTATATGCATATTCATGAAGGGGTTTTGAGCAGAGAAGAATTCAGCACAGAATTGGGGCAAAGGCTGAGAGAGTCCAAGCTTTAGATGATTGAAGTTATGAGGGTCAGAAAAGGTCAACAGCATCATTCCTTAGGTTCCAGTCAATCTGGTGGCTGAGGGCTCAAGGGGGTTTGAATTCTGTAAAAACAGCTCAAGAAAGTACTTCAGGCTAATCTGTACTATTGAAAACAGAACTGGGAGTCTTTACAATGATTTATTATCTTTGTTACTGTAACTTCTCTTGCCTAATAACAGTCCTGTTTGTCCCTGCATTACTTTGTTCCCTTAAGATCATTAATTACTGGGACTTCCCTGGTGGTCCAGTGGCTGACTCCACCGCTCCCAGTGCAGGGGGTCCTGGCTCTATCCCCTGGTCAGGGAACTAGATCCCACATGTCACAACTAAGAGTTCGCATGCCGCAACTAAAGATTCTGCACGCCGCAATGAAGATCCCTCACACAGCAACTAAGACCTGGTACAGCCAAATAAATAAGTAAATATTTAAAAACAAAAAAGCCTTCTTAAAAAAAAAAAAAATCACTAATTACCGTTGAAGGGCAAGTACTGTGGCCAGGCTTAAATCATAAAATGACTCAGGCCCAAAACGGCTTCTCCCATGTCAAGAAAGCCATGCCTGGTTCGTTTTCATTGGGGACCCCCTACCTTATCTGCTTACAGTGGTATGACAGGTAAATCTCAAAACAATGAGAGTGGTGCTCAGGTGGAGGTGACAGAGGAGCTGTTCAGAGGAAGCAGCCTGAGCACAGCCTGAAGCAAAGGGGGTGACAGTGGTCTTGGGGGATGATCAGGGTGGTTTTCTCACTTCCACATTTTCAAATTTGTTTCATATGAAAAAATTAAGAATTTAAAGAGCCAACATAATTTTGTCTGTATTGGTTAGTATTATTCACGATGTATTATTACTTTGTAATGTAGATGTCATGAAAATCAAATGCACTGAATCAAAAAACCTCAAGCATTTATTAAACATCATGGTGCACAGGCTACGGTGTTTGCTATTTAAGGAATACACATCATAAGATAGGGATTAATCCATCTCAAAAGAAAATTCTTAACAAAAAAGCAGATAAACAGTAAACACCAAACAAGAAGTAAGGCAGTAAGAACTTCTACGAAGCAAAGTCTTCACTCAAAACAAGATTTCAACGTACTGAACACAAGCTGAAGACCTACTACACCTTCATCCAATCACAGGAGCACTGTGCTGACCCCTCGGGACGCACTATCAGGTGGCAGTACAGACCCTTATCGTTCCCTCCCCCTTCCTCCACCCCAGGGTACCAACGTGACTTCCTCTCGGCCCCTTTTCCTAGTCTCTTCCCCCCAACCCCCGTTCCTCCACCTCTCCCCACCCCTAACCCTAACGTTACCTTGCTCCCAACCTCCTTCCCCCTCTAATATAGTCAGGCTATGCCCACCCTTCCCCTGAAGGGCTCTGGCAAAGGTCACCAATTACCTCCAAACTGCAAAGTCAGTCCCATGATCATTTTTAAATTCTTATCACAACTCATCCACCGCTGACGAGTTAATTCATTCTTCCCCTCCTTTATCTTGTGCATGGCTTGGTGGGATTCAAAGAACAGTGAGATCTGGTCCCTGTCCATGGTGGAGCAAAGGTAGCCTGTTTTGTGAAGACACGAGTTCAGTGAATTTTGCCCAGGGCAGCAGCAGAAGTCTGAATGGGGGCAGGATCAGCCACTTTCACATGGTGAAAGCGCGGGTGTCCGGAGATGACTGTGACTGATGGTTGAGCTGAGTAAGTTGAAAGGGGTAAGAGTGGGGGTGGAGGAGAGAGTTACAATAGAGGAACTGTTCTAAGCAAGGGGAACAGCATGACCCAAGGCAGAGAGGAACAAGGCATTCAGTAAGGCGGGAGTGGAAGACATGAAAAAGGAGTGGTGACGAGGCAGCTGGGTGGAAATGAAGCTGTGAATCAGTTATGAAGCTGACTATTCAGGATGAATAAAAGTCAAGGGCAGGGACTTCCTAGGTAGTGCAGTGGTTAAGAATCTTCCTGCCAATGCAGGGGACACAGGTTCAATCCCTGCCCCAGGAAGATACCACATGCCATGGAGCAACTAAGCCTGTGTGCCACAACTATTGAGCCTGCACTCTAGAGCCCGTGAGCCACAACTATTGAGCCCTTGTGCCACAACTACTGAAGCCCATGTGCCTAGAGTCTGTGCTCTGCAACAAGAGGCCACCACAATGAGGAGCCTGTGCACCACAATGAAGAGTAGACCCCCACTTACTGCAACTGGAGAAAGCCCATGTGCAGCAATGAAGACCCAACACAACCAACTAAATAAATAAATAAATAAATTTATATATAAAAAAAAAAGTCAAGGGTAGGCAGTGGGACAAAGAGGGTATAAAATGAAGCAGGAATGAGGCAGTATCCCAATACATGCCATGAGGTTCTCACACCTGCTAGAGGCAAATCACCAGCTTGTCTCTGAGCGGTCTAGCTTCAGAGTCAAAGAAGCAAACATGATCAGTAACATGATTTACAGTGTCCTGGAGATAAAAACTAACTTGTTGATTAAGAACAAAAGCTCAGTTACTTCTAGTACTATGTACACACACACACAGTGAGACACAGCTTGGACTTGCTTTGTTGGCAACAGGGAGCCACCCTTACCTTCTATGACGTCATAGCCTGAGTCACACCAATCTGCCTCCAGCAGGGCATCATTTCACTTGAAAACCCATGGGTCCAGATACATTTAAATTCAAACGTGTTTAGCTAAGTACCAAAGAGGACATAGCCACTGTGGAGGCTTACTGATTAAGGTGAAGCCTGCCCACAAGAGTAATTTTCTAGAGCTAGATCTTAGTGCTGCTGAGGTGATAATTCAATTTTAAAACATCAGGTTTTTCAATTTTGCCTGCACATACAAATATCAAATGGGCCTGACCTTATCTACCATCCAGTGTTACCAGGCAATACATTAATGCCTTAGTGGAAAGCATAAAGTATTGGAAAGAGTGTGCTTAATGCCTCACATATGGTGGTTACAGCAGTAAGAGAGTACTGTACATGCTTTAAAAACAAATGTGGGGGCAGGGAGGTGGGGGGTTACTGTTTGATGGGCACAGAGCTTCATTTTGGGATGATGGAAAAGTTTTGGTAATGGATAGAGGAGCTGGATGGACAATAATATACTTAATGCCACTGAACTGCATGCTTAAAAATGGTTATAATGGTATATATGTTATGTCGACTTTTACCACAATAAAACCAAAACAAAAAAAAGCCTAAATAAACAAACAAAAATCTGTCAAGCCAAAGCCAAAGATCTATCATGCTGGATGCATGGACTACAGTCTCGTCCTGTCATCTCTCACCCCAATGCCAATGACAAAAGAAAGCCACACAGATATAGAGCAGAATTGGTGGCTTTTTATACAGATGTATTTTTAAACACAGCAGCAAAAATTTTAAAATAGCCATAGCTAGATCTCAGACCAAATTAGTCTTTCATTTTTCCTTTTATTTCCCACTGCATTTTTCCCCTTACAAACATCTATGTTTCTATACTAAGTAAAGCGACACAAAATTTTCAGCATGCTTCAATCCATCCCTGAAAAACATGGTAAGGGATTTATAAAACAGATTCACATTATCCACTGAACTTTAGATGGGCAGTTAGGAAAATCTGTACAGCCCTATGTAATGACGGGAAATGGAATACTTAGTTTGTACTCACTGGTGGGTTTATTCACATCTATTTCCAAAAAGGATTCAGGTGGTTTAATTAATAATTATAATTTATATAAAAAGTGTCATAATAACACTCTGAAGGACAGTCTGTATTTTACAAGATAAATGCTCTAGCCTATGCACAAGCATTTAAGGGAGACAGAATCTTTGCCTGATTAGAACAGTACTGTTAATAGACAGTTTGTTCACAAATCTCTGGGGGCCCAGAAACTTAAAGCTCTGTCCACATTGGGACTTAAAATAATTTTGAACCCTTTTCAGATTGAACACTATCCCCTTTCATCCAAACAGCATGGAAGCCAACAACTGTGACTAGATTCACGTGGCTTTAGCTTTACTCACCAAGTTGTAGGAGTGAAATGTGTACAGCTTTGTGTATGTCAATCATACCTCAAATAAAGTGGTATAAAAAAAACCTTCAGAATTAACAGGATCATTACTGTTATCCTACTTTTTTGAGTTTTTCCTATTAAAAGGCTGAAAGAAGAGGTCATAAAGTTAATAATATAAACACGTCAACAATTCTTACGTTATCCTGATAAACATTTTTTTAACATGACCTTTGAAAACTAACTTGAGAACAAATAGTACAAATGAGCAAGATGTGGAAGAACTGTGGATAATGTCCAAATAACCCCTCCCCGCTACTTAAGGTAACAGGAAATGGTCAGAAGGCACACAAGCTCAATTTAATACCTCCTGTTTATGGCTTCCCAAGAACTAGGCACGTTCTAAGAGTGTCCAAAGTAACCCAAAGTAACCTAAGCTTAAAATAACAGTGCCAAATTTTTATTTAGCTTTAAAGTACAATTTTGTAAACTCAAAAGTAACACAGTAAATATGCAGAACACAGGGAAAATAAATGAAACTTACTACATTTAAAATAAATTGTAAACAGAAAATCCAGATGAGTCCAGAAGGGGCTGCCAAGAGATTGCTACAATAACCTACAGGGGAAGTGACAAAAGCCTGAAACACAGTCTTGGCAGCAAGCAACAAGGGTCAGAGACATTCTCGACATATGCTCCCCGAATGAGGTGCAAGGTCAAAATCAGCAAAATGGTATAGTGTTGATTACAACAGAGTTTCTTAAAAGTACTGGCTTGTCCCCAAGCAACTAAATCTACTACTGTTTCCCACAACTTGCAAAATCTGCACATGTAATTGCAGGTGAAGAATTATTCAAAAGATTCTGCATGGGCTACTGAAAATCTATGTGTATTTTGGACGACTAAATCCAGAGCTTCCCAATTTGTCTTGTTGATACTCTTAAAATCATTTTCAAGCTCACCTATGCATTCACTCCACAAAGAAAATAATTCTAGAACTAAAGACCAGTTACAGCATAAATCCACAGTTATAAAACAAAGTACTTTCATGTGACTTCAGTTTAATAAATCAACACTTACCAAATACCTATCACACTCCAGGTAAAGAAAGGGATAGCTGTTTTAACAGTTTAGAAAGATTAATGAGATACAGGCGGTGCCCTCCAAATATTCATAGTTCAATCTAGTGGAAGACACACCAGTAAACATATGTTTACACGAAGTGTTTGTGGGACCAGCTGAAGAAGTCACTCTCAGAGGAGCCAAGGTAAGTTTCCAAGCAGAGATGATGTCTGAGCTGCACTGATGTCTAAGAATTTAAGGCAGGAAAAGAGAATACCAGGTGTAAGGGGAAGCGCCAACAGTCCCATGGCCTGAAAGCACAAGGTGTGTGTCCAAGAATACCTGGCATCGCTAGAGAGGAGGGTAACCAGAGGGAAAGGATGTGGTTGTCAAAGGTGAAGCTTAAACGTGGGTCAGATCACAGAGTTTATACTGAATGGAGAGTCACTGGACGTCTTGCCAGGGAGTGATCAGATTCCTTTTAGACTTTACAGATAACTCTGATGCATCAGTGGCCACTGTAACAATTAGCATAACTTCGTGGCTTCAAACACCAAAAATTTAGTCTTTCATAAATCTGGAGGCCAGAACTCCAAAATCAGTTTCAATGAATGAAAACCAAAGCATTAGCAGGGCCACGGCCCTCTGAAGGCTCTAGGAAAAACACATTCTTCATCTCTTCCCACTCTGGTGGCTGCCAGCACTCCTGGGCTTGTGGCCGAATCAATCTCACCTCTGCCTCCATCCTCACACTGCCTTCTCCTCTGTGTGTCTGGCCTCCCTCTACCTTTCTCTCATAAGGATACTTGTGACAGCATTCAGGTCACCCCCATTCAATCCATGATGATGTCCTCACCTCAAAAACCCTAACTTAATCACATCTGCAAAGATCTTTTTTCCAAAAACCCCTTTCAGGTTCCTGAGATGAGCAGGTAGACGTATCTTTGGGGGACCATTTTTCAGCCCACCATAGCTGACAGTGTGTGCTGTGGAGGATGGGCTGGCAGGGACAACGACCAGAAGCAGAGACACAAAGTCTGTGGGCTCAAAAGGAGGGGGGAAATTGAACTACAGCAATGATACATAGTGAATATTGGGGGAGAGAAAAGAAGATGACTGGATACTTAGACATGGGAAGGGTGTGAGGAAAGGGGGTAAGAGATGACGTTCACATCTGTAGTTTGCATGGTGGGTAGATGGTGATGCCATTAGTCAAGACAGGGCATATACAAGGGGACAGATCAGGATGACAAGTCTAGTTTCCATTATGACAAGTCTAGTTTCCATTATACAGAGTTTGAGATGCTTTGGGCCAAAGTAAGAATTTTCAGGGAATAGGTGGAAATCCTAAGAATATTTTTATCCGCCACCAACTGCTCCTCAAGCTCAGTCCATTTAGCCTTTAAAATGTATCCCCAAATTTTATTTACTCAAATAGCTGAACTCCTAACAGGTGCCAAAAAATGCAAGTTGCTAGGGATACAGAGTTCCTCAAGGAATTTACAGCCTGGCTGAGTGGCAGGGCTGGAAAAAAACAACAAATTATCATACAAAATTTCAACCGTAGGAAATGCTATGGGACTCTGACGCACGGGGAGCCTCCAGCAGGGATCTGATCAAGTCGACAAAGTCAACCAGGCTTCCTTGAGGAACAAAGGTCAGGATAAAGTAATAAAGGAAGGAACTGAAACTTTCCATTCTCACTTAAGTTGCTTTTATGGAAACTCTTGTTACCTCTCATCCAGGACACTAGGACCTCAAATCCGTCTTTACTCCTAGAATACTCATATGCTAATAGAATGTAAACTCCTGAGTAGGGACCACGTCTTATTTTCTTTGAATTTCCAATTCTTAATATAATGCAAGCATATTATAAAAATTCCACAATGTTTACTAAAAGGAGAACCAGAATCTTTATAAAATACTCATCTGACATCACTCTATATACTTAATTATGTTTGCTGGCTCCCCACCACTTAAGGCTAAAATGAAATTCCTCAGCAGAATCTCATCACAAGACTCATTACAAGCTGATCCTAAATTACCTTCTTGGCTTCATCCCGTCACTATCTCTCAGCATCCAATATACTCACCCCTGCTTTGGCCATAGCGCATTTTCATGATGTCTTTGAAAACTATTTTTCTCTACCTTCACGTGTGTTGTCTTGTTTCACAAAGAATATTCAACCACCATCTTATCCATCTGGAGAATTTCTTATGACACTTCACAATACCCTTGAGAATCACTTGTTTTGTGATGCCCTCCGCATCTCTCCCAAGCAGTTAGTAGCCTCTCCTCTGAATTTCTGTAACGCTCCTTACATACTAGCTGGTGATGCTTATTCATTTATTTGTTCAGTAAATATGTACTGAGTGCCTCCTTCCCTGTCTAGCACCAGAGTAGGGGCTGGGATGCATCCCTGCACTAAGCAAAACGCCTCGCTCGCTAAGGAGCTTATAGTCTACTTGTAGGAGATCCACAGAGGAACGAACACTATGTGTGAAAGATGCTGGGTTTGGGGCGGGGGTAAGCACTGTAGACATTTGGGATTAGAGGGCTCCAGGCAGGGGAAAAGCTAAGGCCGGGGGAGGTGGTGGGAGGATACACATGCTTGGCAAGGGCAGGAACCTGCACTGAGGTCAGTGATGGAAGGAAGTGAGTGAGGAGGACACAGCAGATCTCAGAATATGGCAGACGGCCAGATTGAGAGCTTCTGGCTTTTATTCCAGCCAGGAAGCAAAGCCTTTGGAGGGTTCCGTGCAAGGAACTGATGTGAACAGATTCACGTTTGGAAACGATCACTCTGAGTGCCGTGTTTAAAATATTGCTGGAAACAAGGGTGCAAGCAGAGAAATCAATCAGAAAGCCTCTGTCAGAAGCCAGGCAAAAGATGATGGGGGTGTGTAGTGCAAATGGAATGATGAGAAGTGGTCAGATTCTGCTATAAATTATAGGGAGAGCTCACAGAATTTGTTGATGGACTGAATGTGGATGTGAGACCAAAAAACAACAACAACAAAAACCCCCCACAGTCTGTGACAGATAATTCAAAGGTTCTCAGCCTTGGCTGAAGCGACTGGAAACACGCATCCTCCATCTGCCAAAATGTGGACCACAGGAGGGGCAGGCTTGGGAGCAGAAATCAAGGATTCTCTTCTGGACATTTTAAGTCACTTCGGAGATCTCAACAGACATTTAAATGAACGTGCCAAGTAGATAGTTAGACAGGAGGCTGAAACTCAGGGGGCAAGACTGCATCTACAGATGCAGAGTTAAGGACTTAGAATTTGGACACTACTCACAGGTATGGGACTAGATCAGGTCACGCAAGGCAAACTGCTCGAGCTTTAATGTCCTTATGAATCCCCTACGGATTTGAAAAAATGCAAATTCTTATTCACTAGGCCCGAGTTGGGACCTTTGGTTCTGCAGTTCTAACAAGCTCCCAGGTGAAGCTGATGCTACTGATCCTCAGGCCACACTCTGAGTACAAAGGACCCAGAGGGCAAGTGTAGAAAAGAAAAGAATGCCAGCACCCCGAGACATTCTAACATCTCAAGTCAGGAGGATGCAGGAGGACCACCAAGGCAAACTCAGAAATAAAACCAAATGAGATTGGTATTCTGGAAACCAAGTAAAAGTGTTCCATGAAGGAAGGAGGAATCAACAACTTTAAGTGCTCGTGAAAGGTTGACAAAGACGCGAGCTGAGAGAGGACCAGTCAGTTAGGCAGGTGAGTATGTGACAGAGGTGACCTAGTCAAGAGCGGCTGCAGGGGAGTCATGAGAATAAACATCAAGAGAGGCTGTTCAAGAAAGAATGCCAGAAGAGGAAAGTGATGTGGATCAAAGGTATTTGTATAAGATACAGCATTCTGAAAGACAAGATAGGTGATGGGGACCAGGAATAACTGATTACCCAGAGAGAGAAAGAGCTGTGTTGATGTCCTGACGTAGACCAGAGGCGTTGGGCTCCCAGGCACATACAGAGGGGTGGGTGTCAGTTAGGGACAAAAAAATTCATCAATGCAAAGTAGAGAAAGCAGAATATGTCCACACGCGTACACATCCAGCCGTGTGGGTGGAAATATGAGGAGTTTCTCAGTGACACACACAATGTTCTCAGATGGAGCAGGATGGAAGAGAAGGTATTAGCTATTTTAAGTGAGAAAAGCATGAAATAAGCATGAAAAAGGAACTGACTAGGGAAATGAGTAGGACTGCTGGGCAGCAAAAGGGCATAACAGAAATTAACAGCCATGAGTCTCAAGCAAGTCACCAGTGTGGCCACGTACTTGAGGACTGGTCCGGAAGGAGGGGAGGGATGGGTGAACACAGCGCAGGGAGAGAAAGGCAGGCGGGAAACTACACGAGAGCCCATGCGACCCCAGCCTGGAAAGGAGGGAATGAGGACACGAGTGGAGGGAGAAACAGTGAAAACATGGAGAAAATGCCATCAATGGTCAAAGAAATGCTGGAATCAGGGCTTTTAAGAGAATGGGCTGAGAGACAGGGGACAGTGCTTAGATTGTAGGATGTACAAAACTGAGATGATGGCATAGATAGAGTCACTGAGAAAGGCACACTCGAGGGGCTGATCTTGGGAGTGAGTAGCTGCAGCGGGCTGGAGGCCCAGAGCCCTTTCACATCACACTGTGCCATCTTCCCGTGCTCAGTCTCTTCTGCCAGGCTATGAAGCCCCTGATTCAAGGACTGGATCTTCTTTCCCTTGGTAGTGCCGTGCCTGGCAAAGCACCGCACACCAGTGGGCACTCGGTCGGTGTGTCTGGTTAAGGACATGCTCTCAACCCTAAGGACAGCACAAAATGCACATGGTTTTACAGTGAGTATTTAATGGAGACATTAATTTAGTCTCCCGAAAGAGTAACCTGAAACCTAAAGGACAAATTACATTCACCAGTGTTTACCTACAATATATACACATTACAAGTAAGTTGCTGCACCATTTTTTAATGCTATAAACACAAAACGAGATTAAGAGCCCCTGCCACTACTTAGATTTTCCAGGATGTTGTACTATATTACACATAGAAGGTGTTTAGTAACAGTCATACTCTGTGGTACTCAATCTGCTGCACATCGCATCAACCAATGGACATGTCTCGTACTGGGCAATAGATGAAATATACAAGTTCATACAATAAGGTCTCTGCCCTTAAGGGAAATGCAGGACTTGGGGGAAGATGAAGTAGAAATACACAAAAAGTTACACGACAAGAAAAAGGGCAAGAACAAGGTAGCATGGCTAATCATCCAAAAACAAAAAAAAAAGGACATGACAAAAAGTGCTAGGAATACAGAGGCGGGCGAGATCTCCAAGTCCTAAGCAGGTCCAGACTACAGTAAAGACTCACAGAAAAGGCCCAGAAACGAACTGTACAGATATTTCAAAATTAAACTGCAGGAGAGGACACTAGGCTTGGGAACATCAAGAACAGAGCACAGCCTCTCTGACAAAAGGCGCTCTTCGACCTTCCCCCTCAACACCTCTGATCTTCTTGGTCAAAGCCTGCGTCTTCTATGTGAACTGTCAGCAGAGATGTCATTTCTTTTCTCAATTATCACCAGTTGTATTTATTGGACTAAACATTATTTCACATGGGTCATAACTTCCTATGTTACTCTTCTCCAGACAGAACCAAAGTTGTTATATTACCACTTTCTGTTCTAAAAGCTTTGATTTAAAAAGATGGGAGCACCTACTCTTGCAACTGCCGAGAAATGCTAAAGCTGGCTCCAATTTCGTGACATAACTTTCTAATGGTTTTGCCAATCTACACTATTGGATTTGTATGCATTATTCATGCACATTTTGACCAAAATAGCATTAGGAGGAAAACCTAGCAAGAAAGCTTTTCTTGCACAACTGATCTCACCATGTTTCTAAAAAGGAAGATGAACAGACAGTAAGAAAAACAATACATTTTGAAGTTTTAAAATTCAAAAAGAAGGAATTTTCCTGAAATTGCTATCTCAAACCAGTACCAAAGAGTAAAGGCCATTAAAGTTATTTAACTGGTAAGAAATGTTTCAAAAATAATGCTTTAGGAAATTACTAGAGATTCACAAAGCCAAGCACCTTTAATTTTCTCCCCTTAGCTACTTTTTCATCCCCCCCACCCAGCCCCCGCGAGCAAGTCTCATGCCTCCAACTTGACTATAAATTCTTCAAGAACAAATTTTATCTTTTAACAACATCTCATCCCAGCTCACTCCTCTGTCATCCACCCCTCCTCTTCTACATGGCATGCAAAGTGGTGCATGCAGAGTGCATGCAATTAGCAAGTGTTGCTGATTCTTTTGTGCTCGTTACTGAAAACCAACACATTTTTAGGGAAGACAGAAATATCAATGACATTTGTTCAACAACCTGCATTCAACAAACATTTAGAGAGCAACTCTAACTCTATGCTAAGTACTTCAGGAATAAAAATAGATAGGGTCTCTACCATCACAAAGAGAAAAGCACAATACAACCAAAGGGCTATGAAACAGGTGTAAACAGGAACACAGAAGAAGAAGCTATTAGGTTAATTCTGCCCAGGGGAGTCAGGAAAAGCTACCCAGGAGAGCAGATAATTTAGAGATATTTGAGAGCTTTGGTAGGAGCAGGGGTTAGCATCAAGTGAGGGTGAAATGGAAAGGGCAGAAAGATGGCAGGAACGAGCAGAACGAGCTGCTTTATTCTTCCCTGAAGTGGTACATTCTACATATTTCTGTATTTAATTTGCTGGCTGAATGGAATTTTTCCACAGAACTAGTTAGCCTCTAGTTTCTCATTAAATCTTTTGTTTGAACATGCATAAATGTTTAGTCCTTTTCCCAAGAAGTGCTCACTTACAGGTAGTAATATGAGAAATCCCACCTGACATCACCATTTCATTCCTTAAAGACACACACACAATGAGGACAAGATGTAATGCTTCGTTCAATTTCGTGCCTTCTAATCATGTTACACAATGGAATTCAGTCAAATTGTGAGAAAGAATCTGTTAGCTTTATGGAATTTTCTGAAATCTTAACTCATTGAGTATACTGGAAAAAAACTTAAATCAAAAGATCCTATGGGGCACCACACTGAAGGCTTACATCAAGCTTTGTCTCACACAATGCATTAGCTCTTCACTGATTCTACTTATCTAAAAAAAATTTAAAGGGAAAACAGGAAGTCACATGGACTTAATTTTAAAGGAAGTAAAACAAGTTGTAACCAACTTTAAAAAAGCAGATTAAGCATTTAGTGAAAATAATTTAGAAATATTTTAAGAGAATTATCTTTAAAAACCTCTTTCTCATATCTTTTAAATATTGATATTAGGATACTCTTGATTTAATCTATTACTCTAATTCAGTGATTTTAAAAAGCTTTACATGAAATACAGGTTTGTATACTTGTTCTCTCTTAGCTCTGACCCAATAGCCTCTGTCACTGCTGCGATATGGGAGGAAGCCCAGTGTCGCCAGAGCCCAGTGAGTGAACGAACAGGGACAGGCAGGGTGTGGGTCATGTCAGGAGCCTTGAAGGCCCATTAGGGAGTCTGGATTTTATTCTAGGTACAATGAAGAGCCACTGAAGGATCCTAGGTTGGGAATGCTATGATGTGATTGTCTACAAAGTGTCAGTGTGGGTGGCAGGTACGGAGTGAACCTCAAGAGGGCAAGGCTGGAAGCACAGCGATCAGTCAAGAGGCCGGACAAGAGCGGGAGCAGCTCAGGTGATGAAAATGCAAGTGAACACTAGGCAGACCCTTAGTGCGCCAGGCACTGCTTTAAGTACAAATATCTATTAGTCCATTCCTCCCAATAATCCTATGACCTACTTGCAGATGAAGAAATGAAGCACAGAAAAGTGAAGTCATTTTCCAAAGGGTACAGGAATTGGTAGAGTCATCACTTATCAACAGCCTTCCAGCTGCAGCACCTACACTTTTAACCAGCACCCTGTAGTAACAGAACATATTAACAGATGGATTCGGAGTATGTCGGGAAGACAGGATGGATGGGCCCTGGTCTGTGTTTCCTGGAGGTGGCACATGAAGCCCATGAATCACTCCCAGGTTTCCGGCTTTAGGAGATGAGAGGTGCCATTTACTAAAATGAAGCAAACTCCAGGAGGAAGAAGACCTAGGAGGAAGATCAAGAATTCACCTTTTATTTATCCAACTAACAGCTGAGTATTTAAGTCTCTCACTGAGGTCAGGGCTGGAGATATAAATTGGGGAACTGTGGTAGTCAGAACAATGGCCCCCAGTGATGTCCGTCCTAATCTCTGCAACCTGTGGATGTGTTACCTTCTATGGTAAAAGGACTCTGCAGGTGTGACTGAGTTAAGGACCTTGACATGGGGAGGTTACCGTGGATTATCTGGGTGGGTCCATTGTGACTGCTATGGTCCTTATAAAAGGGAGGGAGGAAGGTCAGAGTCAGAGACAGAGAGATTGGAAGACTTCAAACTGCTGGCTCTGAAGGTGGAGGATGGGGACTCGTGCCAAGGAAGGCAGGTGGGCTCTAGAAGCTGGAAAGGCAAGAAGGCAGATTCTTGCCTAGAGTCTCCAGAGGGAACACAGACCTGCCAACACCTTGGCTGCAGGACTTTGGATCTCCAGAACTAAGAGAACAAATCTGCATTACTTAAGCCACTACATTTGTGGTAATTTGCTATGGCAGCGATAGGAAACTATTACAGGAATTTTAAGTTACTATTTAAGATAATATGGTATTGAAAGAAACAGGTGAGGGAGATTAAGAGGTACAAACTTCTAGATGCCTACACTTGCGGTGATCATTTTTAAATGCATAGAAAAATCGAATCACTATGTTGTGTAATAGGAACTAACAGTGTTAAAGGTCAATTATACTTCAAAGACAAACAAACCCACAGAAAAAGATCAGATTTGTGGTTATCAGAGGAGGGGAGTGGCGGAGGGGAAATGGATGAAGGTAGTTTCAAAAGGTACAAACTTCTAGTTACAAGATACCTAAGTACCAGGGATATAATGTATAACATGGAAAATATAATATATAACATAAAATATAACATAGTAAATAGAGCCATACTGCTGTATGCTATATATGAAAGTTAAGAAAGTAAATCCTAAGAGTTCTCATCACAAGGAAAAAAATTTTTCTTTCTTTAATTTTGTATCTATAGGAGATGATGTTCACTAAACTCCTTGTACTAATCATTTCACGATGTATGTAAGTCACATCATTATGCTGTACACTTTAAACTTATACAGTACCGGGCTTCCTAGGTGGCGCAGTGGTTGAGAATCCGCCTGCTAATGCAGGGGACATGGGTTTGATCCCTGCTCCAGGAAGATCCCACATGTCACGGAGCAACTAAGCCCGTGTGCCACAACTACTGAGCCTGCGCTTTAGAGCCCGTGAGCCACAACTACTGAGCCCACGTGCTGCAACTACTGAAGCCCACGCACCTAGAGCCTGTGCTCCGCAACAAGAGAAGCCATGGCAATTAGCAGCCCACGCATCACAACGAAGAGTAGCCCCCACTCACCGCAACTACAAAAAGAAAAAAAAAAAGCCCACGCACAGCAAAGAAGACCCAACACAGCCAATAAAATAAATAAATTAAAAAAAAAAAAAACTTACAGCACCGTAAGTCAATTATTTCTCACTAAACCTGGAAGAAAAAAAAAAAAGAAACTGTAGATGAAAGAAGTAATAACTAAACAAAAGTTGTGGAGAAACACAAGCAGCTGGGTACCAGAACAAATCAAGAAGGAATGGCCTTAAGGAAACGGGACACTTTTTTTGTAACACAAGAGAAAGAGGAAGTCAGAACGGAGGTTAAAGTGCAGACTGTAGTAAGATGAAGTTATTCCTGAGTGATGGCTTTATGATCTCAGTGAGTTACGTGGCTAGGTTATCAGCAGGGCAACACTGCAACCCTGGGCATCCAACTTGTCATTTTAATACAGTTCTACAGTGTGCCAAATGATTCCCAAGGTCTGCAGGAGGAAACAGTAGGAGTGGCCAAAGAAAGGCTACTAGGTCCAGCCAAATATAATAAAACTCAGGTGGGTCATTCAGGGCTGGGACAAGCACACTCAGGGCACCTGTTCCTCCCCCTCATCTCCTCTAGCCAGGGTAGAACACGCTGACTACGCAAGGCACTGGACTCAGCCTCGGGATCCTTCTCAACACAGGAACCCATCACGCAGCAGGCACGCAAACCTATCTGAACTGGCACTGGAGGTGAAATTCATTTGCCAATACTGACCAGGGACTGCAGTTCTTTTTACCTCCTTCTCCCAGAAGAGAAAATTGTGGAAATAAATGTAAAAATATGACTGAGAAGAAGAAAGATGACAGTAGCCACTAAATGTCTATTGAGAAGAGAATGACTAAGAAAATGCTGCTAAATCTTTTTATGCAACCTTTAAAAAGAATGAGCTAGAGTTGTAATACTGATGGGAAAGATTTCCAAGATACACTGTTACATGAAAAAGCAGATCCAGAACAATTATACAGCTACTTCCATTATTCATGATTTTTTAAAAACTCATACGTACACATGCATACATACATGTGAATGTTTTAAAAAGGTCTGGAAGAGAATCTATCAAGCTGTTAATAAGAACCTCTCAGGAAAAGCACAGTATTAGAATAAGGGATGAAGGGAAAATTCCACTGGCTACTATACGTACTTTTACATTGAACTGTTTATAACAAATACGTTTTTTTTTTAAATAAAAATGTTTTTTCCTTTATTTTTTAAAAGGACATCAAAGATGAGCAGCTGAAGTGTCTAGGTTCTTTTATATTCAGACCTCTTTGCATTTAATCTAATACTCCATCTAGCAGCTTTCCTTTTTGGATGCCCCCAACAGAAGGAATACAGGCGGTAACAGGACGGGACACGGCAGAGGGCGATGTGAAGAAACCTCACATCAGCAGCCTCGAGTGTCCTTCACCATCCCCTCCCTCCTCCTTCAATGAGGTTAAATGATTCCTTTACCCCTGCCACTCATTCCATTGCTTTCACATCCGGTCTCTACTTTCTCTTTCCAATTTGAGTCACTCTTTTCACAAATACCACATTTAATTGACATCATCACAGTCATTATCATCCTTTGTCTAATTATCCCCAAATCTGGCTATTAGAATTAGCTTTTCCCCTTCTTTTGATCATCTCACACTTCTAAAACTAATGTTCTTATGAGCTGTTTATCTTCTATCACGAATCTCTTCTCTGTAAGTCCACCAACATCACTTTCCTTGTCCAATATCAACACACCATTTTAACTTCCTTAACCTAATTGTCTTTAGTTATTTCTATGGCCTCTCACTGTGCTTCCTTTCATTTCCTATTATGAATCTGACCCTTTAACTCCATATCCACTGAGGTATCCTGCTTCCATGGTCAAGTTTTGTAAGACCCAGTAATTGTATATGTTCACATTATATAAACACGTAATTTCTTCAAATAAAAGAATTGTTTTCAACCTCACTGATCTCCAACCACCCCCTCCATGCTTCCTTCCACGACCCCACCCACACCTACTTCGAAATTCTAAAGGAAATTCCTAAAAAGTCAAAACTACTTAGCAGTACCTCCTCTCAAGCTCATTCTCACCTCTCCACACACACCTCTCGCATTTTTTGAACACGTGGTACACGTCAGGCACTGTCCTAAACACCACTTAAACATATGAACTCACTTAATCCTGACTCAACCCACTGAAGTGGAAACTATAATTATCCGCATTTTAAATATGTGAAAGCTGAGAACCAAAAAGGTCATGAAATTGCCCACCATCACACAAATGACCAGTGTCAGAGGCAGGATTCCAATTCCAGGACTCTGGCTCTGGGAGTCCCTGCTCACTGTCAGATGCCACGCTGCTCTGAGGCACGTATCTCTGAGGCCAAGTGAAGCTCTTCCTTTTCTCTGTTCCAGCTACACCATGGTCTCACCTCTCCTTTGGCACACAGCATACCATACTGTAACAACTGTTTCTTATCAGTGTCCTTCACTCGTAGATGTGAGGATAGAAACTGTTCATCTCTCCTCTATCCTTTAATATATAATAGCACCTTGCACTAGGAGGTATTTAACAGTCATCGAATAAAGGAATAAACCAAATTCACAGCACTCTGGCCCTACCATAACACACGCTGTCAACAAAAGTAGAAACCGTGATGACTTTCATTTCAAACTTCTGCGTTCCTGCCTTAATAACATCACACAAAAAGTAGGTCGTTTGGGGAGCTGTAGCGATACATTTCCATCTGTTTATTTCAGGAAACTCAAGGTGACATCCACCCTAAGAAGACACTTAGGTGGTCAACTGTGAATTAGCAACAGCACAGACAGCAGGGTTCTAGAATTACCTGACAGTGCATCATAGAACTCGTCCTCACTAAGGATGCTGAGCGGCGGGGAGCCTTTAACCAGAGACTGCTCTAATTCATGGTGTTCAGTGGCCAGAGTCGCTAGCGCTTCCGACAAAATTTTGTTTTTTTCTTGTTCCTGTTCCAATTTAAAATTCCTCACCTGGAAGAAAACAGATATACAAAAAAGACTTCAGAGTGACAGGAGATACAGACTTACTCAAAAGGATGTGAGAATTATTCGCTTTAGATCCAGTTCAATTACAACATCAGGAATGAAAACAGTTGTGCTACACACACATGGATGAATGAGCAAAATTACTAAGCTAATGCTGTTCCTCCCGTGGGGTCTTTTCTCACAACAGGTCCAGCTAATGAAAACAGATTAAGAACTAGCAAACAAATTCAGCTCAAGTGATCAGGATTGTAGTACAAGGACTTTAGCCCATTTGAAAATCATATAAAATTTTAAAAAATAGAGAATACTTTCTTCAGCATTAATCATGAAATTAAGAAGCCAGTTTTTGAACAAAATTATTAAAACCACTGTAAACATTAAAATGTGTACTACATCAAAGCAAAAGATATAATCCTCCAGGTTCATCTCCAAAATAGTTGGTATATCAAATGAAGGGAAACAAGGGGCCAGGTAATGACATTTTAATTGTCATTTTTCAATTCCATATTTTGATTTTGGTTCCATATTTTTCCTTGAATCTAGCATACAAAAAAAAATAATAGATTATAGAGAAGGCAAAGCCTTAATCCTTTGAAGATACACTCTTTTCTTCCTGTCTAATTCAAGAGCATCTGTATTTGCAGTTAACTAAAACCTTTTTTTTAAATAAATTTATTCATTTATTTAATTTTTGGCTGTGTTGGGTCTTCACTGCTGTTGCAGTGAGTGGGGGGGTGGGAGGCTACCCTTCATTGCAGTGCTTGCACTTCTCATTGTGGTGGCTTCTCTTGCTGCAAAGCACGGGCTCTAGGCGCACAGGCTTCAGTAGTTGTAGCACATGGGATCAACAGTTGCGTCTCGTGGGCATGTGGGAGGGAGCACAGGCTCAGTAGTTGTGGCGCACGGGCTTAGTTGCTCCGCGGCATGTGGGATCTTCCCAGACCAGGGACCAAACCCATGTCCCCTGCATTGGCAGGTGGATTCTTAACCACTGCGCCACCAGGGAAGTCACCTTCTAAAATTTAAGGAACCTAATTCTGATAAAAAAATATCAGGTACTAGATTTGGTATGAGCAGTGCCACCTATCCTCGTATCAGAACTCTGAAAACCACAACTATTCCGAAATCTCTCTCAACTCCTAAAGCCCACGTGGCACTTCAGACAGAAGCCTGAAGAGCTGGGATCTCCCGTAATCTTAGAAGCCTCCTGTGCCTGCTTCCCTACCTATAAATTCAGAATACTACTGCTGTCGAATAATCTAATTGGTGGCTTCAACTCACTGCTCTTCAAATTAAAAAAAGAAAAAAGAAAAAAGAAAAAAAAAAGGAACTCTGGCAGCTCAGCCTATTTCTCAAATGTAATCTCAACACGTAAAGCAGACGTTTCAGGAAGCAGAACTGCTCAGGGTGATGCCGGGTCTGGATCAGAAGCCTCTCTGACTTTCCCCTCCAGGACCAAAGGCAGGGCCTGCAACAGTTTGAAAAGCATTAGATGGGGTGACCTCTGAAACCCCTACCCGGTCAAAATGTCTGCCCCTGGGTCCTGGAGCTGGTGAGTCTCTCACCACTGCTCCCAGCTGCTCTCTGCTGAACCTCACCTCCCACTTCCTGGCATCCCTCTCAGTCTCCTTCCCTCCGTCCCCAAGGACGCAGCATCTCCCTCTACGTTCTGACTCCACGGCCACATGTTAGGTACAATACTCCAAGAATCCCGGGTATGACATAAAATATAGTTTCACCAAAATGCTAAATTTGTAACAAAAATAGGGTTAAACCTTCATTGTCTTGGGAACAGTTCCAGTCCTCGGGCACCTTAGTACTTACTATCATTACAGTAACGAGATTATTCTTACTAGACCGGCAATAATAAAATAAAAATAGCAATAAATGGTAAGCAATAATGAGCAGACATGCAAAACAAAAAAATTAAATAATTATAATTTTTAAGGAATTGCAAAATACTTGCAAATACTCCTATAATCTAAAATTTTATCTCCAAGGAGGAGAAACTCTTACTGTCGCTGAAGTCAACCTTAAAAAAAAAAAAAAAAAGCTGTTCTCCCTTCACCTGATGGGTCAAACAATTCATTTAACTATAAATAAGGACTACAAAATTCACCAAAATATCCAAAATAAAACTTTCTTTGAATGGAAAAGATCAGCACTGCTGTAAATTCCAAAAAACACCACCACAGGAAGATCCAAACTCTTTTACTCCTGCCCACCCATCTCCCTTTAGCTTTTTTCTTTTTTAGCTGTTCAAGTATCAAAATGCAAATGTGCTGTTGACCCTGTACCTTTCCACATAAGAATCAACTAAATTATCTCTTCTGGTTAACAAATACATAAGTTTCAGTACCTAAATTCATCTGGATTTCAGAAGAGTGGCAAAATAAATGATCGAGGGCCCCAAATATCAAATTCTCTCAACAAAATTGTACTCAAAATCCTTCATCCATATAAAGTAAGCACCCCTGCAGTTCTGCCACCTCGACATCTGTTCTCACTTATTCTTCAGAGAGGGAGGGAAAGGGGTGGGAGAAGGGGGGGAGAAGAGGCTCTATCTACAGTTCTGGGTCTCACCTCATCTTTATCTGTTAGTTAATCTGAGGGCAGTTGTATTAATTTCAAGCATAACAGGATCTTCTGTACTGCAGGTACGTTACCCTCAACTTTCCCATCAAAAGGCATCCTATAAGTGATATAGTTTAAAGAGTAGGTATGTGTATCACAGAAACTGTGCTAGTAAAGAGCGCTCTCGTTGCTTTAAAGAAGCATCTAAGAACATACTTAACTGCCACTGATGCTTTTTTGTCAATTAAATCAATCAACTGGAACAGTCAAATGGAACAATCTAATCCTAAATCCCTCACAATCTCAGTATTTCAGATACACTTAGGGGATATCCTGCACTGAAAATTTAGTGTAGAACTACTCATCAGGTTATTCAGGCTGCAAGTGCATAAAATCTTTCCTTACATTTCAACTGTCTCTGAATCCTCATTTGCCAGCTTAGAAACTATGTTGGAACAGAAACAGTACCTTTATGCAATCCCTCTCTGCCCTTCCAGGCACAATGCTTCACTTGTATGTGTATAAATACATGCACACTAATGACAGTTTTTTAAATCTTCAAACTATAACTACCCTAGTTATTATTAAGGGAACAAAGAACTTCCTTCACAAAATTAGTGAAGCCCAACATGTGTTTATAACTACATGAGACCATTTTTAGCATATGGATGACATTTTATTTTTCAAATTCACATATAAAATTTACTCCCTCAGCCACTTTGCCACAACAAAAATCAACATGTAACCAAGTAAACATAAATGTCAGACTTTTCATTAGAAAAAATTTAAGGACTGAATCACCACACATGTAATAGTTACATGTTATTATTAATCATTATTAATAGACACATTGCTCTGTGTCTGTAGCCCCTCAAGATTAATGCAAATTCAAGCCTTTACAGTAGTCTCCTCGAATCACTTCAACACAAGCCCTTTCATCTGACTCCATTCCATGCTGGCGGGTGAAAGTCGCAATGAATACTTTCAAAGTGTTCTTCACACTGACAGTGAGTGGATGCCAGCAAAAGAATTCAGAGTTTTCAAAAGTCTTGTGCTACACAGCAAATACACGTTTTATCAGCTCTCTCCTTCTATGAAATACCCTGTTATTCACCTATGCTTCTGAGAGGTTAAGTCAGGCAGGGACAAGGATTAAATCTGGCAAAGACACACCACTAAGTGGGAGTAAATGATTGGTATTCAGAGAACACTGTGTCCAATTATCCAATTATAGGTTAGGTGACATTCTGGCCCTGATGATCAATCTAGTAAAGCTCTTTCAACCGGCTACACTCCAGGTAGTTCAACAGCATTGGCCTTTCTCATTTCTTCTTTGCTACTGGATGTATGACAACAAAGAACATTATTGGCTTAAGACCAAAATACTACATCTTGAATTCAAAAACATCTAATTTTATCTCTTAGATAAGGAATTACATTGACACTTATTTCTGTGATTAAAGGATCAAGAATATGCTGACTTTTCCCTGCTATTGCCACACAGCTGCTGAAAAGTGGTTCTGCTCATTCACAGCTGGTAAGGGCTCTTTTGCTCGTAGAAGATGACAGCATTGCTCTGGGTGGGGGAGCTCTCACATGAATGCAAACAGACGTTATTCCAGGTTCATAGCCAGGCTGAATCACACTCTCACCCCTAGGGTCCAGGAAAATTAAGATTTGATCCCATGTCTCAGGCATAATCAAGTATGGAAACAGCCTCATGGCTGGATAGTATACATTCCCTTTGTTTTGCAGGTTTACAAAGCACCCCTGTACGAATTAACTTTCAGGGGTTTGTTGACTCTAATGCCCTTCTTCTGTGCCATCCCATCAATGCCTTTTCAACTCTACACATTTCCTTATGTTCCTGAAATTTTTTTTTTTTTCATTCTTTCCTCTCCCTAAGAAAGACACTTATTTAATAATAAGTAAGTCTTGGTGGCCAAGCAGATCTGCCTGACGGGAGGAAATGGAGATGAGGTAGGACATGCAAGGAGGCTGTGGGTGGGGAGGAGGACTGCAGAGCTTGCAGACCGCTGTCAGAGCTCTGGCTTTGACTCTGACTGACATGAGGAGCCACTGGACAGTTTTGAGCAGAGTAGTAACATTATTTGATTTACATTTTAACATAATCTCTTTGACTGATAAGCTGAGGAAGAGACCTGGGGGGAAGGTCAAGCTTAGAATCAAAAAGATCATTAAGAGGCTACCGCAACAATCCAAGTAAGAGATGGGTAATAGCAATGGAGGTGATGAGTACTCAGATTCTGGATGTATTCTGGAGGCACGTCTATGGGGTGTGAGAGAAGAGAGGAGTCAAGGATGACTACACAGTTTTGGCCTGAGCAATTAAAGATAGAGTCATCACCCAATGCAGGAAGACTGCAGGAGGAACTAGGACAATCAGGAACTCATACATGTTACGTGTAAGATACCATCAGACGTTCAAGCGCAGATGTTGTACAGACAATGAGATATCAAATTGGGTCCTCAGGGAAGAGGACCAGACTGGAGATATAACTGGGAGTCCTTTGCAAACAGATGATGTTTTAAGCTGTAAGACTAGACAGAATCACTAGGGAGAAAGTGAGACAGACATAGGAAGAAATCCAAGGACTGAGATTTCCTTCTGATGGGAGAGACGAGAAAGAATCAGCAAAGGAAACAAAAAAAGAGCGCAGAGGCTGAAGGAAACTCAGGAGTGTGTGGTATTCTGGAAGCCTAAACGAAGTACTTAAAGGAGGAACAAGTGATTAACTGTGTCAAACACTGATGATGGATCAAATAATATGAGAACTAAGAAAAGTCCTCTGCATTTGGTGATGAGGAGCTCAGTGGTGACCTTGACAAGGCCAGGTTCAGTGGATCACTGACAGAATGCTGAAGGCAAAGGCTTGATGCAAGTGGGTCAGAAGAAATGAGAGAAGGAAACTTAGAAAGGGCAAGTATAGCCCATTTTTTTTGCTAAAAAGGAAAGGAAAAAATTGGGGCGATTGCTGGAAGGAGCTGTGGGGGTCAATAAGGCTTTATGAAAGACAACCCAGCATGTTTCTACATTGACGGGAAAGATTCAACAGAGAGGAAATTAACGATGTAGGAGTGCAAGGAGGAAACTGCTAGAATGATGCTCTTGAGTTTGCAAAAAAGGATGCAGTCTAATCCACATGTGCACAGCTGGCCTTTGCTAAGGGCACTGGCAGCGCATCCTTAGTTGCAGAAGAAAAAGCAGCATGTATGTGCCCAGATGCAAACAGGTTGGTATATGTAACCAAGTTTCCTTCTAGTTGCTCCTTTTGTCTCAGTGCATATAAGAATTAGAGAGGGACTTGCTAGGTGGCGCAGTGGTTAAGAATCTGCCTGCCAATGCAGTGGACACAGGTTCAATCCCTGCCCCAGGAAGATACCACATGGCTCGGAGCAACTAAGCCTGTGCACCACCACTATTGAGCCTGCGCTCTAGAGCCCGTGAGCCACAACTATTGAGCCCATGTGCTGCAACTACTGAAGCCCATGTGCCTAGAGCCTGTGCTCCGCAACAAGAGAGACCACCACAAGGAGGAGCCCATGCACCACAATGAAGAGTAGCCCCCGCTCACCGCCACTAGAGAAAGCCTGTGCGCAGCAACGAAGACCCAAAACAGCCAATAAAATTAATTAGTTAATTTTAAAAAAAAGAATTAGAGAGAATAGGAAACAAAGAGGTCTTCAACCTACAGGTCCCAGCATGTGATGTATAAGAAGCTACTAGTCTCTTTAACATTATACACAGCATTGAAAAGTTTGCCCTGAGATTTAAAATGAGATCATATCAAAAGCCCTTCAAAGCCTCACTCACACTAATCTGGTCAACCCAACACAAGGCAGCTATTCCAGGATTTTCCCTGTGCTCATAGTAGACTGTGGTTTGCTCCTGGCACCGTAAAAAAAAAATGCCCCTTTCTTACTGGCACTGCCATCCTCCTCAGCCCGCCTCGAGACAACAGAAAAGGAAACCCCTCTGGGAACTGCCTCTATACTTCTCTGTCCTTCCGCTCTGTCTTGGGAATGAAGGTGAGGGTGTTATCTGCTTGTTGACTTACTGACATGCTCTAATAATCTGCTAAGTCAATTACTCCCAAATACATCTTCAGACTTTTTAAATCAAGGAGGAATTTGGGTATAACTGCCTACTCCCATGTCTAGGACAGAGCCCAATAAATAGTCATTTAAGAAATATGGTAAAAAAGTGGAGAGTTTAAAAAGCAAGGGCTGATGGTACTTGGAAGAATCAGTATAAATCCAGAATATCTGATCTTTATTTTTATCAGTCTGATTTAAAAATAACCTCCCATAAAAATAAAATCAATGGGAGAATAATGCTACATACAAACGACAATACGACTAAGTTGAGTTTCCTACATTTCTTAAAAAAAGCAGAAAATAGAAATACATCTTCTGAAACAAAAGTACTTACCAGCAGTAGATTCATTACACATGAACTCCACTCCCTTGCTCAATGGTTCTGGCATTTAAAATAACTTGGTACAAATAAGATCTTACAATAATTTTCTCTTTCAATTGCAAAGCTGAATCAGTTGACACTGATTATAACAGTCACATAAGGAACAACTACAATAAACTCTAATTTTCATAATTATGTACATTTTACATTCCAGAAGTTAGCACTTACAGAATTATATTCCTAAAAGCACTACTACATCAAAGTATAATCTCCAAATTATTCTAGATTATAGTATAACGTTATTAAAATTTTCAAAAGATTTTTATGTATCATGTAAATTATAAAACAGGATGTCCAACTGCTATGTAATGGTATACATTAAACACATGGCAAACAGATTTCAATGTAATGTAAAAAAATCAGTGTTGGCTATATGAAAATGGTAAAATTCCAAAGCAACCTACTCAATAAAAATTCTAAAATTTTAAAAAGTCTATTAATCATGTCTCTTAAACTCCCCATTAAATAGTTGTTCATGACTGAATCCCCTAACTGCCCGGAATGGTTGCCTATGACACGCTCACTCAACAGTAAGTGTTGAAACAGCAGTTTAAAATGAAGAACATTCAAGGGTATAATAATAGGAGAGAACAGAGGGGGACCGAAGCAATGCAAAATAATTTGTTTGATGCAATCTCTTTAACCAGTATTAACAAATATTTCACAGTTTACCCCAGAACTAATAATTTAAGTGCAGGACCCTGAGCAAAAATGTCTCTTAAAATCTCACTATTCTTAACTTCAGTATGAGAGTTCATCTAGCAAAAAAAAAAAAAAAAAAAAAGGACAGCTTCATAAGCATTTGTGTAAACAACGGTTCTGCTTACACAGGGCTGTTTCTATGTCTATGACTGATAAAGTATATGCATAGCATTTTACAGTTTAAAAGGCACTTTTACATACTGTTAGAGTTCATGAAATCTTCCTAACAGCCCTATGAGGAATGCATATATGTATAAACTGAAGATCATAAAGTTTAAGTAACTTGCCAAAGGTCAGCAGAAAAATAAAAACTGAAATCAAGATCTTTTAACTTCAAAGCCCATAAGCTTTCCAACCCATGGTGTCGCCAAGAACCGTAAGACCCAGTAACACTGTCCATGGCAATCCACAACCAGGAGTCTCAGAAGCTGAGAGTCTCACTCTTTTGAGGGGATGGGGTTACTAGACTGATGGACCAGACAAATGAGGGAGGGAGAGCAGAGTTACCTTGACTACAGCAAAGCACTTGTTAAAACCATCCCTTGGACCCCTGTCAAGAATGACATCACTGTAAAATGGCAAGACTGTAAAATGGTAAATGTAAATGGTAATAAAAAATGGTAGATTAGGAACCTGGCTGAATCCATGCCCTCCAGGAGAAGCGTTTCTTTTCTTTTTTTTAAGATCTGTTCTGTTGCAAACCTGGCTTAGAGTTGAGATTCCCCATCATGAATGAAGTGCATACATGGAGCAGCTATAGGGCTAGTCTTTTTTTTTTTTTTTTTTTTTTTTTTTTTTTACCACAAATTGTGTGTTTTTTAATGATTATTTAGATAATCTTTGAAGGGTAGCTTTCTGATTCCTTTCCCAAGTCCCAGCAATTGTCTCAGTTAAGAGTTGACTGCCGGAAGAATCAAGATGGCGGAGTAGGAGGACGTGCGCTCACTCCCTCTTGCAAGAGCACCGGAATTACAACTAACTGCTGAAAAACCATCGACAGAAAGACACTGGAACTCACCAAAAAAAACCACCCCACATCCAGAGACAAAGGAGAAGCTGCAATGAGACGGCAGGAGGGACGCAATCGCATTAAAATCAAATCCCATAAATGCTGGGTGGGTGACTCACAAGCTGGAGAACAGTTATACCGCAGAAGTCCTGAGGGTTCTGAGCCCCACGTCAGGCTTCCTAACCTGGGGGTCCAGCAACGGGAGGAGGAATCCCCAGAGAATCAGACTTTGAAAGCCAGTGGGATTTGATTGCAGGACCTCCACAGGACTGAGGGAAATGGAGACTCCACTCTTGGAGGGCACACAAAAAAGTGTGCTCACCAGGACCCAGGGGGAAGGAGCAGTGACCCCATAGGAGACTGAACCAGACCTACCTGCTGGTGTTGGAGGGTTGCCTGCAGAGGTGGGGGGCAGCTGTGGCTCACTGAGGAGACAGGGGCACTGGCAGCAGGGGTTCTGAGAAGTGCTCATTGGCGTGAGCCCTTCCAGAGTCCACCATTAGCTCCACCAAAGAGCCTGTAAGCTCCAGTGCTGGCTCCACTAGTTTGGTTTTTAATCAGCAAGCCCAGTTTCACCTCAGTCCTACAGCCTCAGGACTTACAAGAATGAACAAGGTTCATGTACTGTGATTTCTCCCAGTATCCAGTGTCCTCTTCTTCCTTAGTAAGAGCTCCAGTTTGTTAGCTGGCTACACTGCCCTCCATCTTTTTTGTGTGTGTGTGTAATTTTTATTTTATATTGGAGCATAGTTGATCAACAGTGCCCTCCATCTTAAAGACTATTGCTCAGTCTTTCCGGCAGCTGTGGCCACATGACAAGTTCTGGCCCAGAATGGAAGGAATTCCTTGGTCTCCTTAAAGGGAAGGGCATGCTCCTATTTTTTGCTTCTTTCCTTCCTCCTGACTAGAATTTGGTATTTGGAACAGCCCACAACACCTGAAACTGCCATACCAGGCCCAGGCCACCTACCTCCTGTCTTCTTTAAGGTGAAAAAGAAATTCTCTAACTTAAGCTCAGGTTATTTGGCTTTGGGGTTCTCTGTTTGTTCAAGGCTAATACTAACACTAATACATGTAATGCTTTTTCAAAAGCACCACAAAGTATTCTAATGTGGCTTCCGGATAAGAATCACCAATTTAGAAGAATTTCAGTTTAGTTAAAAAATATTTGCTGGCATGTATTACTATTTCAAGGTGGTGCTAGGGATATAAAGTATCAACAGAAGAAGAGACTGGTTAATCTCTGGAGAGTTTATACTCTGGAAGGAGAAAAAGACAAAAAGCTTCACATTCCTGCCCAGTATACCTATTTAAAATGCAAACCCAGCATTACTTTTAAGCTTTTCAATGGTTATTTGCTTTCACTTACCGTTTCCAAAGTGGAGTGTGTGTACGCATGAGATACAGGAATATCGGAAAGTCCTTTATATTTACTTTTGTAAAAGTATTAGACCAAATGTTACATATACAGATTGACAACGGTGCCCTCACATAGTCCAAGGGTCACCTGATCAAGGGTCAAGTGCATGATGCATGGTAACTTCAAGGAAGAGTGGTGACAACCACTCAGAGGCTGAAGAAGCACCTGCGTGCAGGCTATTGTGATGCACTGCAGTTCACGAGAGCTTGGTTATGAGGATTTACGGACTATGTCCTCTAGTTTTAGTTAATTCACAAAATACACCCATAGCATAAAGACCACCACAAAGGAATTCCAGATTGAAGATAATACTGATGATGCTAACAAAGTGAAGAAAGAGAACAGGGCAAAGGCGTCTACTGCCAGTGGGAGCGCTTTGTGAGCTACCCTGGTAAAAACTGATCACACATGATCCGATGATAATAGGCCAGTTCTCCAGAAGACCACAGGAAACATGGATGTACGTGGAAACATATACGTAGAAATACAAATATGTGCAGGGCACCCTCTATTTATAGGTTATTATATGCTGTGAGATACAAACTAATGAGCACATGAAGTCATGAAATCTGTCCTAACATTAAAATTTAAGCATCTAAACGGTAAAGATAAACCTCCCCAAATTTCTTCAGTGATAAAGTCATGTGACATTCAGTCCAGAGCTGTACCCTTTAAATTTCTTCACTAAGTGTAATAAAATGTTTAGCAACTCCTTTAACAGTTTTTAATAGCAAAGATAAAAAGCTACACATCACTTGAGGAAATACTTATTCTCAAATTACAAAAAAATAGTAGAGAGAAAACAGTGTGATGAAAAACTAAGATATATTCCTTTGTCAGAAAATATTGCTGTAAGACAGGAAAAACTGAAGATATGAAAAAACAATTTAGTGTGGGATATTTGCCCTATAGAAGATTACAGCTGCGTTGAACATGTCTTAGTTAAAACCACGTTTGAATAATGAGCTACAAGAACTAGTTTTTTGGTTTTTTTTTTCATGAACCTCTAAGGGAAAAATGTATCAAAGATATATTTTCAATAATAACTAAATAAAAATGTTTTATGTAAAAACTGTGTATATGTATAAATGCAATGTCCTTGATGGAGTAGTTATTTTGACCAAAATTTTTTACACAACCAACCCAACTTTCAAATGATCAAAGAACTTGAACAGACCTTTCTCCAAACATATACAAATGGCCAACAAGCATATGAAAAGAGACTCAACATCTCTAGTCATTAGAAGAATGCAAATCATAACAACGAGGTATCACTTTACACCCACTAGGAAAATAAGTGCTGTCGAGGATGTGGAAAAAAGGAACATTTGTGCCCTGATGGTGGGTATGTAAAATGGTGCAGATGCTGTGGAAAACAGTCTGGTGGTTCCTCAAAAAAAGCTAAACGTAGAATTACCATATGACCCATAAAATTCACTCTTAGGTATATACCCCCCAAAACTGAAACATGTTCAAACAAATACTCGTACAAAAATGTTCAAAGTAACACTATTCACAATAGTCAGAAGGTGAAAACAACCCAAATGTCCATGAACAAATAAATGAATGTGTTGTATACATACAACAGAATACTATTTGGCCATAAAAGGAAAGTAATGAGACATGCTACAATGCACACAATGCTTGAAAACATTAGGCTAAAGACGCCAGACACTAAAGCTCACATATTGAATAATTCCGTTTATAGAAAATGCCCAACACAGGCAAATTCACAGAGACAAAACACAGAACAGTCGTTTTCAGGGGCTGGGGGCAGGGGCGGGAATGGGGGAGTCACTGCTTAATGGGTACAGGGTTCTTTTTTGGGGTGAAAATGTTTTGGAAGCAGATAGAGTGATGGTTACACAACACTGTGCATTACCAAATGCCACTGTTCCTTATGCTCAAAACAGCTAATTTTATGTTACCTAAAGGCTATAATTTTTTTTAATTAAAAACAAATTTTAAAAAAGCCCCCCCAAACATGCATTTCCCGTATGATCCAGCCATTCTATTTGCGCCTAGGTATTTATTGATATCTAAGAGAAATGAAAAGTTATGTCCACACAAAGACCTGCAGTAGCCAAAAACTGGATACAATCCAAATGTCCATCAGCAGGCGAGTAAACTGCGGTACAGCCATACAATGGAGCACTATTCAGCAATGAACAAGAATGAACTATTGCTATGAGCAACAACATGGATGAATCTGCAAGCAATTATCAAAAAGAAGCTGAACCTCCTCTACCCTGACAAAAGTATGATTCCATATACGTAAAATTCTAGAAAATGCCTACTGGACACTACTTAATTCGTGATAGAAAGTGGATCAACAGCTGCCCTGTGGGGAGGGTAGAAGGAAGAACAGGAGGCACTACAAAAGGCAGGAATAAACTTTCAGAAGTAACAGAAGTATTCCTAATCCTGAAAGTGATGATGGTTTCACAATGTAAACACGCACCAAAACTCACTAAATTACATTTTAAAGGTGTGCAATTTATTGCATGTCAATTACACCTCAAAAAAGTTGTACAAAATGAGAACACTTAGTGATAGTAAGGGCATGGTGAAAAGACCACTCACTTACTGACAATGGGAGTTAAAACAATACATTTCTTACTCAATCTTAACATATTTTCAAAGAATATGTACAATAAAGAAAAATACTCTGATACTACTGAAAATAATGTAGGATATCAAACTGCAATGTATACTGTATTTGTGTATTTGCTAATACAAACAAAGACAAACCAAAACCTCCTGCCAGTGGTTGCTGGGTTCTGGTGCTTATATTCTTCCCTATGCTTTACAGAAAATAGCTCTGTATTATATATATACACATACATATATATATATATATATCTTTCATATATCTCTCATAATTTTACAAATAGCAAAATATCTTTAAATATGTCTATTTAGGAATTGATGTTTGCAAATTTTTGCATCAAATTTGCAAATGTGAAAAATCTGCATTGCATCAGACACAAGATGATGCTTGCAAGGTCCTCTCCAATCGTGCAGTGCGCATGGCCGTCTACTATAGGAACCCAATCCGAGATTCTGTTAAGTACGCTCCTGCTTCAACATGGCTGCAAAGCTTCTACCTAAAAATAGCTTACTCTTATATAATCACTCACTACAGATTTATATATCTTATGTATCCTTGAAGCACATTTCTCTTTTTAGAAATATGCCACAAGAGGTAAACAATCATTTTTAAAAGCAAAGAAGTTTAACCATAATCTAAACAAATCTTATTTTCAGAAGTTAGCCAAGGGCTCTGGAGTTGATAGTTCTGTGGATAAAAATAACTAGAAAAGGTTATATATAGCAGAAGTAACACCCTACCGACTCTAATTTTTCAAATGAACTTCATGGAGAGATTTACACACAAGAAAACACATCAATGTTAAATGTACAGTTCAGTGAATAGTTACAAATGTACACCCCACATAACCAGCACCACTATAAAGATACAGACCATTTCTCTTCCCTCCTTCCCCTAGGTCCCCTCACTCTCCTTGTTCTCCCCAACTCTGGCCCCAGCAACCACTGCTCTGATTTCAATAATTTGTGCATTAGATTTGTCTGCTCTTGAACTTCGAATAAATGGAATCATGCAAAGTGTACTCCTCTGTGTCTGGCTTCTTTCACTCAGTATAATGTTTTTCAGATTCATTCATGTTGCCGCAAGTAGGAGCAGTTCTTTCCTTTTCACTGCTGAGGAATATTCCACCGCACAGCTACACCACGATCCCTGATTGCTCTTTTCTAATGCCTTCAGCTCTGTCTCTGGAAATATCTTTTTGTTGAACATCATTAAGTCGACAAAGACAATAACTTTGCTTTTACAGAATTTTGATGTTTTATTCTGTTTTGACAAGTGTTTTCATGGTTCTCAAACTGGGGGTGGGGGGGTGGGGAGGATGACTAAACTATGCTGGAATCACAACTCAGTAGATTTTAACTCCATCTGGAAAAACATTTTAGGTATCTAAAGCAGTGCTTCCCACGTTTTGCAAGTGCTGGCACACATGGAAAACGACCTCTGTGTGGCACACAGGAGAGACCAAGCACCTGATTTGGGGCTCTGGCCATTCTAAGGGTTGAAAGATCATTCACCTACAGCCCATTACTTGGAAAGCTCTGTCAAGTTATATTTAAAGAATAAATATCCTTGTTTTAACGACCAGTATTGATTTCTACAAAACAAAAATCTTACGAGCAAAAAAGGTTATGTATACAATAAAATATTGATTAAGCAACCAAAGTGATTGGAAAATTCCCAAAGTCTTAAAACAGTGAGCATAGCTTCTAATTTTTCCTTCTTCAAGTACCTTAAAATTTTTTTCTGATTTTTTTCAAAAGAAAAAAAAAAAAAAAGGACCCAGGACTGTGAACAGGTGCCCAATCACCCCTTCCCAGCCCAGTACGATGCAGCTTCTAAGGAGAGGGGAGTCAACCCTCCCACCGTGCTCTTCGTGCCACAGATATTCATCAACCACCTATAACACGCTGGGCATTCCTGCCTTCAGGGAATCAGCAGCGAACAAAACAGATAAAAATGCCTGCACGCAGAGGACTTACAGTCTACTGTGGGGAAAGAAACAGGTAAAGAAACATACAGCGTGCTCAGTGGTGGAAAACACTAACGACAAAGATAAAGCTGGGAGGGGAAAGGGAGTCCCAGGAGCCAGAGTGGCCAGAGGACTCAGTCAGGCAAAGGCCCTGGATTAAAGGCCGACCAGGGTGAGGGAGAGGCGGGCAAGCGTCAGGAGAAGAGTGCCCCGGGCAGAGGAAGAGAGTAAGTTCTAAGGTAGGAAAGGGCTCGCGAGTCTGTGGCACAACGGGAGGCCGCTGTCCTCAAACAAAGCGGGCTGGGTGAGAGTGAAGCGAAGGAGAGGCCAGAGAGGCAGGGCCCACCCCTCAGGGCTCTGGAGGCTACTGTAGCCCCAGAGGCTCCTTCCCAGGAGCAGGATGGAAAACCAACTGCGAAGGGCCATGCTCTGCTCCAACGTCATGTGGGATGCCAGGCTCATTTCTGGAGGACACATTTTCAACGCAAAACCTGAGGGCGATCAGTGAAGAGTAAGAAGGAAGGATCTGGAAAGCCTGATACAGGAGCAACTGCTGAAGGAACTTGGAGGTGTCTGGCTTGGGGAAGAGAAGAATTTACTGGTTGCTCCAAATAGCTGAGGAATTGTCACAAGAGGTAATTCCTTTTACTCTTTTTGTGATTCTACAGCGCACACACTTGAAACCATAAATTTTGTTTTTTAAAAAAAAAGGAAAAAGAAAAAAGAAAAAAAGAAAAGGAAAAATCTTGCCTTAATGTCAGTTTTAACTTTCTAATATTTGTAGTTTTCCTACAGTAGACTGGGTGGCCCTGAAAGATTGTTCCCATATAACAGTAGCAATAGCAGCGAGAAGAGCAAGAGCTGACACCTAGGTATGTCTACTATACGCCAGGTGTTATGCGAGATACTTGGTGTGCCACCTCATGTAATCCTCCCACAACCCTATGAGGTACGTATTATTAACGATGAGGAAACAAGCTCATTTAGGTAACACAACCGGCCTAGGATCACAGAACCAGTAAACGATGGAGCCGGTGCTCAAACCCAGGTCTGTTTGACTCAGGCTCCGAGCCTGTAACCACTGGCACCCTCTGCGTGCATGTCCGTAGATGGCAGTGTTTACATGGTGCATAAAGGGACCATCTAGCTGGCAGGAAGTTGGAGACAGGATTCTTGCAAGTGGAGGAAAATTAGGTAACCTCTAAGATCCCTTTTTATAATTTTGTGGTTACATTTTCCCAAGTTTCCATCTTATTTTTTGACTTTTCCTTTGACTTCAAGCTTTATAGAAATTTTGTACTTCTAAATACAGCTAAAGATCAAATAATAATAATTTCATTAAAGAATATGTTAAATTCCCTGTCCAATTCTAATGCTGAGGATAATCATGCTCTGGTTTTGAGTGACACATATTTTACCTGATTAGTTCCCTTGTACAAGTGAAGGTAGGCTTGACTTTTCTCAAGTACACTTGATCCTTGAACAATGCAGGGGTTAAGCCATGTATCCAAGCTTCCTCCACATCTGCTGATTCAACCAACCACGGACCATGAGTACTGTTATCTACTATTAAATAGTACTGGCGTGTAAGTGAATTCATGCAATTTAAACCCAGGTTGTTCAAGGGTCAACTGTATATCAAATTCCTTGTCTCATATTTTATATCTTCCATGATTCAAACATATCTTTGCTTTCATTTTCCTATGCAAACAAGATAAATTTTTCAATTGAGCGATTATCCTTCAAAATACAATAGCAAATTGACATTTCCTACCTAAAGTATAGAAAGATATAAATAATATAAAAGTAGATACAGATATATAGACTTAAACCAAGTCCATGGAAACCTCAAGAATCATCCCTGCTTTGTGCAGTTGTTTTTGTTTACAGACTGGAGGGAAAAGAGGGGACTAAAGAGAATTGGGACTGTGTGCCCTCCGCCACACTTCAGCCAGGGTAACTTCTGAATGGTTTGAAAAATAACAGGAAACCACTGCTCTGCAGGGCAATTATGAGCCAATGTAAGAAGAGAGTCTGGCAGCCACCCTTAGGGTTAACATTTGGATAGAAAACATTATTAACTCCACTTGTAAAAAGTTCTTTTCTCACACCCAATAGTATGGCTACTATAAAAACAAAAACAAAACCCAGAAAAGAAAAAGTGTTGGCGAGAAATCTGAGAAATTAGAACCCTTGCAGACTGTTGGTAGGAACGTAAAATGGTGCAGCCACTATGGAAAACAGCATGGTAAGCCCTCAAAAAATTAAAAATAGAATTACCACATGACTCAGCAATTCCACTTCTGAGTATACACTAAAAAGAATTAAAAGCACTGACACAAAGAGATATTTGTACACTGATGTTCACAGCAGCATTATTCACAATAGCCAAAAGGCTGAATCAACCCAAATGCAACACTGATGGACGCATGGATAAACAAAACATGGTATATGTACATACGATGCAATATTATTCAGCTTTAAAAAAGAAGAAAAGTCTAAGGCATGCTGTAACATGGATGGACCTTGAAGGAATTATGCCAAGTCACAAAACGGAATTATGCTAAGTCCCTGGCTTGAGATAAGGCAGTCACAAAAAGACAAATATTGTATGATTCCACTCACATGAGATTCCTAAAGTAGTCAAATTCAGAGAGACAGAAAATAGAAGCATGATATCCAAGGGCTGGGAGGAGAGAGGAATGATGAGTTATTGTTTAATGTGTACAGAGTTTCAGTTTAGGAAGATGAAAGACTTTTGGAGATGGATGGTGGTGACGGTTACACAATATGAATGTACTTAATGACACTGAACTATACACTTATAAATGGTTAAAAAGGTAAATTTAATGCTACATGAATTTTACTACAAATAAAAATAATTAAACATTTTTCTCCAAATATAAAACATACGGTCAGGTTGATTTGCATTAACATGAAAAAAAAAGGCTCCCGTTGTAACATCTGTCACATAGTTTAAGCTGGGTTGTTGAAATGATTACGAAGTCAACTGATATCAAAATGTATATATTCTTCACTAAAATAATCCCACAGTATTAACTACAAATCGACTCCTAACATTTTAACAACTATTTGCTTAGTACTTACTACTTGCAGAAAAATGCCCCAATTATCAGCACTATACCTGAATGCACTCTGGGGCACAGCCACATCCAACCAGCTCACAAGAGAATATTGTAATCCAGTGATTTCCAAACTGGGAGGCTATGAAAACACAGAACAACTTCTGATACACTATTAGGGTAGGACCTATGAGTGATGGCATTTACACAGGTATTGTGGACAAGCCACAAATCTGGCTCTGAATTCTCTTAAGGCCAAACCAGAAAAAGAGAAATACAATTATGCCCTTTTAATTGTCCACAAGGAAAAAAATATATCGGTTCTTTAGGGAAAACAAACTCCCTCTTTGCCCTTAGCTCTAATTTCTCATTCAGGGTAATATATAGGAGATTAAGAGTATTCAAGGGCAAAATAATCAATAATGCCACTTCAGCTAAATTTTTTTTTAAATGCCCCTCAACAGAAACTGAGGGTGTAATTTAGTGAGGGACATTTTTCAGAAAATCAAGAAAATATAGAACTTCCCTGATGGTGCAGTGGTTAAGAATCTGCCTGCCAATGCAGGGCACATAGGTTCAATCCCCGGTCCAGGAAGATTCCACATGTTGTGGAGCAACTAAGCCTATGTGCCACAACTACTGAACCTGCACTCTAGAGCCCAAGAGCCACAACTACTGAAACCCGTACGCCCTAGAGCCCATGTGCCACAACTACTGAGCCCTTGTGCCACAACTACTGAGCCACATGCTGCAACTACTGAAGCCCATGTGCCTAGAGCCCATGCTCCGCAACAAGAGAAGCTACTGCACTGAGAAGCCCGCACACTGCAACGAGTAGCCCCCGCTTGCCACAACTAGAGAAAAAGACCGAGCGCAGCAATGAAGATCCAATATAACCAAAAAATTAATTTAATTAAATTAACCTTAAAAAAAAGAAAGAAAATATAGCCCAGGCTGAAGCATTCTGATAGTTTAATTTTAGGATAGAATTTAGAATATCTAGAGACATGGGTAAATTCTATATATTTCGAAAATGTGACCTCTACCAAGCAAAATTTTCACAAAAAGATGGACGGTGTTTCCTTGAGAACCTGTAATACAGGTATTCTGTGCAAAATCTGAAAACACTGAAATATTCTTGGCCATCTGCTTATTTTTAAAGTTGGTATCCTTTTGTTAAATTGAGACATTAGCTTATAAATGGTCACACCAGCTTGGAAACAAGGTGGACTGTCTTCTCTAACGGATGAATTTTCCTAATTCAAGCTGTGTGTGATAACAGTGCGCTGTTCTTCAGCAACGAATCTGGAGGCAGATCCCTGGCTCTGGCTCTAAGTGTAGCCGCCCCCCCGCCCCCCAGCTACACAAACTCAGGGAGGTATCAAACCCTCCCTCCAGGCCCTACTCTCACCTGAAAGTGCAGGAGAAGAGATCAACCATATCAGTCTTTTCAAACTGTGTTGTACAGAGGCACCTGAGTGGATGAGGAGGTGCTTTTGCTTTTATCTCTCTTGTATACTGGCATCTACCTTAGCCCCCAATAAAACCTCAAAATCACCAGACTAGATGCACTACAGTCTATGACTTTCTAATTTTAAGCAACTCATCCATAACACAAAATAAAGTAACAAAAATAAGTGAAGAAAATATTCAAAGTTAAATCATTTCTAAGAAATTTTACTAAGGAGAATTATATGCCCAAGCTTCATTTGTAATTCAGTTGTTTAGAACCCAGAACAACAAAATCTCCCTCATACCAACATTTAAGTGAAGGGTGATTTCTCAAGTACCTCAAAAAGGCACAGTGTCCTAAATGCGGCAAATAAAAAAACAGGTAAAGGAACAGATGGTATCACTGCAGCTTAGGATCCAGCTGCCAGATGTAACAACGTGTCCACGTCTCCAGCTGCGGAGGCTATGAGCTCCTTTTCCTGGAGGACAGGCGCCTCCCCCGAATCCCTCTCAAGCAGAACTCCGGTGCTCCCGTCATTCCTACCATCACCTGCTGCTTCCCACCAGGGTTTCTCTGATCCAGCACCCCAGGCCACAAACACTTCTACGCCACTGCTCTGTCCCCGAATTGAGCAAAAAATCCTTTCAAGATATTTTTCTGAAAATAAAGCACGGGAAGACTGTCTTACATAAAACTGATGGGTTTATCCTTATCTCATTTGAGTTTCACAGCAACTTGTAAAATAGAGAAGGGGTCTGTGTTCATAATGCTGTTGCACAGGAGGATGTGAGGCTCAGAGTCACAGAGCAAGGAAAAAGTCTCTAATACCAGAGCCCACATCTCAGAACTCCAAGTAAGAGCAGCTCATACTCTACCACCTATGACATCTTCCTAGGCCTGCCCTATACCCTCCCTAACTTTGCCCTCAGTTGGACTGTATAAGGAATAACAAAAATCATGTGGTACATAATGATGAAACTTTGAGCATTTGAAGAAAATTAGACACAAGTTTTCTGCTTTTTCCTCCTTGGTGCTGGAGCCAGGGTTTCGTGGAGCAGGAAAGAGCAAGATGGACAATGTTGAGCAGGTAATGGAAAAATCCTCCAGGTATGGAGGTGGGGGTGGGGGGTAGAGGGCAGAAACTAGGGAAACAGAAGAAAACAGTGGGGGAAGAGGGCAAGGGAAGACGATCATTCTTCCACTGCACGAAGCATCTGGGGGTAGAAGACGGGGTGAGGGAAAAAGCGGAAGGCACTGAGCAGCAAGGTGGGGAAGAGAAACGCCAAGCAATGGAAAACAAGGAAAGTTGTGTAAGAGAAAAAAAATTGGAAGTAGTCAAAACCTTCCAAAAATTTTAGGTATTTTAAATATTAAGTGGGCAGTATTCTACATACAGTAGCAGTTCTCAGTCTGGAATGATGAAGTCTAGTAAATGTATTATTCAAGTCTATAAAATAATCAAAGTAATGGATAAAGTGAGCAGTGATATATTCACGAAATTACAAAATACCAGAATTAGTACTGAAAACTGAAATCCAGAATTGAAATCTGGGAAGGGACAAATTCTGAACAAATCATCCACTCTTAGGAGACAGAATAATAAATGTATAGATACTAGGGAAAAAATCAACTCAAGGCAAAGTGATAGAGATAACTGTAGAAATTTAAAACAAAAAGATGAAATAGATCAAAGCTGGACAGTTCTTTCAAAAATAATCAATAAACAAAGCCTTTATGAAACTGATCTTACAAAGAATAAAATTCATTTGGAAATACCAAATAAACATTAGAAAAAAGAAAATGGAAAAAGAGTAGAAAAGGGAATATATAATTACAGAATGAACATAAGTTAAAAAGACAATAAAAGAATATTATGAACTTTCTTATAACGCTAATTTCAAAACTTAAATGGAAAGGATAAAATTCCTCAAAATACATAACTTGTCAAAACTGACCCAAAGAGAAATAAAAACTAAAATAGCACTATAACCATTAAATCCATCTTATTGCCCCCCCCCAAAAAAATCTCACAAAGTTGGTTTTATTAAGAAAATTCCACTCAACTTTCAAAGAATAGACCATTCCAATTTTATACAACTCTTCCAGGGAGCAGTAAAGAGAGAATACTCCCAAACTCATTACATGAGGCCAGTGTAACCTCTGATGTAAAAACCTGATGAGGACAAAACAAAAAAAGGAAACTACAAGCCAATCTCACTTATAAACGGATGTTAAAAACCAAAAGAAACCAAATTGAGAAGAATGTTAAAAATAATACATTATGACCAGATTAGGTTTATTCCAGGTACACAAGGATGGCTTATCACTAAAAAAAAATCTAAAAACATAATTTGCCACAATTACAAATAAAAGAAAAACCTCATGATCCTCTTGATAAATGAAGAACATTTGATAAGTTCAATACTCTTTCATGATATAAAAAAATATTCAGCAATATAAGAATGAAAGGGGACATCATTAACCCGATGGATGGTATGCACCAAGTGTCATTCTTAACAGACAGGCATTAGATTCCTTTTAAATACCAGGGATGATATCTAAATCCATACAAGCCATATACGTGGATTTCTACCACCTCGGCTGGATTCAACATTGTTCTGAAGGCCCTAGCCAGTACAGCTGGAAGAAGAAAAATAAATAGGAGGTGTAAGGATTGAAAGAAAAGAATAAAACTGTAATTATTCAGACTGACTGTCTACAGGGACTGAATCCCAGTCTATGTTCATTATTTTTACTTTCTACTCCCCACTCATTCCTCTGCTCACAACAGTCAGGCTTCACACTGTTACGCTTTTAATACTTTCCTCATCAAGGACACCTGGCTACCAAGTCGAACAGATGTGTTTCAGTTGCTACCTCACCTTCTTGGACCTCTTGTCCCCCAGCCTCCCAGGTCTAGACTCTGCCCCTCAGGCTGCTTTTCCTCAGTGAGTTCCACTGGCTCTCTTTCTTCCACAAACGGTATTCAATCGTTTGACTTCAAACTTTTCCAAGCAACACTTCTCCTAGTGATATTATTTATTCTTTCAGCCTCGATCACCACGTTTAATCAGGTGACTCCCAATACTAAAGACTCCCAAGTTTTCATTGGACGAGTCAGGATGACCTTATACAAATATCATAGTGTTCAAAGGTGAACTCATCCTCCCCTTTCCCCGCTACTTGAGTTACCTTCTATCCCGTGACTTATGCCATGAATCTGGGGTTACCTAACTCCACCTGCTTCATTCCTCTATTCAATCTATGATCAGCTCCTACTCACACTGTTTATCTCAAAGTCTCTCTTCTCTCTGCTCTGTATCTCCCTTTCTTTTCCAGTCACCAACTAGCCTCACACTCTGATTCTCTCTTGAATTCCTGCACCTGGCCGCTCTGCTTTCAGGCCTGCCCTCTAATCCTTCTCATAAGGAACAAATCTGATTAAATCTCTCCCCTGATTAAAATCTTTCAGTGATTCCAACTGCCCAAAACAATCCAGACTCCTCAGGCACATTTTAGTCTTTCAAGAAGACCCCGCTTCTACTGATCTAGCCTTGACGTTCTCTTTACTTCTCCCGCTCTGTTCCCGTCTTAATGAACTGTTTGCTGGAATTCATCTCCCTCTCCCCACTGGAAATGTTGTGCCTTCTATAAGAACCTAGTCAGTCATCTGGTTCCTGCAGTAATCTCTTAAGTTTTATAAAGACAGACTGGTATAGCACCATCTGACAAGGTGAACCTTCTGTAAATACTGAACTAAGGGGAAAATTTTATCTAAAGTAATAGATATCAAATCCATGGTGCACTATTATAAAGATGTACATCATTAACACTCTGAAGTTAAAATGAGAGGAAAACTATGTCTGCCTATAACTCATCCAAAATTCATTCGCTAGAGTAGGGCACTGCACTCTCTGACAGGAAAACAGCAGCAAACAAGACAAACACAACTGCATGCTGGTTACAGTCTTGGTACTATTGTGAGATACAAAAACTCATAAGGATAGACCTTGGGTCACGCTAAGCATCACAAGGCTAATACATACACACAAACACACACACTTCACACTACCAATTAAAACCTTATGTATTTCTGAAACATATGGACACCAAGTGGGGAAAGCATGGGAGGTAGGGATGGGATGAACTGGGAGACTGGGAATGCCATATATACATTACTAATAAGAAAAAAATATTAAATTGCACACTTTAAATATATGCAGTTTATTGTATGTCACTTGTATCTCAAAAAGTTCTAAATAAAAAAATAAAACCTTATGTATTTCTGTTCAAAAACTTCAGAAGTTATCAAAATGAAAACCAGCTTCACTTTACATAAATTTCATATTTTTATCTAACTTATGTCCTAGCTGCTTCCAAAATTAATCTGTAGCAGTATATTTCTGGACTATACACACAACAAGCTAAACATTCAGCAATAATGTGGACTAAGTAAAAATTCTGAATTTCTACTTTTTAAAGGAATTAGAAGGTTTCTTATAATCTTCATGGAGCTGATAAATACAGTCATAGTTGCACAATCATAAATCACAATCCTTTTTAAGAGAATGTAAATGACAAAGTCAAAAACTGAAAATAGAGCTTAAAGTATGGTGCTGCATAATTATTTTATGAATTATGTACAATATTTAAAATGTGTTTGGACTATATTTATACACTACCTTGATTAACAATAGATGCGCGTGCTTTTCATATGGAAAAGCTAATAAGCTTTTTAATCCCCCCCCCATTCTGCACAGTGCACAATTAAGGGAAGGAAGATTATGTGGGTCACTTTCACCATCAATGAAATCTCCTAAAATTAACGTTTAAAGAGCTTCTGAAGAGGGAAGACTACAGTCCTGCAATTATATTCACAGTGATACAAATCCCTTTAGGCCCCCAATCTAGTAAAACTAGTACTGGGACAAAGGCCAACATAGCTTTGTCTTCATGTTCAGATTAAGCATCTACTCAATTGAAGCTGAGCTAACTTGCTGAAGTCATCAGTTTCTGGGTCAAAATCAAACATTATTTGGACCGGAGATTAACTCTGGTGTGTCCTCAAACTGAAAAGAAAATTTATATTTAGATCCCCATATTCTAGCCTACACATTACTCCACCAACACACATTTCAAGCATTTTTCTCTTTTGCAAAAGATTCCCGTTAAGCAATGCTAGGTCTTCTAAATGAAATGCCTTCATTCTGTCTTTGAACCTAGTTAAAATTAAGAAACTTTTAATAGCTTTAATAACTCTCAAAAGCTGTAGCTCTTTCCTGGCATCTTCCCCTCCTTAGTACCACCTTCCCTCCAAATCCAGAAAAACACCTGCACAACAGAAAACACAAAACAACTAGCCATATGCTGTGAAAGCTGGGGAACGTGATTCTCCACTGGTTTAGGCTACAAAGAAAGCCTATGAGTAATCAAAAATCCCGAATCAAAAACAAAGTTAAAAGCCACCTCCCCGCTACCCAACCCCAGTATAATTTCCCTTTCTCTTCTCAAGCCAAGCATTTTCCCTCCTCGTTTTTTCGGGGAATTTTAGCGGCCTCCGAACAGCGGACGGTAAGTTCATCTCAATGTCAGCCAGGGCAGAGACATGCGAAAAATCACTAACTTAGAAGGTTATTTAGGACAATAATGTCTTTCACTGCGTTACTCCTCCCACTCCGGCCCTACTTGACCTACTACCAATATTTAGCCGAAAAAAATATCCGTTCGCGGGCTTCCCCGCCCCCAGCGGCTCTTCCCGCAGGAACCGAGGCAAAGACACAGCGGGCCGGGCGCGCAGGGGCCCCGGCTCCGCGCACCCCTCCCCACACGCCCGCGGCCGCACTCCGCTCCGCACACTCGCGTCCAACTCTTCTTGGATCCACTCACATCCCTGGGGCTCATCTGGCCGCCCCCACCCCCACCCCCCCGGCGTCCCCGAGCTGCCCCGGCGCAGGCACTCGCCCACCTACCTGGGCCGGGGCCGGGACTCCCCGGCGGCGCGCTCCGTCCAGAGCTCCTCGCGGCTCCAGCACGAATGCGCTCGGCCTGTTCTTGTCCTCCAGCCCAGCCGGGAGGCGCGACCCAGGGCGGCGCCGCAAGGTCTCCCGAAGTCACCTTCGCGCGGCCCGCCCCCGGCTCCGGCGAGGTCGAGCAGAGGCGCGGCCCAGGACTGCGCCCGGGGCCGCCCGAGGTCCGCGCTGGCCCCTCGGCCGCACCGCCGCCCTCCAGGGCTCGCGCCGGCAAATGGCCTGCGGCGGGCGGCTCCGCGGAGGCTGGCGTCGTCCGTCCCTCCTCCCCGCCCCCCCACCCCCACCCCCAGCCGCGGCGCCCGCTCGCTCCGGAGGCGCAGGTAGGGACCCGCCCGCGGGCGCCGGGAGCGGCTCGGCCGGGATTTCGGGGAAGGCGGCACCGCTTCCCGCGCTCCGCGAGCATCTGCGGAGGCGCCGGCCCGGCCCTGGAGCGGGCGCTGTGCTCCCGCCGGCCCTGCGCTCCCGCCGGCCCTGCAGACGCGGCCCCGGCAACTTTTAAATGGCCAGCCTGGCCCCCCGGCTGCCGGGAAAAGCAGAGCGATCCTCTCTTCTGGAGTCTTCCCCTCGAAGGTGACTGACACTCAGGCTTAGACTGAAGAGTTAACGGTCCAATTTCACAACAAAGACAGAGCTGGTCTTCACGTATTTTTTATACACTTCCTGCGCTACCATTTGAGCAATGAGGAAAACAACAGTATTAACCCTACTAACGTCAAACCTACTCGCATGAAATAGGTGCTTTCTAATTCTAGCCATGCTTAAAGGGCGGACGAAGGCGCAAAGGTCAGGCAGACCCACCACATAAGCGATATACTTAAAAGTGGGATGTTCAGGCTAATGAAATTTCTAGGTAACTATGAGGCTCTGGTGAGGAAAAACAAACCTTTTTATTCCAACAGTAGTTTTAAACCTAAGATATACAAATCAGTCCTTGACTTTGGGAAGCAGAGCAATACTGAACAAAACTGAGTATTTCTTTGACAAGATCCTAGGGTCCTTTAGGTTCACCTTCCAGCAGTGGTGGCTGTTATTCGCACCACAGATGGAGAACGTGTAAAAGATGAGACAAGGCCACACTCGGAAAAATGGGAATTAAGGTCGGTGAGGTCTCACAGTGTCTTTGAAAAGTCAGTTTACATTTTTTTTTCATTCTAAATTGGTGACTAAATATTATTATATTTTGAAAACTCACATTTGTCACTGAAAAAGACACCTTGCTACAGAATCCTTCTCCTTAGGCCCTAAAGATTACAGAATGAATTCAGTTTACAAAAAGTAGTACTAGGCAGCAAAACAAAACAATGAACAACAAAGGCTACTTTGTTTCAGAAGGCAATTTACAGAGCACCTAAAATGTGCCAGGCACTGTACTGAGGAACTTCACATAAAATAACTCATTTGTAGTCTCATTTTCAGATTTGGAAATGGAATTCCCAAACATATATTCATTTGCTCGGGGGTCAAGATAGCAGAGTTTAGGTCCTGATTGGTCTGACCCAAAAGCTTGTATCCGTCCCTTTGTACATTCTTTATTCATTTATTCAAGTATTTATTAACTGTCTACCAATACCAAGCACTATGCTAGACACAGATGCTACAAAAATAAGATACACACTTGAGGAGCTTCAGTTAGGTTAATATATAATCAGACAAGTAAAAATATGATACAATGTCATAAGCGCTACAATAGCAAGGAACTCCTAAAACACAGCAGACATCAACTCAACTTTGAAGGGTGTAACCTGGGATTGGGAAATGGTAGCAGTCATCCAACAGAGCAGTCCTGAGAACTTCACCTAACAGATGGCAATGGGGAATCTGTGTGCTGGGTTGGAGGAGGCAGACAACTGAGATACAGGAAGTAAAAATGACAGGACTTGATTAAAAGTGGGGCTGAGGAAGAAGAAAAAACCAGAGACAGCTCCCATGTTTACAGCCTGAGTTACCCAACAGGTAACGTTGAGTTGAATTGGTAACTCAGTTCTAGGTGCTTTGGTTTTGAAATGCCTCTCATGTATCCATATGTAAGTGTCCAAAAGGCAACTGGACATACCGGTTCATAGCTCAGATCCAAGGTGGAGATATCTGAATCATCATGGATTTCTGGGTTGAAGGAGCAGGTGAAATCATCCTGGGAGAATGCTGAGTGAGAAGGCCACCCACAGAAACCTAGGAACACTAACATGCAAAGCGCAGGCAGAAGAAAAGATGCTTTAGAAGATGGCTGAGGAGGAGTTGCTATACAGGGAAGAGAAGGCAGGAGAGGGAGGCACCATGGAAATCACGTTCCAAAAAGCAAGCAGTAGTCAAATGCCAGATCCTTCACAAGGACAAGCAAGATAATTTAAACGTATTCTCTGATTAGCAACAAGGAGACACTGGCAAGAATCGTCCCAGTGGACTAGTTGAGGAATAAAGAAATAGAAACGGAAGGTACCACGTTTTCAAAAATGGAACCGGAAAGGGATGTAGGGAGATAGAAGTTACGAGGGAGAATTCAGAAGACAAGAGTAGCTGTTTTTGAAGCAAGATAGGAGACATATGCCTCCAACAAAAGGAAAGAAGAAAGATAAAAATTGGAATGAGGGAGTGGTAGGGAGTTGATAGCCTATACAACGATCACCTAATGTTTAACAAAAAATTTTGCTCAGAATAGAGATGAGAGAGACAAAAGTGAAGGCCTGAAAGATATAAACATTGCAAATGAAAGAGCGAGGGATTAAAGGACTCCGAACAGCTCAGGAAGCTAAATGAATATTAGAAACCGTGACTTTATAGAGCTAAGTCCACATGAGGGCATGAATTCTCTCCAAAGACTAGCATCGGTCCAGAGTAGCAGTACCTTTGGTTGGTTCCAATTGAGAGTCTGAATTGTTTCATTATACCACAAACTTGGCATCACTCTCGTCCCAACCATACATTTGGGTTACATCTCTTGAGCAGTCAGGAGATTTAACATTTTATAATGAGTTTACACTAAAAACTGATTAGACTCATAATATCAAGGGGAGCTCAAATAATACACAGAACCAGAAAGGGACCAATGATGACTTCTGAGTGACATTTTAACCACTTCTGATACCACCCTCTGGTGAGGAAAACTATAGAAACAATGATTCGTGGAATCAGTTTCTAGCCTTTTGAATGGAACTCTCAAACAAAGGTAAAGAAAAACCACAGCCTTCACATTCTGTTATGTTTCCCAAGTATATCATCCTAAAAACATACAATAAGGTTCCCATTAGTAGATCAATCACAAACTTTACAGCTTAGTTTATATATTGCAGCTTTTTTTCCCAACAACTAAAGTGGTGTTATTTCAAGTCAAATATGCTTACATCATGCCTTATTTATGTAGCAATCACATGGATACCCAGAGTACCTAGGCTGTATCAGAGCATCCCCAAATAAGCAAAGAACACCCACGTACTAGAAGGCCCCAGGTCCAGGCACTAGGGCCTGTACTCACTGTCAACCCCTAAGTTTCCCACACTGAGCCAGCTTACTCTTACTGTGGACATAATTTTACCAAGTTTGGTTACTGGTTTTCTTTTTAACAAACAGGAGATTAATATGAGTAAGTCAGAAGGGATCAGTATTCCACTGCTACAGACAGGCACCCAGTTGGTTTAAAAATCAGGAGAGAAGAAAATTTTTAAATCATAAGGAGTAAAAAGGAATTTGAAAAGCGTTAGCAGAATTGGGCCATTTACTCAAAAAAGAGTCCTGTAAACATTATCCCCTGAAGGTATCTCTGTATTAAGGCACAGAGTAATTACAAACATACAAAAGGACAATCCTGAGACACCCAGAAGAGATAAAGTATGACAATTTTAGTTTAAGAAATAAACATGTAAGATTTAGAGTAACTGTCCTAAAAAAAGATTAGAATAAAAACAATTTTTCTGCTGTTGGGGCTGGGGTCACTTACACATACTGGGTCCCTATTCTGTGCCAGGTACTACACAAAGTGTTTTGCCAATCTGATATCATCTGCTCCTCAAAACACTCTTTCTTGGTTAGTCGCCACTTTAAAAAAGAGACTGTGTTTTAAAAGTGAGGCAAAGACAGAGATTAAATAGCAGAGCCAGGAACTGGACTCAGGTCTATGTGAGTTCAAAGCTTATCATTTCTCTTTTAATAAAATTTCTAGATAATAAAAATATAATTTATGATGCCAGATAAATAAGGCATTGTAGTACACAATTACTCTACTCTGACCTCAATTAAGCTATTAAATTTCTATGTTGTAATTCTTAGCTACTTGATAAGACCAACTTCAAAGATGCCATTTGTCTTTCAAATATTTTTTAGGCCTTCTCATTGTCTATAATCATATTTCTCAGAAGGAAATCCATGGATTTCTACTGGGGGCCCCACAGGGCCGGTATTTCATAGAATTACTAAAAAAAAAAACCAAAACATGAGGATACTCTAAAAGCTTGAATCAATAAATACCATTTACTAAATGATGAATACTTTGTGCCCTTGTGACATGCTAATATGCTCTATATACATATTATTCATCTATATACATCTGATCTCCACAGCCAACACTGAGATGTTTATGTATTTTCATTCTACAGAAACTTGTCTAAGGTCCTACAATTGGTTAGGGAAAGACAGATTTAAAAGAAGTCCAGGGACCTCCCTGGCAGTCCAGTGGTTAAGACTTTGCCTTCCAAAGCAGGGGGTGCCGGATGGATCCCTGGTCTGGGAGCTAAGATCCCACATGCTTCCCAGTCAAAACATAAAAAGAAGCAATATTGTAACAAATTCAATAAAGACTTAAAAAAAAAAAAAGGTCCATGTAAAAAAGGTCCATTAGACTGTCTCACCAGGGCTCTACATGATTTCTCTTATTTGAAAGATGACGGGTATCAAAGTTCAGAGAACTGAAGTAGCCTGTAATCTCTTAAATAATAAGTAATCATAATAGAAACATAACACAATCATTCCACAAACAGTCAAATATATTTTCTTTAGATAACACCACCTCCTCCCCAAAACCAATATTAAAGACATAGAGGCTCCAGGATACTATCAGAGAAAAGAAGTCACAAGTGTTAACTGGTATCCTACAATAACAACCGTTGATTTACACTCACCGCTTACTACATGTTAGGAACTAGGCCAAGCATTTTGCTTACAATTATCTGATTCAATCCTCATGAATTTTAAAGGCTTTTAAAGAGGTTAATTAAGCTAAACTTTAGGCTAATATTCTTGAACATCTAAATTTTCAGAAAGAGGTTATTACCTAGGCTATTTTTTTAATAGGTTAAAGATTAGGATAGGTCTGCTTCTTCAGAAATTAAATTACTTCTAATCTAGTGTTCACCTTAAAACTATACAACCCTAGAACAAAAAAAGTTATCAATACATTTATCAGGTACCAAACAGATGTGAATTTAGTTTTACAAAGTAATAAATATTACCTGAACCCCACAGCATTGTAATTTGTTCTGTCCTGTAATGTGCTGTAATGCTATCATTTGTATTTATTTAGGTTACTAAATCATTCCTCATTTAAAACAAGCTAGAATATGAAATTTGCAAACCACCAAAAATAGAAATGCTAAAGAGGGATATTTCAGACGCCATTAGGAGAATCAACCATTTAACATGTTTAATGAAGAATTACGTTTTCCTGTGGTATTTAATAGAATTCTATTGAAAGACTTTCTGTAAGTTTGTTTTAAATGAATTCAGATTATTACATATTTTTTATTCTCCAAAAAAAAAAAATTATGGAATTTGTGGTATACATAAACACAGCATTTAAAAAGTTTCATATGAATTCACAAAGTTTCTGTTTTAATGATGGGAAAATAAAATTTCAGATCCTTACATATAAGAGAAACAACATAAAAGACCATTTTCATCTACCTTATTTTACCAAAATCTAATCTCTAACCAAAAGGCACAAATCAATTGTAACAAGAATAAGAAATTCAGTGTCCTTGGAAGGTATTGTGCTAAGTGAAGTAAGTCAAACAGAGGAAAAACAAATACTGTATGATTTTACATATATGTGGAATCTTAAAAAAAAAAATGAACAAACAAAAAAGAAACGGTGTCAATCTAAAAAGTTGAAGATTAAACATGTGTAGAAATTAAGTGGAAAAGAAAGCCTGTTGCTACTTGGCTTGCATTAAAATCATGAAAATGAAGGGAAAAACATAAAAAAGAAAAATCTTAAGTCAGGCAACCAAAACACACACCTTAATGACTTTTCAGTCCTTAGAAAAAGAGTTTCTAATGGATAGCATACCACTTTTACTCATACATGGAAGATTAAATGGCTAACTTTTAAATGGGAGAGAGTAAGCGCCAAAGAGCACAAAAAATAATCCATTAAGCTCAGTTCATGTAGGTAAGTATGGCAGCAATCTATCTGCTAAACAAAAGTATATATATTTTTCATATAGAGACCTTCTGTTTCTAAAATATTTTCATATCCCTCTTATCAAAATGTCACAACAACTCTGAGTAGATCAATTTTAAACATACTTGTTAAATATGGGTACATAAATTAAATGATACGAACAGAAGTTATTTCAGAATCATTCTGCTTAATCAAGAATAAGTAAGTTCTAACTTTTGGTGAAAAATGAAGCTTTTGTTTCCTTTATTAACTCTATTTTCTCCTACCTTTGGACAACTTGAAAGCAGTGATATATTGGATGATCAAGTATGTGACACCCAAACAATTATTTAAAAAATTCAATTCCAAACTACCTACCCCTTCTTGTTTTGTGAAGAGATTAAGGCAATCACTCAAAGCTACACAAGTTTCTCTAGAAGCTTCAGAGACAACTTCAACTTTCTGAAGAAATGATGGAAGCATTTCTATAAAAAAAAAAAAAAAAATGAGTGGGATTTTAAGTAATTGTAAAGTAAACTAAGACCACAAACATATTTTTAGATCTACTAACCTCACGTTTCCTTCTAGCTGCGTTAAGCAAAGCATATAGTACATTCCTTGGGTATCATTATTAAGCACCTACTGTATTCAGGGCATATAAATTAGTATAGAAAAAGAAAGGACAAAGCCTTGACCTAGAAAAGCCTATATCCTAAAAGGAGAAGAGCCAGGATGGGGGGGGGGGGGAAGTTTACAGGAATAACTGATATAATGTTCAAGAAAAACATCTGTCAAGGACTGATAATCATTACTTATAACATTAACATTTCCCTTCATGATCTTCATTACTAGATAAGTAATTTTATTTAAGGGCAAAGTGCTAAAAAGAGACAAAAGGTAATCCTGTAGTTGACATGACAGCTAACAGATCTGAAGGCAGCATTAACTCAACTTCCTCTACTTCTTATTTGGATAAATGTTTCATATAAATAGTTCTTTCACTCTCAAAAATATGTCCCTGTCAAAGTCTAGTATCTTTCAGTATATATGTAAGTTGAGAAATAAATAATATCAGTACTCCCCTGGACCCCTAAAGAAAATCTTAACTTTATCACTACAAGAAAAAAAAAAAACCCAAAATAACACAACGTTGGCAAGAGAAAGCTGTAAAATGCACACGTCACTTAAAAAAAAGTGAAATGTCATCTCTTGTCCACATTGTGACAGAAATGTACTTAGTTGAAATAGCTTGAGATTTTATGTTGATTATACATTAGGAAACTTTAGTCTGTCCCTCCCATCAAATAAAAAAAAATTAAGAAAGGTTTAAGAAAAAAACAAAAAGAGAAAGACAAATCTGTAGCATCCTCTGTTAAGTAAATCTTGATTTACTTGAACCACAACTCTTAAAACATGGTAAACAAAGTCAATAAACAAAGAATCAAGTAAATCCAAATGCCAGCAATTCGCAATGATTAGGCCATAAAAGAGTGCGTCCCAACAAGAAACAAAAATTTTCAAATGGGAAATGGAAAGAAAAATAAAACCTACAGAGAACATATGACGAATCATTTAGCCCTTATTTCTAAGTGATAAAGTTGCACTGCTCTGTTTTATTCTTTTTTTTAATTTTCCAAATTTTTTATATGAACATGATTTATTTTAACAAAGACAAGTCCTTTCCTTGGAAAAATTATTTCTCAAAACTCATAAGACAAAGTGGGCACCAAAAGGAAAAGGTCAGAGTGAATGAAAGTAATGACAGTCTTTCATTAACATCTGGATATAAACACTAAATAACTTTATCATATTTTTCATCTTTTGGAACAGAATTTCCTAGCTATTCTTAATAACACCCAAATAATTGAAAACTACTATATTCTAAAATAAATTTGACTTTACATTCTTTTTCTTTTTGAATCTCTGATACACGTGAAGATTTATTCTGTACTTAGTTGTTAAATAGCAGAAGAGTAGCATATGCTAGATGCCATGTGACTTAAACAGTACCCTCAACAGATGTCTTACACAGAGCTGGGGACCAGGGATGTGAGGAGCTGCACAAGAAAAAAAACAGACACAGCCTCTGTCTTCCATAAGTTATCTGGGCAATCTAGTAATTTTCCATTTTGATGGCACAGAGGATAGGAAGATGGTAGCAAAGTCATTCATGGATATATTTCTTTTTATTAAATGCCATCACATGTGTAACCATCTCCAATTTTGTCTGTTTTAGATATCCCACTTAAGACACTTGTTGATTAGCACAAAACAAACATTAAATCTCAAAATAAATTTTTAGAAGCATTTTACAGATTTTTAAACAAAACTACTCTGCAAGCTTTCAAAACATATTCCAAGAAATATATATTGTTTTATACAAATCTATTATTGAGAGTGTCAAATTCTTCTGCCCAGAGTCAAAAGTTACCTAACTTCTCTGACAATCTAGTGTCCGAACAAGATGCTGGAATTAATATTAACTTGCATGGTGGCACGATGTAAGAACCATGGACTTTGACAAATACTCTGGGGCAGGGCTGCATATCAGGGCCCATCGGTTCACACTGGCATGTCTCTTATGCAATGACATCTGCATACTGATTACATAAAAGGAAAACTGCTAAGCTTCTAGAAAAGTTGCCAGCTGGGAAATCACTGCAAATATGTTTTAGCCAACTAATATTTAGAGACTGAGCTGTAATAAATAAATGCAAAAAGCCCAGTATGTTACCATATCTGGCCTACTGTGAGAATTGGACACTGTTAAGTTGAGAAAAAAAGTTATTTTTTGTACTAAAAATACCGTGGAACTCGGGAAAGATGCTGGAAGATCATATGTGAAAAGCTTAACTTTAGAGACATATAAAAAGCTCACAATCTGTCGTTTTCATGATTACACTGTACAATTTTTTAATTGGGCAAGTTTTAAAACTAGTGGAGAAGTGCTTATATGTTGTTGTTAACAAACTAAACCCTAATACAGAAAACCTCCATTATTCTCCTTATATAGAACAAGTCCACACTCCTTAGACTAACACTTAAATTATTCCATAAACAGTCAGTTTCAGCAAGACTGTTTTCCTGGAAATATTTGTTCTCCTAGAAATATTATTCTATTTCACTGTTTCTAAACCTTTGTTAAAGATACTCCATCTTCCGTGAATAACAGAAATAGTAATTATTCACATTCAGAAGTTTCCCCACTTAACTAAAACTTTTTTTTTCAAGGCCAAGTTCAAATGCCATCCTCCTCATGAAGCCTTCTTTAAATATCACTGTGGGATGTGACCTCTCCCACTGGACTCCAAAAGTAGTCACATCCACTTGTAATAGAGAACATGGGCACTGTATGTAGCTGAATCTCTGCTACCCTCAGTAAACTCTAAACCTCTTTAACCCCCCAAATACTGTGCACTGAACTTTAAGGAAAGGAAAGACTCAAATATTAAAAGAATAAGGAGGGATAATGAAAATATTTAATTCCCATGGCTTGCACAGAAAATCCAAATAGTTTTGGATTATTTTATTTTACATCAAAAGAATTATCGTATTTTAGTTAAAAATATATGATATAAACATTTTCATTTATATTACTATAGGTTGGCTAATTGGGGCAGATTGACAAATACAATAATTATTTAAAACTACATTTTCTTTTTACATGAGGCAAAACAAAATATATTTTGCCTGTTTTTCAACATTTACTCAAATATTTCTATCATTGGGGACAAGATATTTAAAAGAAAAAAGTTGGATGAATGGCATTTTGCTTCCTCACCCTAGTCATTCTGGGAACAGTGCTGCCTTATTATTTTTTTTTTTTTTTACAGTAAACATAAACAGCGGAGAGAATAAATAGTCCCAAAACTATCTATTGACAAAGCTAAGGTCATAGGAAATAAAATCTCAAAATAAGACCGTTTTCCTCTTGTGGTGAAAAAAAAAAAACAAAACAAAACAAAAAAAAAAAAAACACCACCACATCTGACTATGTGCATGAGAGACATGATCCAACCTGAATGAGAAGAGGTATTTTTTTTTCCTAGGCTTCATGTATTTGGCAGATATTTATTAAGCACTTTTGATGTTTCAGGCCTTCCTCATGCCAGGAGCTGGGAAAAGGAGTAAAGCAACTACACAATTATTTCTGCTTCTGTCTTCATCTGTCTTTCCAGCCAATGTATTTTTTAAAATAGCAATAAGCATTTATTATCTCACACTTTCTGTGAGTTGGCAGGGCAGTTCTGGTTCAGGGTCTCTCCAAAGTTTGCAGTTAGAAGTGAGCCAAGGTTGCCATCATCTGAAGGTTGGACTTGAGCTAGATCCGCTTCCAAGGCGCTCGCTCACGTGGCTAGAAAGTTGGTGTGACCGTGGGTGGGAGGAGGCCTCAGTTCCTCTCCATGGCGGCCTCTCCACAGGGCTGCTTGAGTATCCTCACAGCATGCTGCCTGGATTTCCCCCAGAGCAAGTGATCCATGAAACCAAGACAGAAGTTGCAGTGCCTTCTATGACAGAGCTTTAGGGCCGCACGTTATCACTTTGGCCATATTCTATCAGTCACACAAACCAACCCTTATATAATGTGCAAGGGAATTATACAAAAGCGTGAATGCCTACAGGTGAGGGTGGCTGGAGGCCGTCTTGAGGACTGGCTACCATAGAAAGAGGAGAAGGTGAGGGGCTTAAAAAGTCAGAGTGGGTTGGGAATACTGAATGCATAATAAAGGAAAAACAAATATCATTGGCATGTCTTTGTTGATACTATAGTCATTCACCATTTTTTCCTTTTTTTGGCCATGCCATGCAGGATCTTAGTTTCCTGACCAGGGATCGAACCTGGGCTCCCTGCAGTGGAAGCACTGAGTCCTAACCACTTGGACAACCCAGGAATTCCTTTCTGAGAAGAGATATATTTAAAATTGATTCATACTCAATTGGAATTATATAAATGCCTCAAGAAAATCTGTACTTTCTCCTCAAAATGGAGAAAAAGATATCTGCACCTAAAAATCAACTACTCTTCTAAAAAACTTCTACTACGTAAAGCTGTAACTTGAAAAACATCAAGATTGGTGACATAAGATGCACGAATATAAACTTATCTATTTCTTGTTCAAATTAAGATGATTAGCTTGAATTCAATCACTCACTAAACAAGTACCACTGACCATTCAATCTATGTATCTACATCTATACAATTCACACTAATTGCAACTGAAGTGTAAAATATATAGTTCAAAACAGCATGTGTTAAATGAATTAAAGCATGAGTTAAATAAGAATAAAAAGATAATAATAGATGTTATAAGATATAAATAGCAATTAAATTGTACATACATAAAAAATGTCACATGCTCAGAGAAAAGAGTTACCATTATAGGATGGGGTAATAAAGTGGAGTTTGATAAAAGTAATGGGACTTGAGCCAGATCTTGTAGAATAAGTTTTTTATTGTTAAATACAAGGCCCAGTAAAACAAACATATCCAAAATATCTATAACTATTATTTTTAGATAGTACTGAAAATACCAGTCTGAGAAGAAGAGCATCTCAGAGTTATGATCAATGAGAACTCAAGAGGTGAGAGGATCTGCATCTACCATTTACTGAGTGACTACCATGTGGCAGGCACTAACTCCAGGTGCTGGAGATAAAGGCATAAGTAATTATCTGAGAAACAGTTTTTGTTTGTACAAAACTTGCAGTCTAGTGAGGAAAACAGAAAATAAGACAATTATTATTAAATGAACAGTATTGATCAGAGGCAGTCTTTAGAATAGTACAAGGGAAAGCATATATTTATTGGAGAAAATAAAATGAATTAATTTTAAAAATTTAGAAAAGAGTACCAGTTGGGAAGACCTCTTGGGGTCAAAACAGGGAAGAAGCCAGCAGAACTATGAAATGTATTTTTCATTCCTTTTGCAAATAAGAATGAAGGGAGGCAAGGAGCAAGATTTTATTGATTAAAATCTCCAAAGGCTATAAATGGATTTGCATCACTCCTGACTGTACTGTCCTGGCAATGGACGCCTCACCTTATTTATGTTAACGATCTTATGAGAAAAACCCGTCAACAAAGTAAATGATTCAGGTAGAGTCACATGTGACCCAGGGAGCTCTGCCTCCAGGAAAGTCAGGAGAGAAGCACTGGGAGGGTCTGTGCCCCAATAAATGTGGTGAAGAGGGAGAGAATTTGATGAGGTTTTCTCCTATAGACTGGGCAAAATAAACATGAGTAATAAATCACTCAGCTGCATAACCACTTTGTCCCCTCTATTTGACTCCTCAACGTGGCTGCCTGAAAGGACGCCTAGACCTGGGACAGAAGGTCCCTCTCCAGTGCCCTGTATCACAGGCCTGGTCAGAAACAGCTGCGGTGGCCTGCGCTTTGCTTGCTTTTCCCACGCCTTCTAAGACCTCAGGAGGCTGGGTCTGCCCAGAGGGAACATGGAAACCGAAAGAGATACAGTAAAGGGGATCAGTGCCACGACAGGAAAAGTGGAGGGTGGTCTGGAAACACAGAGTAAGAACACGTAGGCCAGTCTTAGAGAAGCGGAAAATCCAGTATTTCACACAATGGGAACCAGACCCTAAAGTATGAGAAAAGTTCAGTGTTGCTGCACACTGAATAAGAGGAAGGAAGAGGTGAGAGGTGAGACTGCTGAAGTGAGGAGAGACGGGTCAAGGCAGAGTCTGATTACCCCCTAAGGCACTGAGGGCCACAAGACCTGATGTGTGTTTAGAGGCGCCTCCCAAATCACACTGTGGAACACTCCCTGGAGGGAAGTGCAGGGATATAAAACTGCAGGCAGCAGGGCCAGACAAGAAGGGCTGCAAACTACAGGCAGGACAGCTGTGGCCTACATCAGCATATTGATGGGGGGGGGGGGCGGGGAGCGGGCAGAGAGGGGGACAACAGAGAGACAAAGGAGAGACAGAATGTCTCTCCAAGATAGATGAGGAAGGATGTACTCCAAGAGTAAGATGACTCCAAGGTTTGCGCTTAGAAAATTGTATGAAATGGTGATGTGTTCTTTGAGATGAAAAATACCAGAAAGAATCTCAGGACAAGAAAAGAGAAGAAAAAATACAGGAAAAATAAAGAGGATGTCTTTGTTGTGAGTTGAAAACTTCAGCCCTCCATCAATCCCACCGTCCCCTTGAACTTCTGAATGGGAGACTATAAGGATTTGAACAGTACCTCAACTACAGCAGCCAAGTGACTGTGACTGTGCTCAACCAATTCTACCTTTCACTGTAGATGCAGATCTAGGGATGAAAGTCTGTAACCTTTTCTAGTTCACAGATCAAAAGTTTAGGAGTCAATACAGAATTCTCCATTTAGTCCAGACTCTTTATTGGCTAAAAGCAGTCTCTGGAGCCAGGCTGGCTAAGAGCAAACGCTGTCTGGTTTTCACTAGCTGTGTGACCTAAGACAAGTTACCTAAGCTCTCTGTGTCCCTGTTAGCTTATTTATAAAATGGACATAATAGTTGCTATGTGCTAACACCGGATTGTTAGAAGGAATAAAAGAGTTAATATATGTCAAGTACACAAAACAATGCACAAAAAAGGCTGTGTCTGCTGTTATTCTACATAATACAACTTGTGGATGACTAATTTTAATTAGAATTAGTGGATTACTAATTTTACATCAGAAAGTACATGGGACACTTGTGGTACCTGGCTGACTACGTCGATAGAGAAACATCCCTCCCACCCCAACCCATAAAGAAGCTGATAAAATAATAATTATATATCAGAGTTTGAAAGAACAAAATTCCAGATATGCTAGAAACTAACAGAAAACTCCAGGCTGACAGAATAGACACATGCCAGTGAGGGCATGCTGGGGAAGGCCAAGCACAGGGGGGTCAGAGGTCAGCTGGGGCACAAAGCAGGGGGCTGGGAGCCGCGCCGTCACACCCTCGCGGCTGTGGTCTCACTAAGCAGAGAAAGCCCTTGACCCCCAGTGAAAGCAGAAATGGGAAAACTGCCCTCAGGCTCAGGGAAGGCGTGAAGGAGGGCACTTCCTGCCTAGTGCTGTGGGTGGGAATCACGAAAAATAGAAATTCCTAGCTGATGCTACATCTACGCGTGCAATCCAATTTTAAAACTATTACATCCTCAACAGTAACAGACATAAAACTACTGCATAGGGACGCTTCCATAATCCAGGAGGCAGAAAAAACCAGCTCTCCGTAAGGAGCTAAAATCCATCATGAAGGAAAAGATCCACCCCAAGGGACAGTCCCCCAACGAAACAAAGGAATTAGTGCCAAGGCAACTCGAGATGCAAGAACATGCTGAAAAGGGCTTTAACCTCACGTGCCTAAAGTTATTAGAGGTAAAGTGAGAAATATAGGTAATATGAAAGAGAAGGCCTCTGTGGAAAAAATAAAAACTTTAAAAACCACCACCTAGAATTTCTAGAATTATGAAGTACAGTCAATTAGGATTAGAAAGTCAAAGGATTCAATAGACAAAAGAAATGAAATTGAGCAAGAAACTGAAATTATAAAATAGATCTGAGGAAACTGCTCAGAATGTAACACAGAAAAATAGAAACAGAATGAGAAACTAAGAGGTGGGGGATGAAATAAGATTCCACACATGTCCACGAGGAGTTTCAGCAGAAGAGAACAGAACAAATGAAGAAACAAAATGTGAGGAAAGGATGGCGAAGAACCTTCCCAGGTTGAAGAAAGAACGAGTGAGTCTTTGCATTAAAAACCGTCTCAAGCAGCAGATAGAAAGATTAAAACTGGAAAACACCAAAGACAAAGTAGAGATCTTTGAAAAGCAATAACAGAACATTAAAAAAATAAAAATAAAAAAAGACTTACCAAAGAATTATCATTAGAATATCAAAAGCCAGAAGAAATTGGAATCACATCTTCAAAATGCTAATGGATGGTAACTGTAACCCAGAGGGGGTAAAATAAAGCTTTAGAGGAGAGAGAAGTTCCACCACTCACAGATTCTCAGTAAAAGAACTACTCAAAGGTCTGACTCAGGAAAAGCACTGAATCCAGAGGAGAAAAGTAGCATATAAAAACCCATGGCACTGACCATTGGTAAAAGAACTGCAACGCTCCCCAGTGCGGACAGCTTCTTCCCATTTTGCCTGTCTCTATAAGGTCTCCCGGAGTTGTATAATCTGTACACTCATTAACTTGACAGAACAAATGTAGTACTTGTTTCTCCGAGTTCAGTAGAAATAAGCTATAAATGTGTTAGCTAGATAAATACATTATTCATTTCATTCACTCAAATGTGTGTGTGTGTGTGGATGCGGGAGGGGGGTAGGAGGGAGAGGGGAGAAAGAGGCAAGCTAGCACAAGCGCCTACTGTGTGCCGTGCACTGTTTACGTGCTGAAGATGATCGGTGAATAAAAGAGACCAACTCCTCCCTTCACGGAGTTTCTATTTCAAAAGGAGAGGTGGACAGTCAACTCCACACACATATGTGGGAAGGCTGATCAGTGACAAAGAGAAGAATAATGCAAGGCAGGGGACAGCAAGTGTGGGAGATGGACGTTTAGAGGGACTTGGTATCAGTACTGTCCTGGCAGGAAGAGCCGGGAAAGTGTAACTGAAGAGAACTTTAAAAAGAGGTGACTCACAAAGATGAGGAAGGTGAGTGAACAGACAGACAGGCATGCAGGACAGTTACCACCCGGGGACAGAGGGGCAAAGGGAGGGGACAGGAGGAGCTGGAGTCACAGAACGGGGCCTTGGGCCCAAGGAGAGCCCAGCAGCCAAGTCAGGCCACAGCCCGAAGGAGGAAGCAGGGTAACCCCAACTTACTCCTCCTCCCACCCCTCTGCCCATCTCCTGACAGGACCTCCCGTTTGCTGGACCCAATCAGAGAGCCAAACGCAAGGAAGCCACGGCAATGCTTCTAAAGTCGATAGTGATCACGGGCGCAGGGTACCAAGCAGGGCAGAGAACAGCTGTGGAGGAGCAAACCAGGGCAGGCAGCAAGAGAGGGCCTCCGTCAGAAGGCTCTGCTGGAGTAAAGACCTGGGGAGGGAGGGAGGGAGAATCCTGGGGGAGAAAAGCCTTCCAGGCACAGGGGCCAGCACACATACCCAGGCCCAAGGGAGCTTGGAGGGACAGCAAGAAGGCCAGTGAGGCTGGAGAGAAGCAGGCAGGGGGAACCCACAGATGAGGACAGAGAGGTGAGGGGGGCTAGAGGGCTCCGCAGATCATTAGAAGGACTCCGTCTTTCACTGTAAGTGAGAAGACCCGGAAGCAAATGTATGTTTTGAGCAAAGGACATCAACCCACTGATGCTTTAGTAAGATCCCTGGCGCAGGGACTGTAGGGACAAGGGTGGGATCTGAGTCAGTAGTGCATGTAGGAGACGGGGGTGGCAACACTGAAGGTGGTGATAAGAATATTTATTCAAAGCCTAGAATGTTGAGGAGGGTTTTAAGTGGGTTGACTAAAAGTGCTTTTCCTTTCAAGCTTTTTTCTTTTAGATAACTGAAAACATGCTAATGTCTTTAAGCAGGGATTTACTATATTCATTTAGTAACATGCAATAAAGTGCATGCATTAAACTTGGCATGTAAAGTAATATATCTTTTTTGGAAAGTAACTTAGCAGTATATATCAATAGACTCAAATATTTTGATATACTTTCACCCATGAATCCCACTTCCAAAAATCCTACGGTAATAAAGTGATGTCACCAAATATGAATGTACAATACAACATTCTTTATAATAGTCCAAACCTGGCTACTACACCTAACCGTAAATTTAAGGTCGTCAGGAAGAACAGATTGACTGAAGGGCCTTCAGGAAGTTTTCCAAAAGTTTTATAAGTTTGAGTGATTTTATTTGTTTTTGCAACCAGGCTTTTGGTAAAGATACAATAGTAGAAATTTTAATACTGCATTCTTTGCACCTTGAATGATGTGTTGCCAATGTCAGATATATAAATTTGGCATTAATCCAGGCAGAAATTAGGTGTAAGGTCCACTCATGAAAACTAAAGTATTATTTTAATAGAGGACATTTCAGACCAAAGACACAGTGTTTGGTCAAAAGTGTTTACGGGGCTCATGGGGGAGAAGAATTGTAAACAAAGCTAAAAAATCAGTTTGTGATTGGGCTATGAAAGTCCTTAAAGGCCAAGATAAAGAGTTGGCATTTTATTCTGTAGTTTCAAGGACACTTAAAAGATTTTCTCAACAGAAAAAAAAAATATTTATAGTAATTTTTTTTTTAAAGTATCTTTCTAAAATTAATCTGGCAGCAATAATGCAGTATTTCACAGAATTTGAGTTGGAAGAGTTCCTGAAAGTCTTCCGATTCATTTCCCTTTAAGGATGGAATGCAGGGGGTTCCCAGAAGGCAGGGAGATTGAGGACAGGCTGCTGCTGTGATCTGGACTGAAGTGGCACAGAGCAGAAAGGGTGCAGTAGAAGATGCAATGGGAAAGAAGGGTGTTGAGTCTTAAAGTTCATGTTCATATAATTTTGTACTAGAATGTAAGACACCTAACAATTTCAACAAGAGCTGGATTCTGCCCACAAACATTTTAGTTTTTCATCTTGAGAAGTCATTGGCAAACTACGTGGGCAGTTTGCAGCAGGATGTGTATCTACCAGCTTCCTTTAATAAAACACATGGTGCAAGATTATTCTGTACAATCCCTTGGCATTAAGAGCAGACTCAGTTACCTTCAGAACTCCAATTCCATTCATGAAATTATCTCAACCTTATTTATTATTTATATAAATGTAGTTTTATTTATCTATACCAATCTTTCAGAAAATAACGTCTATAATTGTCTACGTATAAACCCACTGACTTTTACTATAGATATTTGACACAGCACTGTTGGATCACAGTGAAATGTCTGTTTCCCAGATGGCACTGTCCAAAATGAAATCGCTCTGGTGGTACTGAGCACCACATATGTTTCTATGAGCTCAAATGATGCATGCCACCATTATGAGCGACACGTCATACCAATGATATGAACCAAGAGATCTGACTCAAGATATACAAGAAAAAAAACAACCACCTAATTTGGTTGTAGTTCTGGTATAATTTCTTTGGTCCAGGTTAAAGAAATTAATCTTTATATTTCATCTCACCCTGTACAGTTTCTATATCTTTTAAATGTTGTTAGTATCTCCGCTTAGTTTTGATGGTTTTTGGTGAGGATGGGATTTTAAAATCCCATTGATGGTCACAGTTGCATAACTCTGTGAATATACCAAAAGCCACTGAATGGTATATTCCACATAGGTGAATTCTAGGCATATGTGAATTATAGCTAATGAAGCTGTTATTATTTAAAAAGCCCACTGAGGATGAATAGCAGTAAGTAATAAAATATTCTTGCTTGCAATTAATAAGCAAAATGACCTGACTGCTGTCCTTCCCAAAGTTATCATCACTCATATAAATGTTTGTTGAACTGAAGTAAAGGGATACCCAAGGTATATCTGGACGGATACAGAACATTTATGCTCAGTTTACTCTAATATTAATATCTCTTCACATTCCCTGGGCACACGCAAACTGGATCATGATTAAAATCAATAGTTAATCAAACTCATAGACAACTCAGTTGACTATATTTTAGTGGAGTTATTTATAAACACACCATAGCTAAAGTGTAAAGCAACTGTTAAGAGTCTTAAGTCTGAGGAACATGATAACTGCTAATTTTACAAAGTAATAATTTTTTCTCAAAACCTAATTTGTGTATGGGATCTTACATTGGAATTCTGTATTTTGTATTGGATTGTATTTTGATTTTTGGAGTATTTATAATTAACTCTCGATAATTCATAACTAGAGTAAAGGCATAAAAATTACTTTTAAAATGAGATTAATAATTAGATAAGTTCATGTATACATTCATAGAATGGCAAAAGGCCAAGACCCGAAAACTACCAACCCCTTCATTTTATAGATAGGGAAACAGGCTCAGAGAAATTAAACGTTCTGCTTAAAAGCAACAATTAATAAGTGGCAGAACAAGGATTCAAACCCAAGACAATTTGACTCCAAAATCCAATTCTTCTGGAATTCATAAACAGAATTCTCACTACATAGCCAAAATGAATTTACAGCCCCAAAAGGTTAACTTTAACTTTGTTTTTCAAATATAATTCTGAATTCAAAACCAAAAATTATCTAAAATGTATAGTCAACCAAAGGGTGGACATCTATGATAATGGGTTGTGTAAAAAGAGTGGGGGTTTGGGGGTAGTGTTTTTGTCTTTTTTACCTTTAGCCATGTCACACTCCTTAATCATTTTGAGAAAGCTGGAAATTTCCCTATCAAGTCTCTGTTGGCATGTCTGTGCTTTCTGGAAGAGGAAAAAAGAAGACAGTTAAACTAATAAAGGATTTTTACAGTACATATACTTTAATGTTTCTATCAAAACTTTTACTTCATAGGTTGATACACTGTAATAATTGAGACATTCCTAACAGAGAGAAAAAGGTGAAAGAAAACTGCCTTAGGAATTGAATACAACCTTTAATTAATCATGTATAGATTAATGAAAAAAAACTCTCTAAATTTTAAATACATTCAACGTGTCAAGTAGATACCATACAACTGCATTAATTACTTCTAACTCATACAATATATATCTGAGAAGTTAGATTTCTGATTTATTCACTTTCAGTAGGCTTGATTAAATTCATCGAGAAATTATAAAGTGCACTCATTAAGAATATACTTTAAAAACTGTTTTTGCTTAAAAAATCCAGATGGTACTAACATTTGGAAACCACAAGCTGATTTTCATTCAGCAATCTAAGTGCACACAGCCCCCACATAAACAGACCAATTAGGACATTTTCTGAGTAAGTAAATGCTTATAAAAATAAGGTATTCATTCCTCCTTGTAATTTGAAATTTCTACATATTTAGATCCCTAAAAGCAAAACATAAACACAGAAGTTTCATGATGTAAGTTGCACTCCATCTTAGTACACATCTGGAAGTCCAAAATGAAAACAATAAGATAAATCCATTTATTACATTAACAATGTAATTTTGAAGTTAGTTTTATTTAGTTGCCCTTTAAAGGAAACTAAGAGGCAAGAATAAGAAGCAAAAAAATCAACACTGTAAAGTTGGCTGGTTACAGCAATAAGAAAATATCCTGAGAACCTTCACCTTATCAATATTAGCATCACATTGTTGTAGGTGAAGTAATACATTTAGCCTATGAATCTTCCCTACTTTGTACTCCTAATCTCGACTGTCTCAGCACCAAACACTCTTGCTCCCTCTAAATCAGACCTACGTGCCAAGGTGATATAGGTACGTGTGCTTTTCACCTTATAAATTTTTCACTGCTTCTGAAACTCAGCTCACCCACATCAGAATTATTCAAGGTACCACATTAGTGACAGGCAGTGTTCTCTTTAAAACGTACATTCTTCTATTTTGAGAGCTCCAACAACATAAAAATGCAGTTTACTTTTTTTGCGGGGGATGGGGAGAGGGAGAATACCTACAGTGTGTAATCTGAAACACCATAGAAAGAGAAGTGGTATGCTGGAGAATTTTTTCAGACATAGCCCGTAAATGCAGGTTTAAGGCAGGAAAAAAGTCGATTGGGGGTCACTGAAAACTTGCACTGCACAACCAAATGTACCACTCATAATTTATTAATAGAAAATTGTCTTTTTCGCTCTATACATATTTAATACCCCTGCCCATGTAACAAGCCAACGCTACATCTCCCCACCCTCACGGTGAAAGTTAGCTGGGTGCACAAAAGCAAGCAATGGCTTCATTTGCAGACTGTGAATCTGTAATCAACATCACAGTTCCTGTGGTTACAATTAAAGATAAGAAACACTATTACATTCATCTTCCTCTGACATATCTGATAGTTACTGAAAAAAGTTCCCTTGATCCACAATTAATTTAAGAGTTACATAATAGGTCAGCTGAAGAAGACTTGTATAGAACACATACTGTTCTATAGGGTACAGACGTGTGTCTTAACAAACAATTAATGCCATTTAATTGATGCTAAAAAGAACAGAAATAGGTTATTAATACAGTTTTTAAAAATCCACATTCTCCAATTTGTTATCATTTCCTCTTAGCAGCTACTAGTTATATTACAAAAACCTAAAAATATAATTAAGAAGGTTAATGCTTATATGTTCTTTAAAGAGCCCAGCATGGTGTCTCACTGACTTCTATGCCATGCACCTTATGCTAGGGACTCTTTTTAGGTTTTAACTTTTATTTACACAACATAAATAAGATCCCACACAAGCAGTGTTCTAATACCTGAAGTGTGACAGTATTTTAAACCCAGGCTATGTGGGCACAGAGCCCAAGAACAGAAACACACCCACAGCCCCGGGCTGCAGAGGTTCAGAGGCACCCAGGTGAGCAGCTGGGCCACAACCAGGACACAGGTCTCCTGCTGCAACTTCTGCCCACCTGGATTTCAGCTATTGGTTTAAGTTGATGTTAATCTACTTTATCAACTCTGACATATGAGACAGTTATATCAAAACACACAGAAACCTATACACTAACAATGAAAGATCAGAAACAGAAGTTAAGGAAACAATCCCATTCACCACTGCAACAAAAAGAATAAAATACCTAGGAATAAACCTAACTAAGGAGGTAAAAGACGTGTACTCAGAAAACTTTAAGACACTAATGAAAGAAATCAAAGATGACACAAACAGATGGAGAGACAAACCATGTTCTTGGATTGGAAAAATCAACATTGTGAAAATGACAATACTTCCCAAAGCCATCTACAGATTCAATGCAATCCGTATCAAATTACCAATGGCATTTTTCACAGAACTAAAACAAAAAATCCTAAAATTTGTATGGAGACACAAAAGACCATGAACAGCCATAGCAATCTTGAGGGAAAAAAACAGAGCTGGAGGAATCAGACTCCCTTACTTCAGAATATACTACAAAGCTACAGTAATCAAGACAATATGTTTCCGAAACAAAAACAGAAATATAGATCAATGGAACAGGATAGAAAGCCCAGAGATAAACTATGGTCAACTAATCCATGACAAAGGAGGCAAGGATATACAATGGAGAAAAGACAGCCTCTTCAGTAAGTGGTGCTGGGAAAACTGGACAGCTACATGGAAAAGAATGAAGTTAGAACACTCCCTAACACCATACACGAAAATAAACTCCAAATGGATTAAAGACCTAAATGTAAGGCCGGACACTATAAAACTCTTAGAGGAAAACATAGGAAGAACACTCTCTGACGTAAATCTCAGCAAGATCTTTCTTGACCCACCTCCTGGAGTAATGGAAATAAAAACAGAAATAAGTAAGTGGGACCTAATGAAACTTCAAAGCTGCTGCACAGCAAAAGAAACTATAAGCAAGACGAAAAGACAACCCTCAGAATGGGAGAAAATATTTGCAAATGAATCAACAGACAAAGGATTAATCTCCAAAATATATAAACAGTTCATCCAGCTCAATATCAAAAAGACAAACAACCCAATCAAAAAATGGGCAGAAGACCTAAATAGGCATTTCTCCAAAGAAGACATACAGAGGGCCAAGAGGCACATGAAAAGCTGCTCAACATCACTCATTATGAGAGAAATGCAAATCAAAACAACAATGAGGTATCACCTCACACCAGTGAGAATGGGCATCATCAGAAAATCTACAAACAATAAATGCTGCAGAGGGTGTGGAGAAAAGGGAACCCTCTTGCACTGCTGCTAGGAATGTAAATTGATACAGCCACTATGGAGAACAGTATGCAGGTTCCTTGCAAAACTAAAAATAGAATTACCATATGACCCAGCAATCCCACTACTGGGTGTATACTCAAAGAAAGCCATAATTCAAAAAGACACATGCACACCAATGTTCACTGCAGCACTATTTACAATAGCCAGGTCATGGAAGCAACCTAAATGTCCATCAACACATGAATGGATAAAGAAGATGTGGTACATATATACAATTGAATATTACTCAGCTGTAAAAAGGAACGAAATTGGGACATTTGTAGAGACATGGATGGACCTAGAGACTGTCATACAGAGTAAAGTGAGTCAGAAAGAGAAAAACAAGTATCATATATTAACGCACATACGCGGAATCTAGATCAACCAGTTTGCAAGGCAGAAACAGAGACACAGATGTAGAGAACAAGCATATGGACACCAAGTGGGGAAAGGGGGTGGGGGGTGGGGTGGGGTTTGTGGTGGGATGAAGTGGGAGATTGGAATTGCCATATATACATCACTAATAAGAATAAAAAAACCAAATTGTACACTTTAAATACATGCAGTTTATTGTATGTCAATTATACCTCAATAAAAGTTCTTTAAAAATTAAAAAAAAAATGTACATCAAGGGAGTGTGCATATAGGGAGGAGTGGATAGGGTAGGAGAGAGTTCATTAATTCCAGCCTATTTGCCACATACAGACAATCCACATTTGCTTAATTAAGAGCCGAAACATTAGCAGATATAAACTACTATACACAAAACAGATAAACTACAAGGTCCGACTGTACAGCACAGGCAGCTATATTCAATATCCTATAATAAACCATAATGGAAAAGAATAAGGAAAAGAATGTATGTATATGTATAGCTGAATCACTTTCATGTACACCAGAAACTAAAACATTGTAAATCAACTATACTTCAATTAAAAAAAAAAAAAAAAAGCAAAAAAAAAAAAAAAGCACCAAAGCAGACTGTCTTCTACTCAGCAACAAAAAAAAATAAACTACTGATACACACAACATTGCAGGTGAAAGATGACAGGCACCAAAGAGCAAATATGGTATGATTTCATTTAGATGGAATTCTAGAAGGGGCAAAGCTGACAATGCCTGTGATGACAGAGCAGATTAGTGGCTGCCTGAGATGGAGTGGAGGGCACTGTCTGGAAGGGGCATCAGAGAGCTTTTTGAGGTGATAAAAATGTTCTACATCTTGACAGGCATGGTGGTTACATAGGACATTTTGTCAAAACATCACACTGAAGATGCTAAAATGCCCTCATTTTATTATATAAAAAATTGTATCTTAATAATATTAATTTAAACTTTAAAAATAATGCTTGTAGAACCCTGATAACTTTCCTCTGCAGAAAACGGTCAGCATTACAAGTACTGGTCCTCTGTACTCATCTCCAAACCTTCCTTACTCAAGCCAAATCCACTTCAAGGATAACCCCACACTCCATCTTCCCTCAATCAAAGACACTCCAAAGCACACTGACTCTTTTTGGTACCTGATGATCTGTAATCTTCTTAATGTTGTATTTTGCATTAGTTATTTATACAAAGAAGAAAAAGAAAAGCATATACAGAGAAAGGCAATTCTCCCTCACATACTTATCTGTCCTAGAGTTCCTGTTTTCCCCCTTTCTCAGTTCCAAAGCAACAACTGCTAATAATTTCTCATCCTTCCTGGGATGATCTAACCTACACAAATGTGTGTACATTCCTGCTTTTTCTCTCCCATGTAGAAGCATATTAGATATACCATTTTACACCTTGCCCTTTTCACTTAGCTATAAATCTTAACTATATCAATATATATGAAAATTTTTTTTAATTGGAGTATATAGTTGCTTTACAATGTTGTGTTAGTTTCTGCTATACAATGAAGTGAATCAGTATGTATATACATATATTCCCTCCCTCTTGGACCACCCTCCCCCGTTCCCCATCCCATCCATCTAGGTTGTTACAGAGCACAGAGCTGAGCTCCCTGTGCTACACAGTAGGTTCCCACTAGCTATTTTACATATGGTAGCATATTTATGTCAACCCTAATCTCCCAACTCAATCCACCCTCTATTTACTAGCTTTGAGTTGATATATATTCATCTTGTTACACATTTACTTTAATTATGAATCATTTCTTCAGAAAAGTCTGATATTACTTTCTCGTTGGTTAAAATTTAGTATCATCTGCTCATTATTTTGTATAACAGATACAGTTCAGAGCCTATGAGAATCAAGATATCGTCAACAAATAAAACCCCCACTTACCTAGTGCCACCTCAATGCTAACAGCCTACCCCAATTCCATCCAACAGAACTTTCTACAGTGATGGAAACATTCTATATCTGCACTGTCCAAGGTGATAGCCACACGTGATTACTGAGCACTTGAAATGTGGCTAGTTAAAATGAGTTAAATGAGGAATCATTTAACTCTAATTCTTTTAAATGTCAATAGCCACATGTATCTAGTAGCTATCGTATTGGACAGTGAGGTTCTATACCAATATTTCCTTAAATTTCTCTTCCAATTTTTATTTCTGAAATATTTTCAAGTTGCCATTAAGGCAACAACTGTAAGGCCAATATTTCTGTCTTACACTTTTCTCCCTGTAGGCCTAACCTCAAAGCAGTGACAGACTGAGGGCTGAGAGAAAATGTTTTAAGTTTCTGGAGGCTTCTCATTTTGGGTGGAGGTAAAATAGGACCAAGAGTATCACATAACATGGTCACCTTTTCATTGTGGACATTCCCCCATTCCCCCAGTTTCTTATAGGTCTACTTACTCATCCAAAAGCATGTTGAGGAAATGGGGTTAATTTTATGTTAATTCAGGTAGTTTCAGAACATTCCAGTCCTAGAGTCCCCCATTTCCCTTAGAAAGTCTACAGGCATCTAGAACAAACCTGTTTCACAAATTGGTCCCTGTTATCTCCTTGCAACCTAAGAACCCAGGCATTGGAGCCAGTCTACCACAAGCTACAATTGAACATACCTCAAAGTTCGTTTCAGATTTTCCCATTTTTGACCAACCTCCACAAATTGAGACAGTCAGAATTCCCAGAATTAGCATTCAAATTCTGTTGGACAAAGCTAAGTGTATAACCTGCAAAACCTCAAGTACTTAACACTGGCTGAAACTCACTGACTTCAGGTGCTATAACATCTAGACGGCAAAGCCCTCATGGCTTTAGAGTTAACAAAGGCACACAATATTCATATAAGGAATAAAATAAAAGGTACGGTTATGGTTGATAATCCTAAAATTTGAAAAATAAGCTGAAGAAGAAACATTTCTTCAAGGAAGTTCTTTAATGATATGCAAGTTAGTATGCTTTTATTTTACCTGTAGCTTCCATTAAAAAGGTCTTAAAATTACCATAATTCTGGGAAGGAAATTGCTGAGCTTTGTAAGCCCTTCCAGATTTTATCATTTACCTTATGTTGAGGGTGGATAAGTAGGGAAGGATTTCTTTTCACTTGGGGAACATTGACTAAAAGTTAAAATATTTAGCATAGTTTTATTTTTTACTTGTTTAACATGATTTTGGGCATAGACATTTTAACTTCCTTTTTTTACCTGAACAGTTTTAATGTTATTTAGATGTTACCTTTGCAAAGTTCACTGATCCAAAAATTATGTTTATGGTTGTCACATTACATATTCGGCTTTAAAATCTAAGCAGTGCTGGTAAAGCAATGGTCAACTTCTGGGGAATGTCTTCAAGAAAACATGGAAGGGCTCAAATTCTTTAATGTTCCATCATAAATTAAGATTATGGATCGAAAGTGCCAAAATCTCTTATTTTAAGTTTATAGAGCCTTAAGTCAATAAAACTCCTTAGGCATCAGCAAACTTAAATTCACTGAAGTTTTTGCTTTAGAAACATTCAAATACTGCAATAAATTCATTTCATTAAAAAAGATTAAATTTAGTAGGCAAATTCATACGCTCGGACATTATTTAGACTGAAACGCATCATCCTTTCACAGTTCTAATTCTTCCAAACCCATTCATTTAAAAGGTATAGCCAGAAAACTGATGCCAAGAAAAAAAAATACCTATTTCATTTCAATTACTTATGTTCATATCTCTCTATGGATGAGGCACTGATGTCACTTTGGATAAGGGCCTCTCCATTCATTACTGATGCTTTACCTTACCTCTAATCAATGAAGTTACAGGTTACAAGTGCTTTTAAATGAAACTACAGACCAGGAAAGGTATCACTATGGTTGCATTATTTAAACTCTGAAATATACAGTGAAGTCATAAAGGGCAGCAAGGCAAGCAATGCATGCCCCTCTACTGGCAGCAGCTTTCAGAGAGAATGACAATCTGCTTACAACATAAAAACTGTAACCAAAAAGATACATGTAGGCACATGCCTATCTTTAGAGCCTATTTATAGAGATATTTGATAGTTATTTCCATAACAGAGACAGTATAAATAACATGAGAATATTACTGAAAAGTAGTATTTTTGGCATTGTGGTGAGAAATTTTAATTTCAAAACCTCATATTAAAAAAAGAAATTCTTGGTAAAACCCGAGTGAGAGTTAGCTATACAGGTCAAGTTACATTTTCCTATTTACCTCTAAGGATTCCTTCAAGTCTACAGCAGAAACTGTATCTTCCTCTTCATCGTCAGTCAACTGGTCCTGGGAACAGTAGTGAGTGCTGTAAGCAGAATGCTCTTCTATTGCTTCCAACCAGTCCTGAAATCATCCATTTAAATAAAAGTGAAATACACTTTTACTCAAAACAGATATTATGACAACAATTTGGAAAGCATAAAATTTAGAAGGAGAAAAATGTATTAAGGCTTCAAATAAATCAAAACAAAACAAAATAATGATGCAGGTCTCCTGTCCATGACATGTTTGGATAAAAAATTCTCCCAATACTTTAAAAATATTATCTATAAGTTTACATGTTTATTAATACTGAAACATTACAAAAACTAAGTAATGGGTGGAGAATTTTTCACTTAGAATTATAGGTTCTCAACACTGTTGAATAGGTTATTGTATAATAATGCATCCAGAAACAATTTACTAACTTGCCATAAGCACAAGAAACTCAGACCATTTTAAGAGAACCAACAATTTCCCTGATCCTTTAACTTTTACTAAGCTTTTAAAAATATCAGTGATTTCACAAAAAGATGGAATGTTTGCCCTAAAAATACCTATCTTACTTCTATTTCACTTCTTGCAGCATTTTTCAGGGTCAAATCTTACCCTTTTATGAAAATGTTGGGACAGTCATGTTTTGGATTGTTTAGAGTTCTCTGCGAGGCCAAAGTTAACCGCTCTGGAAAATAGATCCTGTTAACCCCTTACATAATTTACAGAAAACAAGATAAGTCTATGAATACTGCTGTGATCTAAAGGAACACTGAGCCTCCATTAAATAACTACACAATGAATTTCTGTCACATCAATCCCAATTTTCTTGCTTGCTGCTATTGTTCAATTTACCACAAAAAAAGGCTCAGTCTACACTGTACTAAATCAGAACACCTGGGCTGGAGCCAGGTTCTGTTACTTGCAAGCTGCAAGACCTTGAGAGGTCACTTCAGTCTTACAGTCTTCAGTTTCCTCACCTATAAATTTAGGGGCAGACTAAATAATCACTTAGGCTTTTTTCCAAAACTAATGAGGGCCCCTTACATTCACAGAAGCGAAATTTAAAAAAGATGAAGAGAAAAATACCTGCAGGTACCTGTTGATAAGGAATTAATTTGTAAGCCAAATTTGATGAGCTTCACATAATCGCTTCCATTAAAAAGGTACAATCAACAAGATGTCAGATGTTAATATTGAGCCTATCTTATATTCTTTATGTTCTTAAATGTTAAGTTTTATGAAAGATAAATGAACCCATAAAGTTACCTCTCTTGTCTGCTGAAGGCTGTTCTTAGGAACCCTGAAGCCATGAACAGTGTCATCGAAGCATTTAATAAAGAAGAGGCAGCTATCAGTGGATTTTACCTTGGATATAAAGAAGTCAGTAAGACAACACCATTCATGCCCATAAAACAGAACCCTAATTATCTACACATAAAATTAACAATATTAACATAACAATAACACCCAAGTGAACATTTAAAATACTGAGAAAAACTGATACATTGGGAGTATCAAATACATTGTAGCTTATCTACATCAAATCTGGCTTTCATATTCTTAATTACTCAAAGTAAATACTAATAAATAGTCCATGTATTAAGTTTTCCTTTTGTCCTATTAAATATAACATAGCATGCACTTGGGCTATAAAGTCCTTTAAATACCAGAGCTCCAATTTCTCCTTCATGCCACTCTCCTGAACCTTTTGTTTGAGCTGAGTATAGAAAATGTTGGAACTGAGTGTAAAAGCATGAGGAGTAGAAAAGGAAGAGTTGGAGTGTGAACAAGAGCAGGCAGACTTGATGGGAGAGCGCACTGCCTTGGAGGAAAGGAAACGAGGAACTTTGCAAGTAAGTTTCCATCCCTAAGACTGTCCACCTGGAACGAGTACGGTCCCCATCGGAGGCACAACAGCAAACCTGGACAACAGTCTGTCTTTGGAAATTAAAAAAGCAAAGCTGGACAGCCATAAATACTAAAGAGAGTAGGGAAGTCCCACAAGGGAAAGAGACAGAGATGGGACTCCCAGATTCTGTCTATTCACATCTTTTGCTGATGCACAGAACAGATTCCAAGCAGTAACTGAAATACAGCCTTGCTGAATGCAGACCAGAGCTGCCGCCCAAGAACAGAGTTTACAATCCAAACCCAGCCAAAAAGGACCTAAAACAATGGAAATAACATTTAATGGAGAAAAATAACAGAATCCAGGATCTCCCCAGAGCTTAACACTAAGGATACAATCCAAAGTTACTTAACATTTGAAGTAAAAAAGTGGACCACATTCGCAAAAGAAATCTAAATAAAAGGCAAAAAAATGTCAGAATGGTTAATAGGGCCCCAAATATACACTATCTACAGGAGAAAGAAAATAAATGTAAAGGTAAAGATAGGTTGAAAGTAACTAGACAGAAAAAAGAGATACTATGCAAACAATAACCATAAGAAGGCCTGGGTGGTTATGTTAATATTAAGCAAAATAGATTTCAAAACAAAATGTATTACTACAGGAGATAAACAGGACCACCACATAAAGCTAAAAGGGTCAATTAATCAGAAAGACAATAATCATAAATATGTTGTGATCAACAACAGAGCATGAAATAAATAATAGTACAAGTGTAGTCAGAGGTATAAACACCCTTCTCTCACCAACTGATATGATGAGAAAAAGTCAGCAAGGATACAGAAGATCTGAACAACACTATCAACCATCATGACAATGTATACTGGACATGACCCCCAATAACAGCAGAATACGCACTATTTTCCAGTGCATCCTCCAGGGTAATCCAAATGTAGAGTCATCAAGCAAGTCTCAACACCTCTGACAAGATGGAAGTCATATAGGAAATGTTCAATGACCAAAATGGAATTGCAAATCAAAAACACAATAATTACGAAAACTCCAATTATTTGGAAATTTAACAACACACTTCTAAACATTCATTGGTTCAAAGAAGAAATCACAATAGGAATTAGTAAGTATCTTGAACTGGATGATAATTTGAATAATCTCAGCTTCAACCTTAAGAAACTATAAAAGAGAGCAAATTAAGACCAAAGCATGGAGAAATTCTTTAAAACGAACAAAAATCAATGAAATAGAGAGCAAAAACAAGAGGAAAATTTCAATGGAATCAACAGCTGGTTCTTAGAAGAGATCAGTAAGACTGAAAAAATGCTAGACAGATTGATCTAGGAAAAAGAAGAGACACAAATTACCAATATGAAAAGTGAAAGAGCGTATAACACTACCTATCACACAGACATTGAAACCATAATAAGGGAATATTATTAACCTTAGGTTTTATAATCTAAAGAAAACGGACAAATTCCTTGAAAGGTAAAAATTACAAACACCAACCCAAGAAGAAATAGAAAATGTGAATAGCCCTATAACAACTGAAGAAATTAAGTTTGCAACTAAGATCTCCCCCCCAAAACCTCCTGGCCCATGTGACTTCACAGGTGAATTCTATCAAGCATTTAAGGAAGCAATAACCTAACCCTATACAAACTCTTTTAGAAAACTGAAAAGGAACATTTTCCAATTCATTATGAGACCAGATAAAACATCACAGGAGAAATATAAATCAATATCCATCATGAACAAAAGAGCAAAAATGCTTAACAAAATATTAATGAACAATATATTAAAATGGCAATATATCATAACCAACTGGGATTTATCCCAGCAATATACGATTGATTTTATTAACACCCTAAAGTCTATCAATATAACTAAAATTTATAATTTAAAAAAATATAATTTTATATTTTATTATAAATTTATAATTTAACAAAATTCAACAGATTTTCATGAGGGCTCTCAGTAAACTAAGAAAGGAAAAGAACTTACTCAACCAGATTAAGGGCTTCATATGTTGAAGTCCTAATCCCCAATAAAACTACATGTGGAGATCAGGCTTTTATAAAAAGTAATTAAAGTAAAATGAGATCATAAGGGTGGGACCCTAATCCAGTATGACTGATGTCCTTACAAGGAGAGGAAGAGAAAGCAGGGGATGCCTGCACACAGAGAAAAAGTCATGTGAGGACAAAGCAAGAAGGCCGCCACGTGCAAGTCAAGAAGAAAGGCCTCAGGAGAAACCGATGCCTCAATGTCAGAGCCAAAACTATAAAACTCATATAAGAAAACATGGGAAGAAAGCTTCACGGCATTGGACTTGGCAGTAGTTTCTTGGATGTGATACCAACAGTCCAAGTGACAAAAGAAAAAACAGATAAATTGGACTACATCAAAAATAAAAACTTCTATGCATCAAAGGACATTAGCAGCAGAGTGAAAACGAAATTGGAGAAAGTATTTGCAAATCATGTATCTGATAAGGGATTAATATTCAGAATATGCACAGAACTTCTACAACTCAACACCAACAAGAAAAGAAAAACCTGATTAAAAAATGGACAAGAGATTTAAACAGACATTTCTCCAAAAAAACAACATACAAATGGCCAATAAGAAGTACATGAAAAGAGAGTCAACATCACTAGTCACCAGGGAAATGCAAATCAAGCTACAATTAGATAGCATCTCATACTTATTAGAATGGCAAACAAATAAACAAACAAAACCCATGCAAAACAAGTGTAATGGTGAGGATGTGGAGAAACTGGAGTAATGCTGGTATGAATGTAAAATGGTGCAGGTGCTGTGGGAAACAGCATGGAAGTTCCTTAAAAAATTAAAAACAGAACTACCATATGACCCACAAATTCCACGTCTAGGTATGTATCCAAAAGAAACGAAGACAGGTTCTTGACGAGGCATTTTCACACCCATATTCATCACAGCATTATTCACAACAGCCAAAAGGTGGAAGCAACTCAAACATCCATCGACAGAGGAATGGATAAAGAAAATGTTGTCTATATGTAACAATGGAATATTACTCGGCCTTAAAAAAAAGAAATCCTGTCACATGCTATAACGTGTGAACCTTGAGGACATTATGCTAAGTGAAATAAATGAGACAAATACTGTGTAATTCCATTCACGTGAGGTACCTAAAGTAGTCAGAAGCATAGAAACAGAAAGTAGAACGGTGGTTGCCAGGGCATGGGGGTATGGGAAATAAGAGGTGCTATCCAATGGGTATGGAGTTTCAGTTCTGCAAGATGAAAAATTTCTAGAGACCTGCTGTACAACAAAGCGAATACAGTTAACACCTCTGAACTTAAAGATGGTTAAGATGGTTAGCTTTGTGTTATGTGTATTTTACCACAATTAAAAAAAATTATAGGTGTAAAAACCTACATTAGAAAAGAAAAAAGGTCTCCAATCAATAACCTAAGTATCTACCTTAAGAGTCTGGAAAGTAAACAGAGCCTGCCTAATAGTAGTCACTGAATGTCCATTACCTTGTATCAATATGGATTCATAAATGTAGCCTTTAAGTAGACATTTATACAAGAAGCAAAAGTTATAAAACAAGGTGAGCATAACATAGCAGAAGCTACTGATTCTAGGGAAGTTAAAAACCGGAAATTTTAAAAGGGTGAGGGAGCAACTTGTTTAATTTTTTGTTTTAAGATAGACAAACCCGGACTTCCTAGGTGGCGCAGTGGTAAAGAATCTGCCTGCCAATGCAGGGGACACGGGTTCGAGCCCAGCCCTGGGAAGATTCCACATGCCATGGAGCAACTAAGCCCATGCACCACGGCTACTGAGCCTGTGTGCCACAACTATTGAGCCCATGTGCCACAACTACTGAAGCTCACGCACCTAGGGCCTGTGCTCCACAACAAGAGAAGCCACTACAGTGAGGAGCCTGTGCACCACAATGAAGAGTAGCCCCCACACACAGCAACTAGAGAAAGCCCATGTGCAACACAAAGACCCAATGCAGCCAATAAATAAATAAAATAAAAAATAAATTTATATAAAAAAAGATAGACAAAACTTCATATTAAATCAATCAATCAAAAGCTGGAACACAAGTGAATGGCCAGGACTGCACCAACAGAAGAAACAAGAAGATTGGATGGCTAAGACTAGACAGCACCTCCCTAGCCCTCTGGTCAAATGTGAAGGGAGGCAGGGGTGTGAGGACACTAAGGGGCCAGCATGTGTAAGGAGGCTGGGCTGCAGGGGCAGGTGACTAAGCCTGTGATGCCACAAGGGCGATGCTGCGAGTCCTTTGGGAGTGTCCACTCAGAAAGCCAGGTGCTGCGCTCTAAAGAGCAGGTGCACTGCTGTGGCATGTTGACAACCCTACAGAACTTGAGGCAGCAAGCAAAAGAGTATGTCTAGGCTCCAGTCTTAGACTAATCTCGAAGAAGGAAAAACACTTTCTCCTGGTTGGTAAAAGTAAAACAGCCAGAAGTGAATATGGAGAACCTAAAAATACTGATTTTGATATAGGATTCAAATTTTACCACCAAAAAAATTTTCATTATCCAGATTTACCCATGTACAAATACAAACATATGCACACGCGTGTGAACATATACACATACATACACACATACAAAATGATCGAATTTCTGTATAAATGGTTTTGGATCATGAACCTCTTATCTCACAATACATAGAGATTTTTTTTAAGTTGATTACATTTTTAAAATGGAATTCCACAACTTTACTTGTTCTCAAATAAAAACACATACAGTCGAGGATCAAGCAGTATCAGCAGTATTGTATCTTGTGGAACTGAAAACCACAGCCACAGAAAGACAGAGAAAATGAAAAAGCAGAGGACTTTGTACCAGATGAAGGAACAAGATAAAACCCCACAAAAACAACTAAATGAAGAGGAGATAGGCACTCTTCCAGAAAAAGAATTCAGAATAATGATGGTGAACATGATCCAGGACTTTGAAAAAAGGCTGGATGCAAAGACTGAAAAGTTTACCAAAGACCTAGGAGAATTAAAGAGCAAACAAACAGAGATATGCAACACAATAACTGAAATGAAAAATACACTAGAAGGAACCAACAGGCAGAAGGGCGAATAAGTGAGCTGGAAGACAGAATGGTGATAATCACTGATGTGGAAAAGAATAAGGAAAAAAGAATGAAAAGAATTGAAGACAGCCTAAGAGACCTCTGGGACAATGTTAAACACACCAACATTCCCATTATAGGGGTCCCAGAAGGAGAAGAGAGAAAGGACCTGAGAAAATACTGGAAGAGATTATAATTGAAAACTTCCCTAACATGGGAAAGGAAAGAGCTACCCAAGTCCAGGAAGCACAGAGAGTCCCAGGCAGGAGAAACCCAAGGAGAAACACGCCAAGACATATAGCAGTCAAATTGACAAAAATGAAAGACTGAGAAAAGTTACTAAAAGCAACAAGGGAAACACGACAAATAACATACAAGGGAACTCCCATAAGGGTAACAGCTGATTTCTCAGCAGAAACTCTGCAAGCCAGAAGGGAGTGGCATGATATATTTCAAGTGATGAAAGGGAATAACCTATAACCAAGAATACACTACCCAGCCAGGATCTCATTCAGAAACGACGGAGAAATCAAAAGCTTTACAGACAAGCAACGGCTAAGAGAATTCAGCACCACCAAACCAGCCCTACAACAAATGCTAAAGGAACTTCTCTAAGCAGGAAACTTAAAAGAAAAGGACCTACAGAAACAAAAACAAAACAATTAAGAAAATGGTAATAGGAACATACATATTGATAATTACCTTGAATGTAAATAGACTAAATGCACCAACCAAAAGATAGACTGGCTGAATGGATACAAAAACAAGACCCATATGTATGCTGTCTACAAGAGACCCACTTCAGACCTAGGGACACATACAGATGGAAAGTGAGGGGATGGAAAAAGATATTCCATGCAAATGGAAATCAAAAGAAAGCTGGAGTAGCAATAGTCACATCAGATAAAATAGACTTTAAAATAAAAAATGTTATAAGAGACAAGAAAGGACATTACATAGAGACCAAGGGATCAATCCAAGAAGAGAAGATAACAATGATAAATATATATGCACCCAATATAGGAGCACCTCAATACAGAAGGCAAATGCTAACAACTATGAAAGAGGAAATGCAAGGCAGAAACAGAGACACTAATGTAGATAACAAACACATGGACACCAAGTGGGGAAAGAGGGGAGGGTTGGGGGGGGATGAATTGGGAGATTGGGATACCAAATTGTACACTCTAAATGTATGCTGTTTATTGTCTGTTAACTGTATCTCAATAAAAGTTCTTAAAAAAAACAAAAACAAAACACATGCAGTCGTTCCTCAGTATCTGTGGGGGATTGGTTCCAGGACACCTGAAGGACACCTAAATTCATGGAAGCTCAAGGCCCTTACAGAAAGTGGTGCAGTATTTCCATACAATCTATGCACACCCTCCTGCTTACTTTAAAGCATCTCCATATTACCTATAATACTTAATAGCATTTACATTGTATGTAAATAGTTGCCGGTGCATGGCAAATTCAAGTTTTGCTTTTTGGAACTTCCTGGAATTTTTTTTTCCTGTATAGTTTTGATCCACAGTTGGTTGAATCAGTAGATGCACAATTTGCAGATACGGAGGGCCATCTGCACAAGTGCTTTCTACCCCAAGATTTTACAAGGCAGCTTATACCAACGATGTAGGGTGATCACTTGCAGGACTGATTTCACAGTTTAAGCAAAAGACGCGTGTGTCATCCTACCGTGCATACTGCTTGAGTTAGGTGTTTGCATCCCTGGCGATAAATATTATGGACTGCATCGGGCCTTCAAAATAAATATAAATAATCAAGGCAAAAGGAAAAGAGATTAGTGAAAACTTTCAATCATTCAAAATTTAGATGCTAAAATTATTCAACAAGGATAACGATCATAATACTTACTGTTTCCTATACCATGAGAGGACTCCGTGTTCTAACACTACCCAGAATAACCTCCAGCCAAAAAATCTTGAACTCTAAAGGAAAAACAACAAAGATTTTTCCAAGCTGATATATCTAGATTCAAATACTCAACTCATAAAAAGTAATTAAGTTATGACAGTACTATCTGAGCCTTTCAACCAGACAGTACCACTGCACACTCAAAAATGATCAAGCATGAACTGAGGAACAGGGTGCAGAAGTGAAAACATACCACTACAGGGTGACAGGAACAGAAGAAATGCCATATTGGTAAGATCAACGATGAACACAGTTTATAGTTCTGACAATACTGTGCAAGGATATTTATAGGAAATTTATCAGTTGTGGGCTTCAAAGACAATTTCCTCTAAGTCCTGAATGAGCTTCTAAAAAAGGAGAATTATCCTAAACTTATTGTATACAGTATAAACACACATGTACATAAGTATATAGAAGGAGCGCTTGCAGATGCAGAAGAAACTATGAGCTCCAAAACAGTTAATTCTAGAAAATAACTGAACTCCAAAATGCAAAGAAATTTTTAGAACCAGAAAGATTTTATATGTATGCTCTGTGACAATTCAAATATTAAATTCCAAGTCCTCCATGGATCAATGTTCATAACAAAAATGATACTGCATTCCTATGCTTAAGTAAGAAAAAAATTCTTCCACTCTGCTCTGTACACACTTGGTCATCTAAAAGTGTTAGACCAACACAAGAGATAGTTAACTGCTACAAGCACTGGATGCCTAATAAAGTCCAGCAGTATAAAATGGTTTACATTATAAGACTGAATAATCATTAAATCACATATGCTTCAGAAAATGAAAAAGAATTTTAACAAGAGAGCACCTGAGAATCTTCTTTTTACAGTTTTATTATTTTGAAAAATCCCAACCTACCTTCCAGAGAGGGCCTTCGAATCGATTCAATGCTTTGTTGATGACCTATTGAAAAAAACACGTTTTTATGAAAAACGCATCTCTGTAGTTCAAGAATTCAAAATTTTTTTCTACGTTACATCCACTACCACAGACCTTATTACCAACAAGAATGTGTTTCATTTCAGCACCCTGGGCAAGATCAAGAGGTTTCTGATCTGTGTAAAATACAAGGGAAAAAGCCATCAAGAGCTTAATTCTACTATAAAATTGATGCTTATATTGCAGCATGTAATTAATATTCTTTCACTAGTCCATCAGCTACCCCCCAAATTACCTACCTGACGCTGCCATCTCAGTTCTTTACAGCCTCCTTTTCAGTAATTAACTACTAAGCCAGCAAACCAAACTAAACTCTGAACACTCTGTACAGGTTCTGTGATCATTCAAGCTTCTTGCCGTAAGTCACTGTATCAGTTTCCTACAGCTGTTGTAACAAATTACCGCATACTTAGTGGTTTAAAACAATAGGATTTATTATCTTACAGTTCGGGAGGTCAGAAATCCATAGTTTCACGGTGCTAATAATCAAGCTGTTGGCAGGGCTGCCTTCCTCTGTGGCTCTTGGGGAGAATCTGTTTCCTTGCCTTTTCCAGAGGTCGCCTACATCCCTTTGGTTCATGGTCCCTCCCTCCATCTTCAAGGTGCATCATTCCAGCTTCTGCTTCCACCCTTACATTTTTCTCTCTTGATATTCTGATCCTCCTACCTCCTCCCCAAAAGGAAGGACCCTTGTTACTACACTGGGAATTCAGGATTATCTCACTATCTCAAGATACCTAACTAATCACATCTTTGGGGGAGCATTATTCAGCCCACCACAGCTGCTCTTCAACTACCTCACTGCAGAACAGGTAGCAGAGACAACTTAGAGAAACCGTGTGATGGTCCACAATTGAGGACAAAAGGAAAAAGTGGTAATAGAGAATGAAACCAGCAAGGTATCATGGTAACTTTCTCAAGCCTACACATGCAAGCACTCTGTGTTTTGCCAAACAACAAAAATGGAATTTTTAAGTTATTTATTGAGTTCTGAAGTGAGCAGGACACTGTATGAAGGATGCAACCAAAACAAATCATCATCTCATAACCTCAAAGAGCTTCTAATTACTAGGGAAACAAAAGCTACACATAAAAATTTAAAACAAAAAATCAGCCCTTTCAAGATAACATATCAGATTGGAACTCTGGAACTCTATGTATGCAGTAAGGTGATAAAACCTGTTTATAAACAGCAAACACCTGGTACATGTTGGGCAACTTTTTGTAGAACGATCTCCTAATGAGAGTCTATCATGCGCCAATTAGTATTTTAGGCACTGAGGATTCAGCAGTGAACATGACCAAAAAACTGGACCGGGGGAAGCATAGAAAAAGGTAAAGACAGACAACTAAAAAAAAAAAAAAAAAAAAGGATCTAGCAAATAATAAACCATGGTATGCCAACATTCTTAAGTGAATGTTCTGAGAGAGAACGACTGGGATACCACTTTAGATTGGACACTGGGGGACTGATGGAAGAAAGCCTCTCGGAGGGAGGGATGTTTAAACTGAAAGGAAGGATTCACCCTTGTGAGAATACAGGGGAAGCAGAGACTACAAGCAGAGACAACAGCTCATGCAAAGGCCCTGAGGTAGGAACAATTAGGTGGGCAAGAGAGAAAGGCAGGGGTAGAAAGAAGCCACATCACAAAAGGGCTTAGTGATCAGACCTTTGTGAACCAGTACATGGAGTTTGTATTTTATTCTAAATATGATGGAAAGCCACCAAAAGGTTTTAGGTAAAAGAGTAAAATGATCTGACTTATGTTTCAAACTCTGTCAAAGTGTTAAAAAGGACTTTATAAGACTATCTGGGGAAATGTGAACTTTGGCTGTTTAATGATTTTGAGAAATTATAAAATTATGAATAGGATAGTAACACTGTGTTTTTTTTAATAGTTCTATTTAGAGAGAATTCACACACCACACAATTTACTTATTTAAAGTACACAATTCAATGCTTTTTAGTGTATTCACAGAGTTGTACAACTATTACGTGGTTATGGTATTTTTTTTTAAAGGGGACCTTACACAAATGTACTTAAATATTTATAGACAAAATAATATGACATTGGAGGAGTGGCCATTATTGATAATTCCTGAAAGAGGGTTATGAGTACATCAATTATACTATTCTATCGTTTAAGCTTTGATAATTCCCATAATAAAAATTGTTTTAAAAATCACTGCAGCTACTGTATGGAAAAAGCCTGTAAATGTGGGCAAGAGAAAAGTAGGGATACAAGTTACAAAGCAATAGCAAAGGTCCAGGTGAAAGATACTGGTGATATACAAACAGCTCACACAGCTCAATATCAGAAAAAGAAACAAACAACCCAATCAAAAAATGGGCGAAAGCCTAAAAAGACATTTCTCCAAAGAAGACATACAGATGGCCAAGAGGCACATGAAAAGATGCTCAACATCACCGCTTATTCGAGAAATGCAAATCAAAACTACAGTAAGGTATCATCTCACACTGGTCAGAATGGCCATCATCAAAAAATCTACAAACAGTAAATGCTGCAGAGGGTATGAAGAAAAGGGAACCCTCCTACACTGTTGGTGGGAATGTTAATTGGTACAGCCACTATGGAGAACCATATGAGGGTTCCTTAAAAAACTAAAAATAGAACTACCATATGATCCAGCAATCCCACTCCTGGGCATATATCTGGAGAAAATCATAATTTGAAAAGATACATGTACCCCAATATTCACTGAAGCACTATTTACAATAGCCAGGACACGGAAGCAACTTAAATGTCTATCGACGGAAGAATGGGTAAAGAATATGTGGTATGTATATGCAATGGAATATTACTCAGCCATAAAAAAAGAACGAAATAATGCCATTCGCAGTGACATGGATGGACCTAGAGATTGCCATACTGAGTGAAGTCAAACGGGAAGACAAATATCATATGATATTGCTTATATGTGGAATCTAAAGTTAACTTATTTACAAAACAGAAACAGAGTCACAGGTACAGAAGACAAACTTATGGCTACCAAGAGGGAAAGACAGAAAGGGGGGATAAATTGGGAGACTGGGATTGACATATACACACTGCTATACATAAAATAGATAACTAATAAGGACTTACTGGATAGCACAGGGAACTCTACTCAATACTGTGAAATGACCTATATGGGAGAAGAATCTAAAAAACAGTGGACATATGTATAACTGATTCACTTTGCTATACAGCAGAAACAGAAACACTGTAAATCAACTATACTCCAATAAAAATTAACTAAAAAATAAAAACAAGAAAGACACTGGTGGCTTGAACTAGAGAGTAGTAAAATGGAGACACTAGCAGGTATGGAGAAAAGTAGGTGGGTTCAAGATTTATTTTAGAGGTAGATTTACCAGACTGCTGATGGGTAAAACTCAAACTGGTCATATATCATTCTTTTAGTGGGGAAAAACTTCTTAAAATATTAACTGAGTATCTGATAATCACTTTAGGTTTTCTAGCTAATCGCACACAGGAGGACGTCTGATGAAAAGGTCTGCCAACTCATTATTTTTATTCTATCTCAGGGCACTTTTGAGAAATTATTCCCTTAGGCAGAGAGAAGACAGACAATGTGATTTCTTTCACTGAATTCTGTCCTAACACCAAAAATCAATTCTGAACTCCTGCCAAGAGCTGAAGTCTCGCACAGAGCCCTCATTTCTGGATTCAAGGCCCACAGTGCCTGTCACATGGTGCAGATTTGATAAGATGCTTTCTGAACTGAATGAAATGGTCTTCTTTCTGAGATGGGCACCATAAACAGCTGTTTCAAAATCACACTAAATCTCTTATCGACCACGACAAAATAAAGTAAAAAACAGGAACGATTATATATTTCAATCTCTGCATGACTCAGATTCGTCCCTTAATGGGAAAACGAAATAAAAATGTCAACACTCCTCAAATAATTCACATAGAACGCAGTCTCAACCAGATGCCAACAGCATTTTTACTAAAAACCTAAGAAAATTATTTTAAATGCCATTTGCAAAAACAGTTAAGACTCTCTAGGAAAAGCATAATAAAGGGAAACGTCATCAGCTATTAAAACCTTACAAAAACGACCAATAAAAGTGCAACGCTGGCGAAGGGACAGCTGAGGCAATTAAACAGCACAGAAAACACACACAAAAAGTAAATTCTTCAGGAGTATGACAAAGGCACAACAAAACAAGGGGAAAGGAAAGGCTGCTTGACAAAGGGTGCAAAGATAAGTGATTAGCAACTTGAGAGTCTCACATCCTACCATACACTCTCACATCACCTTTCCTGCTCAAAACTCCCCACACTCACTAACAGGGCTGAGCCTCTGGCTACCCTCTGATGTTACTCGTCTCCCTGACGAGCCCCTCTCTAGCTTCCTTTTCCAAATACGCCAAGTGCCCTTCTACCCCGGAGCTTTCAGACTGACTTGCCCGTTGCTTTCACTGCTCTTCTGCCAGAATCCTTCATCACTTGCCTTTCCTCACGCCCTTCCTCAATGTGGCTCTCTGCTCAGTCACTTCAGCACGGCCTTCCCTTCTCTCCCCGCCCTTTCCAAAACAACAGCCTCGCTCCCCACTGGCTCTCCCTCTATCCCCTTCAGCCTATTTTATTTTTCCACACCTCACTGCCTGACACTGCATGTGTATTTACACTTTGTCTGTCTCCTCCCACCAGAACACAAGTGTGGGGACACTCGGATTTTGTTCGCTGGTGGGTCTCCAGTACCGACAATGGTTCCTGGCACACAGCAGAGGCTCAGTATTTGCTGAATGAATGTGATACAGATACACAGGAGAAAACAGAATCTAATATTTACCAAAGCTCTACCTAAGTTTAGAAGTGTTAGAAGAAATCAAAGAAGAGGATCAACAACTTTGATTAAAAATTTAAAATATCCTTGTTTAAAAAGACTAGGAGGGGTTCCCTGCTGATGCACTGGTTAAGAATCCACCTGCCAATGCAGGGGACACGGGTTCATAACAGCGCCTACGAAGACAAAAATTTCTAATTTTGACAAAGTCCAATTTAACAATATTTTATCATTCATGCTTTGTGTCATATTTAAGAAATCTTTGCAAGACCCAAGGTAACTAAGATTTTCTACTGTATTTTCTTCTAGAGTTTTATGGTTTTAACTCATGTTCATTTCTGTGGTCCATCTAGATCTAATTTTTACACATGGTGTGAGGTAAAGGTCATATTTCATTATTTTGGATATAGCAATCCAACTTTTCCAATACCATTTTTGACAATTTTATCCTTTCCTCACTGATTGCCTTGACACCTTTGACAAAAATCACTTGTGTGTATATACATTTTTATATTTCTGGACTCTCTCCTATCCCATAGGCCTATATATTTATCCTTACACCTTGCCACAGTGATTGGCCTAAGGGATACCTAGATAGTAAATAAGAGTGAAACAACTCTGGGTGTGTCTGTGAGGGTATTTCTGGACGAGATTAGCATTTGAATCAGTAGACTGAGTAAAGATCAGACCTCATCATCCAATCCACTGAGGGCCTGAACAGAACAAAAAGGCAGAGAAAGGACAAATTCTCTTTCTGGGCTGGGAAATCAATCTCTTTCTACCCTGGAACATTGGAGGTCCTGGTTCTCTGGCCTCCACTGTCCTCTCCCTAGGGGTCTCAGGCCTTCAGATTCAGACTGAATTACACCACCGGCCTTCTTGGTCTTGGTCTCTCCTCTTTAATAGGTTGGGCTCTCCACTCTCTCTCTATATATATGTATGTATCTGATTGGTTCTGTTTCTCTAGAGAACCCTGACTGTGACTGCAAGGTAGCCTAAGTCCTCCTCCAACTCTGTTCCTTTGCAAAGTTGTTTTGGGTATACTAGGTCGCTTCCATATGCAAATGAAATTTACAATCAATTTGTCAATTTCTACAAAAAGCCCTGTTGGAATTTTGACTGGGATTGCACTGACTTGCTAGATCCACTTAGAAAAAACGGACATGCCAACAATGTGGAGTCTTCTGAACCCTGAAAATAATACCCTTCCCCATACAGATACTCTTACATTTCTCTTACCAATGTTTAATGCGTACAAATCTTACACATCCCTTATCAAGTTTATTCCCAAGTATTTCACGATATTTTAATGCTATTGTAAATAATAAGCTTTTTCAATTTCGACTCCTGAGTAGTGTACACAAATATTAAGTTTTGTATACTGAAGTTGCTCACTAATTAGTCCTACTAGGTTGTTGTAGATTTCTTAGAATTTTTTACATGGATGATCATGTTTCCTATGAATAAAATTATTCTTTTTCAGCCTGAATATCTTAATTTTTTTTCTTGCTTTATTGCACTGGCTAGGTTTTCCAATTCAATGCTAATAGGAGTGGAGAAGGGAAGGTAAATCAGGTCCCTATAATTCCATTATGGCCAAAAGTAGAAGCCTCTCCTGACGTTTTAAAGTTTATATTGCACATTTAGGTCTTTATCTGGAATTTAGTATTCAAAATGAAATGGTTATCTAAAATCACCTATTACTATATGGACAGCTAATCGTCCCAGCATCACTTAATTCTTCCTCATCCACTTATCACGCCACTTTTGTCACCTACTAAGTTCCCATGTGTACATACTTTCATTTCTAAATTATTTATCTACCTTGAGCCAATATCAATTCAAGATTTCACTATGTGATTTTATCCATTCCAGACTTTAAATAACTCTACAGTATACACTAATCATTCCCAAATTTATATCACCACTCAGACCTCTCTCCTGAACTCAAACTTCTATCTCCAATTCTATCCCTTGGATTGTATAATAGTATTTTAAATTCTTAATGTCTTAAAAACGAAGCCGCTAATTCTCAGCAACTGCTAACCTGTCCCTCTTGCAGTCTTCCCCTTCTCACCAAGTGGAAATTCTATTCTTCTAGGTTCTCAGTTCAAATACTGGAAAGTTATACTCGACTCCTTTCTCTCATACCTGACATCCAAGTCATCAGAAAATTCTGACCACTCTACCTTCAAATATGTGTTAAAAAAAAAAAAAAAATTCCAACCACTTACTACCAGTTTTATTACCACTATCCTGATTCAAGCCAATATTATCTCTCACCTCCTGATTATCCCAACAGCCTCTTAAGAGTTAGCCTCCCTGCCCTCCTAGGGTCATGGCAAACAGTGATAATTTTTCATAATATAAGTCAGATTATTTCATTCCATTCTAAACCCTCCCACATCTTCCCATCTCTCAGAGTAAAAGCCAAAACTCTTAAAATAACCTGAAAGGCCTTTCATGATCCAGTTGCCACTGCCTCTCACTCCCTGCTCTGACCACTCCCCTTCTCTCACTCTCTTCTGGACATCCTGGCCTCCTTGCTCTTCCTGACACATCACGCACACTCTCACCTGTTTCCTCTGCCTGGTACCAAGCTTGTCTCCCAGATATTGGCATGGCTTGCCCTCTCACTTCAAATTTTAATTGTTCTCCTAACAGAGAAGCTTTTCCTGCCACCCCATACAAAGCAGGAGCCCACTATTCATGCATCACACTCCAGATCCTACTTCCCTGTTTTTCCCCCCTCACAGCACTTATTACATCTGACATATTAAATACCTGCTTTTCTATTTGCTTTTTATTGACCTCCCTTTATTAGGATGTAGGCTCCATGAAAGCAGGAACTTGTCTTTTTTTTTTTTTTTTCCTTCACTGCTCTAGGTCCCTAGTGCCTGGAATAGTGTCTGGCACATAAGCTCTCAAATATTTGTTGAAGAAATGAATACTTTACTTACCACAGATTCATAAGTAGTCCTTCTATCCAGCAGGGCTAGCTCCACCCCCACCGCTTCTCTTCCCCTTTAAAATTCTCCGCCCTTGACTCTTCTGTATAAATTTAGAATCATCTAGTCAAGTTCTGTGAAAACCCTTTGAGGATTCTGGGTGGGATTGCTTTGAATTATAAATTAATTTGTGGAGAACTATTAGCTTTTCACTGCTGAGGTCTTTCTCCACCAAAAACATGGCAGGGTTTCTCCATTTTTTAGGTCTTCTTTTACATCCTTCAGCTGTGTTTATAACTACCTCCATTTAAAAAACTAAACATCTTTTATCAAAAATGTTTCTACTTTTTTGCTATTCCCCAAAATACTACCTTTTTAAAAATTACATTTCTAACTGTCACAATGAAGTCAAGCTCTTTTCCTACTGCCCTGGCCCTCCTTAACTTTAAGCATGCTTAAATTCCCCCTGTGCCTAAAAAACCTTCCACTTGGCCACAGAGCCATCCCTCTGTTCTTACATATTGCAAAGAAGCAGACAGGTAGTGCTGCCTCAGCTTCCTCATTTCCTACTCAGTCCTCAGCCCCTAACCTAGCCTTCACTTAACTACCCAGTAAAAGCTGCTCTCTCGGAGAGGACTGCTGGGCACTGGGTCACCGAACTCCACAGCCTTTTCTCAGTGTTTATCTTCTTCAGTCTAAGATGCTCATAACCAGTAACAACCTACCCCTTTAGCTCTGCATTTACTCTCTTCCTTCGGCTTCCAGGGAACTGGTATTTCCCTCTCATCTCCTGAGTGTTTCCCCTTCTGCACCCCCCAATTTCTCTTCTAACTTATTCCAGGAAGAACCTATGTCTATCTCAGGGATACAGGGAAAGCCTCTCTGGGGATGCAGAGTTTGAGCTAATTCTTAGGGTGAGACTAGAGTTTATCAGATGGACAGGAAGGAAAAGGGCACTCCTGGCAGAGAGAGCACAGGCTGGGTGAGGACAGCATGGTTAACCAGAGAGCCTCAAACAGTTCAACACGTCTAGAGCTGCACTGTCCAATATGGTGGACACATGTGAATCATGTGGCTATTCGGCACTTGAAATGCATCTAGTTCGAGCTGAGATGTGCTGTGACGTATAAAATACACACCAGATTTCAAAGACTTGGTACCAAAAAAAGGAATGTAAAATGTCATTTTTTTAATTCAATTACATGTTGACATGGTATTTGGGATATGCTGCTTTAAATAAAACATATTATTAAAATTAATTTCATGTTTCTTTTCACTTTTCATATGTGATTCCCATTGTATCCCTATAGGACAGTGCATTAGGGCCAAGTCAAAAGAAGAGAGGAGAAGCATGAGATTCTACAGTAAATTTTCTATCTCCTTTCTACTCCCATTGATGTTTATAAAGTTCAGGTCCTAATTACCCCTCACCTAAGACCATTTCAATGGTCCTACTGATCCCTCCCTACAGTCTTGGGCCTGTCACAACCTATCCTAGATATTGTTATCATATTAATCTTTTTAAAGCACCTCATCCCTCCACTGCTCACTTATTTCATTTTCCAGAGTCCCCCTGACCTTTGAAATTAAGGGGTAAAACTGTGGCATTTTGAGGCTCACCACGATAGAAGCTAACCTGCACTACAGGACTCCCCAGTACTGCTCCCCTTCACGCCCTTGGATGTGCCAAACTGGAGGTGTCACCTCAACTTGACTTATACTTTTCACCTTAATACCTTTGTTCATAATCCTCCCTCTGCCTAGAACACGCTTTCTCAAATTTCAGCTTATCAATATCTTAACAGATAATAATAGTATTCTGTTTTACTTAAAAGGAAAAAACACATTGGGGGGCTTTTCGTTAGAGATAAAAACTGAAGTATTTAGAGAAGAATTTTTTTTAAATATACTAGGACTCCTTATAGACTTTAATCTTATAGACTTCCAGGATCTATATAAAAGATGTAACCTTTCAGGAAGCTATTTCTAATTATCCCAAGCCTTCAACAAACATGCAACTTGCAGAAGGCACTGAGTGCTACACATTACTCTAGGTGCAGGGTAAACTAGACAGTAAAATGTTAGCCCTCCCCTTAGGAGCTCAGTCTCACGGAGGACTGCTACATAAGCCAACAAGTGCCACGGAGAATGACTGAGGCTACAAAGAGGTAAACACAGGTCCCATGGGACCAGAGACAAGCCCTAATCCAGGCTGATGGTTGGCAGCAGGAAGCATTCTAAAAAGGGATGCAGAAAAGCCCTAATGGGCTGTTCCCGCACTGAATACCCAAGACACCTTTTCCAGCTTCCCTTATGTTATCCAATTCTGCCTTTGATACATCATGCATGTACAGTCTATCCTCATTTTCGAATTCCATATTTGCAAACTCGTCTACTGTTAAATCTTACTTTAAATCCGCAAATCAATATTTGTGGCAGTTTTCCGGTCATTCACAGACATGTCCAGATCGGTAAAAACTCTGAGTCTTTTGATGCACATGTTCCCTGAAGTGGAAAAGCTGAGGCTCTGCCTTCTTGTCTCAGTTCTCATACTGTGAACAAGAGTCCTTGTCACACAGTCTGCCTAGTGCCACAGTGTTCCCGTGTTTTGCTTTTCGTTTCTGGTGATTTCATTGTTGAAACTGGCCCCCAAGCACCGTGCTGAAGTGCTATCTAGTGCTCCGCAGCACAAGAAGCCTGTGCTGTGCCTTCCAAACACAGCACGTGTTACACGAGCTTAGTTCAGACTTGAGCTATAGCGCTCCTGGCAGTGAGCTCAATGTTGATAGGTCAATAATACATACTAAATAAGGTGGTTTTAAACAGAAAGCTCACCTAAGACAAGGTTTATGTGCTGATCAGGGGATGAAAACGCTGTGACCAAAGGCTTGCAGGAGCCTAACTCTGTATTTCCCTTATGAGCAATGGTTCAGAATCCATTAATTCAGAGGCACGGCAATGTTACAGAACATAATCACCACAAGTAACAAGAATTAACTGTACTTTTCTTTCCCTTGAGGGTGGGAATCAGAGCGTAGTCATCATGAGTGCCTCAAAAGAAACAGGTATTACTAAACATGTAGGTCTTAATTGGGACGTAAATTAATAAATTTTTTCTTTTGTATAAATGCCTTGACTTCTTCAAAATTAAACAGATACCACACAGTTTAGGTGGTGTGTAGCCAAAGGCTGGGTACTAAAACGAAACACTTCATCTTTTTGCAGCTTCAAAATGACCAACAATGGCTTTCCCCAACATGCTTACCATTTTTGTTCTTCAGATTGGGGTCTGCTCCACTTTTTAGAAGCTTCAAGGCACACTGTTTATGAGCCCGGTAAGCGGCACAATGCAAGGGAGTATTTCCTAACTGATCCGAACAGTTAACATCAGGAGGATTCGGCCTGTTGAGCTAACAATTGAAGAAACGCAACACAGATTACATACCAAAGACAGACTTTCTTCCACGAAACCCATGACGGTCCAGCACAGCCAAAGCTTCAGGGGACCCTCCTGCTCCAGAGCCTGAACAGCAGCCGGCTCCTCAGCATCTGTCAGCAGCTCCTCGCTCGTGGAAGCAGCCAACCACCGTCACTCCCTACGCTGTCCTCGGGCTGCCTCGGAATCTCAGGTGCCACACGCCCCCGACAACAGATACCACACCCTACGCCAGGGCCACCCCACTCACCCCTGGACAGTGGGATTCCACTGAGATTCGCTCGCCTCTACCAGTCTTGCAAGTCACACTTGTGACAGCAAAATTACAAACTGCTCTACCACAGACAGTCGCTCAGAAGCGTTAAAGCCATAACTGTTAAATGTGCGAGTGTTAAAGGCCTACTGAGTTTGCTGTTCCCAGCTGACTCCTTCAAAAACTTCTTTACAGTCTCCATTTCACAAAGTTTAAAAAATGTTTTAGGCACTATACTTGAAACCAGAGAGGGCTTTTACAAACGAGCTGAAATAACTTTAAGGTCAATGGCTGTGCTGTAGTCTTGAATTTAGAACACATTCAGAGTGTGTTCAATGAGACTATTTTCAGGAAATGGAAACTGGAAAGTAGGTCTCCTAAGAAGAAAAAAAATAAAATGGGTAAAGTTTTCAGTCTGTTCTAACATGATATAAATATTTCAAAAATATTGTCCCTTGTTTGTATGTTCCTTTCTAGAAGTATAGCATACCTTTCCGAAATAATTGCTCATCAAAACTAGAGAAAGATATTCCTTTATAGGATCCTATGTATTATATGTCAATTTTAAATGGGCTTAATCATTAAAAAAAAAAAAAACCCCAACTATCCTTACATTAAGTGTTTACCTTGAAAAACTGGATTCTTAACCATTAGGTTTTTGTAGAAAGTGGGGAGGTAGGGACTTCCCTGGTAGCACAGTGGTTAAGAATGTGCCTGTCAACACAGGGGACATGGGTTCAATCCCTGGTCCGGGAAGATCCCACATGCCGCAGAGCAACTAAGCCCATGTGCCACAACTACTGAGCCTGCATTCTAAAGCCTGCGAGCCACAACTACTGAGCCCGCATGCTGCAACTACTGAAGCCCACATGCCTAGAGCCCGTGCTCCGCAACAATAGAAGCCACCGCAATGAGAAGCCCATGCACCAAAACAAAGAGCAGCCCCCGCTCGCCACAACTAGAGAAAGCCCGTGTGCAGCAATGAAGACCCAACACAGCCAAAAATAAATAATAAACCTTTAAAAACAAATTAAAAAAAAAGAAAGTGGGGAGGTAAATCAGAAATTCAGAGAGAAACATTATTTAAAATGTAATTCTGCTTAAACTATTACCATGCTGTGTTTTTAGATATTTAAAGACTTATTCAATTATGATCTTGAGTATTTTGGTCCCACAATTTGACATTACGAACTCAACATTAAGTAAAAAAATTCCTGCAGAGTAAAGAAATAATACACTTGTTTTTGCTTTTACCAGAGCTGTGAGTTCTGTTGTCTTGCCTTCTCTTGCTGCTGCTAAAAGTAATTCTTCAAGCTTTCTTTGTTGAGTCCTTTCTACAGCTGCAAAAGGAAAAGTACATATTACTCTACTTCTAGTCTGGATCCTATCAGCAAATTTATCACAAAGATATATGAAGAATAAAGTGATCATGTTGAGAAAAGTCACAATGTTTTGAATTGTAATTCAAATACTGTTAGACGTTATTGTTATTCTCACTGCCTTACATTTCAGATTACAGAGTTCAACTTTCCTCAGGTTCAGATGAATTTATGTTTTCATTTCAGAGGTCTTTAAGTACATTACTCACTATAATACCAATCACGAGTAATTATGAATTACTTTTGTATGCTGAAATACTATCACACATGTGCCCTGGAAAGGTAGACAAATGGGGAAAGGCACTCATACCTTCCAGAACCTTAGAATGTGAAAAGTAATAAGAAACAGCACTGGCAGGAAGATGTACGAACCACATAAAGATATCTAGGTTTATGTATACTTACATACTTCTACATAATATTTTATTTCTTTAACAAATATCTTAGTAGGTACTACATGCCAAATTCCTTTCAAAGCACTTAAAAATATTAACTCATTAAATCCTCAGAACTACTCTTTGATGTGTTACTATTTTCACAATTTTATAGGTGAAGAAACTGAGGCAGCAAGAGGTTAAGGAATTTAACCTAAGTCACACAGAAAGGACGTGAAGGAGCTAGGACTTGAACTTGGGTAGGTGGGTTCTGGAGTCCACATTCTTGTCATTACTCTGTGCTGCTCATACTTGCAGGGAATGAGAGTAATCTGATGTAGGTGCCTAGAATATGTAATAAGGTCTCATTTCTGCCATGCTTTGAGTTCTGTTTGGTTTACAGAAAAGAAGCAATTTCATAGAAAGGTTCAGTAATAATCCCCCTTAAAAAAATGTGTGTACAATGTCCTATGCAAAGGCTGCAAGGAAGGAACTATAGAAGTTTTCCCAGGTCTTCCTGAGAAATAATGAACATTTATTAATAGTAATTACTATGCGCTAACAGTTGTTCGAGACACTATGCATGCCCTTGCATTTCAACCACAGGAAACACACAGCTTTGTCTTAAGAACTGGCTAACATTACTATATACCATGATCTTCTTTTCTCACATTTTTATTTCCACACCCAGACTCCCTTCCTCTGCATTTTGGAGGAAGGCTGCCCGGCCCCCCCACAGGCTCCCAAAACTGCCTTCTTTCGCGGGGACTCACGCTCTTCAGTCTTGTGAGCTTTTTAGAACAGTCATGTCCCTACCTTTCCCCTACATACCTCTGCTACTGCATGTATTACCTGGAGCTGTTATTTATCCCCGCAGTCATTCTTGAAGGCAGATACCTGTTCTTAGTCTTCTGTGTATCCTAGGTATTTATGACAATAACTGGCACAATGAAAATTTAGCCAATAAATATTTACTGAATGATCAAATAATGCTTAATAATGTTCTTTCTAGACTTTAAAGAAGGGTGGTAAATGTTTCTCTAATGTTTCGCTTTAGATTTTCTCGGCTAATACATGAAGGAAAAAGGGATCTGGAGTTGAAAACCCTGTTTATCTTCCTGTCCTGTGTTCATTCTGGACACTGAAAGACTGCTGATCCAGCCAATAAAAAAAAAATTCCAGTTTTCGGGCTCGAGGTTTCTAGAGTGCGGGTAATGCTGTTTCTTGATGTGGGTACTGTTTACATGGATGTGTTCCCCTTGTGAAAACAGCGAGTTGTACATTAATAATGTGTACTTTTATCCACATATTTTATACCTCAATAAATATTTTTTAAAGCACATACTCCATCCCCCAAATAATTTGTCCTATAAATTTTAAATTTAATATCACTAAAAACTAACTCTTTTTCTTTTCAGTCAGAATCCAGAGTTAGTGGGGATTGCAGAGATCATGAAGGCTAACTCCATCCTGGCAAGACAATTACATACACGCCCAGGGTAGGTTAAATAGCAGTACACTTGAAATGCAGATGAGAACCTAGCAAATGTACCTCATTAACAACAAAATCACCACTGTGCAATCTCTGTAGTAACGAGTGATCCAGGCAAGAATTATCACTGAATGCTAAAATCACTGATTTAAAGTTTATTGGTAACCAGGATATTTACATGGTCTCAATTTTTCCCCTCAAGGATTATTTATTAATTACAAAGGGGGGAAGGTACCCTTACAGTGGACCACCTAGTGATCAGAGATAATTTCACCAGTAATGGCACAAAATAACATCGTGTATCTCCTAATATGATGCACTGGTATAAAGCATACAACCTTATCCTATGCCAGAAACAACTTATGCCAAAAATGTATATCCTAAATCTAATTATATGAGAAGAGCAAAGCACAAAAATGGGGCATTCTACAACAGTGATATTATGATACTGATGTTAAATCTCATGAAATTGTTCATTATATTGTGGTTATATAAAGAAATATCCTGTTCTTAGGAGACACATACTGAAGTATTTAGGGCTAAAGTATCATTATCTCTGCAAATTATTCCCTAATAGTGCAGCAAAAAAAGTTAAAAATAAATAACATTAAATAATATATAAAAGGATAAACCAGATGTGGCAAAATGGTGATGACTTGTGACTAAGTGCAGATGCACAAGTGTTTGTTGTACTATTCTTGAAAATTTCCCATTGGTTGGATATTTCTCACAATGAAAAAGAAAGTCAAACGAAATGTAAAAGAAGGTATAGTAGTCTGCTCTAATGCCTAACAAGTAGTAATCTATCCTCTCCCAAACACTTCTAATCATGGGAAACTCATTACACCTTTCAAGCCAACCCAAGCCATTATTACAATACACTGGACCCAAAGATAAACTCCCTGGCACTCCATCAACTGGACCATCATCTGGCCCTGGGTCTGCCTCCAACAAGAACACCCCTTTTCCAGTAAAACAGCTCTTGAGATACTCAAGTATGATTCTGTTGTGTCTATTGATGTCTGTCTGTCTGTGGTGAAACATTTCCTGTCTTTACGTGCATTACTCTATGATAGGGTTTCTGGTCTACCTGTGGTCTTGGTGGGTTGTGAATATACTCCCTGAAGTCTGACCCATTTTAACGCACTATCCACAAATGATATCTCACCTGGCTAAGGTGATCTCATCAGAGCAAAAGCTCTCAATTTCTACTTCTATTTCCCCAGCTAGGCTTAGAGCATGTCTTTTCCTTTTTTTTTTTTTTGCACCGTGTAGCATGCAGGATCTTAGTTCACCAGGGTAGTCCCTAGAGTATGTCTTTACAACAAGCCCCATTAAATGTCATCTTGTCAGACTAAGCCAACATCCCAGTCTGTTGGGAGAATGTCAGTTCTGGGTTCTCATCTTATTACAAATAAAATGACAGAACAGGATCAAAGATAGTAACTTATCCTCACAATTAGATCATAATTTTATTAAAGGACGGGGATCACATCTAATATGTTCAATTTCCCCAAAATCACATAACACTGAGCCTTACAGAAGATGTTATGTGTTGATTTGCTTATTGAAAATGAGAGCATTCACTGTAAATGCAAAAGCGAGTAGAGACATTGACTAAAGGTGTCTGACACGCAGACATTATCTCGTAACTAGAGAAGCAAGGGAGATTTTAGGCTTCAAGGCCAACTGGAAAGTAATAAAAAGCAAGACCTTGCTTTGTACATAGATAAAAATACTAATAATAAATCAACACCCTTTAAATACAAAATTATCTTTCCCTTCTCTGAACTGCAAAGGAAAGAAACAAAGAATATGTGTGAAACTGCAACTCTAATTCAATACTTTTATTCATAAAGTAGTCACTAAGAAATCTTCTCTTCTCTACTATAGAAATACTAACAAAAAATGATTACAGCCAAAGACTTGGATATTTGGAGGATAATCCTAACGAAGGAAGGCTTCCCAATGCAAGCATCAAAGAATTTTTGCTTTAAACTATTTTTAGAGAAATCTCTCATATGTCTTCTTCAATGTAATTGAATCTTCGAAGTTCATCCAACAATAAGGCTGACCCACGAAGAGGTTACTGTCAGCTGCTGTACAACAACGAAGCCCTCAGGATAATGGAGCCGGCCGGAGCTACCTTCCCCAATATCAAATGACTTGCACCCAGTAGCTATACACCTTGGGAAGTCCGTGGTGGTCAGTGGTTAGGACTGTGTGCTTTCACTGCTGAGGACTCATGGGTTCAATCCCTGGTTGGGGCACTAAGATCCCATAAGCCGTGCAGTGCAGCCATATATACACCTCTTGTAGCTTCCCTGTCCCGAGCTTCCGTATTCCTTCATTATTATGCTTCTGCAGCCTCAGCTGTACTCCCTCATGTCTCTAATTTCTACTTTTAATTTTGTTGGAGATATGATTTTTTAAAACTTGCCATAATGTTATGTAAAGGAAGAATTTAAAAGCTCTGAGGAAACTCTCATATAGTTTTATGTATAATCAATGGCAAATTATTTTATCTTTAGAGCACAGGCTTGGTGTCATCTATTTTGGCATCTCAGAAGCCATTTCTGCTTATATTCTGGACTGTAGCTATAATGAAAATAAATGCTATTTAGATTAAGATGCATAATGTTTACCTTCAAGCATGTTTCTGATGTCTTTGTCATGAGTGACTTCCTTTGCTGTCTGCCCATTCCCATTCACCACAGCAGTATCAGCATTATATTCTAAAAGAAGCATTACCAACTCCTGAAAAAAGAGAAATTATTTTTAGTTGTTACTAAATTAAGACTTTATTATATTATAACCCTTTTGCAAATCACTAATTATTACTCAGTTGCTACAAAAGAAAGAATGACTGTAGGAATCTTTATATCCCTTCAACTCTGTCTACATTAGGTGACTACTAAGTAACCATGATAAATTGAATATTACAATTCAACTAACTGTAATACTGACTGATGATTGCCTTAACAGTTGCCAATCCACAATTAACACAGACAACTTTTATAATTTATTTTTAAAGTAAATTATCTGGTTGTTTCAGCAAACTGATTCATGTGGTCAGGCTAAGTATATGAGTTAACAAAGCCATCATTTAAATTAGTAATTTAAATTAGATAATTAGAGCAGATAATACATTCATTTAACATTACTCCTCCAAGGTCTGTTGAAAAAAAAATTTGCTCTACAGACTTAGATTTTTAATTAATTTTGATGTTTATAAGAAATAGGACATTATTTTCTGAAGTGACACAGACTGACAGGACACAACACTATCAAAGGGATGGTTTACAATGAAGCAAGTGATCTCCTGAAGTTAACATTCGACAGTGAACCATAAGCTACATCCTTCATATTTACTCTTAAGTGGCTAACAGATCTTTTAGGAATTTCAAGCTAATTGGTAACGTACGTAAGTTCAGTATCACTGGTTCGGTTCAGTTATACAACTTAGGACAGTACAAGTGCAGAATTGTACAGGAGATCTGCAGGAGACTGTGAGAGATTTGATGTTTAACTTCAGTGGGATGTGCAGCACCCAGGCAGGGGACAGTGGTAACACTTGCTCTTTAGCTACAAGAAGATAGGATGAAATACAGTGCTACTCTAACCCGTAGGTTGACAGTGCACTGATACACAGGAATTGATATTCTGTGTCATTATAACTTTTTCCCATGAGTTTCATTTTTCCTTTGGGCCATAAAATTTACCAGTCTTTGAAAAAAACTTTTTTTTATAGTAAAAAAAACACTTAAATACATATCTAAACAAGGGAAGAAGAAAACAAAACTCATTGTCCCAGTCATTTGTGTCCTAGTGGTCCATGACCACTATAAACATTTTGGAGGGTTTCTTTCTAATCATTTTTCCCACGTATAAGTTTGAGATTTTTTCAAACATAATTTTATTAATGACATAATTGCTTAAGTTATATTACTTTTGCCTAATATATCATTTGCTAGGATGTTATAGTGTCTATAAACATACTTTCCACTGAACAGTATTCTATAAAATACATTTTACAAATAGAAAAATTGCTAAGAAGTCTAATATTTTAATAAAGTAAATTCTTATAAAATATCTTAGCATTTCCTATCATTTTAAAGGTAACATTTTTAGAGAAGTTCATACTGTATATAAAGAGTTCATATTAGTAAAGAAAGTACAGAATGATAGAAAATATTTATAAATCATATATCTGATAAGGAAATTGTATCCAGAATATGTAAAGAACATCTACAATTCAACAAAAGACAACTCAATTTAAAAATGGGCAAGGGCTTCCCTGGTGGCGCAGTGGTTAAGAATCTGCCTGCTAATGCAGGGGACTGGGTTCGAGCCCTGGTCTGGGAAGATCCCACATGCCGAGGAGCAACTAAGCCCGTATGCCACAACTACTGAGCCTGTGCTCCAGAGCCTGTGAGACACAACTACTGAGCCCATGTGTCACAACTACTGAAGCCTGCAGGCCTAGAGCCCGTACTCCGAAATAAGAGAAGCCACTACAATGAGAAGCCCGTGCATCGCAATGAAGAGTAGCCCCCGCTGCTTGCCACAACTAGAGAAAGCCTGCGTGCAGCAATGAAGACCCAATGCAGCCAAAAAAAAATTTTTTAACAATAAATAAAATAAATTTATTAAAAAAAGGGCAAAGATAAAAATGAACAATCAGAAAAAGAAATTAAGAAAAACAATTCCATTTACAATAGCATCAAAAAGAATAAAATGCTTAAGAATACACTTAACCATGGAGGTGAAAGACTTGTACACTAAAACCACATAATACAGCTCAAAGAAATTAAAGACACAAATAAGCAGGAAGTACCTAGTGATCACGAATGGGAAGACTTAGTATTGTTGAGATGTGAACACTACCAGAGCACTCTACAGATTAAATGCAATCCCTGTCAAATCCCAATGTTTTTTCCAGAAGTAAAAAATCCCATCCTAAAATTCACATGGAATCTCAGGAGACCCCATATACCAAAACAGAACTTAAAAAGAAGAACAAATTTGGAGATCTCACACATCCAGATTTCAAAACTTACCTCAAAGCTAATCAAAGTAATCACAACAGTGCTATAACGACAGAGACATATAGACCAATGGTATAGAGAGCCCAGAAATAAACTCTCACATATTTGTTCAAATGACTTTTGACAAGGGTGTCAAGACCATTCAAAGGGGAAAGGACAGTCTGTTCAACAAATGGTGCTGCGAAAACTGGATATCCACATGCAAAAAAACAGACCTATATACTTTACACCACATACAAAAATTAACTCAAAATGGATGAAAGACCTGATAGAAAACCTAAAACAATAGAAGTCTTAGAAGGAAACAGAAGAACACTTCATGAAATTAAATTCAGCAATAATTTCTTGGGTATGACTCCAAAAGCATAGGTAAAAAATAAACTGGACTACATGAAAAATAAAAACTGCACAACAAAGCACTATGAAGAGAGTGAAAAGGCAATCTAGACTGGGAGAAAATATTTGCAAATCAGATATCTGATCTAGGATTTATATCCAGAATATGTAAATAATTCCTAAAACTCAACAAAAACAAACTATCTGATTTTAAAAATGGGCAAAGAATCTGAAAAGGCTACATACTGTGTGATTCCAACTATATGAAATTCTGGAAAAGGCAGAACTATTAAGAGAGTAGAAAGATCAGTAGTTTCCAGGGGTTGGGGTGGGAGGAGGGATGAACAGGTGGAGTACAGAGGATTTTTAAGGCAGTGAACATATTCTAGATGATACTATAATGATAGACACATACCATTATACATCTGTCCAAACTCAAAGAATATACAACAACAAGAGTGAACCCTAAAGTAAACTATGGAGTTCGAGTGATTATGATGTGTCAATGTAGGCTCATCAATTGCAAAAAATAAAAATAAGAAAAGGACCACTCTGGTGGAGGGATGTTGATAATGGGAGAAGCTGGGCATGTGTGGAGACAGGGTATACATGGGAAATCTGTATCCTCCCCTCAATCTTGCTGTGAACCTGAAAGTATTCTACAAACTTAAGTCTTTAAAATAAAAAAAAATTGGACTTCCCTGGTGGTGCAGTGGTTAAGAATCCAGCTGGTGATGCAGGGGACACGGGTTCAAGCCTTGGTCTGGGAAGATTCCACAGGCTGTAGAGCAACTAAGCCTGTGTGCCACAACTATTGAAGTCTGCATGCCTGCAGCACATGCTCCACAACGAGAAGCCCACGCACCACAACGAGTGCCCCCACTCACAACTAAAGAAAGTCCATGTGAAGCAGCAAAAAGACCCAATGCAGCCAAAAATAAATAAATAAATAAATAAACCTATTTTTTAAAAAAACAAAAAATAAAAAAAAATAAAGAATTTAAATAAATGGGCAAAGGAATCAGATATTTCTCCAAAGAAAAATGGCCAATAAGCATATGAACAGATGCTTAACACCACTAATCATTATGGAAATGCAATTCAAAACCAAATGAAATACCAATTCGCAACCCTTAGGATACCTAAAATTAAGAAGGCTGACAATGTGGAGAAACTGACACCTTCATGCAATGCTAGTGGGAATGTAAAATGGCGCAGCTGCTTTGGAAATCAGTTTGGCAGCTCTGCAAAATACTAAACATAGAGATAACACATGGTGCAGTAATTCCACTCCTAGGTACACACCAAAGAGAAATGAAACGTACGTCCACCACAAAACTTTTGCACATGAATGTTCAAAGCAGCATTATTCATATTATCTGAAAAAAACCTAAATGTCCATCAACTGATGGTGGGATAAAATGCAGTATGTACACACAATGGAATATTATTTGGCAATAAAAAGAAAAGAATGAGAGAGAAGAAAGATGGCAGCAAAGTAGATGGATGTGGAATGCATCCCTCTCCACAGATGCATCAGGAATACACCAAAAGATGCAATAATTCCCACAGAGAACCAGCTGAACACCAGCAAACAACCTCAGACACCAGAAAGGACTGCAAAGATCCCAACATAACTGGGTAGGACAAAGGGGGAAAGAAAAAGGAGAAAGAGGAGGAGAAGAAAGGAAAGGGACAGGTCCCACACCCTGGGGTGGGGGGATCTGAAACAGAAGGGAGATTGCCGAATTTGGGGAAACGTCCCTTATCTGACAGGGAAACCCTTTCTCCAACGGGGAAGTTCCCTGGGTCAGAAGGGAGGCATCTGGGACTGTTCAAAGAAGGCAAAGCGGCTGAGCTGTGGCAGACGGGAAAGAGTGAGAAACACAAGGAGGGTCTGTACCATGGCTCAGCATATCCGGACTGAGACATCAGTTCACAGCTGAAAAGGGGGTCTGGGAGCTGGAACGTGGGAACCAGAGAACTGGTTCAGGGTGAGAAACAATGTTGGCAGTGGGGAGACAGACTGAGAGAACAGGAGGGAAGAAATCCGCAGCAGAGAGCGCCTACCGCAGAAAGCTGAGTGGCCATGGTCGCGGCTGGATACTGCTGACTCACAAGCAGCGGGGAGGGGCAGAGGGTATAGCCTCTCTCTAGGTGCCTGCTACACACAAAGGAAGGACCCCTCTGGGCCTGCCTAACAACTCAGGGAAAACAAAGGCCCACAGGCGGGGCTGGCCTAGAGTGCCTGCAGCCGAGAGCCAGAAGTCCACAGAGTGGCCCAGCTCTGGAGACATTCTGTTTACACCTGAGCCACCGGCAACCCTCTGCAACAGGCACCTCCTCAGCCAACTGAGCCACCATGACCCAGGCAGGGTGCCTTGGCAGAGTCGTAGCACGGAGGAGGAGTCGCAGCTGCAGTTGCTATCTCAGCCTGAGCTGCCCAAGCCGCCATGACCCAGGCAAGGTGCCGCTGCTCACTCACACCCAGGGAAAGGAGCCACCCAGGGAAAGGAGCCCTCTCCCTCCCTACACACCAGCGCATAGAGACTAACAACAAAGGAAGCTCTGCTGGTCGCAGAGTAATACAAAAAGCCCAAGGCGGGTAGAAGGACACTTACAGCTGAGACCTCAAGGAAACAGAAATATTATTATTAATTCTATTGATCTGGTCCATTCTGGGGTCAGTTCTAGGTTTTTTGTTTTTATTAATTATGATGTTAGTCCTAAGGGATCTACACATTTTATAACATTTTTTTATTCTACTTTTTATTCTATTTTTATTTTTAGCCTTTTTATATATTTCTATTCCTAGCTAAGTTTTTGGTAGTGCTGACTGTATCTCTCCTACCTTCTTTTCATTGCTTTTATACATTTCTATTTCTTTCTTTTCCTTTTCATATTTCCAGTCACACTATGCTCTTCTGTTACCTTGTCTTCTATTCTTTTTAGTTTCTTTTATCTTAATATACTTATAAGCAATATTATTGGTCTGCTCTGCTTCCTTGCTTTATTCTCCAGATGACACACTGCTTTGGTTTTCATGATTAGGTTTTGTCTTTACCTTAGTTCTAAGTACAACTGTCTGATTTTGTACTGAGAATCTTCAGTCTTTCTGGTGGTACTCTTGCTCTTTATTATACTTGACCCTAGCTTTCAAAATCTCCCTGGATTTGTGTTTGTGTGTGTGTGGTTTTCATTTTTTTTATTTTTCTATTTTTTGGTTTTGAATTTCTGTTGGTTTTCTCTTTGACTGTCTGATGGCATACTGGGGTACTTCTGTCAGGTCTTTCTAGTGCCTTATGTCCTACTGGATTCAGTACTTGTGTGTCTTATACATGTATGTGTTTCCTTGACTTAGTATTTATTTGACTCAACACTCCGCCATTAGTCTGGGGCTTGGGCAGTCTTCTTTATTGCCAGGAAAAGCAACCTCTGATGCCTGAACTACTCCATCAGAAGTCAAGTAGGAGGCTCTGGGGAGGGAGCACTGAATCCAGGATACTAGACTACTAGGGAGTCCTCAGACACAGGGAAGGTTAACTGCAGAGAACTCTCACAGAGCCCTGTATCAGAGTCTAAGACTCGGCTTTGTCCAAATGTCTGCAGCTGCCAGTGCTGGACACCTCATACCAACCTACAAACAAGACAGGAACACAAACCCACCCATCAGCACAGACTACCTAAAGCCATATTAACCTCACAGATACCCTAAAACACACCTCCTGAAATGGCCCTGCTCATCAGAGACAAAAGACACACAGCCACACACCAGAAAGCTGACTGCAGAACCCCCCACCAGGAAGCCTACTCAAGACACAGGACAAACCCCACCACAGGGGGCAGAGGGCAGAAACAAGAGGAATTACTACTAGGCAGCATAGGGAAACGAGACAGAAAATCCTATAAATTAAACAAAATGAGAAAACAAAGAAACACCACGAAGGCAAAGGAGCAGGAAAAAAACCCACAAGACCAAATTAATGAAGAGGAAATAGGAAAAAAGACATGAAAAAGAAGTCAGAACAATGACAGTAAAGATGATCCCAAATCTTGATGACAAAATACAGAAAATACAAGAAACAGTTAATAAGGACTCAGAAGAACTAAAGAGCAAACAAACAGTAATGGACAACAAAATAACTGAAATTAAAAATGCTCTAGATGGTATAAACAGCAGAATAACTGAGGCAGAAGAAAGAATAAGTGAGTTGGAAGATAGAATGGGGGAAATAACTGCCACAGAGCAGGAAAGAGAAAAAAGAATAAAAAGAATGGAAGACAGTCTCAGAGACCTTGGTGACAACATTAAGTGCAACAACATTCGAATCATAGGCATCCCAGAAGAAGAAGAAAATAAGGGTTGAGAAAATATTTCAAGAGATTATAGTGGAAAACATCCCCAACATGGGAAAGGAAATATTAATCAAGGCCAAGAAGTGCAGAGGGTCCCATACAGAATAAAATACACCAAGACACATATTAATCAAACTAACGAAAATTAAAAACAAAGAAAAAATATTAAAAGCTGCAAGAGAAAAGCAACAAATAAGGGAAAACTCATAAGGATAACAGCTGATCTTTCTGCACAAACTCTGCAGGCCAGAAAGGAGTGGAAGGATATACTGAAAGTCCTGAAAGAAAAAACCTACAGCCAAGAATACTCTACCCAGCAAGAATCTCATTCAGATTTGATGGAGAAATCAAAAGCTTTATAGACAAGCAAAAGTTAAGAGAATTCAGAACCACCAAACCAGCCTTACAACAAGTGCTACAGGAACTTTTCTAAGTAGGAAACACAAGAAAAGGAAAAGACCTACAAACACAAACCCCAAAAAATTAAGAATATGGGAATAGGAACACACATGTCAATAATCACCTTAAATGGAAATGGATTAAATGCTCCAACCAAAAGACACAGACTGGCTGAATGGATCCAAAAACAAGACCCTTCTATATGCTGCCTACAAGAAATCCACTTCAGATCAAGGGACACATATAGACTGAAAGTAAAGGGATGGAAAAAGATATTCCATGCAAATGGAAGTCAAAAGAAAGCTGGAGTAGCAATACTCATATCAGACACATTAGACTTTAAAGTAAAGACTATTACAAGAGACAAGGAAGGACACTACATAATGATCAAGGGATCTATCCAAGAACATATAACAATTGTAAATATCTATGCACCCAACATAGGAGCACCTCAATACATAAGGCAAATGCTAACAGCCATAAAAGGGGACATCGACAGTAACACAATAATAATAGGAGACTTGAACACCCCACTTACATCAATGGACAGATCATCCAAACAGAAAATAAATAAGGACACACAAGCTTAAAATGACACAATAGACCATCTCGCCTTAATTGATATTTATAGGACATTCCATCCAAAAACGACAGAATACACCTTCTTCTCAAGTGCACACGGAACATTTTCCAGGATAGATCACATCTTGGGTCACAAATCAAGCCTCAGTAAATTCAAGAAAACTGAAATCATATCAAGCTTCTTCTTCTCTCACCACAATGCCATGAGACTAGATATCAATTACAGGAAAAAAACTGTAAAAAATACAAACACATGGAGGCTAAACAATATGCTATCAAACAACCAAGAAATCACTAAAGAAATCAAAGAGGAAATTAGAAAGTACCTAGAAACAAATGACAATGAAAACACAACAACCCAAAACCTATGGGATGCAGCAAAAGCAGTTCTAAGAGGGAAGTTTATAACAATACAGTCCTACCTCAAGAAACAAGAAAATAATGAATAAACAACCTAACCTTACACCTAAAACAATTAGAGAAAGAAGAACAAAAAAGCCCCAAAGTGAGCAGAAGGAAAGAAATCATAAAGATCAGATCAGAAATAAATGAAAAAGAAATGAAGGAAACAATAGCAAAGATCAATGAAACTAAAAGCTGGTTCTTTGAGAAGATAAACAAAATTGATAAACTATTAGCCAGACTCATCAGGAAAAATGGGAGAAGACACAAATCAACAGAATTAGAAATGAAAAAGGAGAAGTAACAACTGACACTGCAGAAATACAAAAGATCATGAGAGACTACTACAAGCAACTACATGCCAATAAATTGGATAACCTGGAAGAAATGGATAAATTGTTAGAAAAGTACAATCTTCCAAGACTGAACCAGGAAGAAAAAGAAAATATGAACAGGCCAATCACAAACACTGAAATTGAGACTGTGATTAAAAATCTCCCAACAAACAAAAGCCCAGGACCAGATGGCTTCAGTGGTGAATTCTATCAAACATTTAGAGAAGAGCTAACACCTATCCTTCTCAAACTCTTCCAAAATACAGCAGAAGAAGGAACACTCCCAAACTCATTCCACGAGGCCACCATCACCCTGATACCAAAACCAGGCAAAGATGTCACAAAAAAGGAAAATTACAGGCTAATATCACTGATGAATACAGATGCAAAAATCCTCAACAAAATACTAACAGAATCCAACAGCACATTAAAAAAGATCATACACCATGATTAAGTGGGGTTTATCCCTGGAATGCAAGGATTCTTCAATATACGCAAATCAATCAATGTGATACATCATATCAACAAATTGAAGGATATAAACCATATGATCATCTCAGCAGGCGCAGAAAAAGCTTTCGACAAAATTCAACATCCATTTATGATAAAAACTCTTCAGAAAATGGGCACAGAAGAAAATGACCTCAACGTAATAAAAGCCACATATGAGAAACCAAAAGCCAACATCGTTCTAAATGGTGAAACACTGAAAGAATTCCCTCTAAGAATAGGAACAAGACAAGGGTGCCCACTCTCACATTATTCAACACAGTTTTGGAAGTTTCAGCCACAGCAATCAGAGAAGAAAAAGAAATAAAAGGAATCCAAATTGGAAAAGTAAAATTGTCACTCTTTGCAGATGACATATTATACATAGAAAATCCTAAAGATTCTACCAGAAAACTGCTAGCACTAATCAATGAATTTAGTAAAGTAGCAGGATACAAAATTAATGCGCAGACATCTCTTGCACTGCTATCCACTAACAATGAAAGAGCAGAAAGAGAAATTAAGGAAACTCTCCCATTTAGCACTGCAACCAAAAGAATAAAATACCTATGAATAAACCTGCCTAAGGAGGCAAAAGACCTGTATGCAGAAAACTATAAGACACTGATGAAAGAAACCAAAGACGGTATAAACAGATGGAGGGTCATACCACGTTCTTGGATTGGAAGATTCAACACTGTGAAAATGACTGTACTACCCAAAGCAATTTACAGATTCAATGCAATCCCTATCAAAATACCAATGGCATTTTTCACAGAGCTAGAACAAGAAATCTTACGATTTGTACGGAAACACAAAAGACCCTGAATAGCCAAAGCAATCTTGAGAAGGAAAGATGGAGTTGGTGGAATTAGGCTTCCTGACTTCAAACTATACTACAAGGCCACAGTGATCAAGACAGTATGGTACTGGCACAAAAACAGAAAGGAAGATGAATGGAACAGAATAGAGAACTCAGAGGTAAACCCAAACACACATGGGCACCTTATCTTTGACAAAGGAGGCACGAATGTACAATGGAAAAAAAGACAGCCTCTTCAATAAGTGGTGCTGGGAAAATTGGACAGCAACATGTAAAAGAATGAAATTAGAACACTTCCTAACACGAATCACAAAAATAAACTCAAAATGGATTCAAGACGTAAGTGGAAGGCCCGACACTATAAAACTGCTAGAGGAAAACATAGGCAGAACACTCTATGACATCCATCAAAGCAAGATCCTTTTTGACCCACCTCCTAACATAATGGAAATAAAATCAAGAATAAACAAATGGGACCTAATGAAACTTAAACGCTTTTGCACAGCGAAAGAAAGCATAAACAAGACAAGAAGACAACCCTCAGAATGGGAGAAAATACGTGCCAATGAAGCAACAGACAAAGGATTAATCTCCAAAATATACAAGCAGCTCATGCAGCTTAATACCCAAAGAGCAAATAACCCAATCCACAAATGGGCAGAAGACCTAAATAGACATTTCTCCAAAGAAGACATGCAGATGGCCAACAAACACATGAAAAGATGCTCAACATCACTCATCATTAGAGAAATGCAAGTCAAAGCCACAATGAGGTATCACCTTACACCAGTCAGAATGGCCATCATTAAAAAATCTAGAAACAATAAATGTTGGAGAGGGTGTGGAGAAAAGGGAACTCTCCTGCACTGCTGGTGGGAATGTAAATTGCTACAGCCACTATGGAAAACAGTTTGGAGGTTCCTTACAAAATTAAAAATAGAACTACCATATGACCCAGCAATCCCACTCCTGGGCATATACCCAGAGAAAACCATAATCCAAAAAGAAACATGTACCATAATGTTCATTGCAGCACTATTTACAATAGCCAGGACATGGAAGCAACCTAAATGCCCATCAACAGATGAATGGATACAGAAGATGTGGCACATATATACAATGGAATATGACTCAGCCATAAAAAGGAATGAAATGGAGCTGTACGTAATGAGGTGGATAGACCTAGAGCCTGTCATACAGAGTGAAGTAAGCCAGAAAGAGAAAAACAAATACTGTATGCTAACTCATATATATGCAATCAAAGAAAAAAAAAAAAGGTACTGATGAACCCAGTGAAAGGGCAAGAATAAGAATGCAGATGCAGAGAATGGACTGGAGGACACAGGGTTGGGCGGGCGGGGAGTAAAGGGGCAGCTGGGAGGAAGTGAGAGTAGCATAGACATATTTACACTACCAACTGTAAAAGAGATAGCTAGTGGGAAGTTGCTGTATAACAAAGGGAGATCAACTCAATGATGGGTGATGCCTTAGAGGGCCAGGACAGGGAGGGTGGGAGGGTGGGGATATATGTATAAATACAGCTGATTAACTTTGGTGTACCTCAAAAGCTGGTACAAGAGTGTAAAGCAATTATATCCCAATAAAGAGCTTAAAGAAAATGAAATACTGATATGTTATAATGGATGAGCCATGAAAACATTATGCTAAGTAAAAGAAGCCAGTCACAGAAAACCATGTATTATATGCTTTCATTTATATGAAATGTCTACAATAGGCAAATGTATAGACACAGTAGATTAGTGGTTGCCAGGGCCTGGGAAGAAGGGGTAATCAAGAGTGACAGTTTATGAGTACATGATTTGTCTTTGGGGTGATCCAAATGTTCTAAAACTGACTGTGTTGATGATTGCAGAAGTCTGTCAACATACCTGAACCACTGAATTGTACGTAGGTGACTTATGTAGTATATGAACTAGATCTCAATGAAGTGCCTATAAAAAGACAGCAGAGATGTTCAAGTCTGGCACATTGAAGTTAAGGCATGTTATTTCTCAACCTACCTCATCTAATTGTTTTATACCATCTTTGCAACTGCACAGCGTTTTAGTAATTAATGCTCCTGTTACGAGTTTCAATGTGGAACTAATGTGGAACCCGACTGATATAAATCCCCAAAGGGCCAGACTATGGAACGTGGGCAGAGAGAATAATATGCACAGAGGTGCCTTTAAGAAAAGAGTTACAGAGGGAAACAGGGCAACAGAGAGTGTCAGAGCTGCTATGTGCATTCTCAGGGGGTCCAGGTTGTCCTGAAGGGAAGGGACACCTCTGAAAGGCTCCAGAGGAATGACTATCAGATTGCAAGTTACAAAAAACACCTGTGCACCTGTGAAGAAGACTGAGAGCAGAAGTTCTCAGAGCAGGGTCCCCACACCCGCAGTACCAGCATCATCCATGAAACTGGCAGAAATGCAAGTTCTCATGCCCCATCTCAGACCCACTAAATCAGAAAAGTCGGGGATGGGCCCCAGAAATTTATATGTTAAGAAGTCCTCCAGGTTAAGGAATACAAGCACTCAGGCAGGAGAAATCATCAGAAGAGGTTTTTATTCATTAAATCAGAATTAGATAGTAGATGGGACCTGAAGAGACCAGTGCTCGAATTTCTACTGCAGGGACATGAATGAAGCACCCCAAACAGAGAGATCACTGCTGATTTTTAATACCTAAATGGGCAGAAGAGGTTTTAATTTTTTTCAAGGGTCTGCTGCAGTATTATTCTTCTGTTTAGAAAAAGAAAAAAGTCTTTAAGCCGAACTGTGCTTCTCTATGCCAAAATTAAGGACCATCCTTCCCTCTTTAATATTTTGTACAGATAGCAAAGGATTAGCTGTCACCTTCCTCTTCATCCCTCAGGACCTGGAATTCCTAATCTAGTCCTGCGCAGTCCCTGGTGCTTCTTCACAAAATTCCAGCTCCAACCACTTTTCCTTCACAAGTTCTCCTTGTATCAACTGAATATGTGGTTCTCTTCTGAACTTTCTGCCAACTCTCCACACCCTTATTAATTATTCACTTAATGTACTTAAGCCCTTACATTGTACAAGCCTCCACACGTCAGATACTGAATACAGAAGGGATCTGAGAAAGAGAAAGTGCTGACAAAAATCAAAGCTGAGATTAGGATACTGACTGGGGCATCCCGGGAGAGAGTGGAATTAAGAGATTAGAAAAAGAAAGAAAAGACACTGAGAGACAAAGCAGTCTAGGTAAAAAGCAATAAGTATGTTCTCAAGCAGAGACAGTCAAAAAGATTCAAAGTGACAGGTACTGATACTTCAATGACCAATAAAAATACTGCATAAGGAGCTTGTGTGAAGGAAACATTTTAAAAACATGAAATTCCAGATACCTGAGTGGCAGGTAAGGAGCCTAAATATGCAGCTTAACAGAGATCTGGATGCCTGGAAAGAAGTATTAGGTCAAAATACACATTTCCAAATAATCCCCCAGGAGAACTGATGAAGTCTTAAGAGAAGATGGGTTTCTTAGGGGGACAATTTCAAGAGAAAAGAGAAGAACGGTTTAAAAAAAAAAATCAGAGGAACACCTATAATGAAGGGTAAGGAAAACGAACAAACACAAATGGATAGGAATCAGAAGAGCAGCCAAAGATGCAGAAAGAGAAACAGACTGCACAGTGCCTCTTCCCAGAGGAGTGATCAGCTTTGCTGGAGTGCAGCTATGGAAAATATGAAAAGAGAAAACCTTAAAAATAGTACACCACAGAGCACCTTTAGGAAAAATTCAGTTAACAGGTAGAGTCAGGACCTAGACCAAAGGTCAAAATACTCAGGTGAGAAGGAAGTTGAAAAAGGGAGTGTATACACATTTTAATAGAATTTTATAAAAAACCAAAGCCAAGTCATGCATCTTACTCAGAGTAGGTTTCCTTGCCCACCTGAACTCAAGGAGCATGTGCGCCCTTGGGTTTTATCTTCACAGCACTTGTCCCACATTTATTGTCTGTTCCCCCTCTCTGAAGGACGGGTTTTGTCTGTTTTGTTCATGACTATATCCCCTGCACTCAGAGCGGTGGCTATTTTCTAATATTTATTAATGAATAAGGATGTTTTGCTTAAAATATTCCTGGTCAAGATAGTTATTTGACAAGTTGGTCAAAGTGCTAACTACTAAGAAGACAAGTATTCAGTTTTGAGCATGATACTTTTTTCATTTTCTAAAGCAGGTGACAGACTACATTAGGACTGGTGAACAGTATACGATGAGGTTAAAGAGCAAAGTCAGCACAAGCCATAAATCATGACATCAAATTGCCCTAACTCTACTCACCACTCGGTAAACTGCCAGTCATTCCCTCACTGCACCATTATTTTGCTGTCATCATCACACAATTCGTCTCAGATGAAACACTTTGAGAAAAATCCCCATATGTAGATTTTTTCAAATAACAGCTTTAAAACATAGTTCACATACCATACACTTCACCCCATTAATGTATACAATTCTGTAGACTTTGGTACATCCACAGTTGTGAAATAACCATCACTAGCTTTAGAACATAATCATCACCCCAAAAAGAAATCCCACACCTATTAACAATCACTCCCCAAACCCTTTCCCTATGCTCCTGGCAGCTACTCATCTACTCTTATCTCTATGGATCTGCCTATTCTGGACATTTCTATAATTGGAATCATCCAATATATGGCCTTTTGTGTATGCCTTTCTTGCCTTTCATTTATGCTTTAGCACATATCAGTACTTCATTCTCTTGTTCTGCTAAATAATAACCCATTGTATGGCTAAGAGCACATTTTGTTCATCCATTCATTAACTGTTGAACATCTGGGTTATATCCAGTTTTTGGTTGCTCTAAATAATGCTGCTATGGCCAGTCCCATGTTGATTTTTAAAGATGATTTTTTTCCTATGAAATGATATACTTTTTAAAAAAAAATTCCAAACGAAAACTTTACTACTTGTCATCTCTTAACTCAGGCTTTAGATTTCAAAGTTAGGAGAAATAAGTTCTACAAATTATGCTTATTAAACTCAGACTTTAAGGAGAGGTTCAAGAAAACTATTTAAGTAATGAGTTGCAACTTTAATACAATTCTAAGAAAAATATCAGAAAGACATGGGATCAAGGACACAGAAAATACAACATTACAAAGTGGTGAAGAGAATTCCCGAAGTGACTAAGAATTAAAGCTCCAGAGTGACAACCACGTGCCAAGCTCTGGAAGGCAACTGGTCCAGGCTAGAGCATGAGGGCACAGGCAGTCAGGGGAGCTCTCTCCAAGAAACAGACGTCATGTGATGTATATGACTATATTAAAAGATAATACCAAAAAAAAAGGAAAGAAAGAAAGAAAACACAGGACCCTAAGTGGCTCAAGCTAGCACAGTCATAATAATGTATAGTCAGTATTTATTTAACCAAAATCTAGCTGTAGATTAAGAGAATGAGAAAAGTGAAGTGGTTTTAGTGGGGATTAAGGCAGGAGAAAAAAAGAATCAAATGATTATCTTCCAGAAGTAAACCAACGGAAAAATCTAAAAAAAAAAAAAAAAAAACCGAGAATCAGTGACATAAGTATATTATTCAGAAACATAGAAATTTAAAAAACTGAAGTAACAGCTGAAAATAATAAACATGGTTGCCTCTAGGAAAGTGTGACTCAGAGTGTGCAGGCGTCAAACAAAGATAATCAGTTTTTCATTATAAATCTCATAATATCACTTGACATCTAAAGTGAAATACACACACACATGCACATACATACAATTTTTTTTAAAGAAACGCCTTACAAAGAAAAAACTCTTGAAGATTCCTAAGACGCTGCTAAATATTAGCTAAAATATGTAAGGCAGAGACATATGATCAACTTAACACTTAAGAACCAGGAATGTCTCCAAAATTATAAGAAAAGCCCGTTTCATAAGTTAATTGGGACTTCCAGTTTCCACCTAGGATTTAGAAAGCTGAAAGTCACTCCCACTCTAACAAGGGAGAAAAAACAGATAATCTACAAAACTATAACTTTTCTTGAACCCATCAGAGAATTAAGATGGCAAGGCAACCAACTAGTCTGAAATCTAAGGAAATTGCTTCAAAGTAAAGCACTGGCTCACCTTGAGTAGGTATGAGAATAAGATGGGGCCGGCCAACACTCATAGAATGAAAGAAAAAAATCATATAATCACCTCAACAGATGCAGAAAAAAGCATATGACAAGAGGCAACATTCATTCAAGATAAAAACTCTCAACAAATTAGGTATAGAATGAATGCACCTCAACATAATAAAGGCCATATGACAAGCCAATGGCTAATATCATAAAAAATTAGCAGACACACAAAAAGCAGGAAAAACAATCTACTGTCAAGAGACAAAGTAATCAACTGAATGACAAACTACCAAGATGTTAAAATGATCAGATAGAGAACTTTATTATGTTAAAAGGTCTAGTGGAAAAAGTGGACAACATACATGATGAGACAGAGGATTTCAGCTGAGAAGTGGAAATTATAAGAAAGAGGCAAAGGAAAATGCTAAATATAAGGTAAAGAATGCCTTCAATGGTCTCATCAGTAGACATAAGAGCACAGCTGAGGAAAGCATCAGTGAACTTGAAGACAGGTCAACAAATTAGCCAAACACTAAGAGAAAAAGTGGAGCAGAGTGGGGAGGCTGTAGGAAGAGTGGGAAAGGAGGGGGAGAAAATAGAACTGAGCACCCATGGCTGTGGGATGATATCAGTCTAACAATGTTATTCAAGAATTTATATAAAGCAGTACTTCCTGAATCTAAAAAAAAAAAAAGGGAAAAAAAGATGATGAAAGCAATATCTGCTAGCATTTGCCCATGTAATTTGCCCTCAGGAATGCTGTGTTCTGCTAACCATTTCCATAACTCTCTGCAGGTCAGCCCTCTCGACCTTGACCCTCTGAGCTCACTTGTTCATTACCATAATTGCAGCCACCTGGCTTCTGATGTTTGCTACCTCCAGGCCTCTACTGTTTTGGGGTCCCGTGACGAGCCCTCCAGCCCCACTGCTATCAGTGAAGCAGGTCTGCAATGGCATTTCCTAATGGCAGCCCTAGACCTCAGAGGACACGGAAACAGTTTCTCAGTGATGCTGGTGCCTTTTCCACCAGTGATTTCTCAGTGCTTTAGTAGATGATGCATCCCTGAGGCCCTCCCACGGCACAAAATTATCTGGTATGATCCATATCCAATCCAGCATGCCTGCTTCCTTAAAACCTCCTTCAGGTGTCTGCAATGGCCTTCCTGGCATTTTGCACCTATAATGGGGGCCACTGCTTTGTCCATGCTGGTAGGAACCTTCCAAATACACCTCAACTTGTACCATCAAAAGAAATCAATGATGGTCAGAAGCCAAAGACATTTGCCCCAGTAAAAGTCATGACTTTTAGTTCTAAGTCAATGTTGGACTTAGAACTGTTTACTGAAGGAGAGGCCAGATCCTGGAAGGGAAGATTCTGCAACCCCAAAGCAAACGTAGAGGCATGAATCTGCGGACCATCCCCAAAGCGACCAATGGCCATTTCCTCAAGTAACTCTATACCAGAGAAAGGGGAAAACCCAAGCATCTCACAAAGTATTAAGTATAAGATGCAAGAGACTCAAAGTGTTACCTGGCCCCTCTGCTGTTAGACAAGGGGCATGCATAGGGGTGAGAGAACAAATGAAACCTGGGCCAGATCTGGCACATACTGTATGCGTGGGGTCCATAAACACATCCAGAGGACACTGCCCCAGTCCCTGAATGCATAACTGGAGTAGACGTGTTGAGTTGTTGGCAAATGCTCACATCGCTTCTTAGGTCTGTAGTGTAAAAGAGCCAGATGGAAGGCTCTAAATCTGCCCTTCCCCATACCCTGGCCAGGATAAATAATTAAAACCAACATCCCATATGGGGAGGAATGACAGAAATTAGTGCATCCTTAAAAACCTGAGTTTGCAGGCCTAATGGTCCCAAACACTTTCATTTCACTCACTGCTCTGCCACGGCAAAAACCAGAAGGAACAGGGAGGATGACAGTGGACTTCCACAAACTCAACCGAATAGCTCCAATTCCAGTCACTCTGCCAAATGTAGAATCTTTGCTAGAGCAGGTTAATACTACCTAAGTACACAGTACGCAGCAACTGACAACTGGCAAATGCATTCGTCTCTATCTTTATTAGGGGAAAAAAAAAAAAAAAAAAGATGGAAGACACTTTGCATTCACACAGACAACAGTACACATTTACATTTACAGTTTTGCCTCAGAGCCATTTGGGCATCCTGCAGAAATCACCCTGGTCCACTTTACCAATGACGTCCTGTTAATAGAACCACATAAGCAAGAAGTAGAATGTTGAAGGCTTTAATAAGATACACGTGCTCCAGAGGGTGGGCAATCTTACAATTCAGGGGCTTTGTCAAGTCAGTAAATTCTCAGGGGTTCAGTGGTCTGGGTAATGCCAGGATACTGCCCCCAAAGTAAAGAATTTGCCCTTCCTGAAACAGAGAAGGAAGCACAAGGCCTGGCTGGCTTCTTCAGGTTCAGGAGCAGCATAGTCCACGTGTAGGAGTAATGTTCTGATCCACATGCCAGATGAGAAAGCATGCCTGAACACCGGACTTCTGTGTCAAAGGAGCAGTAGGCAAGAAAAGTCACCATCTTAGCAGAGGTAATTAAACTTGAACATCAGAAGAAAGGAGCACTATACACAACAGGGACATGGAGGACTACTTCGTGTGCAGATGATACACTTAACTGTCTCATGTTCCCTTGTCCAATTTTGACAGCAAATGGACAAGTGGAACAACCCCAGCCTAAGAAGGGCAGGATAACCAGAGGTTGAGACCTCCGGGGTTGAGAGCCTGAGTCACACCACCAGGTAAGCCCTGACAACCAGATGTGCTAGCCAAGGGAAAGGGGAATCTAGAACAGATAGAAGGAGGGAAAAGATGATTCAGTTGTGTCCCCAAGGTCAACTACAGCAACAGGAGCCCTCCACGGTCAGCAGAGGCATCCCTTGGAAGAGCATCAGCTTGACCCAGCCTCTGCCCACCTTTCCTTCCACAGCTGTGACCCCTTCGCACTCCGGTAAGTCTGCTGTACACTAACCTCCATTTCAGTCTGCTTCCTCGGAAGCCCAACTTGCAAGAAATAGTAATGTTTATACCTATATTTCAGGGATGTCGTGTTCCAATATAGAAAACAATACATGTCAAGTTGTTTGGACAGTGCTCGACTCATAGAAGGCATTCAATACACAAGCATGAGAAATCGTATCCTAGGGAACAAGACAGATAAGCTCATGTAAACCCCAGGATTATACGTATCCTCTAGATGCCAGGTGAGAGAGACACAATTCCTGAGACACAGAACACAGGAAGTGTTGATTTTAGATGTATTCTCAGGTCCCCTAGAAGACAGTGAGTGGAAACAAAGGTCAGTACCACAATCCAACTGTTTACCATATTGACTGTATCCCTATTTTCAACTGACTATAGAAGATGTAAAAACTGCAGAATTTGAACTGCATTTGAAAAATAAATTAAGGAACAGATGCTAAATACAACATCTCAAAATTCTGGTATATTAATTTTTATTAAAAACACACTAGGGGTCGCTAATGGACCAAGAAAAGTCCATAGGTCCCTCATGAAATTTTGGGAGATGCATTTTATATATTCGAAAGGTGAAGAATTTAAAGTGCCTTGTAATAAACCATATCCCTTTTCAACTCATCATTCTATTTATTAAATCACCACCCTATCATGTTTTAAATTATCTTCCATTGTAAAAGATCACATCAGAACAAGATACTTTGATTCCTTTTAGGACCACAATTAGAAATTAAACTTTTTGCAAATTTCAATCACGCTTTGGGACTTCCTAGGTGGCGCAGTGGTAAAGAATCTGCCTGCCAATGCAAGGGACACGGGTTCGAGCCCTGCTCTGGGAAGATTCCACATGCCATGGAGCAACTAAGCCCGTGCGCCACAACTATTGAGCCTGTGCCCTAAAGCCCGTGAGCCACAACTATTGAGCCTATGTGCTGCAACTATTGAAGCCCACGTGCCTAGAGCCCATGCTCCACAACAAGAGAAGCCACTACAATGAGTCTGAGCACCACAATGAAGAGTAGCCCCCACTTGCAGCAACTAGAGAAAGCCCGTCTGTAGCAATGAAGACCCAACGCAGCCAATAAATAAAATAAATTTATAAAAAAAAATTCAATCATGCTTAGATACTGAACACATAAATTTTTAATGTTTCCTATGTGGTGCAACCATTTAGCTTCAGCTAACTCTTCTTTTCTAATACAAACGATGACGTAATATGTATGCTAGTGTTCAAATCAAACTAAGGCCTAATTTAGCATGGTCTTATGTTCAAAGTTCAAGAAAATAGCCAAATATGCAAAGAACTGAGCACAGATCAATGAACTGATTTGATCTAGGTAATTACACAGACGGTAACTGCTCAGTAAGACTTGTGCTCATGGAGGATACAAAAAAAGTGAAATGTATAAATTCCTAGGGAGGAAGATTAATATAATCTAGTGGAAGAGCTAAGACATGACAACAATAACTATGATACAAGGTAGAAGATGAATGATATTCATCTACAGTGGAGAAATCTGACATACACTATCTCAGCCAGGTGATATTCTTGGGAAATCTAGAAAAGGACAGCCTCCTTCCAGCTGCAGGAAGTCAGGAGAGAATTTATGGAGACAGCATCTGAGCTGCACTTTCAAGAATGGGTTGACATAGGTCATGTGGAAATAGATGGCCAAGAACTTTCCTAGTTACATAGAAAAGAACGAGAAGTGCAAGGCTATAAAGGAAAACAGCAAGTAGTTCACATGAGTCAGGCAAATTAAACTTTCTGCAGCTCATTTTTGAACCTCCCCTCCACCCCAACCCCAGAGTCAAGCATAGCATTAAGCCACTACCTTTACTATTATTTTCTTTTTGGTATAATTGGTATTTTTTTCTCAACTTCAGTAAGACTCCATATCTGGTCCACAAATAAACATATGAACAAATAAACCAAATGGTGTGAAATGTACTGATTCAAACATGCTTAGCACATACTTACTGGGTTGATTAATAATTTATATGAAAATCAGTTAAATCTAATAATTAGAATAATGGAAAGTGTAAAGCCATATAATAAATTCATTCTTTACCTTGTGACAGATGCACATAACTCTTCCAATTATGGGGTTATAAACTCACCTGTAGGGAGTATGTTAGACTATGGTTAATAATAAGAACAAATAAGAAATACACCCTGTCGTAATTTACCAGATCATTCAAATAACCCAAAAAAGTATCAGGAAAAAGGGGTGGTTATGGAGGCATAAAGAGATCAGTGAATTGTAATCCTGAAAAATGAGTATAAAATTGGACAAAATGACAACACTACTCATTTCATGGTGCTGGATATTGACTAAAGACAACAAATTGAGAGGCACACTCAACAGGAACTAGAACTTCATGTAAGAACGTCAGGAGTCTTTAATCTTCTGGCCACAGGCTATGGCCATATCCCGCCCCAACCCCTGCCCACCCCCTTCCCCAAGAAGTCTGGCCAGGTCAGGGCTGGCCATGAAAACCAGCAGCTTTGCCAGTGGGAAATGACTTGATTTGGAGTGAAAGGCCAAAAGGCCTTGTCAGTAAAAGCAGCAAACTCAGTAGGAAACAAATGAAAAAACCTACAGCAAAAGGCTCCTTTTTCCATTACAGTGTATTAGCTTTCTGTTGGGGCTGTACCAAATTACCACAAACAGCAGCTTAAAACACCACACATTTATTATCTGACAGTTCCATTTTTCAGAAGTCCAAAAATGGGTCTCACTGGGCTAGAATCAAGGTGTCAGCAGGGCTGCTTTCCATTTGAAGCTCTAGAGGGATATTCATTTCCTTGCTTTTTCCTGCTTCCAGAGGCTGCCCACATTCCTTGGTCCCCTTCCTCCCTTTTCCAGGCCAGAAACATTGCATCTCTCCAACCATTCTCTCCTAGGCACATCTCCCTCTCACTCTGACTCTTCTTCTGCTTCCCTCTCACACTTTTAAGGACCTGTGTGGTTACACTGGGCCCACCAGATAATCCAGGATAATTTTCCTATTTCAAGGTCAGCTGACTAGCAACCTCAATTCCACCTGCAACTTTAATTTCCCCTTGCCGTGAAACCTAGCATATCCACAGGTTTCGGGGATTAGGATGAGAACAAGTCTGGAGGGCCATTATTATGCCTACCATGTGGGGCAAATGGCAAAACAGCCTGGAAATGAGAGACCCAAAGAAGGACAAGGTAAGCTGCCCATACATTTCCGACTGACTGTGCAGGGGAAACAGGAGAAGGCCCTGCAGAAAGTAGAAGCAGAGGCAGAAGTGAGAAATAGCTGAACTCTGACAGTGCTCTCCAATCTACACAGAGATCCATCAGCAGAGGGCGGAAGCCTCATGGGACTGAGTATTCCAATGCAACCTCTACCCAAACACTGGCTGACCACTAAGCTACGCAGATGCAGGGGTGAACTCTAGGAAATTTAGTCCATTTGGGGTGTATAACAAAACCACCACAGATGGGGTGGCTTAAACGTGATTTATTTCTCAGTTTCAGAGGCCAGGAAGACCAAAATCAGGCGCAGATTTGGTGTCTAGTGAGAATCTGCTTCCTGGTTCAGAGATGGCTGTCTTCTCACTTTGTCCTCATGTGGCAGAAGGGGCACGAGAGCTCTCTGGCATCTCCTTTATAAGGGAACTAATTTCATTCACAAAGGCTTTACCACCATGACCTAATCACCTCCCAAAGGCCCTATCTTCTAATACCATCACATTGGGATTGGAACATATGCATTTCAGGGGGATGCAAACAGCCAGTACATAACAGAAACCATGCTAAAACAACATTTTTTTTAAAAAAGAGCAGAGATATCAGTAGGCCAGACACATTCCATATTTCACAGATGAAAGCCAGACAAGTTAATAAAGAATAATAATAATAACCTCAAGGGGAAAAAGTCAGAATTCAGAGTTGCTAAAATATATTATATAAAATGTCCAGTTTTCAATAAAAACTTGTGTGACATGCAAAAAAAGACGGAAGTATGACCCATATTCTGAAAAAAGCAGGTAACAGAAACTGACATTCAGGGTCCCATACGTTGAATTTAGCGGATAAAAAAGTACAGAGCTGGTATTATAAATATGTCCAGTAAGTTTAATATCCAAAGGGATAAAATAGCACAGGAAAGAATATCTGTGTAAAACCAAAGAAGGCAGTAAAGGAGGAACAGAGGAACAAAAAACCTGAGACATATAGAACACAAAATAGAAGATGTAAATCCAGTTATTAATAATTAAATGTAAATAGACTAAACACTAAATCAAAGGGGAGAAATTTTCAGATGATAAAACACAACTGAATTATATGCTGCCAACAACAGACACATGTTCGATTAAAAGACACAAAGAAGCAGAAAGCAAAAAGAGAGGAAAAAACATAATATAACCAGTAACTATGAGAGAGCTAGATTGGGTATATTAGCATAAAGCAAAATAAACTTTATGGTAAGAAATATGACTGAAGGCAATGAAAAACATTTCATAATGATAAAAAAGGTCACTACATCAGGAAGGCATATCCCATATAAAATATCCTACACAATCCCATTGTCAATGGATATGCACCTAACAGCCACAAAATTCATGAAGCAAAATCTGACAAAATGAAAAAAAACATACAATTCAAGAATTATAGTTGGAGACATCAACACCTCCGTCTCAGTATTTGATAAAACAAAATCAGTTAAGGATAAGAGATTTGAACAATCCTATCACTAAACTTAACCTAACGTACATTTATAGAATACTCCACCTCAAAGTAGACTACATTTTTTTCAAGCACTCTAGGAACATTCTCCAGGATGGATCAAATTTATAATGTAAAATAACTCCTAATAAATTTTAAAAGCATTTAAAATACATCCTTCAAAAAATAATTCAAAGTTAAATGATCATAAAGGAAACTAAACTAGAAACCACCAATAGAAAGAAATTTGGGACATCTCCAAATATTTGGCAAACATACTTCTATATAACCTGTGGGTCAAAGAAGAACTCACAAGGAAAATTAGAAAATATTATTATTATTAACAACCTTATGCCAATAAATTAGACACTTAGGTGAAATGAAAAAATACCTAGAAAGACAAAATAACCAAAGCTGACTAAGAAGTAGAAACTCTGAACAGATCTATATTAAATAATTAAATTGATTTAGTAATTTAAGATCTTCCCATAAAGTCCAAGTACAGATGGTTTCACAGGTGAATTTTATCAAATATTTAAGGAAAAAAATAGTCCTTCACAAGCCTTTCAGAAAACAGAGGAGGAAAGAACATTTCTCAACACATTCTCTGAGGCCAGTATTACTCTGTTACCAAAACCAGACAAACATCAAGAAAACTACAGAGTATTCTCTCTCAGGAATACAGACCCAAAAAATCCTTAAGAAAATACTAGAAAACAGAATCCAGCAACATATAAACAGGATTATTAACCAATACCAAGTGGGATTTCTATGGAATGCAAGGTTGACTTACCATCTCCAAATTAATGTAATATACCATATTAATAGATTAATAAACAAAAATCACATGATCATCTCAAAAGAGGAAAAGCATTTGATACCCATTCACGATATAAAAAAAAAATTCTCATTGGGAGATTGGGATTGCCATATATACATTACTAATAAGAAAAAAAAAACTAAATTGTACACTCTAAATATATGCAATTTATCATATATTAACTGTATCTCAATAAACTAGAAACAGAAGAAAACTTCCTCAACCTAATAAAGGGCATCTAAGAGAAACTTGAAACTAACATCATACTTACTGGTTAAAGACTAGATGCTATTCCCCAAAGATCAAAAAACAAAGCAAAGATTTCTGCTCTCACCGTATTTATTCAACATTGTACTAGAATCTAGCTAGTAAAACAAAGAGGGGAAAAAGGATCCAGGTTGGAAAGGAAGAGTACATTTGTCTTTATTTGCAGATGATATGATCTGGTATACAGAAAATCCTATGGAATCTACAAAAACCCACTAGAACTAAAAATCAAGTTCAGCAAGGACACAGGATATAAGAGCAATATAAAAACTGTTTTTCTATATGGTAGCAACAAGAAATTGAGAACAATTCCATTCAAAATAGCACCAAAAAGAATACAATGCATCAGAATTGTATTAACAAAAAGAGTACATAATCTGTATGTCAAAAACCTCAAAACACTGCTGAGAGAAATTAAAGATCTAAATAAATGGAGAGGCATTTGATGTCCATGAATTGAAAGACAATGCTGTTAAAGTGGTATTTCTTTTCAAACTGATCTACAAGCTCAAGACAACACAATCTTTATCAAAATTCCAACAGGTGTTTTTGTAGAAATTGACAGAATCCTAAAATTTACACGGAAACACAAACTTTTGACTGACAACAGACAAAATATTTCAAAAGATCACAGGATGGAGAACTTACACTACCCAATATCAAAACTTAATTACAAAGCTAATGTAATAAGATGGTGTGGTTTGGTGTAAGGATAGAATATAGATCAAAAGAAGAGAATAGAAAGTCCAGAAATAAATCCTTACATTTATGGTCAATTGATTTCCAACAAAGGTGTCAAGGCAATACAATGGGAAAAGAATCTTTCCAATAAACACTGAATAGATTAAAAAATGTGGTATATCCATACAATGGAATGTTATTCAGCCATAAAAAAGGAACAAATTAGTGATACATGTTACACCATGAATGAACCTTAATATTATACTAAATTAAAGAAGTCAGACACAAACGTTTGTGTGATTCCATTTACAACAAATTTCTAGAAAAAGCAAATATCTAGAGACAGAAAGCAAATCAGTGGTAGACTGAGGCTTGGCTAGAAGCAGGAAATGAATGCAAACTTTCTGGGGGGCACAAGGAAACTTTCTGGGGGGGATGGAAATGTTCCAGAACTGGATTGTGGTCATGGTTATACAACTGTGAAAATGTACCAAAATCCCAGTTTTGTGCAATGTAAATTATTCCCCAATGAAACTGCTTAAAAAAAGAAGATGGAGAAGGTGCAGGAGATCCCCATCCCTGGAGGACACAAGCAGAGACTGAATGAGCTCCCATCAGGGACACTAGGGTGGAGTCTCCATGACCTTCGTACTTGACCTCACTGTCTATCACTAAGAGCGTGTGGCCTTTTGACCCAAACCGCTGGTTTATACAGTTTTTGTTGCTTTTCCCAGTTTCTATTCCTAGGATTATAAGGAGAAAACATTTGTGACTGCTCTTCCAAGTATTTCACTTGCAAGCATTGAACATAGAATGTTTTTCACCTTTCGTCCTGTAAAGGCAGCCCGATGAAGTGGCGTGTCTCCCATGTCATTTAATACATTTACTTCTGCACCAGCCTAGTAAACACGAAAGCTTTAAACATCTTCCACAGATCAAGAAATATACAAAGGTGAAAATAATTCCCTAAAAATATATTAAATATTTTAAAAATTAAAGTAATTGTTAATATTGACTGGTTGTCACTAGTAAAAATATACTCAGTTCACAGTAAAACAGTAAGCTTCCTGAAAGTAAAAATCTACTTGATAGGTAGAAAATAAAAGCTACTTTTCTTTAAAAATCTATACACCCTTCATCCTACTTTAGAAACACTCATATTGAAGAAAAGGAGAACTGTCTCTGAATAAAACAGCATATTTTCTGCACCAATTTAATTTAATAAGTTTAAAGGAAAAAAAGAAAAAATGCCACCATTTAAATGGTGGAAGAGCTGGAGGTTTAGGGGCTGCCTTAGTTCCTGTATTTCAGGTCTAGGGCCACCAGACTGATTTTAAGATGAAACCCAATTTCAGAAATATCAGTATGTGTGAAAAATTATTCATTACAGAATTGAGAAATATGAGTTCTTAAATTACACAGGGCTCATTAAGAGATTCTGACATTATTTTTAATTACATAGCTTGTGCTTTGCTTATTTTTTTAACTATGCTCAAAAAACAGCACAGTACCTTCATTAATTCATGTCCATTTTTGCAACTTTAAAATGTCAATAATGTAAAAATCAAATGATTGAAAAAACAGAATTTTAATTAGGCTAACCTAATTTGTGTATTTAGTGAAGAACAATTTAAGTGATGTGCAATTGCTTTGAATAGGCCGTTACGTATTATAGCCCAAATGGCTTTTCTAAGACTTTTATAATTTCCATAATAGCCATATTTTTCTAATTTATTTTAAAATTCAAGCCATAAATATACCTTTAACAGATCCTGGACCACGTGTCTATGTCCAAAATAGCATGCCAGATGAAGAGGGGTCCAGCCCAAATTAGACTTACTTCTTCCTAAAAAAATGGAAAGAGGCATTTTTAGATGTTATTGAGGTAACTTTACAATAAAACTAATTTCTCCCCAATATGCTGCTCCAACACATTAGCCAGTGGCTCCCTTTCACACTGCACCACTGATGCGCGAGAGGCAGGAGACACAACAGTGTAAGACATGCTCCGAGTGAGATGCATGAGAATTCACGGGACCCATATTCTGGTGCCACCTTCCTAACTCAACGTCCTCATTCTTAAAAGGGTGGAAGGAGACTTGATGGGGGTTACATTCAAACTAGTCTGTGGCTCTTAAGATGCTGTCTAACCATCCTGCCATCAGCAAATGAAATATGTAGTTCTCTTGGCACAGCATTTCCTGAAAAGCACCTCTTTTTGAAAACCTGTCCCATGTTAGGAGGGTGGATAGGAAGAGGGAATTTGGAACCAATCTTTCCTGCAGCATTTGGAAAGCTATCAGCACCGCAGGCCGTGACTGAAAACGGAATCTTGACTTCAGATAAAATCTCAGGTAATGAGGATACGGGTTACCAGCATGGTAGAGTCCAACTAGGTAACAAGAAGCAAAATGAAAAGTAATGAAATGTCAAATCCCAGCTGAGGAGAGGTATAAAACAACTGAGTATGGTGAAAACGAGCTATATAATTCAATTTAGGGAAAAAAAAATAGGGCATATAGCTTACAGCTGAGATAGGTCACCAACATTCCAAATCAAGCTTAAGAGAAAACAGCCTATCAAAGCCTGAAGCCTACCACCCTAGAGGGTCTACTGAAGCCCAGAAGCAGGCTGCTCGGCCCTCCCCGGGAAGAGCTGGAGGTCAACAGCTGCCCTCAGCTTCTGGATTTCAGGTTTGGGGCCAACAGAAAGCCTGCCACCATCCTCAGTGCACCCAGAACAGGACCCTAACAGCTCCCAGAGGGACTGTCCCTGCCAACAGTGTCCCTGTGACTGTTTGCCACTAACCAAACTCCCACAACTGTCCCCTCCGCCCTGGAGCCCCTAATTCCATAGGCAATACGTCCTAAAGCCACGGTCTATTTCATGCAACTTTTTTTCTTTACCCCCGTCCTTAACTGAAACCTAGCTCTTCCTGATGACAGTGATTCTCCTCTATCCCTTGCGGGGGTGGGAGGGGGAGTGTCCCTAGTTCCCACACCCCCACTGGTCCTCAGGGCACAGAAGCCATGTGAATCTCTGCATCAAAATCCAATGTGGTGTAATGAGGTGGATAGACCTACAGTCTGTCATACAGAGTGAAGTAAGTCAGAAAGAGAAAGACAAATATTGTATGCTAACTCACATACACGGAATCTAAAAATGGTACTGATGAACTCAGTGACAAGAACAAGGACGCAGGTGCAGAGAATGGACTGGAGAACTCGAGGTTTGGGAGGGGGCGGGGGGTGAAGGGGAAGCTGAGACGAAGCGAGAGAGTAGCACAGACATATGTATACTACCAACTGTAAAGTAGATAGCCAGTGGGAAGTTGTTGTATAACAAAGGGAGTCCAACGCGAGGATGGAAGCTGCCTTAGAGGACTGGGGCGGGGAGGGTGGGGGGGGGGAGTCAAGGGAGGGAGGGAATACGGGGATATGTGTATAAAAACAGATGATTGAACTTGGTGTACCCCCCCAAAAATAACAAATTAAAAAAAAAATCCAACATGGTCTTTGGTCAGTGACTTCACTCATGTTACGACACGTCCTATAAGGCTTCTGCCATTTAAGCACAGCTGCACGCCCTGCAAACACCTTCTCTGCCTCCCCCTACCAGCCCCCCAGTGGCTCACCCGTCACCAGTTAACTCTGGGCTGCACAGTCTTTCTCCCCGCAGCAAATCCTGCCACCATCCTAGCAGTATCTACTGCAACCCAGTATCCTGGTGTCTCCGATTCTCAGCTTCCCTCATTTCCCCACAAACTTGACCTCTGCTCCATGTCGGGTACCTAACCCCCGAGCCTGAGCCTGGATGTCATCATGTCTGAACCCAGGAACACAGGAAGCCCACTTTCTCACAGAGTCCCCACTTTCCAGCTTGTTCACACAGGCAAACCCCCAGACTTGTTCTTCAACTGAACTGACCCTCCAGTTCTTTAATCACTTTCCTTATATGTAAATACCCCTACCATCTTCACTTCCTTCAATAAATCCAGCGTATATTTCTTGGTCCCACCTTCAACATCTCTTTGCCAATATCCTCAATGTCACATCTTTGTCACAGCAGCCTAGAAAAACCCCAAACACACTAGCTCAGTTTTTCTATAACTACACCCAGGTTGCTAATAGTGGTGGGAGAAAAAGAAAAGAACCCTGTGGATTCGTGGCTCTGTAAAGTCAGGACCTCACACTTCAGCAAAGCCTTCACTGCTGTGCAGCAATCCTCTCCACAGTGCCCTGTTCAGGTGTCTCTCCTACGCTCCAGCACTGGTACCTCAATCCTCACTACTCTCTGCAAGCCTCTTATCCAGACACTTGCCTCTTAGCAAATGTTCTCATCTCTTAGCTTCACAACGAAAAGAGAAGCTTTCATAGGATTTGCTGGGCTTCCTGGCACCAAATCTATCCCTGTATCTCTACCCACAGGCATCCTTCCTCCTGAGGCCTCAGAATAATCATGTTTCCTGTACCCTGCATCCCATGCTCTCCTGCTTCCTGGGCTTTTCTTTTCCTCCTTATCTTTAGTTGCAAATAGGAAGGAGCAGGTAATCATTTGTATCTCCTCCATCAAACAACCCATAGCACCTAACCCCTCTCTGGTCCCTGCTGCCCTCTGGCCGTTGTCCTCCTCACTCTCCACCCCCTACCCCCACCAGTCTTCACCCTTTCCACCTCGTTCCCTCCCATCAGCTACCGACCCACTGCAGACCAGCTTCATTTCCCACCACACCACTAAAACGGTCCTCAATTATTACCCATAAATGGTGTCCCTGGATCCCAGGGCACTTTTCGGCAGCCAGTGCACCGCATAACTGCACAGCGTCAGACAGCCCAGCCAGAGGGCCCCCAGCCCTGCACTCCGCGGGGCATCTCCCACTGCTCTGCTCTGCACTGCGTCTTCCCAGGCCTCTGTGGAAACCGCACCTTCTCTGATTCTCCTCCATTACAGAAATCTCCAATAACACCACTTCCTGGCCCTTTCTCACTGCTTTGTTTCTATGCTCTTGACTTCAAAACCCACATTTCCATTTCCAACTCTCTACTGTTCACCTCCATTTGGACGATACAAGAATACCTTACGCTCAGGAGGTACAAAGCTGAACTCATCTACCTTACACACACACACAAAACACCTGTTCCCCCTCCCACATTGTTTTCACAATGAACTACCCCATTATTCACCTCACTTCTCACGTCAGAAACAAGCAGCACTCCTTCTGGCTTTCTCCTTCCCACCCCACTCCCCCAACTCAATCAGCCCTATTAATTCTATCTCCTGAACGTTAACTGTATCTACTTCTCCCCATTCCCGTTGCTTCTCTCCCATTTAACCCACAACAGTCTCCTCTGACTTACTATGGCAGCTTCTGAACAGGTCTCCTCACATCTAGTGTTTCCACATGGGATTCTAGATTAAGAAGTCGAAATTTTTAAAATCCTAAATAATTCTTAAAATCCTCCAAATATCCTTTATACTCTTTACAAGCTATTATGGATATTCAAAATTTTATCAATTAGAAATATCAAGTTTAGAAGTATTTACAGAAAACTGTACCCTATACTGAATATTAAAACACTGGGAAACACCAGCAGATATTATGGGTAATAATCTAGTAACCTGCCATGCAGACCTTCCAGCAAAGTGACAGGGCAGCACTACACAAAATCATGTGTTGATGTTGCCAACGTAAGCTCTTATTTTGTTTTCAAAAACTTATTTCTTAGAATATCACTCATAGAATTTATACAAAGCATGCTATGCATATAAACATATTAGCACTTATTTCATTTGTAAGAATGTCTCCCCATTAGCAACAGACGGGACCACGAACACACTCATAACAGGGCAACAGCTGCAAGCCAAACTGCCCAATTAGCTCTTCCTTTGTGCCCCTAGCCTGGAAGTGTTGACCTTAACCTTCACCTGCATGTCAGCACTTTCCCGCTTCCTTCAACTTGAAATCAGTGGATTCCTTCCAACCAGTAACACCTCTATGTTGACTGCTAAGCTTTAATTCTTGCAGAAGAATTATACTACACTTTACCATTTTCTCAATTTCTTAGGGTTTGGAAAAACAAATGGGATAGAAAAGGAAACCAAGAAATGCCAGGCACAGTGATTCCCACGTGGAGACATTCACACACCCAGTCCCAGCCCTCCCCACTCACTTCTGTTGAGTGAACTCACATCACCTGATTATGCTGTTCCTCTACAAAAACCCTTCAAACTGCCCTTAAGACAAGTCTGACTGACAGGTATAATGAGGGTGAAATTTTGAAAAAGCATGAACATCTCTCAGTTTTACATTTCCAAGTAGGTGACATTCCACTGACTAACCTGAGGGAACCCTGGGTGGGCTGGGGCCGGGGGAGGTTGGTAGAAAGTAAAGGGTCTCTGATGATTATCAAACCAGGCATGTTTCTGGCATTCAAAACAGAACCTCAACGTAAAGGTTAAGAATCAGGCTTCTGTTGAAGGACGAGAAGGATTTTTAGAATTCCTTTAGCATTCCAAGAACCAACTCAGACTATAATTTCTGGACAACTCAGAGCGTGGTTTCTTCGCTGCTGCAAAGACAATACTCCTTCCCCACTGAGGGTGAGGCCATGAGGTTTGCTGCTCTAAAACAGGAAGAGAAAGTGACAGAGCAGAACAAAATACCCGTCAGGGACAGAGGGCTGTGGGAGAGGAAAAGACATAAAATGGGACATGTGGCTCCTGATCCTAAGCCTGCAGAATGAGATAAGTCGAGGGAACACTGGGAACAGGCAGTTGCATGTGGGACGCTAGAAAAAGGTCCCCTGGCAGGCCGCCCAGCCTGGCACCAACCTGCACAGTGGCCACATCAAAGTAAACTCGGTAGTGCGGGCAGAGGGAGGGCCAAATGTTAGCTACCCAGAGCTGCTCTGAGCCCGCATGTGTCACTCAATACCCCCACAGCCACACCCAGCGGAGTGCACCGTGGCCAAGGTGAACCAGCAAGCCTAGGCCACGTGCCAGAGGGAGAGCGAGAGAGGCTCGGGGTGACACAAAGCCCACAAGAGCCAGGGTGAGACTCTTGAGACAGCCAAGGGGCACCAACTGCGCTTATGACAAACTGAAAAGCTTGCATTTGACTCCCTGAGGAGTTTTGCTTCGGCTACAGATGCTTCAGGAGCACTAGCAGATGGGCCACCAAGCAACCGAAGGCCGCACACACACAAGGCTCACCTTTACATTTGGAGGCCACCTTAGGCGAGATGGGGGAGGACACACGTGAGAGGCTCTGGGAGGCCAGTCATTTATCAAAAAAAGCTACTGAGATGGAGGGACCCAAAGACTAACGTTTAGTCCTCCAAACGCCCAGAATGAGAAGGCACTTGTTGAAATATCAGAGCCAATTTACAAAATAAATTCTATTTCTCCGCACACCTTGGTTTATATAATTGGAACCTTGCTACACAAGGCACATGGTAATTTGGCTGCTACCTACCCACCTAGCCTTATCCTTCACCCCTCCTGCCTGCAAAAGCCCTCGCCAACTAGACTGCTTCTCACCTCAGGACCTTGGCACATGACATTGCTTCTGTCTTGAGCTCTCTTCTTCTCTATTTTTTCCTGGGCAAGCCTACACATTCTTCATATATCACCTTAGAATCATTTCCTTCAAGAAGTTAATCCTTCATGTTCCAGTTACATACTTCTTATGCATTCCATGATGCCCTGCACTTCATAGCTTCCATACTCTGTACATAGTGTGTAATGCAGACTAGTCTGAGCTAGTAATCTACTAATCTCAGTGAGGGTAAGGATCCTGTCTGACAACATTTCTAAGGTACTTCACATGACTCTGGGCATACAGTGAACACTCAAACCTGCTGCTTCAACTACAATATCTTCGAAAAGAAGACATGATCATAGCACGCATCCTGTGGACTCACAGGTCACCCTCACAGCTCATAAGCTTTAGGATCCATGGCAATTTTGAGACTGGATCTCAATTTCTCTGACTTAGAGGGGAGGAGGAGAGTGTCCACTCTTATGGGGGTTCTTCCTAGGATAAGAGATGGAAATTTATTGCAAGCAAGTTCAGAAAGATTAGTGCTAAATAAATGATAAAATAGTGCATACTCACAAGGAAAAGCTAAAAAATCCATTCAAAGCTTACCTTTGCAATTAATGTCAGCGATTACTTCATTCCTTTCCATGGTTTCCAAGAGCTGTCTTACTTCTTCAGCGTTGCCGTTTCTGGCATGATGGAGAAGCTGTTGTTCCGCTTCTGTGCTCATTTCTAGATTTAAAAAATAATAACATCGCTATTACATAAGAACGTATGTTAGCTTTTGGACATTATTTACTAACAGATAAAAGGGAAAAAATCACTTTCACTTTGCAGCTAATAAGACAGACACAAGAACTGATTAAATGAATCAGCTGCAGGGCCAAAACTTGACCTTGAGACTCCATGCCCTTTGTATTATTACTGAAGAAGGGCACTGAACTTTGGGGAAGTTTCTTACTCTCTCAAAGCTTCAGTTTCCTCATCTGCAAGATACAATCAACTTCGTGACCTGTTGTAAGACTGTGTCTATGAAAGCATACTGTCAAGGTACTTTGTAAATAGTTATTAGTACAACATTAATAACTAGACATAAAGTTAAAATATGGCAGTTCAGCAGTTCATAGAGAAATAGCATAAGGCTGAAATGTAAATTAACACATTCAAAACCTGTGAGAAAATAAATTACACATAAGGATCCTGGAGTGAACATACTTACAAATAAATTCTCATGTTTTCCTAACAAGCCTCAAGCCAACTATAGAGAACTACAACCAAATTTAAAGCATTTATGTCAAAAGGTTATGAACAGCAATTCCCAGAAAAAATACAAACTTCTTTCATACCAATAATCAGTTAAACGCAATAAATCACACACAATGGTATTTTTTTGGCCTGATTAGCAAAAATAAAAAAACATTAAAGCATACCAAATGCTGGAATAAACAGAAAATGTGCACTCTAGTAAAGTGCTAACAATATTATGCATATATTATAACAATCATATAATCCTTCATATGTTGCAGAGGGCGAAGCAACAATCTGACAAGATGAAATAATTTCAAAATACACATACACCCAGGGAGGATTCCAGGAGATAGCCAAGTGAGAAACACCAGGGATCTGTCTCCCCACCTACACAACAATTGCTTTGGCAGACTCTGTTTGATGTAACTAATTTGGAACTCCCTAACCTATCAAGGCTTTCAACTGCCAGAGACTTGGAAAGTAGTTTTGGTTAATTTCAGCTCTTAGCAGGGTAGTACCTCCCTACCCCTGCCAACCCCATCTCCAGCCACTCAGCAAGCACCCGTGCATGGGCTTCTGGAGCAGCTTGCTGGAGTCAGAGTCAGCAAAAAGGACCCTGTCCTCCAAATACTGGGGAGCCAGGCTCTGATCACTGACTGCTGCTTCTGAGTACAGACACGCAGACAAAGAAGTGGGCAGCCACTGTTGTTGCACCTGCCCCCTTGTTGAAAACCTCTCCAGTGGGCTGGCTGCCAGAGGATTTAAAGGGCCAGCACCCTTTCCGCCCCCCCCCCTTCATTTTTCTATTTTCCCCCTTAAATTTCCCCTTAATTTCCCTCTTTTAAAGATATTCACAAACAACTGCATATTAATTACAGTTACAATGTGAAAATTACAATGGGACTGCTCATGCCCACTGAAGGCTCAAAAAAGACATGAGACAACCTAAAGTTTATACCTCAGGCTTGGCCTCAGCAGAAAAGCAGCCTACAATAATCAAAAAACAACAAATAAGCAAACACTGGGGAAGAGGGAGTATCTGATTTCTAGAGTTACTACATTAGATTCAAATATCCAGTTTTCAGCAGCCAAAAAACAAAAAAACAAAACAAAACAAAAACCAACAAGGCATACAAAGAAACTAAGAACTAAAATCCCACAAGATGTGCAGCACCACCCCCCCAAAAGGCATGGCTAGATTGCATATAATTTCTTAGATCATAAATGTCTATATTTTCTTGAATTTCAGAAGCAAATTTTTTTAATAACGTTCCCCCTGAATTTTGTTTTCCAGACAGAATATCGGTGAAAGTATTCTTTACCTGTGGGTGGAAAAAATAAGAGATGTCCTAAGAGACTATAAGCCTAAAATGAAACCAAAAAGAAATTTTGCAGCTGAAAAGTACAATAATTGAAATGAAAAATTCACTTGAGGGATTCAAAAGCCGATTTGAGCAGGCAGAAGAAACAGTGAACTCGAAGATAAGAGAACAGAAATTACTGAGTCTGAGGACTAGAAAAAAAAAAAGATTAATGAAAAGTGAACAGGACTTAATGGACCTGTAGGACACCAACAAGCAAATCAACATATGACTCACAGGAGTCCCAGAAGAGAGAAGGGGGTAGACACAGTATCTGAAGAAGTAACAGCCAAAAACTTCCCAAATTTGATCAAAGACATGAATGTAAACATCCAAGGAGTTCAATGAACACCAAGTAGGATGAAATCAAAGAGATACACTATATAATCAAACTTAAAAAAAAACAAAGGCAAACAGAATTTTGAAAGCAGCAAGAGAGAAGCAAATCATCACATACAAGGGATCCTTGATAAGACGATCATATTTCTCATCAGAAACTTTGGAGGCCAGAGGCAGTAGGCAGACATATTCAAAGTGCTAAAAGAAAAAACTGTCAACCAAGAATCCTATATCTGGCAAAACTGCCCTTCAAAAGTGAGAGACAAAGACATTCCCAGAAAAACAAAAGCTAAGAGTTTGTTACCACTAGACCTGCCTTGCAAGAAATGCTCAAAGGAACCCTATAAGGTGAAATAAAAGGACACTAGACAGTAACTCAAAGAAATGATTTCAATAAAGGTAAATACATAGGCAATTATAAAAGCTATTATTACTGTAACAACGGTTTGTAACTGTACTTTTTATTTTCTATGTGATTTAAGACTAATACATTCAAAGAAAAAAATGATTAGTCTAAAAGCTAGTATTATTGTTACTTTGATATGTAACTCCAAATCTTGTTTTCTACACAAGAGAAATGCATTTAAAAGTATTATTAGTTTTGGGAATTCCCTAGCAGTCCAGCGGTTAGGACTCCATGCTTTCCTTGTTTAGGGCTCAGGTTCATTTTCTGGTTGGGGACCTAAGATCCCACAAGCTGCGTGTCATGGCCAAAAGAAAAAAAAAGGATTATTAGTTTATGTTTTGGGGCACACAGTATACAAAAATGTAATTTTGTGAAATCAACAACCGAAAGGGGTGGGGACAATACTGTAAAGGAGCACAGTTTCTGTATGTTTTTGAAGTTAAGCTGGTATAAATTCAAATTAGTGTTATAACTTTAATACATTAAATGTAATCCTCATGGTAACCCCAAAGAAAAAAGCTATATACAGTATATGAGAAAGGAATTTCAACATTCCAGTACAAAAAAGAAATTAATCAGGAAGAAGACAGTAATATGGTAAATGAGGGACAAAAAAGTGATAAGACATACAGAAAACAAATAGCAAAATAAGTCCCTCCTTATCAGTAATGACTTCAAATGTAAATACATCAAAATCTCCAAAGACAGAGATTTGCAGAATTGATAAAAATACATGATCCAACTATATGCTGTTTAGAAGAGACTCATTTTAGATCCAAAGACACAGATTGAAAGTGAAAGGATGAATAAAGATACTTCATGCAAATGGTAAACAAAAAAGAGCAGGAGTGACTATATTAATATTAGACAAAATACTCGGGGACTTCCTAGGTGGCGCAGTGGTTAAGAACCCACCTGCCTATGCAGGGGACATGGGTTCGATCCCTGGTCCAGGAGGATCCCACATGTCGTGGAGCAACTAAGCCCCTGCGCCACAACTGCTGAGCCTGTGCTCTAGAGCCTGTGAGCCACAACTGTTGAGCCCGTGTGCCACAGCTGCTGAGGCCCATGCTCCACAACCGCAATGGGAAGCCTGTGCAGCACAATGAAGAGCAGCCCCTGCTCACCACAACTAGACAAAGCCCGTGTGCAGCAATGAAGACCTAATGCAGCCAATAAATAAATAAATAAATTTATTAAAAAATACTCAGAAACAATAAAGGTTACAAGAGAAAAGACATTATGTATTAATAAAAGGTTCAATATAGCAAGAAGATATAACAACTATAAACATTTACGCATCAAATGACAGATCATCAAAATTTAAGAACTGACAGAATTGAAGGAAGAAATACTTCTGCAACACTAGTTGGAAATTAACACTCCGCTCATAACAATGGATATGGCAACCAGAGAGAAGTAAGGAAACAGGGGACTTAGCACAATAAACCAACTAGATCTAACAGACATACACAGCTCTACCCAACAACCGCATACACATTTTTTTCAAGTGCATACAGAACATCTACTAGGATAGACAAAATGTTAGGCCACAAATTAAGTCTCAATAGATTTTAAAAAACGCGCTGTAAAATATCTTTGCCAACCACATGGGAAGATGTTAGGAATCAATAATTGAAGGAAAAGTGGGAAAGTCACAAAATTATGGAAATTAAACAACATACTTTAAAACAACCAACTGATTAAAGAAGAAATCACAAAGGAAATTAAAAAATACTTAGAGATGAATGAAAATGAGTACACAATACACAACTTATGGGACACAGCAAAAGTAGTGCTAAGGGAGAAATTTATAGCTGTAAAACCTTACAATGAAAAACAAGAAAGACCTAAAAACAACAACCTAATTTTGCAACTTAAGGAACTAGAAAAAACAAACTAAACCCAAAGTTACCATAAGGAATAAAGTACAGGTGAAGCTCATTTTATCACACTGCAGACATTGTGGGGTTTTTTTGTTTGTTTTTAACAAACTGAAGGTTTGTGGAAACCCTGCGCCAAGCCAAGTCATTGCATCATTTTTTTCAACAGCATTATTTTTTAAGGCATATACCTTTTTTTTTAAACAGACATAATGCTGTTGCACACTAAGACTACAGTATAATCATATCTTTATGTTTGTTTAGTTGATAGTTTCACCTTTTCTTTTTCAGAGCTCATTTAAACTCAGATTTTCAAGGTCTGCTATTAGGGAAATGCCATAAACATAACAAACATAAACATCATCTACTCTCAGAAAAAACATAACTTTCATATGCATTGTGAAACCGAAAAATTCATATGATTTGCTTTATTGCGGTGGTCTGGAACCAAACCTGCGATATCTTCAAGGTATGCCTGTAATAAAGACTGAGGAAGAAATAAAACAATGACTAGAAAAACAGAAAAATCAATGAAACCAAAAGTTCGTTCTTCAAAAAAACCAAACTGACAACCTTTAGCTAGGTCAAGAAAAAGAGAGAGAACACTCAAATTACTAAAATCAGAAATGAAAGCAAGGACATTACTACCAATTCTACAGAAATAAAAAGCACTATAAGAAAGTACTGTGAAACTACGTGCCAACTGAATAACCTAGATAAAATGAACATATTCCTAGAAACACAAAACCTACCAGGACTAAATCATGAAGAAATAGAAAATCTAATTAGAACCACAACTAGTAAGGAAATTGAATCAAAAATCAAAAATCTCCCAACAGAAAATCTCCCTGGACTTGACTGTTTCACTGCAAAATTCTACCAAAGAACTTCTCAAAAATTTCCGTAATTGAAGAGGAGAAAACACTTCATAACTCAATCCATGAGGTCAGCACTACCTTGATACCAAAGCCAGACAGAGACATGACAAGACAATTACAGAGCAATATCTCTTATGGACACTGATGCAAAAATTCTCAACAAAATACTAGCAAACCTAATTCAGCAGCATATTAAAAGGAGTATACACCATAACCAAGTGGGATTTTTTTCCTGGAATACAAAGATGGTTCAACATATGAAAACTGATCAATATAGTACATCACAATAACAGGATGAAAGGGTAAAAACACATGATCATCTCGACCAATGCAGAAAAAGCATAACATCCTTTCAAGATAAAAAAACAAAACAAAACTAGGAATAGAAAGAAACTACCTCAACATAATAAAAGCCTCATATGAAAAACCCACAGCAAGCATTTTCATTGGTGAAAAACAAAAGCTTTCCCTCTATGATCAGGGACAAGGAAAGGATGCTCACTTTCACCAGTTCTAGTCAACGTAATACTGGAACTTCTAGTCAAAGGAATAAGGAAAAAAAAAAAAAGAAGAGGAGGGGAGGGAAGGGGAAGAGAGAAGAAAACATATCCAGACTGGAAGGGAAGAAGTAATCTGTAGATGATATAATCTTGTAAGCAGGAAACCCTAAAGATTCCACAAAAAAGCTATTAAAGGGAATCCCCTGGCAGTCCAGGGGTTAGGACTCTGCACGCTCTCATTGCTGAGGGCCCTGGTTCAATCCCTGGTTGGGGAACTAAGATCCCACAAGCCACACAGAGCAGCCAAAAGAAAAAAAAAAAAAAGGAAAGAAAAAGAAAGAAAAGGAAAAACAACAACAACAAAAAAAAAACCACAGAAAAACAAAGAAAACAAATGAAGGCTTTACCATTAAAAAAAAAAAGCTGTTAAAAATAACAAATTAATTTCAGGACATATGAGGATACAAAGTCAACACATAGAAACCTGTTGTGGGACTTCCCTGGTGGTCCAGTAGTAAAGAATCCGCCTTCCAATGCAGAGGACGTGAGTTTGATCTCTGGTCCGAGAAGATCCCATATGCCACAGGCCAACCAAGCCTGGGCACCACAGCTACTAAGCCTGCACGCCACAACTAGAGAAGAGAAAACCCACACACCAGAACTAGAGAGAAGCTGGCACACCACAACTGGAGAGAAGCTGGCGCACCACAACTGGAGAGAAGCTGGTGCACCACAACTGGAGAGAAGCTGGTGCACCACAACTGGAGAGAAGCTGGCACACCACAACTGGAGAGAAGCTGACACACAACTGGAGAGAAGCTGGCACACCACAACTGGAGAGAAGCAGGCACACCACAACGAAAGATCCCGCATGTGCCTCAATGAAGAGCCCGCATGCTGCAACTAAGACCTGATCCAGCCAAAAATACATAAATAAATAAATAAATCTTTAAAAAAAAAATTCAGTTGCACTTCTATACAGTAACAATTAACAATCTGAAAAAGAAATGACAAAAACAATTCTATTTACAATAGCATCAAAAAGAATAAAATACTTAGGAGTTAGTGTGTGCCTGCCTGGCATCTTATCCATGCTCGGATTGTCTGGGCTTTGTGCTAATCACATTGCTGCACGTCCATGTTTTGCTGCCTGGTCAGCTGAGGGTACTCATACCACTCTGCACAGGTGTTCTGCTTCCACCCACCCTTGAGAACTAGAGCTGGGCCTCTGTGAGCTTAGAAGCAGAACAGGAAAAGCAGCCTGCTATACCCCTACCAACCCCTGGCAGCCAGGGGCCCAGAACCCTGGCCCCTTCAGTGAGCTATCAGATAACCAGATGTTCCCAGCTGGTTTCCACTCATATCCCCTTGAGGGGGCTCTTAAAACTCTCAGGGAAGCCAAACTCGGACTCTAACTCAAAGACTGATTTTCAGATTTTCAGAGCAAATTTTTCTGGGAGGAGTCGTCAAACAGTGACCATAATGCCCTTTCTTCATACAGCTTGTTGACAGGCATTCATATTAATCACCTCTGCATTCATCTGTATGTGCATACTTATTAAAATAATACATTTCATTAATCATTTAAAAAGTTTAACAATACTTGTATTCATTGTAGTCCTATTTGTAAAGCAAAAAAGTTGAACAATGTCCATCAGTAAAGACTTGTTCACATAGTTGAATACTATGAAACCATTAAAAAGGCTGTAAAAGAATTTCTAAAACTATGGAATTGCAATGTATCGATGTTATTAGGTCGATGGTTCCAATATAACAATCTCTATATAGGTTTTACATATTCACAGAAAGAGTGAGAAATACATCAGGATGATAATGGTGGTTACTCCTTGCAGTGAAATTACAAATGGTTTTAATCGTCTTTTGATAGTTGTATTTTCTACTTTCCCTACAATATAAAGGCATTTCTTTATAAGAAAAAGTTATTGAAGATAAAATAAAAAATCTTCTTGTCAAATTAAATGGACATTTTATCACAAGTGATTTTTTTTTTTAATATATTTTTGGTCAGATAAGTATATTAAACAAGAAGTGACAGTCTACCTTTGCTGGTATAATACACAAAAAAATTTTCATTTAATATCCTTTTCCTGCTTTTTAAAAATGAATCAAAGAACATCTGAAATAAGTATACTAGAAGTTGCTTAATATCTTGGGTTCTCACTACATTGGGTTTACAGAAAAAAAAAATTTTTTTTTAAGTTTTTCAACTTCTGTAAAATAAATATGAAGAGGGTAAAATTAAACCTATTATCTACTTAAACACTCCTCTGTAACATCATATTAAGCACAACAGCTGCTCATTAGTGCTGGAATTGGGATTAAGAATTACAGCTTTTTTAATGGTTTCATAGTATTCAACTATGTGAACAAATCTTTACTGGGACATTTTAACTTTTCTGCTTTAAACAGGGCTACAATATACCCACCAATGACAGAGACCACTGCAGGCACTGGAGGTATGATGTTGGACAATACAGTCCCTGCCCTCCAGACAGGACAGACATGCACACAATCATACCAACACGTGCCAAGTATAGGCTGTACAGAGGACAAAGGGAGTGATAGCTCTTTACCTGAATCAGTGAAGGAAGGAGTCACAGAGAAAATGAAACTTAAGCTGGCACTTGAATGATGAGGTCACCAAGACCAGCAGAATGAAGAAGCTTTCCAACCCAGATGGAGAACTCTTACAACAGAAACAATCTTGGGTGAAGATGTGATTCTATTTGGTCATGGTGAGTTTGAGATTCCTATGGGAAACAGAGAGGGAGATGTCCAATAAGCGATCAGCAAATACCAGCCTGAGCAAAAGGAAGCAGTTCTAGGCTAGAATTAAAATGGTGGGAGTTATCAGCACATCAGTGGTCATTAAAATCACAGGGGTAAATGAGACCTCTCACTGGGAGAAGACCAACACTGAAGGGGAAGGAGGCCAGTGACTATGGTCCAGCAAGAAAGGCCCAAGTGTGGACAGGGCACAGGAGAGGGCTGCAGCACTGAAACCAAGAGGGGAGAGAGTTTCAGCAGTTGGATGGGCGTGAAATGTCAAAGGAAGAACAGAGACAAGGCCTGAAAATGCCAACTGGTTTGGCAACTAGGTCACTGATGAACTCAAGAATACTTAAGTAGAAACGACAGAGGCAAATAGATGTGGGTAGACTGTGTACTGAAAGTGGGATGATGGGGAGAGAGTGCAGCAGATTCCTTTAAAGCAACCTCGTTTTAAAGGGCTGATGATAGCCTTCGGTTTTCGGATATTAGATACCTGAGCATGTTCTTAGGCTGTGGGGCAAGAGCCAGGAGAAAGGAAAAGCTTGAAAGACAAGAGAAAAGAGGGATAAGCGATGAAAAAGATCCTAGAGGGGCCTGAAATAGGTGAACGAAAAGCCCAAGGGAAGGATTAGCCTTAAAGAGAAGAAGCACCACACTAAGGCCAGAGGCAGGGCAGAGGGTAGTTAAGGAGCTGCTGGGGAGCTGGGTTGAGCTCCTTCCTGGATGACGCTGCCAGTTTCCTAAGAAGAGAAACAGATTCTTAGGCACCTTAATAGACAAGACAAGTCTTACAATGAGACAATGTTGGGGGGGCGGGGGTAAAAACAGTAAATACATAGTTTGAAAATTAAAAAGGGAACAAGGCCAGTTAAATTTCACCAAGACAGAAAAATAAAACTCTAGTTCCTCTGTGCCTAAATCCCAGACGTATTCATTTTCACACAGGTGCCTGTTTGATTAAAAAATATTCTTAAAGCAATTCATTCTCTCCTTTTCAAAGCAATTTACCACCATGTCCATTAAAACTAGCTATTCTATCTGCAGGCTGAGCTGACTCTAAAGGTTTGCCAATTGTAAAACTTGGGACTTAGTCAAATAAGCAAGACCCTGAGGATAAATTCCAAAATGCAAACAGGCATTTTCAACACTTCTCCTTTATAAACTTCTATTACTTTAGAAAGGAGTGGCAGGAGTTGGGCTGACACTTTGCCCTATCTCCCCTTAGAAACAATTTTACAAAACTATGTATACATTTAAAATTTACTTCAATAAACAAATTACTTTGTGTTAGGAGCAGAAAATAGTAAAAACACAATTTTATAGCAAAATAACTTCCCAGTGGCTCTAATACCAGGTCAAAATAGCACAACTCCAAAAATATCTGTAATTTAAAGACCAAATAAACTTCTTAAAATGCTAACTGTACTAATTAGACCAGTAAAACAAATCATTATGTTCCTTTCAGCCATGCTGCAAAGAAACTAAAAAGATGTTCCAAACCAAGACATAAACATTTATTTTTTTCTTCATCCGAGAACCATTATAACTAAAAGTCCACTGCCATCTATGTGGACCTGAAGATTCAGAATGTGATACATCAATGGTACCTAAATCTTTATTCCTTAGGTCGGCATCTAGGTAGCCAGCGCAGGCTAGGAAGGTGTCCAAAGTGACATCCACAAGAAGCTTCAGTTTCCTCATCACCACCAGGGCCAGCATCACTTTCTCCATCTCTACTATTACAGTGTCACTATCAATAATCACCACAGTCCAGGCATTGTTCTAAAGTTTGGTGACACACTAATGAATAAAACTAGGCCTTACATTGGGATAATTTATATTTTACATTATATATTTCTATATTTTTAACACATATAGTATATATTAATACATATTTATTTATATTTATATGTATATATTATACATATTTTATATATATATATTATATATATATATATATATAATATATATATATATATATATATTTTACCCCCCTGGCCATGCTGTGCAGCTTGCAGGATCTTAGTTCCCCAACCAGGGATTGAACCTGGGTCACGGTAGTGAAAGTGCAAAGTTCTAAGCACTGGACCACCAGGGAATACCTGATAACTTATGTTACAGAGAAGTCAACTGTACAAATAAATTACTATCCACATTTCTCAAGAGGTCTGACTTGCCATCTCCACTCCCAATCTCAACTAATCCCCCTCTTAAACCTTCACAGCACCTTATTTTTGCCACAGATGTCAGTTTGCAGGTGTTCATGTGGTCATTTCTTTAGCTCTCCCTACACTACACTGTAAACTTAATTAGAAAAAGGGTCCCACGTCTATTATGTGCCCCACTACATTCCTAGTACCCAGCAAGGTGCCTAGAACACAGCAGGCAACCAAATATTAATTAAATGGATGGACTGATGAACGTGGACTTAGCTTTTCAAGAACAAAGCAGTCAAGTCTACCAACAGGAAGGCCTAAGAGTAACATGTTCATTAGAAGTGGTACACCTTTATCCAGTGACCAAAAAGTGAAGTTTTTTTTTCCTCATATGCCACAGGAAATAAAATCATACCAAAAAAGGAAGACCTTTTTAAAATATACCCTCTAGGATTACTGAGGATTATCACTCCTCCTTTAATTTGATACATCTCTAATTTATAAATAATTTGTGGTTAACAGTTAACTTTAGAAAAAAATAGAAAAATCAAAGAATCCAAATTCAAATGTTGAACAGATGTTAAAAAACATTCTTTGGACTCATGAGAGCTTATTTTAGAAAAGCACTATCTTTGATGTTCAAGCCAAGAGAAAGACAAGTAATCCCTTAATGCATTTTACGAGACCAGATTTGAGCCACATCCCATCAGCACACAAAGTATTTTTCAGTATCATTTTGTGGATGTTTTCAGCCACTCTTTTCACATTTATGCAATTTCAAACTGTTTTTAAGATTAATTAATTAATCTTAATGGCCAAGAGAATGTTTTGAAGGAAACAGCTAGTTAAAAACATTCTGAGCTTCAAAAACTAGGAGATTAGAGACCATTTTGCCTTATGTTTCCTCTCCCCCAAGGTCCACTGGGGAAGCCAAGCTCCTTATTGTAAATTATTTTGTGGAAAGCAAATTTCTGTTGTGTTGTTGTGTAAACACTGTACATTACCTAATTAAACTGGTCCCCATACCTGATAATCCACGCCACTAAACCCCCATTCATTACAGTGGGTAAATTCTGTGGCTCTAACAACTCTGAAATCTTGGCAGATACCCTAAAACTTGTAACTTAAAGGGCAATCAAGATTCAACTCAGTCAGCAGTCTATTACTTTACAAGCTGAACTGCTACTTTTCTTTACTATTTCTAAAGAATCAAAGTAGAAAATTCCTAGAGAAATCAAAGATAGTGAAGTTCAACAATCAGAGCTAATTTGCTTGAGTACCTGAAACTCAAATGTTAAATGATGTGTTCTTTAACAGAATTCTTAAAGGTATCTGAAAAGTTAAAATTCAAAGCCATCCAGGCTAACTTTATTCGATCATACACAGAGCAAAATTTAACATCAGGAAAGTATGGTGATTCCTCCAAAACGTAAGCACAGAATTACCATATGATCCAGCAATTCCACTTCTGAGTATATGCCCAAAAGAAATGAAAGATGGGACTCCTGAAAGAGATATCTGCACATTCATGATCACAGGAGCATTCTTCACAACAGCCAAGAGGTGGAAGCAGCCCAAGTGCCCACTGGCAGATGAATGGATAAGTAAAATGTAGTATATACATACAATGGACTATTAATCAGTCTTAAAAAGGAATGAAATTCTGAAATGTGCCACAACAATGATGAACCTGAACACATTATGTTAAGTGAAATAAGCCAGACACAAAAGGACAAATATATGACTCCACTTATATAAGATACTTGGAGTAGACAAATTCACGCAGCCAAAAAGTAAAATGGTGGTTAATAAAAGCTGGGATACTGATGAACCTAGTGATGCTAAGGTAGGAACAGAGATGCAGAAGTAAAGAACCGACTTCAGGACACAGTGGGGAAGGGGAGGCTGGGACATAGTGAGAGAGTAGCACTGACATATATACACTACCAATTGTAAAACAGATACCTAGTGGGAAGCTGCTGCATAGCACAAGGAGATTGGCTTGGTGCTTTGTGACGACCTAAAGGGGTGGGATAGGGAGGATGGGAAGGAGGCTCAAGAGGGAGGGGATGCGGGGATATATGTATAAATATACCTGATTAACTTTGTTGTACAGCAGAAACTAACACAACATTGGAAAGCAGTTATATTCCAATAAATATGTATAAAAAATTTTTTTAAAAAGCTGGGAGAGGAGAAAATGGATAGTTAGTGTTTAATGGGTACAGAGTTTCAGTTTGGGATGATGAGAAAGTTCTAGAGATGGAGAGTGGAGATGGCTAGTGTAGAGTATACTTAAAAATGGTTAAAAAGATAATTATATGTATTTTACCACAATTAAAAAAAAAAATGAGGCGGTTCAGTAATTAAGTCTCTGATCCTCCACTGCAGGGGGTGTGGGTTCGATCCCTGGTGGGGGAACTAAGATCCCACATGCTGTTCAGAGTAGTCAAAAAATTTAAAATTAAAAAAAAAAAAAAAAAAATGAGGAAGCATCTGAAATTTGGCTCTAACAATTGAGAAATAGCTTTTGTAATATTAACAAAGCCAAAGGAAGCTAATTATTTAAAACTCATTATGATTATATATTGTGATTTTAAAATTCTCAGATGCTGATTTTATGCTTGGTAATACATTAAAATAATATCTGAAGTATAATGTATACTTCAGTATACAGGAATTTCAATAGTGAGAAAAATTAAATATTTATGAATACATATATTTTACAAAGTCTTTAAAACAAAAAAATCTCTAGTGTGCTCAGCACTGCATTCCAAAGTACAACAGATAGCTGCTTAATGGCACATTCTTTTTCCAATATTCTCTCTCCCAATATTGTATTTTTAATATAAGGAAAATATTAAAAAATTAAAGTGACTATGTTAAAACATGGCGACAGAAATAAAACATAGTTTTGCTCTCAATCTTACTAGTTCCTCTCAAGCAATCATTAAGTACTTTTATGGGATCATATATTCCTTGGTGTGTGTGTGTGTATACCTATTTGGACATAGGCATTATACAAATATGTACATGTAACACTATGAAATTTGTGATAACACAAATAATTAAATGCATTTTTTCTTGGTTTAGAAATTTAGCCTTGGTAGACAGATTCACTGATTTTAGAGATGAAGATACTGAAAAGCACAAAGGTAAAGTTACTTGCCCAGGGTATGGCTTTACTAGCCACAACCAGAATCTAGAATTTCTGATCAAGGGGTGAAATATTATTAATGCTATATATTTATAAAACGCAATTCAGCCTCTAAAGGTCTCTGATTCTAGTCATTGTTCATGTGTGAGCACTGAGGACGCTGAATCTGAATTATAGCTTAATCTCCTCATTTTAAGAAGATTTACTAACTGAAATGAGATATCCAAAATATGGCAATTTACGGAAAATGACAGTAAATTTTAAAGAAGCACTTCCCTCTTTTTTAAAAAATATGAAATCAAATTAAAAATCACTTAATTTTCAATTCAGTGAAACTTTTTAACTTCAACAGGACCCTATGTCCTGATAAACAGCATCATCTCTTTTGCAGGAGAAATGATAGACACCTGGCTATAACTGCAATGTCTTACCGCAGTTTGTAAGCCACTGAAATCAATATAAACTGCCTACACCACATTATTTACTTTATATTTGACTTATTTACATTACCTTCTCTTATACATATTCATTACATACCCACAATGACTTGGATGCCATACAGATATAATAAAGAACAAGCCTACTTGCTGCCTATTTATTATTTTACTTTATTCAGTCGAAAATGTTACTGTTTAACAAAACTGTTGAAGGTTAAATAAGCTTCATGGCCTTGCTTATGAAACTGTTTAAATCATAGGTTGCTATACATTTTATCTGCTTCAATAACCAAGAACTAACACTCAGATTTGAATGTGATCTGAATATGAACTTCATAGATTCTACTGTTAATAAATAGTTAATAAAAACTATTAACTATTGTTTCAAAACAGGTTGGGCCCATAGAAGCAAAGTGCAGAGAAGTCCACAAATAAGATAAATACAGTTTTAGAAAATGAAAATACTCACCAACAAGGAGGCTGATGTACTGTTACTTTCCAATGATAAAATTCCTTAAATTTTAGATAAAATGTATTTAAATGTTTCCCATTTTTATTTCACATTTGAAAATTATCTTCCAAGCTTAATGAAACATGTAATAATACTGACCTGTTACCCACCATATGGCCAGAAGTTTCTCTTTAAAAGAAAACTTTAAACAACAAAGTAAAAAAAAGCGATTACTTTCCACTGTCACATGATAGGAAACTGCACAGTTAAAAGCCACTTTCACTGTATAGTACAGTACTTTTCTATTTGCTGGCTGATGAATACACAACTCAGAAAAAGTTAGTGACCTAGTATATCCTCTTACTGTAAGCATTAAAAAGTATTTCTTATAGTTGCCCACCTTATTAGTGGATAAGGTCAGGTAAGAGGAAAAAAATCCAACACTTCTAGGGGTCAAGAACATCCTATAAGATACTTCTATGACACTATGATCATCAATATACTGTATTCTGTACAGAATGCAAAAGACTGTCTTTTCTGACACATCATTAATGAATTCTCCTGAGACTGGTAGAAACTGGTGCCTATACTGCTAACACCTGTCCTCCTTCTAGGAACTGGGAAGAATTGACAAATCAATAAAATTCTAATTACCACCAGACTTAGCTTAACCACTTCAAATTTCTTACATGTGTTTGCTCTCTCCACCTTATTAGTTAAGCTGAATTCCACTTTCTACTGACTGCTTTTCTCAGTGAATACATATAATGCACAAAAGCTTAGCTCCTAGTAATAATAAGAGGTAAGAAACTGCCAAAGTGTCAAGGCTGAGGTATTATGATTAAACACAGATGTGTCTAAGTAAAATAAAGCCACATGAAGAAAAAATCTGTTAAACAGACATTGCACCATGTTATCAAGCAAAAGAAACTGGCTGTATTTTTCTACCTCGTTGCTGGTTCAAGTATCATTTCCCTGTGCTTTGGGGGAAGAGTGGGAAAGCAATTTTTACAGAAATAACATCTAGCTGCTCTGAATTACAGGTGTAAGTGCTGTGCAAATAACACCTGCAAGGCTGAGGAGCCTCCAGAGACAAGGATTAGCCACCCCCCCCCCCCCACCTCCCACAAATGTCTGCTGATGAACAAGGAGATATTTAGCAAGTGTCATCTGATAAACAGACCCTGGCTAAACCCTACACTGATACACAGCAACTGCTTCAGATAAGTCTACTCAACTTGCAGCAGTTAACTCCTATGTTGCATATCAGTTGCTCAGTCCTGGGAGAGTTGCTCTGCCTGGGAGAAAAGAAAAAGATAAATTTGAGAAAGTAACGTTACTGACAGTTTTCTCCTCCCCCCCGCCTCCCAGTAGATTGTAGATAGAGCCCCTAGTTTAGAACTTGGGGATAAAAAGAGGGTGGATTTTTTAACTGTTCTGTAATTAATACAGAGACCTTAAAATTTTCAGCTGGTGAATTCAGAAATTATACCTATGCACACTGGCTGCAAAAAATTCATTGCCTCAGAGTCAGAACGCGAATACTGTTAAGCCATCAAAACAAAAAGTAGTTTCCAAATTCTGAGTCAAGAGGTGAGGATATTCCAAACTCTATATCCAGAATGCATCAATTAAAATACTATGGCTGAGATTTTTCAAGGAAAACACACTACTGATTTTAAAGCTGATTTCATTGCTATCAACTACCCACAAAAGCCTAATCGCTAAATCTGCAACAGTCTAGTTGAAGTTAACTTAATATCATATGCCAACAGGTCAACTTGACAATACAATCTGCATGAAACAAAGACTTTCACAACTGAAAACTAATATTAACTACATCAGGATAACGCTTTTCAACGCCTCCTGCCAATCAGCAGGGCCACCGGGTAACTGAATAGTTGTTTCTATTGTGCAGCTGCAATCTTTCACACTGTTTCTGAATTCCTCTGACAGTCTTTCAAGCTAATCGAATTAACCCCGAGGTATACTGTGAGAATGGTCACGTGGACAGCTCGTGACTTCCACTCTGAAGCAATCCTCAGGCTAGTGGGAAACTAAAAGTTGGGATGCACACCTCCAAGTACCGAGAAAGGACGCAGCTGATGACTTAGTAGGGAATGCGTGTGGCACCAGGACGAAGTCCTAGCACCACAGTGAAAATGCAACAAATGCCATCATCTCGCTACTTGTAACAACTAACTTCCTTGCAGCGCTGGAGCAGCCAGGGACTTCGGGGAAGCCGAGCTCTGGCTCAGAGCCCGGCACGGCCAGGACACGACCCTGACTGACCATCCTCCGAGACGCGCGGAGGACGCGCCCTCACCCCCCACCACGCGCGGACAGACCTCCCCCCAGCACCAGGCAGGGGAGAGGCCGTTCGCACGGGAACCGGCCTAGGAAACTGACCTACGCGGTCACCCGGGCTCCCAGAGCTCCCGGGGTGGGGACCACAACGGCAGGCTCCCCGTCTGCCCGCCTCACGCCCAGGAAGCGGCCGTCACCTGGCTCACACTCCCGGAAGACTCGCGGCGCAGCGGAAGTTCGGTCTCCAGGATCCCCGCGCCGGGAACCGAGTGGAGCGCGAGGCAGCCGGGCACCACGCCACGAGGTGGTGCCGCCCCTCCGCGCGCCCGGACCCACGAGCACGCGCGCCCGCGCGCGCCCGCGGTATTTACGCCAGACCCGAGAGGCACGTGACCGGCGCGCGGGCCTCACGCGCGCTCCGCACCTGGCCCCGCCCCCGGCCCGGCACGTCCCGCCCTCAGCACGCTCCGGTCCCGCCTGGACCACTGAGGACAGTTCCAGGCTTTGCCAACCGCAGCCAGGAGGGGCAAAGCCTTCGCGCTCCTCCCACCACGCTTCGACCCCATAGAAGGATGGACCTTCCTTTGACCAGACCGAGGAGCCTGTGGCAGGGAGAGGAAGCCCGGAAGCCAAAGTAAACGTGAATTCTGGGTTAATGCTCTGGTAATTTGTTATTAAACCAATACGTCACCCAGCTGCCCAGATTTTTTTTTTTTTGCTGTGCTTGCGACTTTACCCATGGGAATTTAATTGGCAGTGTAAATTAGCTGCACCTCTTTCTCTCTTCGAATGTCAAGGAAGTCTTTAACTGCTAACAGGTGTAAGCAAATAAGAAGGATATGAGTGAGGTATGCTTAAAGAGAGGTTTTAAAAATTTTCCTTCACTTCCTCCCCCCATCAGATAGAGCAGTTAACACATAGTCTATAATGTGAAGGTTCAGACTCTAGTGTCATTACACCTTTAAAAAAATGCATAGCTGAAAAAGACAAAGGAAATTATAAGCATAGGGGAAATTTTTCAACTTTCTTGTATTTTCCAATGTATTTAATGAACATGTTCTTTTGTAATGAAAATTAATAAATAGGTCTTTTTAAGGGACTGTAGGTTTTCAGTCGTCTAGAAACATGTATTGAGAACATATTACAGGCTGGTTGGTCATTGCACTACACGTGATACATGACGTGGCAGATCTTTTGGAATGTCTTTGGAGAACACAAGCAGCCTTGCTTATACATCCCAGGCTAGCATCATCTTTTATCAATTAAAAAAAAAAGGCACTTGAAGAGCACAGTACTTCGGCTGTTAATTGTGGTAAGTAAGGCAGTAATACTTGCCTCACAAAGAAGAAACCTCAGAGCTTGTTTTCTAAGGATACTGAGTTATCTTTACAGCCAAAATTAAAATTGACTACCGAAATAATGTTCCACATGATTCCACAAAAGCCTTCATTCTCACTAACATGATTTAATTGCCTAAATTCACTACTCTTTTTTTTTTTCAATTTATTTTACTCTCTTCTCGAGCTTGTAAATGAAAACACATCCTAGCCAATAGGAGGATGAAAGTAACAGCAGGTAATTATCATGACTATCAGTAAAAGAAGTTCTAATCTTGATAAGACCACTCATTGTACATATTTTTACAGGAGTCTCTTTGATATGTATGTAAACAATCTTTAGGAAAAGATATCTCTTTGGCATTTTTATTTCTGACTAGTACAGATGAAAACACAACAAGGGTATAACAATTCTTATCGTAGAACATGGCTGTCCAATGAAGCTTTCTGCAATGATGAAAGTGTTCTATTATTCTATCTTGTCCAATACAGTAGCCACCAGCCACATATGCCTACTGAGCTCTTGAAATTTGGCTAGTGTGATTAAAGATTTGAATTTTTAATTTTATTTAATTTTAATTAATTTTAATTTAAATAGCCATCTGTGGCTAGCAGCTACATAATGAATAGTGCTGTTCTAGAACAAAGCAATTACTATATTACCCCCAACTGTGTCATAGTCTCTTTTTAGAAACATTTGGCAGACATAGAATTTCTGGAAACAATAAGTATTTTCTCCAAACTCTTTTCTGAGCTTGTGAGCAGGTAGATATTTTAACTTTGCAGATGGAGCATGTTAAATTTATTATGTCACCCTTATCTACAATGCATGTAAGTAGGAATAGATTTGGTAGCTCTGGACAAATAGAAAAGGGATTTGGGAGTAACTAACCCTTTGCCCTGCCATTCTCAGGCCTGTGTGACCCAACTGAAAAGTTACTTCAGATCACAATGTGCTTCATCAAAATTATCCATTGCCTGGTTCAGACTGGATCCACCTAGGATTCTTTTCTTCGCTTCTTTCAAGAACTTTAGGAGCCCACAACTACTATTGCCCACCCCACATCCCAGCGATTCCATCCAGTATAAGATTCCCTCTGGATTACTGTACCCGATGTTTGTGTCCCTGCAGTTTTGTCTTAAGCCTGAAACACCCCAGAATGCACTTCGTCCACTGCATGTTTTAAAAACACTCCCCTGGTGCCAGTGTGACTTTGAAGTGCTGCAGGAGAACACTAAAGGTTTATTAAGGCTTATTAAAAGGAGCATTTTATGGACTGACTTTGGGGAGGGCTTTGGGTAATTATTGCCTGGCATGCTGAAAAGTAGGTCAGATGTCATCAGGCAAATCCAGATAAATTGTTGAGCTGGGGGAAATTAACCATCCCCTTCACCTACATATTCAGCACTTTGTAGTTATTATTAACCCAAGACCATCAAGACTATGATGTCGTTGTTTTTTCTCTTAAAAACTGTCCAAATTTTTTTGTCATTTGTGCCATACACTCAGATTATTTAATAACTGAAATAAGTGAGTTGGTATTTTTCAGATATTAAATTATTTTTATCTAGACCTAATTCTATGCCCGACCCTGTTTTCCCAGGGGTGACACACAGATGTCTAGGCAGCTGCCTTCCATCAATGATTGATTTTGCTGGGTCCCCACACAAAAAGTTTAGGAAGGTCCCCTCTATCTGTAGTTCCTTGACTGCTAGCAACAAGCAGTGACAATGGCTAACTTAAGCAAATAAGGAATGTATTCTGCAGTATCAAAAAAAACTTCTGAAAATCTGGCCCGGCAAGGAAAGGACTAGGGCACTTCCAGGGACCTGGGTAGGAGGAACTAGTCTACAGGTTTTCCAGGGTGCTACCACTGGGAAAGAATAAGTTCCAACTAGTTTTGCTTTCCTATCCTTTTGTCTTCCCCTTCAGAAGAGGCAAATTTGAAAGAGAGACAGACACACGCTAACCAGGTCCAGTGCTATTACCAGAAGGAGGAGCAGTGAATTACTGGCAGCCACAATCACAAAATGTCCATTACAGTCTCTCTCTCTTTTTTTTTTTTTCTCTCACAATCAAGCCCTTCCCTTTACACCTTTTCCTGTAAGGCACGGGCTCCTTGGGCAATATTTCCAGCTCCACCTTTAGCCCATTGCTCTATTCATCACGAATATACTCCTGCTTTCCATCCATAATTGTCTGGTTAAGCAGTGTGCCTGACAATTACACTACGCCTTCTTGGAAGCCTCAGAAAGTCTGCCTTGCCCATAGCCCCTCTTGAGGGCTTCCTTATGCAGCCTACGATTCTTGGCTCAGCGGAAGGCGCAAGGCTGGGACCTAACCAAACGACACCTTTTTATCAGGCTTACCAAAGGCCTGTAGACAGGTTCTGCCCAACAGAAAAGATCTCTCCTGGGTAGTATTATACGATCTAGATTCTCTTTGGGTCCATTTGACTGTGAAGTGTACAAAGTACAGTGTTTAGCCAGGGCAGAAGCAGAAAAACATAGAGGCGGAACTGAAGGCAGAGAGAAAGCAGACACCATGGGCCAGCAAGAAGGAGAGTAGAAAAGAGGTGACTGGGAATAGCTGAAGCAAGAGCAGAGAGAGAACGAGACCCCGGAGTGTGGAAACACTAGCGTAGGGGGCACAGGGTGAGGCTCCCTGCTGAGAAGGCACTGACTGCTGTCTGCAGTTGTACCTTCAACCACCTGTCAGAGCAGCACAGATGTTCCTGCTTTTAACTCTCCATTGTAGTTGCAATACAATCCTACACTTTTTCTGATGTAACCTGAGTGTTTCTTTGTTCCTTGAGCTCAGAAAGAGCCTCACATCATGACAACCACTTTCTTGCTCTCAGCTCTCTCATTCTTTAAATCTCTAACACCAACGCTGTCAATACCGCCTTTCTTTTCAATAGCCACCCCTCCCTTCAGGTCTCTACGGCTCTTTGCTCTTCTGAAACTTCTAAAGCATATCTCTTTTCCAGATTCCCATTAACCTCCACTGTCCATTCCCGAGTCACTAGTCAATACCTGACACAGCCAGGTCAAGGGCCCCACTCTCTATGGGTTACTATAGCATGCGATATTAGTCCACTTACTGAAGTCACAAAGATTGAAGTGAGGAAATTTGATGGGCCAGTCTGGGGCCTACATTGGAAGTACAGATCAGATTCCAGACTCCTGGATCTTAGATTTGGAAGAGTCAGTGGAAACCATCAAGCCCAACTTCACACCTAAAGCCAGATTGTCCTCAACCATATTTTGAAGAGGTTTTTGCCCAGCCCAAGCCTGGGAATTTCCTGGAACAGCAGGTCACTGCCTCACAGTGCGGCTCAAACCACTTTGCCTGACTGCATTATTACTGTTAGAAGTTCCTCTAGAAGCAAATGCTAGCTCTACACAGCTCTCACCTGTTAGTCAATATAAAGCTGAACAGAATAAACTGAATTAGGCTTTCACAGGTTAATTTAACTTTCTAAAAAGTTAACTTTTAACTTCTAAAAGTTAAAGAAAACTAGTGTCTTTCCTGGGGTGACATTCTCAGATGCTCCAACCTGTGCTCATGCTCCAGATGGTCGTGCCATTCTGATACACAGTTTGTACTTTTATCTCTTAAAATTTAACATCCAGATTATGTTTGCCAATATCTGCCTCCTTACAATGGTAACTAAGAAACTCTGTATGTTTTATAAAACACTCTTCAGTGTTTCATTAAAGAGTATCTTACCAGGAGGGAATATGGGGATATGTGTATAAAAGCAGATGATTGAACTTGGTGTACCCCCCCCCCAAAATAAATAAATAAATAAAATTAATTTTAAAAAAAAAAGAGTATCTTACCAGGAAAAAAAATTTCACATCCAGGATAAGCAAAGCACATCTGTTTCTATAAAGCTAAAGAGAGTAGAGAAATCTTAGTCCTATTCTATCAACTTTGCCAAACTAAACTTTGCCTTTTTTCCATCCTTATCATCTTGACCTCTCCACTGCCCTCTGGTGGTGTCTCATTTTTTCTCAACTGATAGAGAAGTGGAAAGGAAAGAGATTGGAGAAATGAGGGAGGTAGTGCAGCAAAAGTAATTACAGTTATATACAAATTCTTTGCCTCATGAAATTTATAATACAATTTTAGAGGCAAAGCATACAATCAAAGCTAACAAAAAAGATAAGCCATAATAACACCGAAAACTGATAAACAAAATAAATTCTAAAGGATTTGGGAAGACGAGATCAGTGAGGACTAAAACAGAGAAGAGTATAGAAGTGGTGGTATTTTCACTTAGCTTCAGCTTTAGAGAGGAGACACCAGGAAATGGGAAATGAGTACCTTCAACACAGTAAGTTTGAGAGACGCGGCAAGAAACTGAAGACGTCAGAGTATATTTGGGGCAAGAGCTCAGGGCTAGAAACAGATTTATGTATCACCCACAAATATCCATGACATTGTATGATTACCAACAGAAAGAAGACTGCAGTGATGACATGTAAGGACTTGCCAGAGCAGAGAATCTGTCATTCATCATCCATTAATTTGTGTCTTCATTAGTCAGTAAATACATATTAATTTAGTAATTGACATGATTTTATGAGTGGATGCATGTGCAAGGCACTGATTTAGGCTGAGAGAAAAAAGATGACTCTGACAATACCCTTGCCTTCAGGAATTTAAGAACCTAGTAATGCAGATAAGGCAATGTAAGACTTGTACATCAGCAGATATATTAAAAGACAGAAAATAATAGGAACCATAAGAAAAATTCAGATAAAGGAGGAAGAAGAGGAAGAAAGCCTTTTTTTCAAGTTGGGGCTATCAGTGAATGCTTTACAGGAAAGATGCCTTTTAAAGTTAAGCCATTAGGATGGACATGATTTGATGGTGTGGAAATGGTTGGGGAAATGACATGTTATGCAGATGAGACACTGTGAGCGAAACCAGCTAAGAGGGGGTGGATGACATAAAGCTAGCACAGGGCCTTACACAGTGTAGACCACACTGCAAATTCATGAAACTAAACATCAACTGGATTCTCAGTACTGCCCAACAACCTTCTGTGCTGAGCAGAAGTTGGAGGGAGGCAGGTAGTGGAAGGTGCCTCTGACAGACTCAAGCAGAGGTGACAGGTTGACGGCTGAGAGCTCAGAGGTGAGGTCTGCACTAGAGAGCTACATTTGTGACCATCTGTGTCGAGGGGACATGAAGCCATAAGCACTGCGGGAGATGGCCTAAGGAGAAAGAAGAGCAGAGCAAGAAGGTAAGGGGCCAGGACTGAGCTTCGTTTCCTGCTCTTCACTGCACTTTCTATTCTCCTCAAATTCTTCACCCCACCAGCGTCCCAGCACACCCTCAGCAGATGACTTTGCCTCCTACTTTACCAAGGACACAAAACCATTAGTTGAGAACCTCCCAATCCTCTTACCACCAAACCAACAGGCTTACCTGTACCCTTTTACTTTTCCTCTTCTGTTAAAATGAAAGAAGTACCCCTCCTTTCTAAGGCCAGATCCCCACCCCCCCCCGCCCCTGCCACACTGCTGACTCCTCCTCCTTGGCAACCTCATTCCATCAACTCACTCCTAGATCTTCCAGTGCTCTCACGATGTACCCGTCCAAAAGGGCTCTCTAATCACTGCCATCTTTTAAAAACCCTCCTGCCAGAGAGTGGTACCCTGTCTCCCTCCTCCTTCAGAGTTAAATTACTTGAAATTGTGGTCTCCACTGGCTCTCTCCATCTCCTCTGCACTCTTTCCTCTACTCTCTGTACTCAGCCTCTGCTCCAGCTACTCCACTGTAACTGCTCCTGCTGGGGACACCAAAGGGCTCCTTATTGCAAAATCCAGTGAACCCTTATAAGTCCTAACTTTAATCGACCTTTGGCTGCATTTGACACCAGTGACCCCTTCCCTAATCCTGGGAATGCTCTTCCCTTTGTTTCCATGAACTCCTTTCCTTGAATGTTGCAAGTTCTGCCCTAAACACGACCTCTCTTCACAATCTTCTTGGGTGAGTTCACTGTGCCCCTATGAGTTCCTAACCCTTTGTATGCTCACATCTCACAAATCTGTAACTTGAGTCCCAACATCACTCCTGAGCTTCTGACCACACACCAATTCATCAAACTCAGAAAAACTAAAAAGGCAGCTGCTCCTCTCTGCTCCCCAAACCTGTTGCCCTCCTTCTGTTCTCCTTCTCTGTACCAAGCCCTCTAGTCCTCTTCCTCATTCTCTCCATCCTACATTTTGCCCCACACTCAATCCTAATCTATTCTTCACTCTGTAGTCAGAGGATGTTTCCAAAATTTCGATCTGATCAACTAATACTCTTGCTTAGAATGCTACTCTGCCTATTCCTTGCTTTGGGATGTAGTCTAAACTCCTTTGCATCAATGAAAGCCCTGCAATGTCCCGATTCCGCTTTCATTATTATCACCATGGTATTTTACACTTCAGCAATTGTGAAGAGCTTTCAGTTCCCTGCATTGATGTGGTCTCTGATGCTTTAGGACCTTTGCCCATGCTGTTCTTCTGTGCCTAGAACTCTCTTCCTCAGCTTCCTCATCTTGCCAAGCCTTATGCTACATGCAGTCTGAGCTTGGAACTCACTTCTCTCCAAAGGCCTTCCCTGACCCCCTATGACTGGGTTATGTACCCCTCCCATAGGCTTTCCAATTTACCTTGTACTTAACCCTATGATAACATTTGTCACACTGTGCTACAAATGCATATTTATTTATCTGTATCTTTCACCAGACTAGAAGTGTACTGAAGGCAGGGAATGCCTTGTTCACCAGGTCACCCCCTTTATCTAACATACATATTTGTTGAATTAATGAATGAACTGGGACTTTTTTTTTTTTTTTTTTTTTTTTTGGCACACAGGCTTAGTTGCTCCGCAGCATGTGGGATCTTCCTGGAGCTGGGATCGAACCCGTGACCTCTGCATTGGCAGGCGGATTCTTAACCACTGCGCCACCTAGGAAGCCCTGAACTGGGACTTTTTATCTAAAATGTTTTATCCAAGGTAGGAGGCAGTGTAGTAAAGTGACAAGTACACAAAACTTAGATCAGAAACCTGAACTGAATCCCAGGTCTCTGCCTCTTGACCAGCTGTATGACCATGAATAATCTATTTAACTTCTCTGAATTGCAAGCCCACCCAATGACAGGCACTGTACTGGGTGCTCACAAGGTAAAGATAAAGAAAGACATGGTAACTGCCATCAAGGAAGCTGAGTCCAAAACAACGTGTAGGAGGTGGGAGGAGAGCATCCCAGGTAGAGGGAGTGAGAAGAATGTGAGAACTGCAGGTGAGCAACTGATCATGTGCCTTCCTAGGGGAAGTGGATGTAGTTCAGTAAAGCTAGAAGAGAAGGTCCAGAACAGAGAGTTGGGATGAAGCAATGAGACTAGAGAGATAAAAGGAGCCACGTCACAAAGGGTCCTTTACAACGTGTCAGAGACTTTGAGATTCATCCTCTAAGCTGGGGAGTTAAAACCCCAAAGAGTTTTAAGCAGGAGAGTCACAATATTAGCTCTCTATCAGAGAAAGAGCTACATCTGGCAGCGAGGTGGAGAATGGGCTGAAAGACGGTGAAGTCAGAGGCAGGTTAGAAGGCTGCTGCAGTAGTCCAGTCTAGGGGCCTCAGCTTTGGCAAGGACTTTGAAGAAGAAGAAAAGTAGCAGGAGACTGATTCAAGAGATACATGTGACAGAACAGAACAAAGCTGGTGACTGACTGCGTGAGACAGGTGAGGGACAAGGAGGACTACAGATGGCACCCAAATTTCTGGCGCAGGCAATTGGTACACAGAGGTGCCGTTTACTGAGATGGGGACACTGCAGAAGATGGAAAGGCTTTTGAACAGAGGACTGACATGATCAAAGTGATCTTTCAGTGAGAGAGCTCTGTTGGCAGGAAGTGAGATGGGAGAGAGAAATGTCTGGAGTCGGGAAAACAAGCTAAGCAGTTACTGTAGCAGTGCAGGGGGAGCTGAGAGGGCCTGAACAAAGTGGGAATGGAAGGCAAGGCGGAGTAACAATAAACAGGGTGGGCATTTACAGTGGGGAGTCCTGGAGGACAGGATTAAGTAGCTACATTAGGAGGGCTGACCTGGCGGTCTTTGAAAACCAAGCAGAAGAACTGAGACTTGATGTAATAGGAAAAAATAAAACATTACACTATTCCTGAACAAAGTAACATTTAAGGAATACTAGTCTAGCAATAGTATGCAAGGGTACAATAGAACTAGAATGAGGAAAGGATGGAATCAGAACTAGAGTGAGGAAAGGGTGGAGGCTGCAAGGAGAATTGGTTATCATTCCAATATAACACTGTGAGAAAGTGGATATTACTGAGGAAGCATCTAAGATATAATACTTGTGACTCGTTTCGTGTGAGATGTAAAAAAGAGGAAACAACTGACATATAACCATGGCACGTGTAACATTCTTATAAATTATTTTTTTACATATTTGCCTTTATCAGACTATGGTCTTCTTGCAATCAAAAACTGTCTCATATTTATTTTTGTATCTTTAATATATAGCCCAGATTATGGCATAGATCAAGACTCAGTAAATATTCTGAAGTGACCGACTCAATAAATAAATAAGTTGGAAGGGCAGATTATATATGAAACCAAGATAGTTTGGGGATGGTTTTGAATCTGGCTATGAAATGTTGAGTTTAAGATGACATCTAAAATGTCCACTTGTAAATGTTTTATAGATACGAAAAGAGTAGCGCCCAGCAGAAACAACTTTTGACAAAATTCAACATCCATTTATGATAAAAACTCTTCAGAAAATGGGCACAGAACGAAATGACCTCAACATAATAAAAGCCATATATGAGAAACCAAAAGCCAACATCATTCTAAATGGTGAAAAACTGAAAGAATTCCCTCTAAGAACAGGAACAAGACAAGGGTGCCCACTCTCACCATTATCATTCAACATAGTTTTGGAAGTTTTAGCCACAGCAATCAGAGAAGAAAACAAAATAAAAGAAATCCAAATTGGAAAAGAAGAAGTAAAATTGTCACTCTTTGCAGATGACATGATATTATACATAGAAAACCCTAAAGATTCTACCAGAAAACTGCTAGCACAAATCAATGAATTTAGTACAGTAGCAGGATACAAAATTAATGCACAGAAATCTCTTGCATTCCTATACACTAACAATGGAAGAGCAGAAAGAGAAATTAAGGAAACTCTCCTATTTACCACTGCAACCAAAAGAATAAAATACCTAGGAATAAACCTGCCTAAGGAGGCAAAAGACCTGTATGCAGAAAACTATAAGACACTGATGACAGAAATCAAAGACAATACAAACAGATGGAGAGACATACCATGTTCTTAGATTGGAAGAATCAACATAGTGAAAATGACTATCCGACCCAAAGCAATTTACAGATTCAACGCAATCTCCATCAAATTACCAATGGCATTTTTCACAGAACTAGAGCAAGAAATCTTACGGTTTGCATGGAAACGCAAAAGACCCTGAATAGCCAAAGCAATCTTAAGAAGGAAAGACGGAGTGGGTGGAACCAGGCTTCCTGACTTCAAACTATACTACAAGGCTACAGTGATGAAGACAGCATAGTACTGGTACAAAAACAGAAATATAGATCAAAGGAACACAATAGAGAACCCAGAGATAAACCCAAGCACGTATGGGCACCTTATCTTTGACAAAGGAGGCAAGAATATACAATGGAAAAAAGACAGCCTCTTTAATAAGTGGTGCTGGGAAAATTGGACAGCAACATGTAAAAGCATGAAATTAGAATACTTCCTAACATCATACACACAAAAAACACTCAAAGTGGATTAAAGACCTAAATGTAAGGCCAGACACTACAAAGGTCCTAGAGGAAAACATAGGCAGAACACTCCATGACATACATCAAAGCAAGATCCTTTTTGACCCACCTCCTAACATAATGGAAATAAAATCAAGAATAAACAAATGGGACCTAATGAAACTTAAACGCTTTTGCACAACAAAAGAAACCATAAACAAGACAAGAATACAACACTCAGAATGGGAGAAAATATTTGCCAGTGAAGCAACGGACAAAGGATTAATCTCCAAAATATATAAGCAGCTCATGAAGCTTAATACCCAAAGAGCAAATAACCCAATCCACAAATGGGCAGAAGACCTAAATAGACATTTCTCCAAAGAAGACATGCAGATGGCCAACAAACACATGAAAAGATGCTCAACATCACTAATCATTAGAGAAATGCAAGTCAAAGCCACAATGAGGTATCACCTTACACCAGTCGGAATGGCATCATCAAAAAAATCTAGAAACAATAAATGCTGGAGAGGGTGTGAAGAAAAGGGAACCCTCCTGCACTGTTGGTGGGAATGTAAATTGCTACAGCCACTATGGAAAACAGTTTGGAGGTTCCTTACAAAACTAAAAATAGAACTACCATATGACCCAGCAATCCCACTCCTGGGCATATACCCAGAGAAAACCATAATCCCAAAAGAAACATGTACCACAGTGTTCATTGCAGCACTATTTACAATAGCCAGGACATGGAAGCAACCTAAATGCCTATCAACAGATGAATGGATAAAGAAGATGTGGCACATATATACAATGGAATATTATTCAGCCATAAAAAGGAATGAAATTGAGTTATTTGTAGTGAGGTGGATGGACCTAGAGAGAATGTCATACAGAGCAAAGTAAGCCAGAAAGAGAAAAACAAATACCATATGCTAACTCATATATATGGAATCTAAAAAAAAATGGTACTGATGAACCCAGTGACAGTGCAAGAATAAAGATGCAGATGTAGAGAATGGACTTGAGGACATGGCGGGGGGGGTGGGGGGTGAAGGGGAAGCTGGGATGAAGTGAGAGAGGAGCACTGACATGTATACACTACCAACTGTAAAATAGATAGCTAGTGGGAAGTTGCTGCATGACACAGGGAGATAAACTCGATGATGGGTGATGACTTAGAGGGGTGGGATAGGGAGGGTGGGAGGGAGTTGCAGGAGGGAGGGCATATGGGGATATATGTATAAATACAGCTGATTCACTTTGGTGTACAGAAAAAACTGGCACAACAATGTAAAGCAATTATATTCCAATAAAGAACTTAAAAAAAAAAGTGCTCAGAACCTCAGCAGAGAGAAGAAACTCGAAAGAGGTACGCAAGGCAGTCATCAATATTAATCATCCCCACAGCCCCCTCCCGCCATCTGCATCTGAACAAACAACACCAAAGCCTCAGTGGCTTCCTATTATAGTGCAGTATGATCAGGATGGAGGCTCTGCTCTGAGTAGCCATTCAGACCGGGGTTCCTTCCAGGTGAACACCACCATCGTCAATGCACGGACCCGAGGGTCACTGCGGGAGAGAGTGCAGAGGATTATCCTTGCAGGTTTTATGGAGAGGCCAGAAAGTGGTTTATATCACTCCATCCTCCCGTTTTTGTTCTCTCATTGGTTTCACAGATCACCATTCTCGACTATCCATTTGCCTTTTCAACCCATTCTCTGTCCTCCTCTACTCTGCTTTGTGTCCTTGGAGGCTGGCCTCTAATAGGGAGGCTAAGTGTTCTGGCACTCTGGCTTCCAGTTGGGTTCAGAGAATGAGAGGTACCAGCAGGAGAGTGTACAGGAAGAGAGAGAGGTTGAGGTATGTATCACATCATTACCCTCACCCTGTGTCAAGAACTCCTGGCAGTGGCTGCATTTTTCTACAGCCACAGCTTCTGTTGGGCAGTCCCTGTTCTATGGCTCCAGCTCTTGCTGGCCTCCAATAACTCTGTTCCTTCCGTCCTGGGGGTCTTAGCAGCTTCCTGCAGTTAACAGTTCCTGGCTGCTTCTGTATCCCTTGAAGGGTCCTTTAACCTTGCCCGTTCTTCTGTAAATCGTCCCTTCTGAATCTCCCCTCAGTCAAATCCTTTGAGTATGCCATTTGTACCCTATTGAAACCCTAACTGACACACTGTTGACTAGCTCACATTCATTCCACTTCAGATACCAATGCACTCTTTTGTGGATGATTTAATTAATTTGTTCTATCAAAAAAAGTACAAGTGGCTACTGTAGTCAAAATTTCATTTTAGAACCTCATCCTGAAAGTTTTAAGTCCACATACTCTATAAGAAGAGAGAATCCCTTCATTAGACTCCAGAAATGGTTATGTATGATAACGTTAGTCTTCCTCCTTAGCTACGGACACCCCATAGAGTGATCTGAGTCACTCTGTTCTCTTTCTCAGTAGCTTTATCCTTCCTTTTTCTGTTGGAGACCACTTCCACTTATGCACTCAAGGATACATCACAGATGTTTTTAGTAATACTAGATACCATTTTCTGAAAGCTAAGACACGTGCTAGGTCCTCCACTGTTTAACTGTTTAACAACTTTCAAAATAGATATTAACATCTTTATTTCATAAATAAGGAAACTAAGACTTGGAGAAGCTAAATAACTTGTCCAAAGGTCACACAATTAGTATACAAGTCAGGATATGAATCAAACAGTACCTTTAAAGCCCATGCCCTTAATCTCTATGCTATCTTGTTAGGACCCAAGTACCCATAAACCGGGTGATGTGCTTAGAAATAAGTGGTGGGTAACTGTAAAACATAGTAGTGGCAAGGAGAGAGAGAATAGCTATGTAAATGAGTGGCTGACACAGAGATTTGCTTGGCATTGTGCGAAGACCAGGGTTAACAGAGCTATAGTGGTGGCAAGAATCACCTTAGATAATCAGTGTAGGTCACAGGAGATGAGAAAGAGGAAAAACTGATTTCATATACACATTAAGAAAAAGCAGATAAGAGGTCTAGAATTTTGTTCCCACCAGCAGTTGCTGAGTTTTAGATGTGAACTCCTTAATGGTAGGAACCGTGTCTTACTAATATTGATATTTCCAGTAAGCATGAGGAATCTTCCACACGGTGAGCAACAAAAAATACTAAGTTAGATAGTGAAACTTCATACTGTTTTCTGTATGAAGTATTATAAAGATGTTTACTATATATTGTTTTTTAAGCTCTTTATTGGAGTATAATTCTTTACACTGTTGTGCCAGTTTCTGCTGTACAACAAAGTGAATCAGCTGTATTTATACATATATCCCCATATGCCCTCCCTCCCACAACTCCTTCCCTCCCTCCCTATCCCACCCCTCTAAGTCATCACCAATCATTAAGTTGATCTCCCTGTGTTATGCAGCAGCTTTCCACTAGCTATCTATTTTATATTTGGTCGTGTATATATGTCAATGCTACTCTCTCACTTCATCCCAGCTTCCCCTTCGCCCCACACCCCCATGTCCTCAAGTCTGTTCTCTGCATCTGCATCTTTATTTTTCCCCTGCCACTGGGTTCATCAGTACCACTTTTTTAGATTCCATACATATGAGTTAGCATATGGTATTTGTTTTTCTCTTTCTGGCTTACTTCACTCTGTATGACAGACTCTAGGTCCAACCACCTCACTACAAATAACTCAATTTCATTCCTTTTTATGGCTGAGTAATATATATATTGTTTATTAATTATATAACTCTGTAAACTGTGATCAAAATATAAAAACATACAATAGCAATATAACATAGTATAACATAACCTATAATAAAATGATATTTACTGAATGTTTATTATATGCTAGGCAATATACTATGCCCTTTACACAGCTTAGATCATTTCATTTCCACAATAATCCTATGAAATAGATACTACTATTGTCATCCTCAGTTACAGACAAGGAAATTGAGGCACAGAGCTGTTAAGCCACACAGCTGATCACTGGCAAAGTCAGTATTTGTACCTAAGCATCCTGGTTCAGGAGCGCTTCCAAAGTACATGAAGAGAATTGCAGCCTAAATGTATCCCATACCAAGCTCACAAGATGATGCTCAACAGTGCCTGGCGAAGGCTAATGATTCTGAATCTCTTCAGCACAAATTAGTTAGGGTAGTTCAGCATGCCACATGTAGTTGAAAATAGGTTTTACTGAAAAAAGGCAGCTACGTCTTCTCATTTACACTTTCTTAGCTTTCTTGGAAATGAATCTCATAGTGCCTTGTAGATAGCACAAAATAGGCACTTAATAAATATCTACTTAATTTAACCAAACTGGTAACTTTTCAGTAAGAAAAAGTATCAGAAGACATTAAAAGAAGAAAAAAAAAACCAACAACAACAAAACCAAAAATCCCCACAACTGGTGGTAGTAAAACATGCAAATAGTAGATATAAACATAAATCATCACTACTGCCTCCTGCACACAAATTTTGCTAGCTTTGGGAAGATGTTTCAATGAATATTTTCAAGACTACTATTTAAAATGGTCACTAAGTCTTTAACTGCAGTAGAGAGCATATGTACCTGGAACGCTTTCTTTGAAAGCATCAAGATGGTTTCCCAATATAGCCTTTTAATGAGAGGAAAAAGAGTTATATTCATTAACATCCATTTCTTATGAAGGTGAATCTTGGACCGGGACATTAAAACAAAAGCACTGAGAAGACACTTTATGATGACCATTGTATGAAAGGTGGTTGAAAGACCTCGTTTTTTCTGGTTCAATTCCCTGAAGGTGATAGTAATCCAAATTGACAAGGACCAGAAGATCTTCTGCACCCATCTGGACAGGGAAAATCAGATTTTAACCCTTTGTTCTAGGGTTAGTAGTTTCCTAGTCTCCCAGATCAGACATCCTGACACAGGCTGACGTGGAAGCCCAGAGGTGCCTGGAAAGGCTGCGCCACCCAGGCACATGCTCCACACTTCCCCACACTTCCTCACGTCCTTTCATGAACCTCTCCCCCACCTCCAGATGAGCCCTTTCCCCAGGCATCTACTTTATACATCAATTCAACTAACATTTATTATTTACCATACACTGAGGCTGCTTTTGATGTTCGAGACGCAGTGATGATAAAATGATACCATGTCTTCCTGCAGCTAATTCATATATGTTGAAGAAGACAGATCACATACACATTATAAATACATAAGTTAGGTCATTGTTGGATAGATTCACACTTTGACGAAATTATGCAGGACAATGGGACTAAGTGGGAAAGAAAAAGTCACCTGTTTGCTGGGAGCTGGCCTGGTACTCATGGCAAGCCCATGGTGTTCTCTGGTCAAACATAATCTTATGGCACATCAACATGAGAGAAGGTCACTCTGTGGCTGTGATGGAGGCAAAAAAACAAACAAAAAACAAACAAAAAAACCAAACTAGTTTGCAACTGTCTGAACACAGCCAAAACCAAGCCACAGTGCAAACCACTAAAATCACCAACAGCCCCCCTCCCAGTTGACAAGAGCGAATGCTGCTTCTTCACCAACTGCAGCGTCAGCCCTGTTCTGCTCCTCCTACCTCCAAGATAAAGTTCATTAAGATGACCAGGCATAGAATTACTCCCATTTCCTGACAGCCCCCAATCTAGAGCAAACCCCACTTCCTTGAACACAAGCCTAAACCCTTGATAAGCCCCATGGTAAGACTTTCTTACTGAGCTGTCCCATGTTTTGCCAAGGTGTGCAGTCTTGCTTCCTATCAGGAGCATTGATCAATAAGCCCCACTTTGTTGGACTGCCGTGTGTTCCTGGTGATCCTTGATTAACGGGTGTCAACAATAAGGAGGGAGAAATTCTTTAATTAGGGTGGTTGAGTAAGTCTTTGAAGAAGGGGTATCGGTATGCTGAGAACTGATAGGTAAGGGGATGGTATTTGAAGATGGGGGAAAAACATTCTCATCAGAGGGAAAAGCAAATAGCTTATATATATATATGTATATATATGCATGCGTATATTATATATATGTATATATATGTGTGTGTGTTTTACACATACACACACACACACACATATGTATACACATATATTTTGGCTGCAGCGCGTGGCTTGCGGAACCTCAGTTCCCCGACCAGGGGTTGAACCTGGGCCAGGAGCAGTGAAAGCCTGGAATCCTAACCATTAGGCAATCAGGGAACTCCCACAAATAGCTTATATTTTTATCCAACATTTTAAAATTTCATATAATCATCTCCTTTGGACACTGATTTTGGGGTAAGGGAGGAACTGATCCTATTCTCTATTTCTACCTTTAATCCAAGGAAAGCTTTTACAGAAAAGGAAAACTGAAGTACCACGTAAGAGGTAAGGAGGTGAACAGTGGAGGAGCCTTGGGCTGAGACAGGGTCACTGTGCTTGATGCTGAGGAAGGCTGAGCCCTGGGTTCACCCCTCTCCCATTCCAATTCTCTCCTCTGTTGGCTGTAACTCAGCCCTTCCTAAGGTTTTCACAACTAACTAACAATAGAACTGGTAACTATCCTTTCTAGAACTTTATTCATTAAGAAGAGGTTTCTTGAAAATTTAAAAAAAAATTTCAAAAAGCCAGAGTTAATATTTTTGGCAAGTCGGAACCCAGGTCCTTCTTAATATTGGACCAGAAATAGATGTAACAGTGACCTTGAACTTCTACCACCAGGGGAACATGAGGTATAAGGATGCTAAATGGGGGTAGTGCTTACCAAAAAGTGTTCTAGTAATTCTACTGCCCTAACATTTTAGGGAGTGGAGGGAGGGGGTGGATTCCTTAGTTAAATTCTTTCTGAAAAGCTTCATACTAGTGTCCTCTCTTGGAGGTTTACACTGTATATTAGAATATCAAGGGTTCTAAAAGTTTTAACATTAAATTATCAGATGAAGTGTGTTCAGCACAGAGATGACAAACGATTGACCACAGAACACCTCACTTTACCACTTTCTACTCTGAGGTATGAATTTCTGTGGAATACACATTTGGACACAGGTACTGGGAAATCAGCCACTGCCCTTGAGACCACTGAAGTGGCTGCACACCTTGTTAGGAGATAGGGGTGCTGACTGGATCAGTGCTGTACCAGGATCCTTACTGCACGGTTCCACGATAGATAAGCTCTAGTATTAGGCATTAGACGTTACCATTCCATTCCCTTCAAATCTCCTGAAGTCAGGAAATGCCTGGCATCATTATTTTTTCTTGCTACTGTTTGTACAATTGCCAGCTAATCTTCCCAGTGCAGTATTATTTATTTATGGTGACATTAAAATATTCAAGGATTTCCTCCTGTCCCCAGTTGCTTACTAATCTTGACTGTTTTCTTAACTATTTTTTTTTTGAGAGCTTCTCCTTAAAACTTCTATTTTAATATCCAGCATGTTAATCTTCCTTTATACCTCCATCACATTTCTTGGCCATAATTGGTCAAACTGTTGGCCAGAACACAAATAAATGGCACAAAGAGAATCTATAGCCTCAGCATTCACTGGCCTGTGTCCACCATATTGGCTTTCATTAGTTGGGAGCATACGACAAACGCAGAGAACTGGGGAAAGACTCGTCATTAATAGTGTGCCAAGGTGTTCATGTTTTGTTTCTTAAATATTTTAAGGATATATTTCCCTAAGAAAAATATTTTAAAAACAAATAAAAGAATTCACCTGTGTTACAGCGTATCCTAAAGCAGCTTGTGCTGGTCTGGGTTTCGGATAGACAGATGCCAACATGAGGTTAAATGTGTAAGAAACTTATTGGGGGAAATATCTGTGAGAAAAATAGGAAGGAGCCTCAAGAGGCTCTGAGAACCATCAAACTGATGCAAATCTGACCCTGAGTGGAGGGAGAGAGGGAAAAAAGGGACAGAGGAAGGCTGTGTGGCAGTAAACCTAAGGAAAGTTCAGCAAGACTTTGAGAGCCCAGGAGCCCAAGTACCCCATTAGTGGAGTGTCTTTTCTCCCAGGAATGGGTCTGAGTAACTCTGCCATGTGCCTGGCTGAGAGCAGCCCATGGGAAGTATGGTCTCAGTACAAACAGAGTAATAGATCTCAGAGCACAGTAGCTGGGGCCCTCAGTCAATTATTCTCCCTGCTCTCCAAGATCTGAGGAGTGCTTTCCTGTGGTCATCACACAAGATTCTCAAAATTTAATGTGCATACAAATCACCCAGGAATCTTACTAAAATGCAGATTCAATGGGTCTGGGATGGGGCCTGAGTTTCCACACTTCTAATAAGCTCTCAGATAACATGATGCTTTTGGTCCACAGACCTCACCTTAAATAGCAAGGTCCTAGAGAATACTTGGAAGAGCCCCATCCAAACCATCAATGTAGGCTGAAGTAGGTTTTGTGGAGAACTGTTCACAGGCTTAATCCCTCATCCCTGATGTGACAGTCCTCTCCGTTGCAGTCAGAAAATGTATATACCTCCAGGTAAGGTTTCTTCCATCAAGTAACTCATTCCCCTTCCTTTGATGTCACAACTGTCAACCCCTCTTGTCACACTGCTTGCATAACCTGTTAATGATCATCTCCATGTCATCTCTCTATCTTTGCATTCATTTTGGTACCAAGAGAGAACTTTGGTCCTTTGTGATCTAAATAACATTCCTTCTCCCTCCAAGTGTTTGGTTTGGACAGTTTGTTTCTTAACCTTAAGCAAAAAGTTTTAGGCACCTCCATTCAACCATACTGGGTTCTAAAGTCCATCCTACATAGATATTCTGGTGCAACCAGTCATCATATTTCTCTTCTACATAAGTGTTCTGAGGGATCTGGCCACATGCATCTCCTCCACATCTGCAGTTATCACCCTAATACCATGTAGCTGTCCATCTATTGTTAAACAGATCTGTTCTCTTCTTTCACTCTAGTTACTGGCCTCCTTGTATATCTTAACCCCCAAAAGAGTGTCTATGGTGTAAAATAGCAGTTTTCACACTTTTTTTCTAAAGCCATGGAATTTTTTCATCAAAGAAACCTTAAATAAAATAGATTAGGCTGGCCTGGCTAAAACAGTGGGAGAAAAAATTAGAGAGGTAGCCAGGAACACACCTTGTGTGTTAGCGTGTTTAAGCATTACCAGGAAAGCTATGGGGAGCAAATAAAGGATTTCAAGGGAGAAAAGACACATCAGACTTGTGCAGTTTGAATGATTCCTCTGGCAGATGTGAGGAGGGTAACTTAAAGAGGCTCCAGACAGAATGAGAAAGACTAGGAAGGAGAATATGAGGACTGTAAGGGATATTAAGGAATCAGAATGATCAGAACTTGCTGTCTGTGTATGAAGGCAGTGAAAGAGAGCTGTATAGTATGTCTCCCAGGTTTCAAGCCTGGACAATTATTGATGTAGGGTTCGGGGATTGCCAATTATGGAAATGGGGAAGACAGGAGGAAGAACAGGTTTATAGAGAAAGATACTGAGTTCACTTTTGAACATACTGAGTTTCAGGATGATACCTGGTAACCAACCATTTGGGTAAATGGATATGGAAGTCAGCAGAATCTGGTTTAGAGATCCCTCTCATATCCAAGTCTATGTTACTATTTGCAGACTATTCTCAGCCTCTGCTTAACTGCTTCAAGTTCACATTAAGTAAAGTCTTTTTCAAATAAATTGTCTATAAAGTCTTGCTTTCTTCCAATATGTTCTGCAAAATGTAGGTTGTCTGCCACACTTGTTACTTCAGTAATTTTGTCTCTCCTTCTCTTCTCAAAGTGCTCTTTGCATAATCTGAGTTCTGGGCCTTATTCAGGGTTCTCTGGACTCAGCGAAACAGGGAAAGTTTTGTTTTGTGTCCTTTGGCAGAAAGAGTAATTTCTGTCTAGAATCTGAGCTCAAAAGAAGATTTAAAGGCTCTAGCTATGAAGAAACAGGAATTAATAGAAAATCATGGGTACAATCTGCAGAAGGTAAAACAGACTAGGTTGATTTACGTGGTAAGAAAAGAGGTGCTATAATAAATTAAAATGCTTTATTTATAAGGTTAAATTGTGCTGTGCATTGTTTTCTGTTGCATTTTAATATGGTAGTTTTCAAACTTGGGTTGAAAGTCTTTCAGGGGCCACTGGGAGAGAGGGTTGCTAAGTACTGATAGTTGGGACTTCAGGCCCATCACCACTATTTCAGCCAGAACAACCTAATCTGTTTTACATAAGCTTTCATTGAAGAAAGGATTCTATGGCTTTTTTTTTTTAAGGGTGAAAATCACTATTTTTTTTGTGACAGAAGCTATAAGACATAAGAAGAGGTCAGTAGAGTTCAGAGAGAAGGAAGAAAAAAAGCTGTTTAACAACAGATGGACGGGGAGGGTTGGGGGAGAATGAATTGGGAGATTGGGATTGCCATATATGCATTACTAATAAGAAAAAATATACCAAATTGTACACTCTAAATATATGCAGTTTATTCTATGTTAACTGTATCTCAATAAAAGTTCTGAAAAAAAAAAATTCAACTTGAGGATGGATGATGCCTTAGAGGACTGGGACTGGGAGGGTGGGGGGGGAGTCGAGGGAGGAAGGGAATACGGGGATATGTGCATAAATACAGATGAATGAACTCGGTGTACCTCAAAAATAAATAAATAAATAAATAAAATGAGAAAAAAAAATAGATGGACTTCTAGGTAGTATTAGGATAACTGCAGAAAGTTTCAGGCAACCTGCAGACACACAGTGGCCAAACCTATCGGCACTTTCAGGCCAATTCCTCACCAAGAAGAGAAATACCGTGATGGACTGGCTGTACATGGACTTTGGGGTCCTACTTGGTTGGAAGGCGGGGCTTAAAACTGCTTCTATTCAAGATGAAGAAAAATACACTGTCCAAACCAAATAATTGGAGAGAGGGGATGTTATTGACATGACAGAGGGCTAAAGTCCTCCAAGCCCTCTCTTGGAACCAAAATGAGTGCACATATGCAGATTTATGGAGACAATCACAAAGGGATTATGCAAGCCATGTGACAAGAAGAGGTCGACAGAAGTGATATCAGAGGCAATGAAGTGCATGATGTTACTTAAATGGGCCACAAGTTTTCTGCCAATATTTTTTTCTCCATCTGGAAAAATTTCCTCTTTTTCAATTAGCTAACCTCTACCTCTTCTTCTATAACTCGGTTCAAACATTGTCTGGAACAAGAAGCCCAATAAAATTTGAACAGATGGCCTTCTCTGTGCTACTAATAGGTTATAATTCTAGTCCATTTAAATATTGATTTACTTTTGTTCCCCTACATCTTAGCTTTTTTTTTTTAATTTTTTATTTATTTATTTATTTTTATTTTTTATTTATTTTATTTATTATTTTTTGGGGGGTACACCAAGTTCAATCGTCTATTTTTATACACATATCCCCGTATTCCCTCCCTTCCTTGATCGCCCCCCGAGTCCCCCCCACCCTCCCCGCCCCAGTCCTCTAAGGCATCTTCCATACATCTTAGCTTCTTAAAGGTAATGCACGACACCTAAACCTCCATTTCCAAAGTTTAGCACAGTAAGAGCCTAATAAATGTCTGTTGAATTAATAAATCCACATGGGTTATACTAAGATTCCCTTCAAAGTAATTTGGGTGGAACTGTATGGAATTCTCCTGATTTGTAAAAGTGTTTTAAAGGGGAAATAAAACATGCCCATGTTTAAGGAAGACCAGAGAAAGGAAAGATGTAACATTTTGAGTTTGTGTGTGTGTGCGTGTGTGAAGAAAGTGAGGCAAGAGGTGATAAAATGCCTCTGGATTAAAATATTACGTGACGTGATTAAGGGATCTCAAATAAGGTGACAGATGTAAGTCACAACCAATGTACTGGAAAGTACGTGTTCGGGGCAGGGGAGAAATGGCACAAACTTATTCAAAATTTTTGGACAGTGAAATAATGACCTTCATGTTGACTGGCAAAACTAGCGTCTTGAACAAAAGTTGCTCCCAGACAAAATGTCCAAGGACACCAAAGAAAACTATCACAGCACAACAGCGAGTGGGTTTTTCCGCAGGCTTTCAAAATTGCCCTCTGCCCTCTTTTGCTTTCCTGTTTTTGGTAACTCAAACCCATCCTTGTTCAAATCAGACAAAGTATCTTAAAACACGTAAAACAAAAACAAAAACACCCTGCCTTGAAATGCAAAGATGAGTCTTGGGTTGTGGACTGCGGTGAGTCCCTTCCTGGGACGCTGCGGTGAACCTGACTCCCCAGCGTCTCCGCGGGGTTCCGATGGCGCCCACAGCGCCGTGGCTGAGCAGAAGCCCCCAGCCCCGGCGAGTTTCAGAAGCAGAGCCCAGAGGCCCTCCTGCCGCCGCTCCGGCGGGACAGCGTTCCCCAGGGCCCGCGGAAGAGGTGGGCAAAGGCGGGCGCAAGGCCAGAGTGGGGAGCCCCGACGCCAGTAGCCCCTAGCCCCACCTGGCCCGCAACCCGGAAGCAGATGCGAGCCGCGCGGCGTGGCCGGGTTGTGGTTCCGGGTCGGGCCGCGCTGCAGCCCGCGCTCCGCTCACAACCGCAGCGCCCCGCCCCCGCGCTCTGGACCTGGGCAGGCGGTGGCCGCCCGGCCGCTCCCGGGGCCACATGGCTGAGGGAGACGCAGGGAGCGACCAGAGGCAGGTGAGGCCCCGGCGAGGCGCCGACCTCCAGGCTCGGCTCGGCTTCGCCTCGCCGCCCCGGGCCTCCTCGGCCAAGGGGCCTCTGTCCCGGGCCGCCCCCTGTCTCGCCCGCGCCTCCCGGGCCTGCGACCGCGCCGTTAGCTCCGCCGCGTCCCGTTTTCCCGGCGCTTGATCTCAGCCCGTCGCTCTCGGGCCGGCCGCTCACGGGCGTCGGCGCGCTGGGCCTGCCTCGGACGGTGTCATCGTCAACCTTCAGCACGCGACTGAGCAGCTCCGGGGCTGAGGCAGAAACCTGGGTTCTGCTCCCCGCCCTGTCCTCGCCAGATCACCTTGGACAGGCCGCTTAAGAACCCGTTTCTGCTTTTGCAAAACGGGCGATGATAACACAGACCCTGGTGTCCCCTGAGGGCCCACTGAACCTTCTTCCTTCTCTTGGCGTTGAGCTTTCCCCAGCGGGTGGCTCACGTGGGCGCTCTTAAAGCTTTTCCTAATGGGCTATGAGGACAAAATGAGAGAATACAAAGTTGAATGTATACTTTGCTTCGCATTTTTATCTTTAGCTCCGGTTTTATTCTTTTTTAACCCGAAACCAAGAGAATAATTTCTGAAATGTTTCGAGAATTTGATTACTAAAAACCCCAACAACTACCCAGCTTCGTGCCCAAATTCAAAACAAAAAACAACGAAGGAGATAAGCAGTAGTAATATAGGGCTAATGTAATACGTAGCAGTGCTACGGGGGAGTGGGGTTGGAGATTACCTGTTAAAAGGATAAGGTGGAGCAGAGAAGATATGTTAAGCCTTTCACTTGTGAATCTCACTACAGGATATGGGAGTGCATATGTATTCTGGCTCAATAGTGTTCAAAAGCACAGTGATGTAGTAGCAAGGCTGATGCCAGTCGTTGCAGTAGGTCTGGTACCCAGAGAGTAGAACATGGTGACCGGCTGCTGAGAACGTTTCGTATCGTTCATTCAGGGATCCTCCATCCAGGGATCCTTCATCCAAGCTGGTGATGTTAAATGCAAATACCTTATAAAGCAGTAAGGAAAACCCAGGTTTTTAGAGTAGGTGCATTCTTTGACTTTTCCCCCCATCAACCTTTTTCAGAATGAAGAAATTGAAGCAATGGCAGCTATATATGGCGAGGAATGGTGTGTCATTGATGACTGTGCCAAAATATTTTGTATTAGAATTAGCGACGATATAGATGACCCCAAGTGGACACTTTGCTTGCAGGTACTTTTCCCCTTCTCTACAGCCATTTTCCAGTTACAGTGTTGACTCTGTATGATTGACTACTGTTGTATTGCTCTAATGATTATTCTTGTGTGACTTGTTCTGAATTGTCTTTTTTTGGTGTTGGCTTTTGTTAAGGATTGATGATCTAAAAATATGGGGAATTAAATCTCAGATCACTCTTGAGTAATGCTTTCATTGATAGTCTCAATCGTTCCTCTCCCAATTATTTTATTTGTGTTCTTAATGTACCACTGGCAGACTTGACTTTCGCTTCCTTTCATTATCCTGTCCTTTTAATAGAAGAGGGCCTAAACCTGGGAAGATGGCTAAGGTTTAAGAGGAAGAATAGGTTATTTAGATGGTTCATAGAATAGATAATCATTTCTTTATTAATTAGGAATCAGTTGTGGTTAGGATAAATAAATGGAAAGATCAGCTATGGCTTTCTGTTTTAATGCTTATTGTTTGATGACTGCCCCTACATCCAACATAAAAGATGACAAATTGAGTTTTTGTCAGTATTTGTTTTTATGGTAATACCGATTTGGAAAGAAACATGCATGGTTCTTAAGCAAAATATTTGGAACATGTAACGCCACTCTGTTCATTTGGGGTTGAAGTATAATGCCCCGTTTCAGTTTTTTCCTTTTGTCTTTGCCCTCCCCACAATTGTCTAATTTTCATTGCTTTTATACTTTCTCTGCAAATAATGATCTCCTTCTTAAAAAATTGGCATAATCTTAATATATTTAAGGTAGAAGCATAAATATGAGGAGGGAAGTCTCTCCTGAAATTTAACAAAACAATGTTTTTGTTTGTTTGTTTGGCAAGTTAAAAATCTGTCCAGTGACTGGCTTTATGAATGTTATTTTTGAGCCATGATGATGAAGTATAAGCAGATTTGTTTTTAACTGCTTTGTAGGTGATGCTACCGAATGAATACCCAGGTACAGCTCCACCTATTTATCAACTGAAGTAAGCTATATTTCTACATTTATATCTTTATAAGAAGATTATACTTTTCAAAGATTGTTTCTCAGTACTGTACATTGTGTTTATATAGACTACCTTATCAAAATGTATATAGAAATTAAAAACACCTTTTGGACTTGATATAGAGCAATTCAACTTAAAAATTAAATTATGTTAAAACACAGTGAAGTTTGCCACTTAATATAAAAGAGAATCAGAGGATTCATAGGGGGTAAAATAGCTATAGAATTGTTTTTAGAGACAGGGAAGGAAATCTTCCTCTTTAGACAACCTAGTAATCTAGAAACCTTGGCCTATAGAGTTGCTCCTAACCTGGTTCTGCTGACCTCTGCGTAAGATGGCCTGCCTTCCAGGAATCGCTCATGGTGCTTGTGGTGCTTGTCCTGCCCTTGTTGTTGACGAACCATCTTCTCAGCAGCCCAAGAGTAATCTGGTTTTTTTTTTAAGCTCTTTATTGGAATATAATTGCTTTACACTCTTGTACCAGTTTTTGAGGTACACCAAAGTGAATCAGCTGTATTTATACATATATCCCCATATCCCTTCCCTCCCGCGACTCCCTCCCAAACTCCCTGTCCTGGCCCTCTAAGGCATTACCCATCATTGAGTTGATCTCCCTTGGTTATACAGCAACTTCCCACTAGCTAGCTATTTTACAGTTGGTAGTTTAAATATGTCTATGCTACTCTTTTACTTCGTGCTCGCCTCAAGCCCGTATCCTCCAGTCCATTCTCTGCATCTGCATCCTTATTCTTGCCCTTTCACTGGGTTCATCAGTACCATTTTTTTAGATTCTGTATATATGAGTTACAGTATTTGTTTTTCTCTTTCTGGCTTACTTCGCTCTGTATGACACTCTCTAGATCTATCCTCCTCAACATATAGCTCCATTTCATTCCTTTTTATGGCTGAGTAATATTCCATTGTATATATATGCCACATCTTCTTTATCCATTCATCTGTTGATAGGCATTTAGGTTGCTTCCATGTCCTGGCTATTGTAAATAGTACTGCAGGGAACACTGTGGTGCATGTTTCTTTTGGGATTATGGTTTTCTCTGGGTATATGCCCAGGAGTGGGATTGCTGGGTCATATGGTAGTTCTATTTTTAGTTTTGTAAGGAACCTCCAATCTGTTTTCCATAGTGGCTGTACCAACTTACATTCCCACCAACAGTGCAGGAGAGTTCCCATTTCTCCACACCCACTCCAGCATTTATTGTTTCTAGATTTTTTGATGATGGCCATTCTGACTGGTGTAAGGTGATACCTCATTGTGGCTTTGACTTGCATTTCTCTAACGATTAGTGATGTTGAGCATCTTTTCATGTGTTTGTTGGCCATCTGCATGTCTTCTTTGGAGAAATGTCTATTTAGGTCTTCCACCCATTTGTGGATTGGGTTATTTGCTCTTTGGGTATTAAGCTTCATGAGCTGCTTATATATTTTGGAGATTAATCCTTTGTCTGTTGCTTTATTGGCAAGTATTTTCTCCCATTCTGAGTGTTGTATTTTTGTCTTGTTTATGGTTTCTTTTGTTGTGCAAAAGCGTTTAAGTTTCATTAGGTCCCATTTGTTTATTCTTGATTTTAATTCCATTATTCTAGGAGGTGGGTCAAAAAGGATCTTGCTTTGTCATAGAGTGTTCTGCCTATGTCTTCCTCTAGGACTTTTATAGTGTCTGGCCTTACGTTTAGGTCTTGAATCCATTTTGAGTTTATTTTTGTGTGTATGATGTTAGGAAGTGTTCTAATTTCATGCTTTTACATGTTGCTGTCCAATGTTCCCAGCACCACGTATTGAAGAGGCTGTCTTTTTTCCATTGTATATTCTTGCCTCCTTTGTCAAAGATAAGGTGCCCATATGTGCTTGGGTTTACCTCTGGGTTCTCTATTGTGTTCCATTGATCTATATTTCTGTTTTTGTGCCAGTACCATACGTCTTGATCACTGTGGCCTTGTAGTATAGTTTGAAGTCAGGAAGTTGATTCCACCCACTCCGTCTTTCCTTCTTAAGATTGCTTTGGCTATTCAGGGTCTTTTGCGTTTCCATACAAATCATAAGATTTCTTGTTCTAGTTCTGTGAAAAATGCTGTTGGTAATTTGATAGGGATTGTGTTGAATCTGTAAATTGCTTTGGGTCGGATAGTCATTTTCACAGTGTTGAATCTTCCAATCCAAGAACATGGTATGTCTCTCCATCTGTTTGTATTGTCTTTGATTTCTGTCATCAGTGTCTTATAGTTTTCTGCATACAGGTCTTTTGCCTCCTTAGGCAGGTTTATTCCTAGGTATTTTATTCTTTTGGTTGCAGTGGTAAATAGGAGAGTTTCCTTAATTTCTCTTTCTGCTCTTCCATTGTTAGTGTATAGGAATGCAAGAGATTTCTGTGCATTAATTTTGTATCCTGCTACTGTACTAAATTCATTGATCAGTGCTAGCAGTTTTCTGGTAGAATCTTTAGGATTTTCTGTGTATAATGTCATGTCATCTGCAAAGAGTGACAATTTTACTTCTTCTTTTCCAATTTGGATTTCTTTTATTTTGTTTTCTTCTCTGATTGCTGTGGCTAAAACTTCCAAAACTATGTTGAATGATAATGGTGAGAGTGGGCACCCTTGTCTTGTTCCTGTTCTTAGAGGGAATTCTTTCAGTTTTTCACCATTTAGAATGATGTTGGCTTTTGGTTTCTCATATATGGCTTTTATTATGTTGAGGTCATTTCGTTCTGTGCCCATTTTCTGAAGAGTTTTTATCATAAATGGATGTTGAATTCTGTCAAAAGCTTTTTCTGCGTCTGTTGAGATGATCATATGGTTTTTTTTCTTCAATTTGTTGATATAATGTATCACATTGATTGATTTGTGTATAATGAAGAATCCTTGCATTCCAGGGATAAACCCCACTTGATCATGGTGTATGATGTTTTTAATGTGCTGGGAGGATTTTTGCATATATATTCATCAGTGATATTGGCCTGTAATTATCTTTTTTTGTGACATCTTTGCCTGGTTTTGGTATTAGGGTGATGGTGACCTCATAGAATCAGTTTGGGAGTGTTCCTCCTGCTATATTTTGGAAGAGTTTGAGAAGGATAGGTGTTAGCTCTTCTCCAGATGTTTGCTAGAATTCACCTGTGAAGCCATCTGGCCCTGGGCTTTTATTTGTTGAGAGAGTTTTAATCACAGTCTCAATTTCCATACTTGATTGGTCTGTTCATGTTTTATATTTCTTCCTGGTTCAGTCTTGGAAGATTGTACTTTTCTAACAATTTATCCATTTCTTCCAGGTTATCCAATTTATTGGCATATAGTTGCTTATAGTAGTCTCTCATGATCTTTTGTATTTCTGCAGTGTCAGTTGTTACTTCTCCTTTTTCATTTCTAATTCTGTTGATTTGCATCTTCTCCCATTTTTTCCTGATGAATCTGGCTAATGGTTTATCAATTTTGTTTATCTTCTCAAAGAACCAGCTTTTAGTTTCATTGATCTTTGCTATTGTTTCCTTCATTTCTTTTTCATTTATTTCTGATCTGATCTTTATGATTGCTTTCCTTCTGACTTTGGGGCTTTTTTGTTCTTCTTTCTCTAATTGTTTTAGGTGTAAGGTTAGGTTGTTTATTGGATACTTTTGTTGTTTCTTGAGGTAGGACTGTATTGCTATAAACTTCCCTCTTAGAACTGCTTTTGCTGCATCCCATAGGTTTTGGGTTGTTGTGTTTTCATTGTCATTTGTTTCTAGATATTTTTTGATTTCCTCTTTGATTTCTTCAGTGATTTCTTGATTGTTTAATAGCATATTGTTTAGCCTCCATGTGTTTGTATTTTTTACAGTTTTTTTCCTGTAATTGATATCTAGTCTTATGGCGTTGTGGTCAGAGAAGATGCTTGATATGATTTCAGTTTTCTTGAATTTACCGAGGCTTGATTTGTGACCCAATATGTGATCTATCCTGGAGAATGTTCTGTGTGCACTTGAGAAGAAAGTGTATTCTGTCATTTTTGGATGGGATGTCCTATAAATATCAGTTAAGTCGAGATGGTCTAACGTGTCGTTTAAAGCTTGTGTGTTCTTATTTATTTTCTGTTTGGATGATCTGTCCATTGACGTAAGTGGGGTGTTAAAGTCTCCTATTATTATTGTGTTACTGTCGATGTCCCCTTTTATGGCTGTTAGCATTTGCCTTATGTATTGAGGTGCCAAGCATAATCTTAATGAGTCATGACCTCTTGATTGCATGTAGCCTTTGATACACCTTGCCCGCTTGACCTACTAAGCTGTATAGACCTTAGCAGACAGAATTGCATTAAATCTCAATTACTAATGTTTTTACCTACCTATGGGATTTTCTTTTGTATGAGTATTTTAAAACCATAGCAGTAAAATCTGGTATTAATCATGGTTCTATAATTTTTCATTTTTATTGAAAATGAAAGATATGATTATAGAATGCTTGTGTACATATATATGCCCTTTTCAGAAAAAGTTGATCTGTTTTTTTAACAGTCATATGGCAACTGACTTATTTGTTAAAGTTGTTTTTGAGACACTAGTTAGAAAAAATTGGGAACTCCTGCTAGTGTGGCAAGTACTGTGAATCTGGAAATTTAGACTCTGGAACTTATTCTGCCATTTAGGTAAACTTGGGCAAATTTATGATATCCTATGAACTTCCCTGTTTTTAAGCCATATTTTAATTGAATAATAATGGTGTTGACTTCATGTTTTTGGGGGAGGACTAAATCAGTTAATGCCAATGAAAGCATTTTGGAACTTCATAGATTTATACAATATAAGATAACAGTTCTATGAAAACAAAAAATTTTAAAGTTAAATAAAACCTGTTTGTGTTTAATCAGTATTTTTTCTTTGAGGTCTAAACACAGTCTTCAAATAATCATCTTTGTTTTATTTAATCTTAGTGCTCCTTGGCTTAAAGGGCAAGAACGTGCAGATTTATCGAATAGCCTTGAGGAAATATACATGTAAGTGATACATGATTAAAAACAAAATTCTATTAGTGACTCTATTATGGGCTTTTGTTGGAACCATGGTATGTTAGGGCCTTTTGTAAACTTTTTGTTAAGCTGCTTTTCCATTAACAAAAAGAGTACCCTTGAGGAATCCTTGAAAGATTGTTATATAATTTTATATATGCATTCAATATGAATTCTACTTACAAATAAAAATACAGTGCTATTTAGAACTAATAGCTGTAAAAACACTTAGCCAGCTTGTGAGAGTAAATTCAGAGATACTGCTCTTATTTTGCTATTTTCATAGGCTATGTTGAATGAAGCTGGTAACAGCAGAATCCTAAGCATAATTATTCATTAAACTACCATATACTTTTAATGGTAACGTTCTTATATTAGGCCATAAGACTGAGAGTCTGTTGATATACTGTATTTTTCACTTAATTCATTCAACAAATACTGTATGGCAGACTTTGTACTAGATCCTAGATATAGATAATTAGCAAAACCAGAAATGGTCCCTGTTTTCATGGCATTTAGAATCTGCAGGTAGGGGAGATATTACTCATAACATCATAAAAATGAATATCAAGGTCTATAAAGGAAAGATATTAATGTGCAGTACTAATTGAGTTTGAAAGAAGACCTAATTTAGTCTAGGAGGTCAGGGATGGCTTGTTTGAGTTGAGTTACTTAAGTGAAGATAACTCCAGTGAAAGGCCACAGCATGCGCAAAGGCTCTATGTCAAGGAGTTTGGCACATGTCAAGACACAACGTAATAGTGGTATTAAATGGGAAGAGAGAAGGGGAGAGAAGGGAGCATGGTGGGAGAATGACCTGGTGAGGTAGGCAGGGGAAGTTATGGAGAGTCCTGTAAGCCATATGAGGATTTTGTCATTATCCTGAGACCTATGGGACGCAGAGAAGAGTTTTAAGTGCTGTGATGCCACGATAAGATTTTCATTTTGAAAACACCATTCTGTTTCTGGGTGAGAACGGATTGGAAAGGAGCAAAATAGATGAGGGATATCAGGCTAGTGCAGCAGTCCAGAGAAGATATTTCTGTGATTTCGAGTTAATTTTAATGAGATATATTAATTTTATGCAACAAATAATGTTCTGGAATATCACATAAATAATGTTTTGGAATATCAGTTTTACTGCAATCCAGGAACTTGTAAGGATTGTCTTATATGTTGTAGGTGGCTACCCCATTTGGCACAGTGAGAGAACCCCCTTTGTATCCATGGGATCTAGATCAGGTTTCTTTTACTCACAGAATATTTAATTTAAAACTGCTAAGTCTTCATGGAATTGATTCTGTTTGTTCCTTCCTAGCAAAGTCCCTAGGTTTACACTTGACCCTGGAAGTAACCAAGAACTGAACATATCAGTGGGAAAGGCCCCCATTTAGTGATTCCATCATCCTTAGCATATAAATATTACAGTTTCTCAATGAAATGTTTTCTGATACCTATCTCTGACCTTACTTGCCACTCCAACTTTTCTGCCCCCAACAAACTTCTTTTTTGTAATATTTTATTTATGCCTTTTTACCAATTTATCTCCTCCCTAAAGTAGAATAAGTTAAATATACTGCAAATTTGCTTACCAATGATGTAGTAATTGTACATCTTATGGTCATTTTTCAGTTCTTTTCTCACTTGACCACTGTAACTTTTGGTGGTGGTGAGCACTTCCTCTTTTTGAACAACCTTCCCACACCTGGTTTCCATCCTGTTCATCATATTCATCAGTTAGACTTTTCTGCTGTCTGTGCACAATGTCATGCAGTCGGAAGTGGCTTCCTGTATGCCTTTTTTCTACCCAAAAAGTGCCCCCTTTTATTAAGAGACATAACTTGCTGTTCTCCCTAACTAGTTCACTTGAGCTATTAGAGAATTAGGAAGGATCAGAAATAACAAAGGAGTTTGTTCTAAAGATACGATATGGTTCTTACTGTCTTGTTTATTAAAAGCACTTGAAAATAATCCCAGTCCAATAGTATTATTTTCACACGTGTGGTCTAAATAGAGATATACATTCTCTTTTTAAAAGTTTTGTGTAACAACTTTTAATCATATTTTTCTGTAAAATCCCAGCAGAGGGCAACAAGTGAAAAACACTATTGGTCATTGAAAATTAAACATTTTCAATGTATGGATATAGTTCTTAATGTTTTAGATTCATTATGTTCTAAATATTATAACATTATCAAGATTTTCACATTTATTTAGCATCATTTTGAATGCTAAATTTTATTTTTGCCTAGATTAGAAGATGAACTATATTTTTTCTTATGTAAGGAGGGAAGAAGGCTGAAAACTAACAATCTTTCCAATAACATTTTATGAGTATCTCTTATATGTTAGCACTCTGTTAGGAGTTTGGAATTTAAAAATTAAGATAGATGTGTACCAACACAATATAGTGACATAATTACTGAGAAGTTTGGACCAAGTGCTATTGCTTTTAGAGGTCTCTGGGCATGGGGTGAGGTTGTAAAGGAGGGTTCCATCGTAAAGGTGACCTTTGGGAGTGGTGTTTGGCAGGTAATCAGAGAGGGAGAGATTTTCTGATAGAAGGAACCGCGTGAGCAAAATCATATAGGTGTGAAGCAACCTGGTATCTTCAGAGTTCAGCAAGTAGTTCAACATGCCAGGAATAGGAATTGAGGTAGGTGTAAGAAGAAAGAACCTGTAAGCTGGGGTAAGGAGTCTGGGCATTATCTTGTAGGCTCTAGGAGTTTTAGGCAGGGGAGTGATGTAATCAGATTTGTGTGGCAGTGTGGAGGGTGGGCTGGGAAGAGTTTGAAGGAAGGGACACCATAGGAACGGCAGTCAGTAACTAGGAGGGAGGTAGTGGAGACCTTTATTAAGGCAACAAGAATGCAGGGGAGAAGAAATGTCAGCTAAAGAAGTACTTAAGAACATAAAGTAGGATTTGGTGATTGGGTAGATATAGACTAATTTGCTTATCATACCTTATTTTTGTTTAAACATTTTGCATATGGACATTTTGAATATATGAAAATAATTTAAATAAAACAAACTGTAAATAACAGATTTAAAAATACTTTGAACATTATACTAATTGGTGTTATGAGAAAATGAAAAGGATTAAATTTTTTTTAATTTGAATTTATGATAGTCCATTTCAACAATATTTAATTTTAAATCCAAGAAAATAATTAATTTCCCACAGCTCTTCACATTTTGATGTATCATGAAGTCTTAGATTTGGAACTTGGAGAGTGAGGCTTGTGAAAGCAGAAAGTGCACCGGACCAAGTTAAACAGGCAAGGAAGACTTTCTTCAAAACTATAGCAACGGGGAGAGAGGCAGAGCTCAGTCTCAACTCAACTTCCTGAAACAAAAGGCAGTACAGTTTTTAAGGGCTGGGATGAGCTGTAGAAAAGTCCCAGGGGATGCTAGGGGGAGGTTGATCAATGAGAGTGTCCCTCACATTAAGTTTCTTCCTGAGTTGGCAAGTGTGTTTCTCTGTGCTGAGGCCATCTGTGTTTGCAAATTGTGGCTCATCAGGAGTTAGGCCCCTGTCCACCAACAGAGACTGGGAGATGAGGTGCTGTCTTCCTTGATGACTACATTTCAAAAGAACAGCTACCATGTCCTTGAGAAAGACACTGCTAGGTTCTAAACTGACAAAACTTCTAAAGCGATGTCCATAATTCCAGAGGAGCAAAGGAAGAATTTACAATGACAAGTTTTCTACAGAAAATGCTCTAAGAAAAGAGAGGCCAGGGCCTAGAGTCAGGAAGCTCTGCCTGTCTGAAGTTTAGTTAAGCTGATGTTAAGGCTATCTTGATCAGGCTTCTGGAGTCAGTTTTTGAAATAGTGTGACCTAAGTAACTTGACTTTGTTTTGATCATTCCGAATTGGATAATAGTTATTTAAGTGTATTTAATCGCAGTATATCTCAACTAAAGAATCAGTTTTTAATGCAAATTGACCTTTTATTCAATTTGAAACAAACTTTGTTCTAGGCTTTTTATATTCAGCTACTTTACCATAACTTAATTTCATAAATAAAAGCTTGGGATCCCACCCTATAATGAGTAGTTCTCAGATTTTGCACCAATTCTTAGGATTCAGCAGACTTCCTCCAGGACCATTGTGGGAGGGGAAGAAGGGCACAGGAGGGAGGACTCCAGCTTTTGTCTCTTTCTGTGAGAGATTTCATTACAACAAAGGCAAAAGTTTGAAAACCCCCAAATCCTAGTCTGTAGTTAAAAGATATTAACAATCAACTATACTTGAAGCAAACAAACAAAAAAAGATATGGACAAACTATTGTCATGAGAGAAAACACAAATATAGCGGTAATAACAACAACAAAAACACCCAAACCACCATCAGTGATAAAGTTGGGGGTTCATGGGAGCAAATAATTTTCACTTTCTTCAGGAAACCTTTCACATCCACTACAACTTCCTTAAAATGAATTTCAGTAAGTCTAGTTAAGTACTAGGGAAGAAGGAAGCATTCAGTAAATGATAATGGGGAGAGTGCTGTTTTATATTGTTCTGCAGGAAGCCATGGGCCAGAGGAGAGGAAATTTGTAGTTAAGGTTTAATTTCTTCTTTATTATTAGGAAAAATTACTTATTGTGGAAATTCTTCCAAAGCGTTTTGCACCCTGCCCCCCAACAGTCCCTTAATAGCAATAACAACAACAAATCTGAATGTGAATATATATTCGCAGATGGATGATCTGTCTCAAAGGCTGGTTGTAAGGGTTAACTGAGGTAACAAAGCATTTTCTACATCTTATATAGTAGGTGTTCAATAAACACTAGATATTAGTGCTGCTACTTTTGGTGATGATGTGATGAATTCAATAGAATGAGATTAGGAGATGGAGAGAATTATATATAAAACCATACATTTGTAAGGATAGTAATAGCAAACACTGAGACAGGGGACCCAGTTTTCTCTTTCACTACCATACCCCCAGGGCTGCACATGGTGCTTGGTGTATAGGCGAAGCCCTTAAAGATCTGTTGAGTGAATTAAGATAGGTCCACTTGAAAAGAGAATACTTTTGTAAATCAAGGCAGGATGCTGTAAAACTGTTTTGTAGGTGAGGAAACTGAGACTCAGAGTTCAAGTGTCTTGATAGAAGAGCAAAATGCAGTGGGTAACCTGAGCTTTGGAGTAAGTCTGCATTCACATTCTGGCTCTGGACTTCTTACTGTTTATAAGACTGTCTTAGACAAGTTGATTGATCTCTCTAGGTCTGCTTTCTCATCTGTACAATGGGAAGATAAAACCTACTCTATCAGACAACTATGAGCACTAAATGTGTTGATATATATAAGGTACTTTGGGCTTAGTATATACTCGATACATTTTACCTTTCTCTCTCTCTAAATCTTTTATTGAGAGGAGAAGATGGGAGTAGGAATTGTTTAAAAGAAACTCAGCCAACATTCTTAATTTTTTAAACGCTTTCCCATTGACTTTCGCTCTCTTTAGGTAAGGCAGGTTGCCAGAGAACACAGAGGATTGTTTCAGTGCTCAGGAGTTATGGGTAAGATGGGAGGGTTTGAGGGTGCAGAATTATTTGAAAACAGTGCTGTTTTCTTCTGGATACTTGTTTTTGAAAGTTTCCTTTGGGTGTTGATGAGTGGTGATAAAGAGAGATAATGGTTTCAAGAGCAACTGGTAGAGGAAGGAGGTTATGTTATGAAGTAGTATGGTGATTTCTTTAAACACACGTATTAAAACTTATGTAAAATTAGTGTCATCCTCTAAAAAGTAGACACTCGGGCCTTTATTTTATTGCTGTTACCATCATTTAACATAACTCTATGAATGTGAACTATGACATGGTCTTTTTCTCATTGAGCCTTTGAGATGGATTTAATTATCTGAGGCAGCCAGATAGCTATTTAGAACCAAAATGAATCAATTTGGGCAATAGAATATTTTGTCCCAAACAAAATAAGAATATAAAGTTTTGTATTGTCTTTTAAGTCTTGTAAATTGGCTTTCTGAGGGAGTTTCTCAAGTGCTTTGTATTCTTATTTGTTGAAATAAGTGTACAAAATAAGTGGTTTGAAATTGTTCAAAAAGTTTAGAAAAGCAAGCAGTGACTGGGCATCAATACTACAATTATATACACTGACAGAAACTAAATCATATTTATATCTACTTAATTCATCCAGTTCAAGTTTAGAAATTTTTTTCCCCCTCTTTGATTGCAACTCTTCTACTTATTTTAAGTAAGCAATGTTAATTTGGGAACCAGTTGGAATTTTTAATGTTGATGTATTAAATACTCATCCACAAATGTTAGTAAATCTCATGTTTTTATAAATTCCTTTTTGAAAGGCATGACTCAGTGCTTTCACTGTGAAGGCCCAGGTTCAGTCCCTGGTGGGGAAACTAAGATCCCACAAGCTGTGCAGCACAGCAAGGAAAAAAAAAGGCATGGCTAGATTGCATATAATTTCTTATGTTATAAATATGTCCATATTTTCTTGAATTTGAGAAGCAAATTTTTTAATAACAGTTTTTCCCCTGAATTTTGTTTAGACAGAATATTGGTGAAAGTATTCTTTATCTGTGGGTGGAGAAAATAAGAGATGTCCTAATTCAAAAATCTCAGATGACAGAACCAGGTAGGTTTGAAAAATGTTATCAGTGCTCTTTTAATTTACAGTAATTAAATTTTCATGTAGATATTCTCATTGAAACTTTTAATGAAGATCCGTATGCTGTTTTATGGTTTTACATGATAAAATATGTTTCTCTGGAAAGTTCTTTAGTCACGGAACTATAGTTATTTCTTTCTATAAGCTTTAGCCTCTGGTTTCATATTACTGTAAACTCTTATAGAAATAGAACTTTATGGTTAAAGAACTTGGGTCAAAAATCTTTCCTTTCTTTGACTATTGTTATGGTAATATGAACCATGTAACATTCTTCATGAATTATTGGACTATGTAAGTTAGACATTAGCTTCAAATGAGTGTAGTGTTTACAGAAAAAGAACTTTGGAAAACACACTGACCAATATTTAGGATATAAAAATTGACTTCTAAAATTGATTTTTTAACTAAGATAGAATTCACATACCATGATTATTCACCCTTTAAAACGTATAATTCAGTGGGTTTTAGTATATTCCAAAGTTTTACAGCCATCGCCACTGTCTAGTTTCAGGACACTTGAAAACTGATATTTTGCTCTATTATTATTTTATTGACTCATAAGTGTATAACAACATAGAAATTTCTTATATTTTCTATTTACTTAGCTAGTCTTTGTTCCAGTCACTATAGAAGCCTTTTAGAGAGGAAAATTACTAAGCCTGACTTTATTTCCAGATAGAATTTTATTATTATCACTGATATAATTATTTTCAATTTGGGGAGAAGAGGGATTAAAAAAAAACCCAATAGTCTATTTACTAATTTTTAGAAGGTTATTTACAAGGAACCAATTATTGAGGATTCCCTTACCAAAATCGGTATACATTTAAAGCTGATAGAAATATATTTTTTTTTCAGAGCATTTTACTGTTTTTCTATAGAAACAAATGTTTTTATTGCTTCCATTAAAATCAAAGAGATAAATGGTCTGAAGATATTCTGATCATGGGACAATATTTTTTGAAGTATTCTCCTCGACTTTTTATGATTCATGTTTTGATTTTGCAGCATTTCAGGGCATCTAAGAACAGTGATCTCAAAACAAACTTGAGTTTTGTCAATCCACCATTCTAGAGTGTGGGATAATCGCAAAAATGGAATGTATATCTGTAAAAATTTAGGACTCCATAAAGTTTGGGGTCACTCAACTCTTAGGAAATTTTTAAAATTATTGATCTTAAAATGGTATTTTCCCTTTCTCACCTATATCTATAATTTAGTTTAACCACACTTCAGATTTTCGAGTTATTGATTTAGATTGTATAATTTATAATTTTTAAAAATTTTGTTTGGAATTTTTTAATCAAAAATTTTGTAGATTTCATATTAAAGTGGAAGTTCAATAATCTTGAAGAATGAATAAGGATATAAGCTAGTGATCAGCATATCTCATGAGAATTTTCTTCTCCCACTTGACAAATAATTTATTTTTATCTTACAGTTAATCTTCAGTACATATTTACTCTTTATTATTTCTTTTTTTACTATAGAAATATTAAATCTTGAAGTAATTGTATACAACTGTTTGTTTATTTACACTTTTTAAAAAATTCTGAACTAATTTTAGACTTATAGAAAAGTTGCAAAAATAGTAAAAATAGCTCTGTTATATCCCTTGCCCCGCTTCCTCTAGTAACATCTTATATAACTAGTATAATTATCAAGAACAGAAAGCAAATATTGGTATAATATTAACTAAACTAAAGAGCTTACTCAAATTTCACTGATTTCTCCACTGATGTTCTTTTCTGCTGTTCTAGGATCCTGTCTAAGGTTCTTGGTTGCATTTAGCTGTTATTTCTCCTTGCTCCCTTTTAGTCTATAAATAGTTCCCCAGTCTCTTCTTGACTTTTATGACCTTTCATGACCTGACGCTATTTCGTAGAATGTCCCTGAATTTGAGTTTATCCATTGTTTTCTCATGATTAGAGTAAGATTAGGCATTTTGGCAAGAATATCACAGAAATGATATTGTGTTCTTCACAGTGTATTATATTGAGGAGCTAAAGATACCAATATGCTTTATTCATGGTGATATTTACCTTGATCTCTTGGTTAAGGTGGTATCTGCCAAATGTCTCCACTGTAAAGTCACTGTATTAATCAAGCGTTCTCCAGAGAAACAGACCCATTAGATGTGTGTGTGTGTATGTATGTATTTATAAAGAGAGGGGAGGAGGGAAGGAAAGGTTGTGGAGGGAAAGGAGGGAGGGAAGGGGAGAGAGAGAGATTGATTGATTGATTTTAAGGAATTGGCTCAGGAGATTATGGAGGCTAGCAAGTCCAAAATCTGCAAGGTAGGCTGGCAGCCTGGAGACCTAGGGAAGAACTGATATTGCAACTCAAGTTTGAAGGCTGTATGTTGGCAGAATTCCCTCCTTCTCTGGGGAGGTCATTCCCTTTTATTTTAAGATCTTAACTGGAGTCTCACTTGCATTATGGAGGGCAGTCTGCTTTACGCAACGTCAGCTGATTTGAGTGTGAATTCCATCCAAGAAATACCTTTACAGAAACACCTGGGATAGTTTTTGACCAAATATCAGTATACCATGGCCTAGCCAGGTTGAAACATATAAAATTATCACAGTTACTATCTTTCCCTTTGTAGTTGATAAGCATCTTGGGGAGCTACTTTGAGGCTGTGCTAATACCCTATTCCTCCTTAAACTTTCACCCACTGATTTTAGTATCCATTAGTGTGTCTTATGGACAATATTTGTAAACAATATGGTGTTGTAACAATATGGTGATTCTCATTTCCTTTCCTGCTTGCATGATTAATTGGAATTCCATTGTGAGAACAAGATGTCTCTTCTCCACATTTATTTATTTGATTATTTAAATTACTGTGAACTCATATATATTATGTTATTTTGTGACTTAAAATTCCATACTTTCATTATTTTGTTGCTCAGATTGTTCCAGGTTTGGCCTTTAGGAGAGCTCTCAGGTAGGCTCCTGTGTTCTTTTTATAAGCTCCCTTTTTTTTTTTTAGAACATTTCTCTACTCTTTGGAATCACAAGATGTTCCAGGGTCATCTTGTATTTTCCTTGTCCCAACACTGGAATCAACCACTTCTTCTAGGAGCCCTGGTTCCTTCTATTGAAGACTGGTGTTTAGAGACCAAGACTAATGGTTTTTTAAGTGTAATTTCTTACTGTCTTATTATCACTCATAATGTCTCATATCCACATAGGCCCAGACATAAAGAAGAAAACTGAAGAGGAAGATGTTGAATGTGAAGATGATCTCATTTTAGCATGTCAACCAGAAAATCCAGTTAAAGCACTGGATTTTGATGTCAGTGAAAATCGAACAGGTATAATGTTATTAGTTTCTTTTGAGGGAAGTGGGATGACAGCATTTTGAATTGTTTTTGGAATGGTATAGAAATATAGTAAACTCACATTTTAGGAAATTCTTATTTGTAGAGAATTGGGTTATTTTTTTCCTGCCTCCTGTCCATTTTGGTGTTTTCTAGGTCTATCAGAATGGTGAGGGAAAAAATAGAAATTTACTTTTTTTTTTTTGCTATTATCTAGAGTTTTGAATTAGTGGTGGGAGAAACTGAAACTAAGAAAAGCTGTGTTAATGTTTTCAATTCACATCCTGCTTTTATATTTTTATTTTCAAATCCTTAGCTATCTACTGATGGCTCAGAGTTAATTTAGTCTGTGCTCACTAATATAAATATAATAATTGAAGGTGTGACCACTGAATTAAAGCTAGTGAAATGCCTTTAAGATTTTAGTTTTTGCTTAAGCAAATTTGTTCCATAATCAAGTAGTATTCAACTTACAAATAGGTCATTTTTATCAGAAAGTATGTTCCATTTTAGTATTTTAAAATTTTGAATGGTATCATCAGTTTCCTCAAGTCTTTTACAAACCATGATAGACCAGAGGGAACATTCATTCTCTTTGAAGAGAGGGAGTTTCCTATGCCATTGTACAGTAGCTTTTAAAGAGTAAATGAAAATTTAAAGTTCTTTCATAGTGTCTCAGGATTAGTGGAAGGGACAAAGGAGAAGTGAATGAGTGGGGAAGAAGACCCAGGATACCTGCCTCTGTTTCACTCTAAGTAGCTCCCATTTTATTCATTCACATATTTGCAGATTTGGCATAGGATTTCTTTTGGGAAAGAAAATCCACTGTTAAAAGAAAAAGAAAATCAGAGTCATAATAAATCACATACAGTTCATATTACCTTAATAGTATACTGGTGCAGTGGTCACAGTCTGTTCAAGAAGAGAACACTACTGAGGGGAGGTAAAACATCCTGCATAAACTTGGCTTCTTGTCCTCGTCCTGCCACAAACCAGTGCAGTGATTTTTGGCAAGGTGTTTAAAGTGCTCCAGAAATATTTTTACACGTGTTAGTTGAAGTGTTTCATCACTTATAAGGCAGACTGACTTGGTAAGATTTAACAGATCAGTGAATAGAAATAGAAAAAAATTAAATTCTTTTTTTCTGAATAACTGTTCATCCTAAATGAGGCAGGTGCAGCAGCTAGGATGGTTAGTAAGTTTCTCAACTAAGTTAAGGGTAAAATTAATGGTTCTTAAGCTTGTTTAAAAGGCAGAATAACTGTACTATTGATGTGTTTAATTCAAGCCTGTGAAGTAGGAACAGTTTTATTAGCAGATGACATTATATTACAGCTATACAAAATAAAGTCATAGGTTTCCCAACCCAGAGGTCCATCAGTAGTAAAATGAATAAATACACCATATTAGCAGATGTCAATCTTCTTGGTCTCAGGATCCCTTTATACTCTTAAAAATTAGATGTTATACCAACTTATACTACTGAAACAGGCCAGGATTTGAGTCCCAACCCACCATTTCCACTAGGTGACCTTAGCAGGTGAAAATCATTTATAAGTCAAGTAGTTTTATCTTAATGTACACTATATTGGGAAACTTTTTACTTAAAATTATAATTTAACTTTAATAGTCAACCAATATTGGTTATTTGAGTTGATTTGCATATAATTTCCATCTCTTTCCCAACTCCCCCCCACTATACCATTGCCAATTTTTCAGTGTTGGAATGTAAGAATTTAAAAAATAAAAGTAATATAATTCTTTAAATTTATAGAAATAGAAGAATTACCTCCGATTGATCATGGCATTCCTATCACAGACCGAAGAAGTACTTTTCAGGCACACTTGGCTCCAGTAGTTTGTCCCAAACAGGTAAACTTACTGTGTCCAGTTCACCTTTATGTTGTTTTACCAAAGTAATTCAAGCAAATGGTTTTGCAATAATATCTTTGTTTTTACTATTATGTTTAATTTTCATGCAAGATAAAAATTATTTGGTAATTTTCTATCCCCAAATTATTAGGCATCATGAAATATTTGTTTTTGTTTATGGCTGCTTTCAAAATTGTATCCAGACTCTGATTAGGGCTTAACTCTCCAATATGGATTTTCAAAGAAGAAAAACCCATTGTGGTGGTGTCAAAAATTATGATGCTTAATAGCTTGTTAAAAAATTATTTGTCCTATCATGTGGGAGTTATATAAAACCTAGCCCATTCTGTTGTTTCCTAAGTAAGGGGACAGTGGACAGATTGGTTGAGCCCAGTCTTCCCAACCTGAATTCCTTTTCTTTTCTGCTTCCTGATTTTAGGTGACCTGATTTCCACCAAAGAATATCATATGGGAAACTTTTCAGTCAAAAACAGTGTTCCTAGGTCTTTGTCTTTCTCAGTCTCTTTTTCAGCAGAATCATTTTCTTCTTCCTTGCGTCTGTAATCTATCCTAAGCTTTATTAATGTAAGAGACAATTTCAATACACCTATAAAGTTAAATTAACCAGAAAAGTCTTACTAGCTTAGCATAGGTTTTAAGCATTAGTCTCTTCCCTTTGGTTTCTGCAAGTTCTTCCAAAGCTCTGACCTGTAGGAATACATTTTTTTGCACCAGGCTGCCTTTTCACTCTCTTTTTAGTCTCTGGAAGAGGAAGTTCTTTTCTTCATTGATTTGTGGTCAGAATAACAGCTTTTGGTGCAAGCATCTGGGCTTTTCTCTCAGGAACCATATTTTGCCCTTGGCCGTTGTTCATAATCTTGTTGCCAGGGTCCTCCTTAGACATTCTGTTCTGACTCTCGCCATCCTGGATCCTTTTCCATTTCTGATTATAGTCACTTAGACTTACAGGATCATAATTTGTGAGAGCTGAAATAATCTTAGAGGTCAATGTCTACTTTATTTTATTGATCAGGAATCTGGGAGTCTGAGAAACACAAGATTGCACTATTTCTGATCCAAATTGGTCTCCCTGTCTCCAGCTCAGCCTTCCCTGCTTCCAGTATTTCTTCTATGCCCTGTGCCAACTACCTTTCTTTTCTTTTCTTTTCTTTTTTAATTAATTTATTTTTGGCTGTGTTTGGCCTTGTTTGCTGGCACGCAGACTTTCTCTAGTTGTGGCGAGTGGGGGCTACTCTTCGTTGCAGTGGCAGGCTTCTCTTGTAGCAGAGCACGGGCTCTAGGCACGTGGACTTCAGTAGTTGCAGCACGCAGGCTCACTACCAACTACCTTTCTGAAATATCTGACCATGTGTCACTCCTCCCCCACATAGGCAGTAATCTTTGCTAGTTTCCATTGGCTGTAAGGAAAAATCAAAACACATTATACAAGGCCCTTTGTGATATGACCCTGCTTTAATCACCCTGATACCTCTTCTATCTGATTCATACTCTAAGGTAGAGCTACATAAAACTAAGGGTCACTTTCTGAACCTTTCTCTTTTATGTCCCTGCTAAAGTTGCCAGATAAAATACAGGACAGCTATCTAAATTGGAATTTCAGATAAACATTGTTGCATAGGCCATACTTAACAAAAAATGTGTGGTTTATCTGGAGTTACAATTTAACTAAACATTGTTTATTTCTGCTTACTAAATCTGGTACATTTGTACATGCTATTTCCTCTGGATGGAATGGCTTCTTCTTGCCCCACTCCACTCTTCCATTTTGATGCAGAAGAATTGTCACTTATCTTTCAAGACCTGGCTCTTGTTATCTCCTCTATGAGCCTTATTTGATCCCCCAGAGAGAGTTTTGGTTTTATAACATTTGGAACATACCACTGCTCTGCACCTATCACTTTGATAAGTTTTCAGAGCTCATTTCTAGAAATTCTCATATTTTCATTTAAATTTCTCTATACAGTATGGGGAAATTTTCTTATACATAAGTACCTTGGACATGGTTACTACTCAGATATTTGTTGATAACTGGTGCTCAAAAACACCAGGCCTGTCATTTTTGTACCAATTAGAGTACCAGTTTTTGCCCCTAAAATGAGGAGAAAACTTTGGAGATCGCTTTTTCAGAATGTAGTTGATTCTTTAAATAACTGTTGTTAGTTTTGGTACAACAGTATGTATATCAATATGCTTTAAAGTGTTTTTTTTTTTAGCACTTATGTACAGAGCATATAAAAAGTATACATTAGTTTATTTACATTACTGCTGTTTTTAAGGTGAAAATGGTTCTTGCCAAATTGTATGAGAATAAGAAAATTGCTAGTGCCACCCACAACATCTATGCGTACCGGTAAGTGAGCATCACAATGTTAGGAATGTGCAATTTGTAAAACACAGGGGAAACTGATGCTTGATGTAAAAAAACAACTATTGTGTGTTTTTTCCCATTGTAAAAGTAATAATCTTGTGTAGAATATTTGGAAACGGCAGAAAAAAGGATCAGAGGAAAAGTTAACCATTTTATGCCATTAAATGTAACTGATATTGTGAAATATTTTCTTGCTGTCTTTACTATGCAAAGTTTATTTTTTTCAAAGCTTTATTCTAGTATCCAAATTTTTCCTTAATGTTACAAAAGCATTTTTCTATGTTGTTGTAATTGCTTTATAAACATTATTTTAATGGCTGTATATTTGTTTGAGGCTCCATACCACAGCTTATTTAACCATTTCCTTTTTGTTTTAGTTTTTCATTTTTTTTTTAACTATTATAAAGAATAGTCCCGTGAACATCTTTGTATACTTTTTAGATTATTTCCTCAGGATAGGTTCTGGTTGTTTCATGTTCTTTTTTGAAATGAAACGGAAGTATAATTAAAAAGGAAAAAAGAATAGATTCTTAGAAGTAGAATTATCAAAGTGTGACCATTTTTGAAACGCTTGATACATATTGCCAAATTTTTTCTAAAGTTTTTCTTTTAAACCAATTTATGCTCCCATTAGCAGTGAATTAAGAGTGCTTCTTTCTCTACATGTCTTTTAGTTTTAAGTATGAAGGTTTTATACAAATCTCTGCTGATTTGTTAGTAAAGAAATGAAGGGTATATTTTTTAAATATGCAAATTAGCACAGGCTTACAGAACATAGTTTAGGACTAAAATAAATTAGAACATAGACATAGGAATTTGGTGCAAATTTAAAATGTGATTGAGACTGTTTATAAAATCTAGGCTATCTAAAACTCAAAAATCTCAAAAAAATTTATCACTTTGGATAGGTGAGTTTTTAATATTACTAAGTCACATGCCTTTAAGTGCTGAATCTTACAAAAAACAGAACTGTTTGTTATATAATTCCCTACTTACTAGAGTATCACTACACAGAATTTTGGTGTTTTCTTAGTTAGGGTCATCAGTATAAAAATGAGGGATTAGACTGTGCTTGCTCTCAGTGATTAGAATGTGCTGTAAAAATATTAATAGGTACCATTCATTCATCCCACATGTTTCTGCCTACTGTGTACCATGTACTTTACGTAAGTTAATTCTAATTATTTCAGCAACTGTGCCACTGTAAAAAGGTTAATTTTTTTCAAGATCCCATAGATGTTAAGTGGTAGAGCTGAATTTGAGAATCTAATTTCATTTACCTCTGTCTTATTCCTACTTGGCTGTGTTGGTTGCACCTTCAGCAGTTGCTGGACATGATATCGATCTTAAGTTATCCAAAAGTTAAATAATGTGCTGGATTCTCTATTTCAGGCCCCAGATTTTTGTTTTTCTAAGTACTTCAGTATTTTTGCATATTAATGGGTGATCAGCTGTTACTTCTCACATGATCAGCTGTTACTTCTCACACATGTCAGCATGACTGCATGTAGCAGCCCCTCCAACTCACCCCCTTATATAATTGACACTTGGGAATGACAGAGCTTAGCTTGTAAGACTTGTGAGTCAGATAAGACTAAAAAGGCACAAAGTGAAGGCTTGAAGGCCTCCACTGGGAGTTAAAGAAATAATCTTTATTTGGTACATGGACTTTGTGTTGTGTATTTTGAATGCTTAGGGTTCTTTTAAGGTTACTTCCTGGTTCTGGGGCTGTGTTCCTGCTTTGGAGCTATGGGGCACTCTTCAGGCTACTGGGACACACAGCTATCGGATGCTGCGTCATTATCTTCCTGGCATGTGAGGAAAGGGTTAGTGAAAATGTCCATGGTATTTCTTTTTTTTAAACCTAACAGTACTGATTTATATAGTCAGATTTCTTCATTTGTTGCATAAAGTCACCCCGGACTCCTTTTTGCCTTCAATTTGCCATATAAAATTTTGTGTAATAGTACTAACTTTCTTTTCTTCAAATGAAGCCAACTCTAAAATAATAGTAAAGCCTGGTGATAGTAGGTGGGCAGTAAATATTTACTGAGTGAATGAATGGATAGATGGATTAGTGGATGGAAAGATGAATGAATGAATGAATATGGTTACTGTAATAAAATTAATATAGTTGACTTAGGTATATAGATAAGGTAGTATTTGGCTTTTTATCACAATAGCTGGAAAGATATCTTTGCTATATTTGCCTAGTCCTAGATGGTACCATTTGTAGGGGTCTAAAAAATCCACTAGATGGCATACCTTAACTGGCACTGTTTTCTTTCTGTAACTCACACTTGCCAAACTTATTCAACTACAATGTAGCCCTATATTGTTATTCCAAGTGCTAACTTTCTAGATAATTTAAATGGGTAAAAATACCATGATTTATCTCTGATATTGATAACTATCCAGGGGGAAATTGTAGAGAAAAATAAATCTTATAATTCTTAGAATGAGGAAGATAGATAAATGCTTGGTGGCTAGAATAAGACGTTAGGAAAATATACAATATTAACTTACGCTGGTTTTATCACCTGCATCTTTTTTATATACTTTTTTTCTCTTTCACTAGAGCTTAGGCTCTTTGATGACAGGAGTACACAACTTATTTCTTTTATACCATTTCACAGTGCCTATTATGTGCCTATAATGCTTATATACACTTGATTCTCAGTAAACATTCTTTAGTGACTGCTCTCTATAATCTCAGCTTCAAGATTAAATGAACTGGAAGAAGAGTCAGATGTATAAACTCACCTTCCTATAATTGTAGCATCTCTGATTTAAAGGAGGTACCCTTGATTCCTAGCTTTCCCAGATATAAAAAGTGAAGCATACTGGATAGGAAATCATCAGTGAAAATATAGCTTATTTATGGTTCGAGAAAGATTTTTTTAAAACAAGTATGCTGATTTTGGAAGTAACTTGATGGCAATAAGTATGAAGGAGTAACTTTTATTATTGAATACAATATTTCAAGGTTTTAAAGTGTAACACTGTTAAATGTATTTCTAGAATATATTGTGAGGATAAACAGACCTTCTTACAGGACTGTGAGGATGATGGGGAAACAGCAGCTGGTGGGCGTCTTCTCCATCTCATGGAGGTAAGTGTGAGTTAAACCCTGTTCATTCTGTTCTAGGAGCCATAACATTTCTCAACAAAATAGAGTTCCATTTAAGAATAAGTAAATCAGTTAGACTGTATAACATGAGATGTATTTGGGTTTATTAGTAGTTATTTTTTAAATATTGATTGAGAGATAATTTTAACCACTGGATGTGGGGCAGAAAGCAGAAGGTTAATAGCAAGTGCTGTGCTTTCAAGCTCTTTCAGTTGTAGACAATAGAAGTTTATCTTCTGCTCTGGAAAAACTTATTCTTTTTGTTTCATGAAAATTTCCCTTCCTCTGTTTGCTCTGTTCTGTCTGCAGAACTCCTGTTAGCTGAATATTAGACTTCTGGGTAGATCCAGAATGTTTCTTTTTTTAAGTTGTCCATCTCATTGCCTTATGTTCTAAGACATTTTCTTGACTGTCTTCCAGAATTTCTGTTGAATTAAAATTTTTTTTTTTTAGCAACCATGTATTTAATTTTCAAGAGTTCTTTCTTGTTTGCTGTTTTTCCCTTTTCATAGTGTGCTGGTCTGCTTTTAGGGATGAAATATCTTCTAAAATTTTTCTGAGTATACTAATTAGAGTTTCTTTTTTTAGATGTTTTCTTCCTTAAATTTTTCCTGGTCCATTTTAGTTTATCTTGTCCTTTCTCTTTCATGCTGCTGGATTTTCTTCATCTGTCTGGTGATCATTGATTGCTCATTAATTTTAAGAGTGGATTGTTTTTTTCCCTAAGGTAGTTGCTATAGTTCTTCTGCTATTGTATGTGGAGGTTTGTTTTCTAACCAGGCCCTTCCCTTGATAGGAACTCTGTGGGGGTCAGGCCTGTAGACTGCTGGGCTTCATGTTAAGGGCAGCATTTGACAGATGTCAAACTGAGGAAGACCTTACTGGTAGCCACCAGCGATTGCTCATGCAGCCCCAGTTCTCTCTAGCTGTTTGTTCAGAAGCAGGTTTTGTGTTGCTGTTTGGCCTAGGGGTGAAAAACTGCCTAAGCTAAGCTGTTCTGGTTGAAGTCACCAGGAACTGGAACCCCACTGCATGATCTCCCCTTCACTGCCTGGTGGCTCCCGAGTTTGCAATTTGAGGACACTGTGGAGCACAGTGTTTGTTTTCCAAATTCGCTTCTCATTCTAACCTTCTGTCCCCTGAATTGTTGTTAATCTCACTCTGCTCACTCATGGTTCTGCCGTTAAAGTCAGGGGAAAATTGTATGTGCAATTTTATATATGCGTTTTTTCATCTTCCTTTAAAATTCACATCTGTACCTGTCAATATCTGTGCATAATTATGCTTCTGAAAATAACAGATTTTGAATGTGAGAAATGTCATGGTGGTGGTATCACGCTGGTATGGAGGGATTCTGCTAGGACCAGATCGCTTCAAACATATTAACAACTGTGCCCGAAACATTCTAGTGGAGAAGAACTACACAGGTTCACCGGTAAGTGGTTACTGATGTTATTTCACAGGCTGTGGTGAGAGTTTCTCACCACAGCCTGTGAAGTTTAAAAATAAAAAAAAGAAAGAAAGAAAGAAAAAAGAAAATTAAGAGTGAATCAGAATGAGTGAGTGCATTAGAAAACCCTTTGGACTAGGAAACTGGAAACTTAGGTTTTAGTCAGAACAGTGTGATTGACCAGTTGTGTGACCTTGGGAGAATCACTTCATCTCTTCAAACCTTCATTTCATAGATTCATGGAGTTTTATAAAAACCTTAAAGACCAATTAGTTTCCACTCCCTAAAATTGAGGCCCATAGAAGTTTTGGCTAATGCTATAGTGAACTGGATAGTCTTTAAACATCTATAAAATTCTAACATTTTCTGTTAGTGTCAAAGTATATCCCCTTTCCCTGGCATGCCTTTAGATGCCTTCTTCCTTTATACTTCGAGTTTTTTTGTCTCGTATTTCAGATATGTTTATATCTATTTTATTTAAACTTTGCTGCCTTACTTTGGAAAATGAACAATGGATTAAATGATATTGAGGGGAATTCCCTGGTGATCCAGTGGTTAGGACTCTGCTTGCACTGCAGGTGGCACAGGTTCCATCCCTGCTCAGGGAACTAAGATCCCGCAAGCTGCACAGCATGGCCAAAAAAACCCAAACAAGCAAGCAAAACAAAACACACATACACACACAATAATAATAAAAAAATAAAATTTAAATAATATTGAAATTATGCAAACATAAATCTGTTAGATAACGGAGATAAATGAGTGTTTTCTTTGATTATCCTTGATTGTTTTGGAAATATTAAAATAGACTATAAGTGAAAGAGCCTTATAAAACAGAAAGATGATACGTATGGAAGTAATTATACTTTCACTATTATACATATTCTATATGATTAGATTTAAGAGTCCTAAGCCAGTACCTTTATATAAATGTAGGAAGATACTACATTGATTTATGTCTTTTTCAGGAGGAATCATCTAAGGCTTTGGGAAAGAACAAAAAAGTAAGAAAAGACAAGAAGAGGAGTGAACATTAATACCCAACACTATGTGAAAGGTTAACTTGCCTATAATTATATACAAATTCCACAGTCATCAAGGAATATATTGTGCAGAGAGAGAATCCTGGACTGTTCAAGTCAGCCCATTCATTGTGGACGCCAACATTATCTTTTCTTCTTTGGTTATGTCATCTGCCAAAAATAGAGAACTTGTGATATTTTCATGTGCGTTTCAGGCTGATTCAGAAGGATTAATTTGAACTTAATCACCACTTCATCTAATTTTAGAAAGGTAATAGTTGCCCAGGGCAGTACCTGAATTAACTGTCCATTTCAGTACATGTCAAGTGCCTTTGTTAGGTGGGGAAGAAGTATCTCTAGAGAAATATAAATACCTGATTTCTTGTCGTTGGGATTCTCATTTTGTTAAATGAATATTACCTTTTACTGCTCTTTATGGCTTATTGGAATAGGGGCTCATTGAAGACTGATCTTAAGAGTTTCTTCTTGTGATTTTAGTTCATAAGTATGTCACCCTTCATTTTATAGTGTTCATGGAGTAATGGATTAAGTAAAAATCCAGGAGTATCCATCTGCAGTTATGTGCTGAAGTGATTATTCATCTAACACATCTGTTAGCATAAGTGTTATGCCTCAATTTCTGTCACAGATTGGTAATTGTGAAATTTCAAAAAGTGATTTTCTAGTCGCTACTTTTTTTGTTTAATTCTTGTACTGTTAAGCAATAAATATGGTGTGCTAGTAGTTTCCTCCCACTGCGCTGAAATGTGTTGGTGTGATATTCTAGTTTCTTTTAACAACCTGGAAGTACCTTTCTTGTGATCTTCATTGAGAAGTTAGATCACAAGATGTGGCTAATGGGTCATTTATGGAATGGGGTAGACAGAACACCACTGGTGTAGGGTGAGAGAATGTTGTGTAGTTCTGTAAATGTGATGCACGTTTCCCATACACACTCCAGCTATCTTTCTCAACTCCATGACTTTGTGGAGAGAAGGAACAAATCTTTGATTGGAAAAACAGAAAAAATCCCTCTGTTTTTCCATTCTTATCAAATCTTCCTTTTATCAGTGTTTTATAAAAGTTCCTTCTTTCATCTGCAAGTTGTGCAATTTACCTCTAGGCATCTAGACAATAAATTTATCTCTGAGATATAACAAGTCACTAACTGTTCCCTTTTAGATAATGATTGCAAACAATTATTAAAAATTGTTAATTGGTCACAGATTTGCCTGAGATTCCCTTCCAAAGAAAGGGAACAGGAATAAGGAAACAATTTGGGATAGTGCTGGAGCATGGAAAACATCAGAGAAAAGTGAACACAGATTTTTCTTCCTATTCTCTGATGTCTTCCCTTTAAGAGATTCTACATCCTGACTTGGTATTTTTAATAATAATCCAATAAACAGCTTTACACTAGGATGGATTCTGAGAAGTAAAATCTAAATTATATTTGTTGTTAAGTGTGTTTAATTGTTGTAACCTATATTTATTTAAAACACTTACCTGAGATTCCATGAAAAAATTAAGTATGTTTTATGTATTAACTGTTAAGATTACTAAAGAACTTAAAGATCATTAATTAACATTAAAATAATTTCACAATTTTGGCATGGAAGAAGATATAAAACAGTAAGATTGGTGCTACAGAAAAATGAGTTAATTTTTCAGCAACACCAAATTTGAATTTCCTTCTAGCTGTTTTATCTAACATTTATTTAGGACTTTACAGAAAACCTTTTTAACTCTGATCCCATTTTCCCTTATTAAAAAAATATATTTTCGCGTCTTTCTTTTTTTAACCACATTTTCCAGACTGAAAAAACCTAATATCCTTTGCCCAAAGTCAGCTAGTAAAAAGGAGAGACCCAAAAGTCTCCATTCTGGAACCTGAGTTATTTTACACTCTACATTACGGACCCCAGCTAGTTATAGTATCTTTTTGTCTTTTTAAAATTTCTCTCGATTAGAGGGTTTTCAAATTCTCCAAATAATAATTTTCTATAGCCAGATCTATGCTATGGCATATTTTATAGTATATTGAGTTAGTTAAAGGTATTCTCCATATGCCAGTTTGTAAGGGCAAGTAGCATCTACTTTTTAAATGGGAATAGCAGTGTGATTTGGAGGTATATATCATGAAACAGAGCCTATTTGAAGAGAAATTATATCAAACTAATCACAACCAAGAAAGAATAGCATGTAGCAGATACTGTTTGGAAAGCAGGTAAAATTTATTGCAAAAATTGTATAGTCACCTGTAATTCCACTGTCTAGAGATAACCATTATTAACATTTGGTATGTACATCCTTCTATTTTTTTCCTATGCATGATTTTGTATATATGGCTATTTTTCTTTCCATAAAAATGGTATTAAACTGTATATACTGTTTTGTATCCTGCATATTTCATATAGAAGTATATTGTTAACATTTTCCCATGTCAATAAATATTCTTCTATGGCTTAATTTCTTATGACTACATCATATTCTATATTCTGGCTATATCAAAATATACTAACTATAAACTACACTTGTTTCCAATATTTCGTTTTTTTCTGATTTTTCACTATTACAAGCAACTGTGAAAAACAAAATCATTGTATGCAGATTTTTATATATATCTCTCTTTACTTGCTTAGGAAGAACTCCAGAAATGGAATTCCTTGGTCAAATGTTTGCACATTTTAAGAGCTCAATTGGTTTAGCCAAGTTGCCCTCTAGAAAAGTTTTATCAGTTATACCCCTATTAGCATTGTATTAGAATATGCTTAGAATACCAGTCAAAGATGTGGAAAAACAGGCAGTCTGGTAGGTAAAACTACCAATATCTTTTTTTTTAATTGATTTTTTTTTTTTTTTTTTTGCCATGCTGCATGGCATGTAGGATCTTAGTTCCCTGACCAGGGATTGAACCCCTGCCCCCTGCCGTGGAATCCAGAGTCCTAACCACTGGATTGCCAGGGAATTCCCTTAATTGGTCTTTTTTTGTTTTGAAATAATTATAGACTCACAAGAAGTTGTAAAAATATTCAACTCTCTCTAGTAGTAACATCTTACATAACTAAAGTATATTTATCAAAACCAAAATATATATTCTGAATCCAAGTTCTTTGTTAGGTATGTGATTTGCAAATATCTTCCAGTTTGTAGCTTGTCTTTTCATCCTCTTAACAGCTTTTTTTTGCAGAGTGAAAGTATTTAACTTTGATGAGATGTAGCTTACCGTTTTTTTTTTCTTTTCCATTTTTTTTTGGAATATGTTTTTGGTGTCTTGTCTAAGCACTCTGTCTAACTCTGGGTCATAAAGACTTTCTTCTGTTCTCTTTTTAGAGTTTCATGCTTTTCATTTAAATCTATTATCTATTTTTGTATAAGGTATGAAAATTTAATTTGAAGTTCCTTTTTTTTTTTTTTTTTGCCTTTGCTTATCCAATTATGGAAGTGACTAATTTTTAAAATCAAACATTTTATTGATGAATTTTCACAAAATAAACACGGTTAAATAACCAGCCCTTAGATGGAAAAAATGTCAATACCAGCACTCTATAACCCCTCTTTGTTCAGTCCAATCATTGCTGCTCTCTTCCCCACCAAGTAACCACCTCCCTGATTTATCACCAGAGATTAATTCGGTGTTTTTTTACTTTTATGTGAGTGGAATCACACAGTATGTAACCTTGTTCAGGCTCCTTTTGTTCCATCATTTGGTGAGATTCATCGGGGTTATTGAATGTAGCAGTTCTTTCATTCTTATCACTGCATGGTATTCCACTGAAGGAACATGAACTTATCAGTTCTATTTATGGATGTTTGGGTTTCCAGCCATTACAATTAATGCTGCTATGAACATTCTTGTACGTGGCTTTTGGGCGGTATCTGCACACATTCCTAAAGCATGGATACCTAGAAATGGATTTGCTGAGTCACAGGATATACACATGTGGAGCTTCATTGCTCAAGGGTGTGCTGGTAAATTTTTAACAACTGGCTCTAGGGTGGGTGCTGATTTATAACGTTAGCCAGTTCCTGTGGGGTAAATACTCCAGCTGCCCAGTTTCAAGCTACTAATATGAAATCAGCTGATTCATGAAATTCCTGGAAATTTAACAATCACATCTTGTGAGCTCCAGCACCCTTCACTCATACTGCCAAGCAGTTTCCCAAGGTAGTTGCACCAATTTACACTCATACCAGCAGTGAATGAGAGTTCTAGTTGCTGCTTGTCCACATTTGGTATCACCTGACTCTCATTTTACTCATGCTGTATGATGGGTAGGGACATTACTTTGTGGTTTTAATTTCCATTTCTCTAATGACAATGAAACACCACCTTTGGTGACTACATTTTATACTTGTGGTGACTGAGTAATCTTATACTGACATTTCCTTCCCTTCCAGGAATAGAAATATGGGGTTTGTTACCAAGTTTGGTTCAGATACAGAGAAATCCAGTTAGAGTTTTGCATATCTGAGCATCTAGTCTATAAATTTCAACACACCGTCACCACCTCAATAGTATACTAAATCTGTGAATTTTTCAGGAAACTGTTTTTTTTGTTGTTAGTTTCCTAATTTATAAGAATGTGGATTATGATTCCTCCCTGTCTGGGATATTATGAGGGTTAAATGAGATGTTTTTTATGATGCTTAGTATGGGATACGCAGTGAATAAAACCATTAAATAATTATCTTTTCGTCACTACTTAGCGGAGAACTGTCTACAGCAATCTCTTATTTAAGATAGACTGTTTCTGAGGATTTTAACAGTACCCAGAATTTTAAGTTGACATTGAGGTTACCGAGTTCTTAGGCTCCCCTAGGGAGGCAATATAGCATCGCAGCTTAGAGCTGGGTCTCTGGAGTCTGCCAGGTTTGAATCCTGTGTCTGCTTTTTGCTTGTCTTGCTAGCTTGGGCAAGTTATCTGATTTCTCTGTATTCAGTTATGAAAAACTTATAAAGAGCTAAGCAGAGCTGATATTGAAAGACTACTTCGTCAGGTGGGTACAGTGGGAACTCGGAACCTGGTCAAGGACCATAGACAAAGGTTGACAAATGTTTTCGGTAAACAGCCAAATACTATATATTTTTTGCTTTGTGAGCCATGTCTTTCATAGATACTCAGTTTTATTATAGTGTGAAAGCAATCATAAATAGTATGGATGCTAATAATACCATGGCTGTGTTCCAACAAAATTCTTTATGGATATAGAAATCTGAATTTCATGTAATTTTCATGTCATGAAATAGTCTTCTTGTGATTTTTTTCAATTGTATAAACGTGTGTAAAGGAAGACACTCCTCCTGTGTGTCTACTCTCAAAAGCTCTGCTCACAGAACATTTCACTTCTGCACTAGGCTTCCTACAAATCAGGTAATTCTGTGACACCATCTTGGTGTCCTACAATTCAATTCAGTTCTGACACTGTCTACCAGGAGATAGTATCAGATCGCACAGGTTGATGGCTCAGTCCTACAAGACTGCCCCTTCCCCCACTTCATATGCCAAGCTCAAGTTCAGGTGGCTTCTAACCAACCTGGTATAACCCGGAGGTTCTCACGACCCCCTCCTCTGGTTGGATTAATTCGCTAGAGCAGCCAGCACACAGAACCCAGGAAAATGTTTTACTTACTAGATTATCAGTTTATTATAAAAGGATGTAACTCAGAAATAGCCTGAGGGAAGAGATGCATAGGGCAAAGTATGGGGGAAGGGGTATGGAGCTTCCATGCGCTCTCTGGGCATGCCACCCTTCCTGCTTCCCCACGTGTTCACCAACCAAGAAGCTTTCTGAACTCGGTCCTTTTGGATTTTTATGGAGGCTTCACTAGGTAGGTGTGAGTGATTGAATCATTGGCCATTGGTGATGGATTCAACCTCCAGCTCCTCTCCTCTCCTGGGAGGCTGGGGGACTGAAAGTTTCAAATTTCTAATCACATGCTGGGTTCCCCTGGCAACCAGCCCCCATCCTTTGGGGCTTTCCAAAAGTCACCCCATTAACTTAAACTCAGGTATTGTTAAAAGGGACCTGTCAGGAATAATAAGACACTTCGTTTATTTTTATGGCCCTGGAGCTATTTCAGGAACCAAGCACAAAAGACCAAATATTATAACAAAAGATTCTCCTAGTGCTCTTGTCCCTTAGGAAATTCCTACGGTTTTAGGAGATCTGTGCCAGAAATGGGGATGAAGACCAGATATATATTTCTAAATACAAATCACAGCAGCACAACATGTAAGAACCACTTTTAACTCAGGAGCCAAACTATGGTTTGTGATCCATAGTTTGCCAACTCCTGGTGTAGACCCAGCAGAAAGAGGAAGAGGCAAGTCGAAAGCATAATGCTAACAGATGGGATCTGGGTTTCTGAGCCTAGAGGGGATTTTATTTGTTTGTTTGTTTGTTTGTTTCCATTTAGCCCAGGTTTTGGGTTGTATACCATTTAGGGGCAGGATAAAGTTAATTCGTACATCAGGACCCACAGAATGGAGGCTGCCCCGGTGGTCTGTACCATGTCACAAATCTAAACCTAAGTCAGCCTGCACTGTCAATGAAACCTGATTTACACCAGTCACATCCTCCAACTCAGTTTAGCTAGCTTACCTTACCCTAGAAAATAGGACCTGCTCACCTTAAAAGGTAATCCCAACCTCCTAGCCAATCATGCCGTTTCTGTTGTGCCTTGCCTCTTCTAATGTGCTAGAAAACTTGCTCTTGCCCAAAATCTCTCAGGAAGAGTGCTCTGCAGCTTGCGAGGCACTGTGCTCCACCAGTCCATAGACTGTTTTCCCTTGAATAAATGCCATCAAACTCATTACCAAATTGTATTATTTTTGTCATTTGACAGCAAGAGATAAATCACAAGTGTATGTGTAAACAAGAAGAAGTAGATTTGCAAGTCAGAGCTGGATTTAAATTTTGGTTCTATACCTTGGGCATGGAAACCATCTTGGACAAGTTTCTTAACTTCTTTGAGCCTTATTTTCCTCATCTGTGAAAAGGCTAGGAATCCTTCCTCATAGGATTTTTGGAGGGTTGGATAAAATTAGATAATGTGCTAATTGTCACTAGTCTAAAGTGTCACACACAGTGGGAGCTCAATAGGTGATAATATGTTTCTCATTGTAAAAGAAATGAAATCAGATTGATCTGTAATCAATAAGATTGGTGCTGACAGATAGCTGAATACGCCACCCTAAAATATCTTTCTTTGGCATATGAGTTATTTTGAGCTGATTTTTTTCTAGAAACTGCCAACACAGCATAAGGTCTGAAAGCAGAGTAGAAGTTACCCTTTTGTGAGGAAAATCTACATTTATAAAGAAAATTTACATTAGAAAGTGGGCCTCTACCATGGGACTTCCCTGGTGGCACAGTGGTTAAGAATCCGCCTGCCAATGCAGGGTACGTGGGTTCCATCCCTGGTCAGGGAAAATCCCACATGCTGTGGAGCAACTAAGCCTGTGTGCCACAACTACTGAGCCTGCACTCTAGAGCCCGCCAGCCACAACTACTGAGCTCATGCACCGAAACTACTGAAGCCCGTGTGCCTAGAGCCCGTGCTCTGCAACAAGAGAAGCCACGGCACTGAGAAGCCTGCGCACTGCAACAAAGAGGAGCCCCCACTCACCACAACTAGAGAAAGCCCACACACAGCAATGAAGACCCAACACGGCCAATAAATAAACAAATAAATAAAATAATAAACAAATCTTAAAAACAAAAAAAAGTCGGTGGCCTATTAGGAAAAGAACTTTACGAGATGTAACTTTTTTACCTGAGAGTTTTATCTGCAAGCAAGGCAATTTTTGCTTACCAAACATTTCCTTCTCTCACCTTCTTGTAAATTGCCTCTCACCAACCCACCCCTGCCACTCCCCCAAATCTTTCTTTTGTATTTAGCTGAAGATGGTATTTAAGGTAGTGACTTGGGCCATCTCAGAAGTTTTACTCTTTTTTCCTTGGTATCACCAATTTACATGTGAGGCATGTGTTAATAAACTTCTGTTTGTTTTTCTCTTGTTAATCTGCTTTTAGCCAAGAACTCAGAATGGTAGAGGGAAAATTATTTTTCCTCCCCCACAATGCAAAAAAGGCGTCAAAAGAAAAGCCAGTGAGAGATGAGGGTGGCCTGAACTGAGCTATTGATAGTGGGAATGGATGGAAGTAGATGGATTTAAGGTATATTTAGGAGGTAAAATTGAGAGAACTTGGCCTTGGATTTGAGGGCTGCTGGAAAGAAAGGCGTTAAGACGGCATTCGGGTCCTGGGCTGGGCGATCGGGTAGATGGTGGTGCCATTTAAGTCTAACCTTTTTTGCTAATTGGGAAGCCATTTCACTGACACTTAGACACCGCTCATTGCTGTTGCTCTGCCATCTTACTCATTTACCCTTCAGGTAGCTGCCTGCTCAATGCTGCCAGCCTGGGTATGATGCTTTGGTTCTGGCTAGCCCAGATGCATTAGGTAGATGAAGGAGAAGCCAGACATCAGAGAAATTGGATTTCCTGAGGAGAGAAGCCACAGAAACTTCCTCGAAAAGAAACACGGAATGACCAAATAAGCATTATGGGATGATCTCCAGTCAAAGTGGAGATGCTCTTTGGAGCCCAGACAGGAAAGTGAGTCATGAAACCAGCAGTGAAATGCAGGAAGAAAGGCTGTTGGCTCGTGTACAGCTGTGATTCTCAGCTAGTGGGCTGTGTAGGAAGGTGTGCATGAGAAGTCCCAGAGGAGCCTTTTCTCCTTTCAATAAGAAACACCACTGTAGAGTCAGGTACAGCAGCACAGCATGAAGCCAAGGGGTAATTTAGATTTAAAATTGGCAGAGATATTGTCAAAGACGGAATGTTGGCAGGATTGAGTACTTTGTCAGAGGTAAGACTCTAGAATATATAGAAGGAAAATGTCTATAGGTTTGAACTAGATGTTTAAATTGCATCATGCAGCAGAAAATAGTAAGAGTACAGAGCACCAAGAAAAATAAGACCATATAGTATGGATAAAGGAGGCATCAATGTTGACTCTTTGGGGAAACTTTTTACTCTTTTAAACTCAGTGTTTCTTTTCCATTTTTTGTTTTATCTATATCTGATTCTAGTATAAAAATGCTTACAAACTAACAGGACTCATTGGAAATGACACCAAAAGCACAGGCAAGGAAAGTAAAAATAGATAAACTGGACTACTTCAAAATAAAAACTTCTTTGCACCAAAGGACACAATTGACAGAGTGGGAATGTGAGAAAATACTTGTGAATCATATTTCTGATAAGATACTCAGAATAATATCCAGAATGTATGGAGAACTCTTAAAAGTCAACAAAAAAACCCCAATTTGAAAATAAGTAAAGGACTTGAATAGATATTTATTCAAAGAAGATAAGCAAGTGGCCAATAAGCACATAAACAGATGCTCAGTCATTAATCATTAGGGAAATGCGAATCAAAAACCACAATGAGACATCACCTGGCACACATTAAGATGGTTACTATCAAAAGAATAGAAAATAACAGGTGTTGGGAAGAGTATGGAAAAATTGGAACTCTTGGGCTTCCTAGGTGGCTCAGTGGTTGAGAATCCTCCTGCCAATGCAGGGGACATGGGTTCGATCCCTGCTCCAGGAAGATCCCACATGCAACTAAGCCTGTGTGCCACAACCATTGAGCCTGCACTTTAGAGCCCATGAGCCACAACTATTGAGCCCATGTGCTACAACTACTGAAACCCACGTGCCTAGAGCCCATGCTCCGAAACAAGAGAAGCCATGGCAATGAGGAGCCCGCGCACCACAATGAAGAGTAGCCCCCACTCACAACTAAAAAGAAAGCCTGTGCACAGCAAAGAAGACCCAACACAACCAACAAAATAAATAAATTAATTAATTTTTTAAAAAGTGTGGAAAAATTGGAACTCTTGTGCTCTGTTGGTGGGAATGTAAAATGGTGAAGCCACTATGGAAAACAGTACAGAGATTCCGCAAAAAATTATACATAAAATTACCACATGATCCAGCAATTCCATTTCTGGTATAAACTCAAAAGAATTGAAAGCAGGGTCTGAAAGAGATATTTGTACATCTATGTCCATCGCAGCATTATTCACAATAGCCAAAAGGAGAAAGCCATCCAAGTGTCCATCAACAGATGAATAGGTACTGAAAATGTGTTATATACACAACGGTATATTTTTCAGCTGTAAAGGGGAAGGGAATTCTGACATATGCTATCACGTGGATAAACCTTGAGGACACTATGGTAAGTGAATAAGCTAGCACAAAAGGACAGATACTGTATAATTGTACGAGGTATCTAGAGTAGTCAAATTCATAGAGACAGTAAGTGGAATAGTAGCTGAGAGGATTGGAGAATGGGAAGTTGTTGGGAGTAGATAAAGAGTTTTGGGTGTGCAAGTTGAAAGAGTTCTGGAGATTGGTTGTACAGCAATGTCAATATACTCTATACTACTGAACAGTACATTTAAAAATGGTTAAGATACTAAATTTTATTTTATGTATATTTTGCCACAGTTTAAAAAATAGTAATAGGACCCTAAATGGTCTAGGACAGCAGTCCCCAAACTTTTTGGCATCAGAGACCAGTTTCATGGAAGACAATTTTTCCGCGGACTGGGGTGGCGTTGGGGAGGGGGGCTGGTTCAGGTGGTAGTGTGAGAGATGGGGAGCAGCAGATGAAGCTTTGCTGCTGCGCCGCTCACCTCCTGCTGTGCAGCCTGGTTCCAGGACCAGTAGCGGTCCATGGCCAGGGCTTGGAAACCCCTGGTCTAGGATAGCAGTGGTTTTGTTTTAACTGTGATGAGGTGACAAGACAGGAAGAAAGCCGAAAGAAAACTCCAGTGAAAGTAGCTGATGGAAGCTGTCAAAAGGCGTGGGGCTGACAAGTTTTGAGAAAAAAAATCCCAACTGAAATAAAGCATCTGGGGAATTGCATTGGTGGAAGGACCTACCTAACAGTTCATTTTTTCGTTAGAAATTTATTGAGAACTTCTGCTTAGAGGAAATGAAGGGTCGGTGTGGCTGGAGTGTGTGGGGCTAGAAAATCTTGTGAGATGAAGAAGAGGTAGGCAATGAATTAGTCAAGCAGAATCTTGTAGACCCTGATAAGATCTTTAAAAGAGTAACATGAAACAACTGAAAGATTTTAAGCAAAAGAGTGGAACAATCAGATTTGTCTTTTAGAAACAATTCTGCTTGCTTGCAAAAAAATACATTGAAAAGTAACAAAAGTGAATAAATAAAGCCATTTAAGAGGCTGCTTCAGGAATAAAGAGACTGTGAACAGTTTGGACTAGGATGATGGCAATGGAGATGAAACTGTGTAGATGGATTTCAAAGATAGGAAACAAAGTTAGAATCCGGTGATGGATTGGATAACAGGATGAGCTATTAGCATAGATCCATATTCTGATACTCTCATAAATATACTGGTTGAACTTTATTTTCTGGGGGTTTCTTTGGTACTCCTATTCGTAGGATTTTGTGAGTTGCCTGTGACGCGTTTGCCACTGCTCAACACAGGGATAACAAATATGTGCCATTGTTTCCAAAACTGAAATATTACAGAATATATATCTCACATTTTCTTTAATCGTTCATCCATTGATGCACACTTAGATTTTTTTCCGTCTTGGCTATTGTAAATAATGCTGCAATGAACATGAGGCTGAATCTATCTTTCGAGTTAGTGTTTGCCCATTTGTTCATGCACGCCGCCTACCTTATTTATGAGAGCTCTTAGCAAATTCATCACAATTGTTTTAAATTCCCAGTCTCATAATTGCAACATCCCTGTCACGTATAGTTCTGATGATTGCTCTGTCTCTTCAAGTTGTTTCTTGCCTTTTAGAATGTCTTGTGATTTTTTTTTCCCTTGATAGCCAGACATGATATACTGGGTAAAAGAAACTGCTGTGAATAGGCCTCCAGTAATGTGCTGGTGAGGTGTGGCGGGGAGGGGAGGTGTTTTACATTCTATGATTAGATCTCAGTCTCAGTGAACCTATGCCTCTGGACTGTGAACTTTGCAAGTGTCTCTCAGGGTTTATTTTTCTCCCCACTTAGGTAGGACTGGATAGCTAGAGTGGGCTGGAGTTGGGTATTTCCCTTTCCCCATATCTGTTAGGGTTTGATAAAACCCCAACAGGTCAGGCTCTGGTTAACTAGTTTCCGCTGGGCAGGCCAAGTTAAGAAGGACAGAGTGTCTGGGCATATTTCAAAGTGATTCCTTTTCTCCTTCTCCTGCTGGAAGCATAAGAGGATTTTTCTGATATTTACTGTGGGAACCTGGTCAAGCTCCTGGGGGAAAATCTCACAGCATTGTGGGTACCTCCCTGTGCCTGGATCCCCATGGAGTTTTTAACTCTCAGAGCTGTTGGCACTGATCCTCCAGCAAATCATCAATTGTAGGTCAGGTTTCCTACCCTGGTGCTAGTTCCTGGGGCGTTTGCTGTTTTCAGACTCTCTGCCTGCTCTGGTTACTCAGGACTGTGTCTGTCTCTCCCAATCTTGGAGACAGTGGTTTGCCATACGTACCTTCCCCTTTTATGGATCCCAAAAGAGTTTATTTTTCAGTCCATTCATCTTTTTACTTGGTAGATGGAATGGCAACTTTCAAGCCCCTTACCAGAAATCTAAGACCATGTTTGTATATGTTACCGAACTTGTTTAAACAGTCATAACGACTAGATTTGGAAATAACTTCTGTACTTAAGACTGAAAAATCACACTGTTCAGTTCTGCTGTCTGTCCACTATACTGTTGTGCTATTTTATTTTTGTTTTTATAAGAGCTTGGAAGAAGCTACATTGTTTGAATGCTAAAATGTGATCTCATACTGATCTTACGGATGATTCTCTTTAACATTGGCTTCTCTAACGATTTCATGTCATCTTAAATTTCTGTTTCACAAGCTTTAAATATATTTTATTTGGTGTTCAAAATATAAAGATATTGGTAAACTGATAAAAAATAGAGTACAGTACTGGCATAAAGATAGACACATAGATCAAAGGACTAGAATTAAGAGTCAAGAAATAAACCTGTACATTTGTTGTCTATTGATTTTCTACAAGGGTACCAAGACAATTCAGTGGGCAAAAAAATAGTCTTTCTGACAAATAATGTCAACTTGATATCCATGTGCAAAACAATGAAGCTGCACTCCTACCTCACACCATATAGAAGAAATTAGCTCAAAATGTCTCAAAGACCTAAATGTAAGAGCTGAATATATAAAAGTCATAGAGGAAAACATAATAGTAAATCTTTATGACCTTGGATTAGGTTATGATTTCTTAGATATGACACCAAAAGCACAAGCAACTAAAGACAAATAAATAAATTGGAATACATCAAAATGAACACTTCTGTGCTTCAGAGGACACTATTAAGAAAGTGAAAATGAACACAGAATGGGAGAAAATATTTGTAAACTGTAGACCTGATAAATGCCTAGTATTTAGAATACATAAAGAAATCTTACAACTCAACAAAATAACAAACAACCCAATTGAAAAGTAAGCAAAATACTTAAATAGACACAGTTCCAAAGACAAAATACAAATGTCCAAGAAGCACATGAAAAGATGTTCTACACTATTAGACATTAGGGAACTATACATCAAATCCACAATGGGAAATCACCTTATACTCACTAGGATAATATAAAAATTTTTTAAAAAATGGAAAATAACTAGTGTTGGCAACAATGTGGAGAAACTGAAATCCTTGTACATTGCTGATTAGAATGCAAAATGATGTAGCTGCTTTAGGAGACAGTTTGGCCATTCCTCAAAAAGTTAAAAATAGAGTTACCATTTGACCAGCAATTCTATTCTTAGGTATAAATTCAAGAGAATTGGAAACATATGTCCACACAAAAACTCATAAACAAATGTTATAGCAACATTATTCACGAGAGCCCAGAACTGAAACAACCAAAATGTCCATCAATAAATGAATGAAACAAATGTGGTATATCCACATAATGGAGTATTATTTAACTATTAAAAAGGAATGAAATCTGATTCATGCTACAACATGGATGAACCTTGAAAACATTATTCTATGTGAAAGAAGCCAGTCACAAAAGTGCACATAGTGTGTGATTCTATTTATATGAAATGTCCAGAATAGGCAAAACTATAGAGTACATTTATGATTACCAGGGACTAGAGGGGAGGGGTTAGTGGTGAAAGAATAGGGAGTGTCTGCTAATGGGTATGGGATTTCTTTTTAGGGTAATGAAAATGTTCTGGAATTAATTGCATAACTTTGTGAATGTACTAAAAATAACTGAATTGTATACTTTAAAAGGATGACTTTTATGGTACTTGAATTATATATCTATAAAAAATTAAAAATAAAGAATGATATATGTGGTTGTTACTATCTTGGACAATGGTTTTATAAAGTATAGATAGTAAACTTCTGGTGTAATAGAGCACATTCTGTAAAATACATTTTCAATTAAATTACAAATCAATCACCAAAACATTTTGAACAGCATAAAGATATCTGATACTAGAAACATTTTTTTGTTTCTAATTCATAATTTAATTATGAATTTTTAAACTGCATACATCTGAAAGTCTTGTGATTTTTGAAATGTTTCTGATAAAGACAAAATACACATTACATAGATATGACTTAAAATAGGGTTGACTTGATTCTTTTTCCACTCATGGAATGCAAATTTATGCTAATGATCTTTTTTAAAAGTCTGAGTGATTTTCCTCATGTTACTCCCTTTAACCTTTACTCTTCTTTGCATTTATTCATTATTAATTGTCTACCAAGAAGCACCAGGATTTTTTTTCATTCTTCCATAATTACAAAATCCCTTTCAAAAACAACCAGTATTTATGCTTAGTCAACTTTCAAGGCATTGCTATTAAAAAAGCAATGAAGCACTTGTTTTATGCAATTTTTTGATTCCAGTCTCTAAGCTGGTGACACTAGGGAGCATTCACTGTGAAAGGGGAAGGAAAGAAACACTGATAAATACATTGCTGACATGGTCTGTAGTATAAGATAAGGTACAAAAGTGAACAAGATGACTGTAGCCACTGTAGGTAAGATGGTGAAGGGGCACTGAGTGGGTTGGCCCAGAGAGTAAACAGGGATTTATTTTATGGATGGTGCATGATAACTGCACTGTTTTTTGTAATTCCATGTGAGAAGAGAAAGCAATTCAACAGCCTTGGGGATCTTGCCTGGTAGCCTGAGGTTGTGGCAAGATCACGCATAGGGGCTGCCAAGTAGATAACATTCAGGAAAAAAAATAATGATGAATCATGTTGGCTACATTTCATTCTCTTACCTTGTGTGAACATAGAATTGGTTAGGCGCAAAGCTCGGAATTTTGTTCTTGGTACTCTATTTGAATTTATTTAAATTTATTGAAATGTGTCAAGTCTCTTAGTAACTTGTGTACAATTTCCCTTCCTTTTCTATCACAACTGATGTATGTCTAACTATTCTTTTTAAATATTTATGATACTTTAAAAATTCAAGTTCTGTAAACAAAAATAAATATACATAAATAAATCCCACCAACAATTAGCAATTTGCTATTAAATAATGAATTGAAATAATTTTCTTTTAGCGGACTGTGATTAGTGATCCAAGACTTATTGACATTGTTTAGTTCCTTAAAAAATTCATTAACTTTGCTTATATAGCTAAGAACAGAAATAAACATTACCTTGCCTCATCCAGTCACTGTGTTAGGGGAAACACTGACCAGGCAAAGACAGTAACAATTTGCATGAGTTATTTTACAACAGGAGATCTTGGTAAGGAACACGGAACTAACAAGCCACCACCAACCGAAAGAACATGGGAAAGGTCAAAAGGAGAGAAGAGACACCAGTCCATGTGTCCTACCAACCTCCCAGAATCCTCCTCTCTGGAATCCATCTCGGCTGAGCAGTTGCATACACCACCAAAAAGGGCCCTGAGTCAGAATGATTGGCCAGAGACAACCTGGAAACTAATCCCATCACCATAAAACCTGGGACTGTGAGCCATGTGGCAGACCAGTTCTCCTGGTTTCCTTTACCCTCCTGCTCTCTGCCTGGGCAGCCCTTCCCAATCAAATCTCTTGCTTTGTCAGCACATGTGTCTCCTTGGACAATTCATTTCCAAGTATTAGACAAGAGCCCACTCTCGGGCCCTGGAAGGGGTCCCCGCTTCCTGCAACAACTGTGGAATGAAAGTGCATGGAAGGCAATTGAACATTGGGTTAAAGATGCATCTTGCTCATGTCAAGAGGGACAGAGCAAGGAGTGGGTGCAGAGAAAAAGGAACCCTCCTACACTGTTGGTGGGAATGTAAACTGGTGCAGCACTATGGAGAACAATATAGGAGGTTCCTTAAAAACTTAAAACAGAGCTACCATATGATCTAGCAATCCCACTCCTGGGCATATATCCGAAGAAAATGATAATTCGAAAAGATACATGTACCCCAATGTTCACTGCAGCACTATTTACAATAGCCAGGACATGGAAGCAACCTACATGTCCATTGGTGGAGGAATGGATAAAAAAGATGTGGTACATATATACAGTGGAATATTACTCAGCCATAAAAAGGAATGAAATCCATGGACATGTATAGAGACATGGATGGACCTAGAGACTGTCATACTGAATGAAGTAAGTCAGACAAAGACAAATATCATATGATATTGCTTATATATGGAATCTAAAAAAAAATGGTACAAATATACCTATTTACAAAACAGAGAGTCACAGATGTAGGGAAAAAACCTTATGGCTACCAAAGGGGGAAGTGGAGGGAGGAATAAATTGGGAGACTGGGATTGAAAGTAGTGTGTACACACTACTTTATATAAAATAGATAACTAATAAGAACCTACTGTATAGCATAGGGAACTCTACTCAATGCTCCATAATGCCCTATATGGGAATAGAATCTATAAAAGAGTGGATATATGTATATGTATAAGTGAACCACTCTGCTGTACAGCAGAAACTAAAATAACATTGTAAATTAACTATACTCCCATAAAAATTAATTAAAAAAAAAGAAAAAAAGGGACACAGCAAGATCCTTAATCTCACTCAGCAGATGATGGACTTTGCATCCTAGTCTTGTTACCAAAAACTGGGCCTTTGTGCATTGGTGCTGAATTGAATCTTGGAGACAGAGTTTGGGTAAAGTAGAAAAGAACAGCTTTGTTGCTTTGTCAGGCAAGGGGGTACACAGTGGGCTCATGTCCTCAAAACTGTGTGTCCCAACCTGGGTAGATCTGGTGAGTTTTATAGTGATGGTTCAAGTGTGGGGTTGCTAATAAGGATCAGGGTGTGTGCAGGGCCTGCATTCCTTTAATCTGGCCTCAGGTGGTTTCTGATGATCTTCTGTAATTCTTTTTTTTTTTTTAAAGCTCTTTATTGGAATATAATTGCTTTACACTGTTGTGTCAGTTTTTGAGGCACACCAAAATGAATCAGCTGTATTTATACATATATCCCCATTTCCTCTCCCTCCTGCGACTCCCTCCCACCCTCCCTATCCTGGCCCTGTAAGTCATCACCCATCATCGAGTTTATCTCCCTATGTCATGCGGCAACTTCCGACTAGCTATCTATTTTACATTTGGTAGTGTATATATGTCAAAGCTACTCTCGATCTTCTGTAATTCTTGAGGTTATCAAACTGTGACTTTCTCTCTGGAATGAAGAATGCCTCATCAAGTAGTTAACATCTTCCATTTGTTGGGGGTTTTAGTTCTGCAGAAGAGCTTAAAGATATTGTTATGTGTATTCCTTGAGATAGAACCAGGATCCTGTCCCAAGGCTGCACTATTGCTTCTTGACTGCTCCTCCCTTGTCTCTGCATCCCCTCCCTTTCCTGATTAGAACCTGCCCTTTGGAACTCAGAGAAGGTCATGGAGGCTGACGCCTATTCCCTACAAACAAGAAACAGGAGACACAGAAAGGCTTCCATGCCCAGGAGTCCCACAGGGTCCTGCTCAGTTTCAGTCTCCAAAGTGTTCCATTTCTTTCACTAAACAAGAGACTAAAACTGTCACTATGCAGGGACTTTCTAGCAGGTTTACATTTAGGATGAAGAGAAAGTACAAAGATCAAGCTCTTTTATTCTAAGACTACTTTGCACTTTCTTTATAGCTTTTTCCTTCTTTTATTCTTTTTCACATATTGATCTTTTGTCTTCTTTTTTTCTTAAGTTAAGCTGCCTTAGATTTTTTTGTATGCTTTTCAGTTTGTGCATTTAATTCCTTTTGCATTTCTAAAGGAGTAGCTGCTAAAGCTTTCTTATTGTTTAATGACATCAAGTTTTATAGCTGCTACAGCTCTGTCTAGTTGCCTCTGTCTCATGGCCCTCAACTTGGTGGAGAGCTTTCGAAAGATCACACAGAGAACAAAACAGCTGAAAACATTTATTATCCATGGGGGTCCAGGAAGCAGACCACTGTGATGTGTAGGAAGCATAGCTCCTCATTTTCTAGGACTGAGGACTCTCCCCAGTCTGTTCTCCACCCAGCTTCTTGGTATGTTTTCCTGAGCTGCTGCTGCTTCTTTAAAAAAAAAAAAAAATGAATTAATCAATAAATTAATAAATTTTTTATTTTTGGCTGCGCTGTATGGCATGTGGGATATTAGTTCCCCAACCAGGGATCGAACCTGTGCCCCTTGCATTGGGAGCACAGAGTCTTAACCACTGGACCACCAAGGAAATCCCCCTGAACTACTTCTTTATCTCTCTATCATTCATCCAGTTCTGGGGAAACACTAAAGGTAGGGGTGCAGTAAAGGATTAACTCAGCAGGCCTGGGTTGTCCAACCCCTTCATATTTTAAAGACTAGCTTGGCCATTGACCAGCTCCTGGGAAATAACCTCTAAGCTCTTGGAATATCTTGCCTGTTAAAGTGTTTTTGTTTACCTGGGGCCTTGGCCAGGCCAGATAGTCTATGCTAACAGTGTCACTCATGTTGGGGATCTTGGGCCATGAGATATCATTCTGACCTCTGGAGGGGCTGGAGTCTGAATAATTAAGATCAGCCATGTGGATGCTAAATGCCAATATGATCAATCTCCAACAAAACCCCTGGATACCAGGGCCCAGGTGAGCTTCCCTGGTTGGCAATATTTTATGC